>NW_027556098.1:82895438-83607938 GCF_003287225.1 Phascolarctos cinereus | reverse complement strand
TCTCATGCACAAAATGAGCTGGAGAAGGAAATGGCAAACCACTGCAGAATCTTTGCCGAGAAAACCCCAAATGGGTTCATGAAGAATCAGACATGACTGAAGTGACTGAATAGTAACAAATGGCTCACTTTACACTGACGTTGGAAAAAATGTTGCCTTGTTTGCAAAAATAGCTAACACCTCATTCTTACACTTTCTTGACCTTGCTCTGCACTGACCTCAATTCCCCTAGACTAAGTCTTCCTCATGGCCCCCTGTATTTCCTCATCCGTGGATTGCTGGATTTTGAATTCAGAACTTCCTGGTCCCTTTCCATATTGCTTGAGGGACAAGGCAGCTTTTGGTTGACAGATAAGCTCAACATTGACAGAGGATGTGAAAATACAGAAGAATAAATGCTGGACTTCTTTCTTGTATTGCTACTGATTAAAATTCCAGAATAAAGTTCTGGATAGCAATTTAAGTATGCAGAATTTGTTCTGCTACTCTAGAGATGTGTATTAAGTCTGCAGATTGTTGCTTAGTATCTCTTTTGTCATATCAGGGGTAACTAGGGATGGGGAAAGAGATGAAAGGAATTTACAAAAGGACTCTGCTTAGCCCCAAAGGGGGATATTGTTCTTTTTTTTTGGCAGTTGGGGTTAAGTGACTTGCCCAGGGTCACACAACTAATAAGTGTCAAGTGTTTGGCCTGATTTGGATTTGAACTCAGGTCCACCTGTCATCAGGGCCGGTGCTCTATCCACTGCGCCACCTAGCTGCCCTGGTACATTGTTGTTTAATGTCACATTGTGGTTATAGCACTAATGTCTTCATTTCTGCCTTCTATATATGCCTGGTAAATTTTGCTGTTGGCATTTCTTCATCAGCTATTGACTCTTTCACACTTATTGTTCACAATAAGAAATTCTGTAAGAAATTTGTAAACAAAGTAAAATTTGTAAGAAATGTTTTATATGTTTTAAAGAGATTGCTTCCACTCATCCTGCCAAAATAGCACCATTTTAATTGTTCTATTATTTTTTTTGAAACCATTGTAGTTTCCTAATATCTCTTTTCCTTCACTAGACTCTTCCCCACACTTTTAAACAAAGAAGTAAAATTAAGTAAAACAAAAGCAAACAATGACCATATCTGACAGTGCGTGCCTCATTGGCATCCCTAGTTTACTATCTTTTTACTCAGAAGTATGTTACATCATCAGCCTTCTGATTGACATCGAGATTGGTCATAGCATTGATCTAAATTCTCTGCTGTTTCCCTTTAAATTGTTGTGGTCATTATGTGTATTGTTCTCTTATTGTACTTTCTTTGGTCTATACCAGTTTATTTCCCCAAGTTTCTTAGAATTCTTCATATTCACTATATCTTTAAAATACGGTTTCATTGCTGTTGCAGGGATATCAAACTCCAGTAAGCCTCAGTGGGGCAGAACCAGATTAAAATATAGTCAGGGTAAGTTTTAAAAAATGAATAAAAATCCAATAAATATAGATAATGTTAATTTGTGGTTTTCTAAGTCAATATGTGGCAGCTAGGTGGTGCAGTGGAAATAGAGCACTGGGCTTGGAATCAGGAAGACTCATCTTCCTGAGTTCAAATTCAGCCTCCGACACTTACTAGCTGTGTGATCCTGGACAAGTCACTTAACCTTGGTTATCTCAGTTCCTCATCCATAAAATGAGATGGAAAAGGAAATGGCAAACCATCCCAGAATCTTTACCAAGAAAAATGGGGTCATGAAGAGTCAGACTCAGCTGAAATTACTCAACAACAACAGGCAATTGTGGCCTCCAGGGCTCCATTTCTATTTGAATATGATACCTCCAGGTAGGAAACTAATTAGTGAGTAAACTCCCTGTATCAATATATTTTGGTAACTGCTCTTACAGCATATAATTCTAGAGAGTGATCTAGGGCACTGAGAGGTTGTGAATTACCCAGGGCCATGTAGCCTAGATAGCCAGGATGTGTCAGAGATGGGATTTGAATCCAACACTTCTTGGTTCTGCGGTTAGGTCTCTGTTTCCTATATCTACTATAACATCTTATGGTATTTACGGTGGAAGCAATATTCTAATATTCTAAGATCCATTTATCTTAGAGACTTTTCCTTAAAAAGGATCAAAACTATTCTTGAAATTTAATTGACCTAGGGGAATAAGACTCAGGGTGTTGATGTGAATTCCCAGTCTCCTGAGTACAAAAAAACAAGGAGAGCTATTGCCAGGCCCTCATCCTTGACCAATGGACCATTGTAGACAGCTTCAGAGTCAGGGAAGCTCAGCTGAGTCAACACAGCTTAATTGTCTTTGTTGAAGGTCCTCCCTATGCTTTGGCTGAAAAACTTCCTTTTGTTAATTGCAAAGTGTTCCACAAATGTCTCATTTCATTCAAGTTTTGGACATAGACTACCAAGGGACTGGACTGAGTCATAGATGGCTCGCAGTAGTACAGTTATAATTTTAAAATAAGGAAGAGAATAAGATTTATTCAGGAAAGATATGACAAAAAGTAAAGGACAACATTTCACAGATCTTCCCCAACTTTTTTTTTCTAATTGAAAAAATTGCTGTAATTAACTCTGGTTCATGTGCCAGTAATGGTTTTAAGATTCATTTTGGGGGATAAAATATGCAAATAATTATTTTTGCAAGGATAAGATCAATTTACTTATAAGACCTTCTAGTTAATAAATAGCTTCCTTTCCAATAGAATCTGGCACACATACACACACACACACACACACACACACACACACACACAGAGTCCTGAGGCTTTTATTTTCAGAGTAGTGATACTGCTTCAGGCAAGTTGATTACAACCATTTATTCTTCAAAATGTGTATGGAAGGTTGGCATCAAAATTCCAGATGATTCCCATACTGTCTAACAAGTTTTGTCAACTTGAAAAAAATTGCATTCTGGGAGGGAAAAAAATCACTCAATAGAAGGTTTTATTGTACCCCAAAGTCTACATTATTCATTGCAAACAAGTCACAATAATTTAAACTTCTCTTTCAAAATCCATTTTGCAATAGCTTTGGGTTTCTCTTCTCAGAGAGAGTTTTTATAGTTTCTAGGTCATTAGCATGAGCCTGGAACACTAAATTCCCTTAACTTTAGCAGTTTTCTGGCTTTCAGCTGTATTAAAAAGAAAAAAAGCTTTTTTTAAAAAGCCATTTTCTGTTGTGAAAGCTACACCTTTAATACACTAAATGTACTTGTGAACATTTTAATACCACTTTGTCAAGGAAAAAAAACTATGGCTAGGTTATTGTTATGATTATTAGTTGGCAGCTAGTAACTGATAATTCATCTACAATCCTGTTTAAATACAACTATGCAAAGTTAAATTTCATTGTTAAAATAGGAGAAGGAAAGAGAAATTCAATAATTCAACAAATGTTCACTGAGTACTTAATACATAAATAGTACAATGTTAGGAATGGAGGGAAATTTACAGAAATCCAGACTTTAGGGACATCCAAAAAAACATGGTTTTTGCTTTCAAGAAGCTTATAATTTAATTGTGGGCAAGATCAATTCATGAAAAGTTAAGTTAAATTTCATTTAAACAAACTATTGTTGAGGCTCCTCTGTGCAAGCCTTGGTTCTGGTAGTAGTTAACAATTCAGTGTCACAATCAGGAATGCCTTAAGGCAGTGGACAGTAGTTACTGAAGGAGTGAGCAGTATAGACAATAAATGCCATGAGTTCCAGGAATCCCTTTTAGTCAAGAGTTCTTTCTATTAAATTATACTTTTCCAGGAAGGATAATGCCCTGTGGGATGGATTGGTCAGAGAATTTTTCTTGAAGGAGTTGTAATTTCAACTGGATCTTCAGGAGGATTTAGAAGGGGGTTGAGAAGACATGGGAGGGCATTTTGGTCTGATTCTATCAATCAGTGACTGATATGTTAAATCACAACAAATATTTGAGTACCTGCTGTATGCAAGACATAATGCTTTTGTTGGGAGAGGAGAGAAAAAAAAAGGGGGGTGGAAGTTCAACCAACAAGGAACTTACAACCTAGTTAATGAGAGTTAGTTGATGAAAAGTCTCCTCCTCACCCCTGATAATAGTACAGAGCATATTATAACAAAAATCTAAGATTTAATTTTAAGTAAAGTCTTAAGCCTATTTCTGTTGATTCTATTAATGTGCTTGCTAGTATCTTGCTACTAAGCCTGAAACCATGATCATCATCAACAAGAACTCTTTAAGAACCATGGATGAGGGGCAGATAGGTGGTGCAGTGGATAGAACAATGGGCCTGGAGTCAGGAAGACTCAACTTCATGAGTTCAAATCCAGCTTCAGACACTTATTACCTCTAAGATCCTGGGTAAGTCACTTAACTCAGCTTGCCTCAAAAAAAAAAAAGGGCCATGGATGAAGAGAATTGTGCAGAGTTAGCTTCTAGGAGTCTACATACAGTCTAAGGAGGAAGCCCATGTGTGGGACATACACAGAGCACAGCATCTGTTCTGTCTCCCATGAAGATGACATGTGTCTAGATGGTAAATCGTTAAAATAATTGATGTTATATACCTTCAAGGAGCTTATATACTAGTTGGGGGGGGCACTGACATAAATATATGGAATCTCAAATTGCAACTTCAGTCAACAATACTAAATGTCTGCTCCATGCAGCAAGCTCTGGGTAGTGGTGAAAATGGAATTTAATGACATGAGATGTATGAACTATATCAAAGCTGTTTATATTTGACAGCTAAGTGGAGCAGTGGATAGAGTGCTGGGCCTGGAATCAGGAAGACTCAAATCTGGTCTCAGACACTTACTAGCTGTGTGACCTTGGGCAAGTCACTTAACCCTGTTTGCCTCAGTTTCTTTATCTATACAATGAGTTGGAGAAGGAAATGGCAATCCACTTTAGTATCTTTGCCAAGAAAACCCCAAATGGGGTCACTAAGAGTCAGACATGATTGAACAACAACATTATACAGAGGCCAATGATAAGGACATTTTAAGGCTAGGCTAAAGTCTTTTGAAAATATCATTTTGAATATTTGAATATTTTGACTGATGAAGCATTAGGAATTTGAATTCAGTTCTCCTGTTACCAAAACCAGTGCTTGCTCTACTATATCACACCTTCCTCCCTTTGGACCCCCCCACCCCCATTTTCCTCATTAATTTGTTTGGTAAATATTCTCTTCATTGAGCAATGTAAATTTCAGACCAACTCTTGCTGAATTAATCACAAATTTTTGTTTCTTGGATTCTAAATGAATGAGGTTTGCATACATTGTCAACAGATTACACACCTGAAGCTCTCACCAACAGGGCTACTTTTCTGCCTTTTTTTTTACATCATTAACTTCCCAAATGTTTCCCCTCAGAAAGCAGTCTGTCAATTAGGAGAAGTTAAAAGAAATGGGTAGTGGAGGTTTCCACAACCTACTAAATCCTAGCTGAAATACTTTAAAATCACAATATTTTGCTATATCATTGGGATAGGAAAGCAGCTAGGAAGCTTAGGGAGTCAGGTGGATGGGGATTATTGGAAGAGTGGGCCTTACGAGGATATAACATCTTAGCACGGAACTATTGTTCTTCAGTCTCTTTTTTCTTTTTTAATATAAATTTATTCATTTTTAGTTTTCAACATTTACTTCCACAAGATTTTGAGTTCCAAATTTTCACCCCATCTCACTCCTCCCCCCACCCGAAGATGGCATGCATTCTGAATACCCCTTCCCCTAGTCTACCCTCTCTTCTATCTCTCTCCCCTTTCCCTTATCCCCTTCCCCTTCTATTTTCCTGTAGGACAGGATAGACTTCTGTACCCCGTTTCCTGGATTTCTTATTTCCCGGATTTCTTATTTCCCAGTTGCATGTGAAAACATTTTTTAAAACATGTGTTTTTAAGACTTTGGGTTCCAAATTTTCTGCCTTCCTCTCTCCCCATCCACCCCCATTGAAAAGGCAGGCACCTCAATATAGGTTATACATGTGCAGTTATGTAAAACACATGTAAAAAACATGTGCAGTTGTGAAAAACTAACTCTGTTTCCCTTAATCCTATCCTGTCCTCCCATTTATTCTATTCTTTCTTTTGACCCTGTCCCTCCTCAGAAGTATTTGCTTCTGATTACCCCCTTTCCCAATCTGCCCTCCTCTCAATCATCCCCCTGCTCTCTTGTCCCCTTCCCCCCTATTTTCCTGTAGGGTAAGACAGATTTCCATACCTAAGTGAAAATGTGTATGTTATTTCCTCCTTAAGCCAAATTCTATGAGAATAAGATTCACTCATTCCCTTTCACCTTCCCCCATTTCTTCAGGTCTTTCTGACTCCAAATCCACTATACTATATTGGGCAAGTTTCTTAGCCTCCCTGGGCCTTAGTTAGGGTGAACTATTCTTTCTATCTATCTATCTATCTATCTATCTATCTATCTATCTATCTATCTATCTATCTATCTATCTATTTATCTATTTATCTATTCATCTATCTATCTATCTATCTATCTATCTATCTATAATGCATAGTAATATATATATACATGTATTTATTTGTATGCGTATGTGTAAATGTATATATACATATGTATATATGTTTGTGTGTATATGTACACACACAAATGTATATGTGTATACATGTGCATGCATGTATGCCGTGTATGTCTGTGTGTGTGTGGGTATATATATATATATAGTTTTGTGTGTGTGTGTGTGTGTGTGTGTGTGTGTGTTGCACTTGTATACTCATGTGTACTCCTCTGAAGTCCCTTCCAGCTCTAGGTCTGTGATCTTATCATCCTAAGACACAGGACTTGATCTCATGAAACTTTAAATCTAGTAATAATAAAATTCATAAATGTTTTCGGTGTTAGTGACCCTTTCTAGATGGATTACTTTAATGTTTATAGCTTTTTTTTTTTTAAAGCAAGGAAGTGTATAGCCTGGTAGTTAGGTCACTGGACCTGGAGTTGGGAAGAACTGCACTCAAATGTCACCACAGACACTTAGTAGCTGTGTGACCCTGGGCAGGTCATTTGGATTCCATGACCTCTAGGGTTTCTCCCTTCTCTAAATCTATGATTTTATCCTCTTATGGCAACTAGTTGAGTTAGGATCTTTAAATTCACATTCTAACTATGGTTCATGCTGACAGTGTGACTACAGGCAAGTCATTTACATGCTCATAGAGAATTGAGGTAGTTTTTTCATACTAGAGGAGAGCTCTCCAGGAGAATTAAGTCACAGGTCTGGACATGGCAATAGCAACAGCAACTAACACAGCAGTGGCAGCAACAGTAACAATATCAATAACAGCATTGGCCTCAGCAGCAATAACAACAGTAGCAACAGCCACAACATCCAGAGTGATAGCAGCATCAGTAACAACAGTAATACTTTCCAGAAATTCTTTAAAAGCCCTGGATATATCAAGAGTCACCGGCACAGATCCAGAATGTGTCCTTCCATTGAATGTCTGAACAGAGAGAGAGCAGCCAAGCTGTTGAAACCCTTCAGGCTTTAACCTGGACAGAGACATGGATGGGGCTGTGGGGATCACTGCCCTTTTTAGAGATAAACTTTATGCTGAGTCCGTGAGCTGGGCAGCTCATATCTCAGGAGCAGAGTCTGCCTCTAAGTCCACAACTCTATGCACTATGCCAGGGAGCTGCCTCTATTAGGTGACGACTGAGGAGCAGTTATTTAAAAAAAGGTTTTCTTGAGATTGGTATTAATAATGATGATAGCTAAAATTTATATAGTACCTACTATGTGCTAGTAATTGTGCTAAACAAATAGTATCTTACTGGATCCTCAGAATGGCCTGGGGAGGTAGGTGCTATTATTATCCCCATTTTCAGATAGGGAAATGGAGGCAAACTGAAGTTAAGTGACTTGCTCAGGGTCACACAACTAGTAAATATTCCAGTCTGGTCTTCCTGACTCCAGACCCAGTGCTCTCATCCATTGTACCACCTAGCTGCCCTCTTAGCCGGTTTATTGTCTGACGTGTAGGTTTGGGTTCAGATTGCTGCTGATCTTTGTAGGTGCTAGTGAGAGAGAGCCAGGGAAGGCACTTCAGGATGCTATACCCTTACTCCTGGCTTACTTGTCCACTATCAAAACAAAATGGTCTCTAGCCAAAGAAGGAAAAGTTTAGAACACAAGGCTTGTTAACCCGAGGTCAGGAGTTCAGTTTGCATGAACCTGTTGGTAATCCCTCTCTCCCATGGCAACAGACTGCTTACTTCACCTCTCATCTGTCATTGCATACTTTGTATGGCCTGTATGAGAGCGTATGCATGGATCAGTTCAATCTATATCACTATTTTGTGAAAAACAATTTTAAATGCATGCAGAATGGTTGGTTATACTTTTCATAGAGGGAATGACTCCTCTCATTTCTTCCTAGAGTCTTCCTTCAGCAACTAGAAGTGGGGCTGACCTCTTCCATCTTCTCTTTTAAAGCTGGAAGTCAGATCTCCAAGTCAATGCTCTGAGAAGTCTCTGGTTTAGAGAGTCCTGAATGGGGGGAGGGGTCCAGCTGAAAGAGTCCCCAAAGGGGGACTGGGTAAGAACTGAAGCTTTCACCTCTGCCCTTCATGCAGGGCAGGGCCTTCATCTCCACCAAGAAAGAGAGTCTCATACCAACGGTCTTTGGGCCAGGGGATACACTGATATGAAGAGATGCAAAATGAGGTAGTCATAATAAAAACATCGTACACACCAACTACAATCATCTACATAATTGTACATGTGTGTACATCTACATATGTAGGTGTCCACACTCATGGTCATTTATACATATATATGAATATGGTTGTAATGTTGCCTAATGCATGGAACTGGCCCCAAAGTCAGGAAGGTCTGGTTTCAAATCCTACCTCTGACAGGTTCAAGCTACGAAACCCTGGGTGACTTAACACATAACATTTCCATGTTTTGTCAAACACAAAGCGCACATTGCTGCAACACAGGAACCAGATGAAAATGTAATTGAGAAATATTAACAAAATAAATAAAAATACAATAAAACATAGATAATGTTAACATGTAGTTCGTAAGTCAATATGTGGCCCATGGGGACACTTACAGGGACACTATGATTTAGTGGTCCCTATTTCTATTTGAGTTTGATGCCATTGGTGTAGGCAATTCTCTAAGACCACAGGAAAAAGCTTCTTGTGAATAAGGATTGTTTCATTTCTTGCATTTGCATCTTCTGTGCCTAGCATATTGTCTGATACATAGTTGGATTGATTAGTCATAGGAAAGGTGCCAACTTGCATTGGTAGAAATCTCCAAACCTGGGAGTTCCTTATACCAATGAAATCAGGGGTCCAATCCAACAAAAACAAAGGTGCTTTATAAGTACACACCTAGATTGTGAAGGGTATACCATTTTCATTAATATATCCATCTATATTATATTATTATTTTAAATGAAAATTTAATATGAATTTTAGAATTTCATTTGGAAATATACTCCCTATTTGGTTTAATTTGCTTATTAGTCTTGGTTGAGATTGTTAAATTTGTGATAACCAATAACAAAACAAAAAAACACTACTACCAACTGTGTAGTCAATTCTCCTTTGTGTATGGAAATCTCAGGGTTTGGTATCAATGTAATGCAAGGGATGAGCCTTACCTTCTAGATCATGGCATTTCCTCTTTCAAGAGGTTGCAATTGGCCATTGTTATTTAGTTGTTTCAGTTGCATCTGACGCTTCATGACCCTACTTGGGGTTTTCTTGGTAGAGATACTGGAGTGGTTTGCCATTTCCTTCTTCAGGTCATTTTAGAGTTGAAGAAACTGAGGCAAACAGGGTGAGGTGACTTGCCGAGAGTCATATAGTTATTAAGTGTCTGAGGCCAGATTTGAACTCGGGAAGATGAGCTCAGCACTTTATCCACCCACCTGCCTGCAATTAGTCATTAGAGAGGATTTAAGGTGAGACCAGCCTTTGGCAGCTGGCTCTTAGGAATGCGGCATCGATTCTTACCTACTCCAGAGGATGAAGGCCTATTTGTAGAGGTAGGTAGTGAGAAGTTTCTAGTCAACAACAGGGGTCCTTAGAACTGCTGAACCCTCCTGGGTATCTCCCGAAAGCTAGTTCTATCTTATTTCCATTAGAGAGCACTGAGCTGGCAAATACAATTTAGGGTTTCTGGTTAGCAACATCAGATTTAAATGTAAAAGATGGCAATAGGAAAAAAATATGCCATCAACTGCCTTTTATGTTTCTTTTTATTTTTTTAGATGCTTTCAGCTTTGGATGTGCTCCCTAGTGTGTATATGAATTGTGTATGATTTGATTTTATATGTCCAATAAATAATAATTATGGTGATTTGCTATATCCTGCCCCAGGAGTGTATTAGATCCTTGGGCGGGGGTGGGGTGCATTATCTCTGTTTAGGTCATGACGGTACCAGTAAATACAATGAAAACATGATTTACTAAATGTTACCCTAGTGGTCTATAGAAGTTAGAAGTAAGGGCTTCTAAAAAAAATCTTCCATCCATAAAGTAATTGATTAATTGGCTGAAATGGCATATGTGTGAAGTCATCTGAGTTATTAAGAAAAAAAACCCATGCTGAGCTAATCCTTACTAATCCTGCCGTTGATGTTATAAAAATGCAAATTTCCAAATCCTGTAATCTGAGGCATGTTTCAGCTTTGTGAAACTAGGCTTTTTTTGTGAGGGTGGTACTTTTGTACAGTAATGGTGATTGGATAAACAAATAAAACACTAGTGGCAAGATGTCTGGTAGTACAACTAAGTTGAATTTGAGGGAATCTAACAGAGGGGATAAGATATAAAAGTATATATTTATGTGAGCTGTCCTCTGTTAACATTGCTACCACTGGCTGATCAATTCAACCCCTTTTAGGGAAGTAAAACCTAAACTATACAATGGGAGGGTGATAATGGCAAAAGACTTTGGAAATTGGCATAGCAACCACAGCTTTCCAGTCTTGGGATTCATATGGAGAAATGTTTGATCCAGAGTTGATTCATTTCTCCATTGAGCTCTCTCCAGATTTCACTGCACTGCTTTTCTCTCCTGAGGGCCCAATTAGCATAAGTTCCCTGTGGATTATCTAGAAGGGCAGAAAGAATTTCAGGATGGTGAAGGAAAGTCCTGCCATGCTTGTGGGGGTGCTTTGGCAGCCTCCCTATCCAGTGTTTTTGCATTTACAAATGAAACAATTCAGCAACGCTTTTTTCTTCTTTTTCTTTTACTAGGCTGGCAGCTAGGTGATGCAGTGGATAGAGCGATGGCTCTGGAGTCAGGACAACCCGAGTTCAAATCCAGCCTCAGACATTTACTAGCCATGTGACCCTGGGAAAGTCACTTAATCCTGTTTGCCTCAGTTTCCTCATCTGTAAAATGAACTGGACAAGGAAATGGTAAACTGCTCCAGTATCTTCACTAAGAAAACTCTAAATGCCTCATTTCTCAAATATGTAGAGAACTGAGTTAAATTTATAAGAATACAAGTCATTCCTCAATTGATAAATGGTCAAAGGATATGAAAAGGCAACTTTCAGATGAAGAAATTAAAGCTATTTATAGTCATGGAAAAAAAGGCTCTAAATCACTATTGATTAGAGAAATGCAAATTAAAACAACTCTGAGGTACCACTTCATACTTATCAGATTGGCTAATATAACAGAAAAGGAAAATGATAAATGCTGAAGAAGATGTGGGGAAATTTGGACACTAATTCATTGCTGATTGAGCTGACCCAATCATCCTGGAGGCAATTTGGAACTATGCCGAAAGGACAATCAAACTGTGCATACCCTTTGATCTAGCAATTAGGTCTGTATCCCAAACAGATTATAAAAAAGGGAAAAGAACATACGTATACAAAAGTATTTATAGAAGCTCTTTTTGTTGTGGCAAAGAATTGGAAATTGAGAGAATGCCCATTAATTGCAGAATGATTGAACAAGTTGTGGTATATGAATGTAATGGAATACTATTGTGCTCTAAGAAATGATGAGCAAGTGGACTTGAGGAAAACCTGGAAAGACTTGTATGGACTGATGCTGAGTGAAGTGAGCAGAACCAGAAGAATATTGTACACAATAACAGCAACATTATGTGATGATCAGCTATGACAGACTTAGCTGTTTTCGGCAGTACAATGATCCAAGACAATTCTAAAAGACTCATGATGGAAAATTCTATCTACATTCAGAGAAAGAACTATGGAAGAGTCTGAACGCAGATCAAAGCATACTATTTTCATTGTATTTCATTTTTGTATTTCGTTTGTATTTGTATTTCATTTTTGTATTTTATTTCATTTCACTTTTTTTCTTTTTCATGATTTTCCCCTTTAATTCTGATTCTTCTTTCACAACATGACTAATGTGGACATATATTTAACATGATAGCACATGTATAACCTATACCTGATTGCTTGCTGTCTTGGGGAGTGGGGAGGGGAGGAAAGGAGGAAGAAAAATTTGGAATCAAAATCTTATAAAAAATGAATGTTGAAAACTATCTTACATATACTTAGAAAAAATAAAATACTATTTACAAAAAAGAGAAAACTCCAAATGAGGGCATTTTTCTTTTCTATCAAAGAGAATGATCTTTACATGAGAAAGGATAGAGCTAAAACATTTAAAGGGAAATCTAACCTCTAATTAAATAAGAAGAGAGTAACCTGTCACTCACAGTAAATTTAAATTACATGGCATGAGTGTAATCACTGAACTGCCTTTCGAAATTGTTGAGGAAGACCAGGAGCAGGACAATTGGCAAAACTTGTTCTAATTAAAAAAAAAAAAGATGGATTCTATAATTTACAGGTGAATGAACTTGATGTCAGTGCCTAGACAAATTCTGGAACATACTAAAGAGAGGTGGTATAAATATGGAAGAGTCTGATTTTTCATCCTATAGTAAGCAGGTAAATGAACAGTCCATAGATCTCCCCTCCCCCAACATATGTGTATATAAGTTTTTTGCATATATATACTATAGGATGAAGAATCAGACTCTTCCATATTTATACCACCTCTCTTTAGTATGTATATTCCATTTGTAAAAGGAAATGGTGATCTCTATGAGTTAGTATTAGTGCATTCGAAACAATTTGGATCAGTTTAAACAGGCTTCCTTTTTTTCTAAAAGTAGTTTTACTAGATCAGGGAAATGTTGTTGTCTTAGTATGCCTAGAATTCAATGAAAACTTCTCAAATAATTCTCTAAAAATATTACTTTGAACAGGACAGAGAGATGATAATTCAATTAGGTTAATATGCAAATGGTTGAATGACTCAGCTGAAAGAATTGGTTAGTAAAGTAATATGTTTGTTGTGGCATGCCTTAAGGCTCTGTAATAGCCCCCAGGTATATTTTTATGAAGATGTAGGTTGCACTCTTTTCTTATTCAAGAGCAATATGATGCTGGGGGAGAAAGTTAATAAGCTGGCTGACAAAATTAAGATCCAAAAGAAACTTGCTAGACTAAAACTCTTTGTCCATTAGACTGCCAGCTTCTTGAGAACAGGTACTGTGCTTTCCCTTTTTTTGCATTCCCAATACTTAGTCCATGGCAGATGCTTAATAAATGTTTATTGAATGAGCCAATGAGTCGTCTAATGTGATGATATTTCATAGGGATAAATATTAAGTCTTGTACTTGCTTCAATATTTTTATGTGTCTAGGATCTCACTGGCATGAGTATTATCTCCAAAGGTATGGATTGCAATCCATCTGTACCTTCTCATCCCATATAACTCTTGTTCATAACCTCTTCTTTTCCTTCCACACAAGGCTCGCCAAACATACTGTGGCCCCTTCTCTACATTTTTTGACATTTATATGTATGATAATACACCCAATGGATCATTCATCTGTTTAATGCCTTGCCCTAAATACATGACTGACACATCTCCTTTTTTCAGTCTCATCTCTCTTCCTTTTGATTTTTTAAAAAAAATCCTTCATTGTATGCATGATTCTTCCTTTATGATGTATGGCAGCTGGGGCAGCTAGATGGCACGGTGGATAGAGTACCAGCCTTAGAGACAGGAGGCCCTGAGTTCAAATCCAGCCTCAGACACTTGGCACTTATTAACTGTGTGACCCTGGGCAAGTCACTTAACCCCGATTGCCTCATCAAAAACAAAACAAAAAATATAATGCATGGCAGCCTAATTACACCCACCATTTATTTCTCAATTGTCTGTTGGATTTTCAGCATCACCAGAAGAACGTTGATGTTAAAAAGACTGTAATTTCTCAAACAATCCATCTTGCTTTCTTCCTCTTGCACAGATATATATGTGTGTGTATATATATATATATATATATACACATATATATGTATATATATGTATGTATATATATATATATACACATATATATGTATATAATGTATGTATATATATATATATATATATATGCAAAAAACTTATATACACATATGTTGGGGGAGGGGAGATCTATGGACTGTTCATTTACCTGCTTATTATAGGATGAAAAATAGGCATATACAGAGTATTCCAGAAGTCTGAGTGAAGTTTTTAAGCTCTGAATGCTTAACAAACCTTATGGTATGACACTTTAGAAGCTCATTTAATCTATGAAGGCTCAAAACTACATTAAGACTTTTGGACTTCCCTGTCTATATATGCTACTGATGGAACTTCCAAGACTGGAAATCACTGGTTGCTATTCCACTCTCTGAATATTTTTCCCCTGCTGTTTTTTTTTTAAAGGGTTGAGCTGAAAAGCTAATTATAGTCATATAGTTATATTAGGAAAACCTCCATAAAATCTAATATCTTCTATATATGATCATCTGTATTTCATCCCTGAATCTTTAGTGTAGGTGAACCACCAGCATTTTTGTTACTATCATTTTATTCTTGAGCTCATAACTTTTCAGCATCAGCATCTATTAATTTCCTTCTTAAAAAAAATCAACTATATCAGGATGAGGCTTCTGTGTAACAATAACTAATATTTATGTAGCAATTTAGTGGCATTGTGGAGTCCACAGGACACTTTACATATATTATCTTATTTGATCCTCCTAACAACCAAGTCTTCTTCATTTCAAGTACACCAATCTGTCCATTGTCTGTTTTGTATAATATTCAAGACTAGGTTTCTTTTGTTTCTTAAATTATATGTGTATGTATGGACATATGTATGTGTGTATATACATGTGTATGTATGTGTGTATATATATATATCTCCATCCTTTATTATCCCTACCTTTGTATTGAAACGACCATTAGTATAGATACTGATTTTAGTGTGGAGTGTCTCATCTAGACAGAAGGCCTTTTTTGTAGAATTTCTCAATTTTTACAAATTTTTTGTTGTAGAATTTTTCAACCTTCTCATTCTCTTAAGGAGCTGCTGTGATTATTGTCATAGTGGAATTACATTTGTGGTGGATTTTTTGAAAGTGTTCATCATATGTATCACAATATGAATATATATATATATATATATTCATATATATGTACATGTGCATTGGGTTTGTATATACACACATGTGTATATGATAGTGGCAGTTAGTTGGCACACTGGGCCTAGAGTCAGGAATGTCACCATTTTGGATTCCAGTCTGGCCTCAGACACTTACTAGTTGTGTGACCTTGGCCAAGTCATTTTAAAGTCATTTGTAAAATAAGCTAGAGAAGGAAATGACAAACTATTCCATTATCTTTGTCAAGAAAACCCTAAATGGAGTCATGAAGAGTCAGATACTACTGAAAATTACCAAACAACAACAAAAACCCCAGGTGAGCCCATATAATACCACTGGTTGCTAACAGATAGGGTTTTGAAACTAAGTCCTATATGGATTGGTTGAATTTACTTGAAAGAAGCGAGGTTTCCTAGTGGTTTGAGCATTAGACTTGGAGTAGGGAGATCTGAGTTCAAATCCCCTAGCTGTGTTGTCCTGAGCAAGACCTTTAACCTTTTTAGCCATAGTGTCCTCGTCTGTAAAATGGGGATAGCTCACAGGTTGTTGTAAGGATCAAAGGTGATAATACATGTAATGAACTGTATAAATGCTAGCTATTATTAACCAGGGATATTTAGCCTGTAAAAGAGAAGACAGTGGGGATTTGGTAGGTACTTTAAGATATTTAAAGGGATGGCATGTGGAAGAGTGATTATACTGAGTGACAGTTGGTGGCGCCATAGTGTACAGAGTGCTGGGCCTTGAGTCTGGAAGACCTGAGCACAAATCTAGCTTCAGGTACTTATTAGCTGTGTGATCCTGGGCAGATCATTTAGACCTCTGTCAGCCTCAATTTTCTCACATGCAAAACAGTAATAATAACAGCACCTATCTCTCATAGTGTTGTGAGGATCAAATGAGATAACATTTGTTAAAAGTGTTTAGCAGTGCCTGACACACAGCAGGCACTTTATAAATGCTAGCTGAACTGCTATTACTATGACTATTGTCAAGTTTATTTTGCTTGACCCTAAAGGTAGAACTGAGACCAAGGGATAGATGAAGAAGCAAAGATTTCAGAGATTTGAGAAGATTTCAGAGAGGCAAATTTTGGTTAACTACAAGGAAAAACCCAATAATCTGAGCTTGTCCAAGAGTGGAATAGTGAGACCCCTTTCATAAGAGATGTTCAAGAAAAGTCTGCATATCCATCTACTAGGAATGAAATAGTGGAGATCAATGCTTTAATCGGGGGTTAGCATCCATAGTTCTTTCCTACTCTGAGATTCTAGGATGACACATATACCATACAGCTAGCTTATTGCTATGGTAAATGAAAGGACACCAGCCTTCTTGTGTGATTTTCAAGACTCCAATTTCTGGGAAAGATGATTATTATTATTAACTGAGACATCCCTCATAGATTGGCTTCTTTAAGTCAAGCCAAGCCAAAATGTTCCAACATATGCCAGGGAAGTACTAAGATGACAGAAGTCTGATTATGTTTCGCTATGCTCAAACAGTTTAAGTGACTCCCTATTGTTTCTAAGAAATGGCATTGTAGATGGAGTGTCAATCGTGGACTCAGGGAGACCTGAGTTCAAATGTGACCTAAGACATTTTCTAGCTGGATGATCCTGGGCAAGTCACTTAACCTCTGGCTTGTTTCTTCAGCTGTAAAATAGGGATAATAAGGCACTTACTTCCCAGGGTTGTTATGAGGATTGAATGAGATATTTGTAAGGTGCTTATCATAGTGTCTGGCACATAGTAGTGCCTCCCCCTCTCCTGCCCGCCCCCCCCTTTCTCCTCCTTCTCCCTCTTCCTCTTCCTCTTCCTCCTCCTCCTCCTCCTCCTCCTCCTCCTCTTCCTCCTCCTCCTCCTCCTCTTCTTCTTCTTCTTCTTCTTCTTCTCTTCTTCTTCTTCTTCTTCTTCTTCTTCTTCTTCTTCTTCTTCTTCTTCTTCTTCCCCTCCCTTCCCCTCCCCTCCCCTCCCTTGCCTTCCCTTTTTGTCTTCCCTTTTCCTTTCCCTTTCCTTCCCTTCCCTTCCATTTTGCCTTCCCTGCCACCACTCCTATGTATATTATTTCCCACATTAGAATATAAGTTTCTTGAGGGGATGGGCTGTCTTTTAAAAAATTTATCTCAATGCTTATCACAGTACTTGGAGCATATTAAGCGCTTAATAAATGGATATTCAATTATTCATTCTTGTTATTTTTTTAGGATAGCTTTAAAACTCAAGCTTATCCCGACCAATAAGGTCTTTCTTAATGAAGGCAAATTGACAGTAGTTTGTATAAGCTATCCTTTTAACTTTGATTTGCTGCTTTCTAAGCTTGTCCTCTCATTTTTCTATCTTCTATCTTTATATTATTCTAGCACCCTTGACCATATATTTGATTCCTTTGCAGCTTATCTTTACCTTTCCATTCTTTTATTGGTGAACTGGAGGCTTTTAATCACAATCTTGTCCCAGTATGTCTCTTATACCATAAAATGTGCCTGAACCAAGGTCCCTGTAGCAATCTCCTATCAGTTTACTAGAGACTTTCTGAGTGTTTATATCTCTCACAATAAGAATTCATGTGCTATTAATGGACCATCATTTGTGGCATGTTATCAAAGGTTATATTTTCTGTTTCAAATTTATAACACGCTTGAGGATTAACTGTGCCACACTGAATGCCAGTTATATTAATATAATCATTATGAATCTATTTGGTGTTAATGGATTTCTAGTATTCTAGGCATATCATCAAATAACATTTTCAGGTCTAGCTCTTAACCTGAAACATTGTTCATTTTCTCTCAACTATACAGTCCATTTACTTAGTTTGTTTTTATCATGACAAATTGGTGACAATGTTTCCTGGTTTTGGAGCTCATGGAATCAAAGAGTCTGAGATATATTTGATCTTTGTAATGACCAATCGTGATTCCAGAAGACTAACGATGAAACATGCTACCCATCTCCATAGAGAGAGGTGAAATACTCAGAGTGCAGAATGAGGTTTCTTGACTATATGTGTTTGTAACAGGGGTTCTATTTTTGTTTTTTCATTTAGGGTGGGGGTGAGAAGGAGAAAAAGCAGATTTTTGCTGATTGAAAAAAATAAAATAAAATTTAAAAAAAAAGGCATCTCAGATTTGGAAAGGACTTCAGAATTCATCTAATTCAGTAGTTAAAGAAAATTTTAATAAGCTTCTCCAACAAGTGACTATACAGCTTCTCTATGCTTGAGAACTTCCAGTGATGGAGAAGTCAGTGGAGCTCAAGTCTAAGCTTATAGCTTTATTATCCTTACCCCCAAGCCCGTCAAAGACAATATTATAATATTCCAAGTCACAGCAGGGATACCTTTCTTGGTGTTAAATTAGGGTAATAATGGCTTTGTAATGGGTTTAATGGAAAAAATTAAAATATTCATTTGCCATGTGATGATCCCATTTACCTACCTCAAGTGGTGTCACTTGAATCCAAGAATGATGAGCTGGCCTCAAATTATCGATATGCCATTGTCTAACAAAAGAGAACAATAGGAAAGAAGGGCTTCTGCCCAAATCTAGATGTTAGGAAATTTTCTTCATAGAAAGATAGGATCACAGATCTAGAGTTGGAAGGGTGCACTAGATCATCTAGACCGTCTCCTTGTTTATAAGGATAAGGAAACTGAAGACTGGAGAAGTTAAATGATTTGCTCAAGGTCACAAGGCACCAAATGTCAGGGGCAGAATTTGAGCTTGAATTCCCTAATTCCAGTTAATGCCAGTGTTCTCTTCCTTGTATCATATTGCCTCCCTATTGGGGTCCCTATTAGGTACCATTCATCTTGAGATACAGTTCCTCAGATTGTGATGGGTGGCTAGCATGGCTTGAAATATTAAAAGGGAAGTTTAGCAGTTATCCCCTAGCATGCGATTTTGTGGCTTAGCATAATGAGATCCATATTTTTGTGGATCCAGTGCTACATCAACGTGAACTCTCCCTTTATCAGTGAGGGTCAGAACACAGCCCTGCTATCTTGACTGATGCAATTCTTGTGACTGTCTCTCTATGAATACATTCTGAAGGACTCTACAGAGTGATAGGAAGGCAGTAGATTGTTCTAGTAGGATGTTCCCTCCCCTGGTGGCTACCCAACTTCCCATCTGCTATCTCACAATCCCAATCCATGACTGGCTCATTTCCTTTCCTAAGCATGAACTTCTTTTATGTTATTGCTCATATGTAGATAGATCAAACACAATTTCTTGGTAGTATATTATAGTCCACTTTTAGTTTCTATGTGTCATCATCCTTTAGTTCACCTGCAATTTTGATTCTTCTTAGATCACAATATTCCATTATTTGTAGCCACATAGCAACACCACGAAATTATAAATGGTTATTCATGAAACAGTGAAATCATATGACGCCAAAGACCGATTTGGGAAGCCCCAAGATATTTAGGGAATTGTTAACAGTGCACATTGAGTCATTTTAATTTCTTAGTGGAAGAAAAACATTTACATGTGTCTGGAGAGTTAGAAAGGCAGGAACTCAGAAGTAATCTGATATCACCAGTGCTTTTAATTTTGATTCAGTATTCCAGGTCCTGTTAATGTTTCTGTTTACCAGCAATGGAACATTCAGACAAAAATATTCTGAGGGAACTATTAATATCCATAGGCCAAAATCACTCAGTGGTCTATCCACTTAGCTATCTTTTTGTCTGAATGAGCAAGCTGAATTGTGGCTATAATTTAGTAAATATTATTTTGTAGCCTTAGTTTTAGCCATCTGACCTATCACATAAAATATGAACCCTAATAATGTTTAAAATATTTAGCCCTACTATAAACAAATATATTATTTTTCCTTTTTTTAATGTGGATTTGATATCAAGGTGTTCTCTTCTGTATGCTGTTGGTCAGTTTTGAAGACATTGAGGGATTGCTTGGTAAGATATTTAAAAGAGGAGGAGGATTCCAAGTGTTTAGACAAAAAACCATAAGCAGTATTACAACCGAAAGAAGGTGATTGAGGAAACATTAAAAACTATTGACCCATGCAAAGTATGAACATTTTCTGCACAAGTATCAAAGATATCCCTGATAGAAGTATGGAAAGGGAAGAGGTGGGTTTTTCATAAGTGATGTTCTAAGGCAGACCACGTCTTGATATTCACTCAGTTGACTGAAAGAATTAGACCACACAGAATGTTGCTCATTATTTGTTGATAACAAAAAAAACAAACAACCTTTGATTAATAAAGTGCCACCTAAATGGCTTTTCTCTAGTAAGGCTCTCCTCCCATGCATTTGTTGAAATCATACAACAGTCCTTGAAATATGCATCAACAAAACTATTCTCTACGTCTCCACATCTTCCATGACAGCTTACCTTAGACATCATGAAGCACTATGCTTGCAATTTCTTTGATATACTTGACGGCTTTTTCTCCCCAGGTTATACTTAGCTTAAATTCAAAGCAAGACTATGGAAATTTGAGGGAGGTTTCTTTCAAGGTATGTGTGATGTAGTAGTCATTCCTCTCTCAGGAGGGTTGAATAGGGTAGAAGTATGTACTTTTCTCTATCTGACTGTGAGCCATGAGCTTATAGCTTCCTTCTAGCAAATTTTTGTCTTCTTTCTTTTGGTATGAGCCTTTGTGATTTGGAAAGACAGCTAATGTCTTTCCTTTGTGGGGCACCCAAGAAGGATAGTGACTGTGAGAGTAGTTCTTTTAGCCATGGGAGAAGTAAACTTATTAAAAGTTATTAAAGTGTCACTTGCAGAAGGACCACTAGGGAAAAAAAAGCCTACTTGGTATTGATCAGACTGTGTTTGGTGGTGGTTAGATGTAAAATGGCTAATTAGAAGTCCTCACAAAGACATGGCTTGTAAATGTCCTGATAAAGTTTGAATATCAGTCTTTCACTTGATTGTTTCAGTAATGACAGGTTATTAGATTCTGATTTTTATCTTTCTATGATTTGTTATTGTTTAGCATTTCCTTTTCTGTATGGGAATAAAACTGCCTGTTGTAACTTTTCTCCCTCTCTGGGGAAAACCCTCAGGCTAGAGACAAAAACAAGATTGTCCCTGAAGTAGCTGGCAGCAGTCAATTACTTTGAGAATGGGGTGACTGCTTACTGTATTGAGGGGGTCAAGGTTCCCAAGCAGAACCTGGGCAAACAGTAAGGGCAGATAAAAAGCAGAGATAGGTACCCGTAGTCAGCCCCTACAGAGGAATGCCTTGCTATCCACTTATCATGTGACATCATGATACAATGTTGGTGTCTTAACGTGATAGATTATGAGCTCTTTAATGGAAGGGACTGTGGTTTTGCTAAAATTTACATCTTCCTGAGTGCTTACTAGAGTATTCTAAATACCATAGGTGCTTGTTGTATTTGTATTTGAATTTGTATTGACCTTGCAGAAAAGGAATGTTCTAGGGTCTTGGAAGCTCTTATATATCTATTTTCTTTTAGGAGTTTTTTTCTGTTGCCACACTCTGGCTCTTGGTATAGTTTTGTGTGTGTGTGTGTGTGTGTGTGTGTGTGTGTGTGTGTGTGTGCATGTGCGTGCATGCGTCCCATTGTGTGTTAGTGGTTCTTCATTAACCTATGATGACTCTTCTAGATAATGAGCTTGGGGAATACTGGGAATCCACCCAAGGTGACCACATACAATATCTCATTCCAGGTATTTATCTATCTGCCTAGCTCTGCTAAGGTCCCTTCCAGGCCTAAACCTACAGTTCTATGGCCCTTTGATTTTCCCAGTCTCTGCATTTCACAAATTGTTCCCCATACCTGCTGTCTATACTGTCCTCATTTTAACATCTCAGAATTCTTATTTTCCTTCAAGACTTAACTCAAGTGTTATTCCTCCCTGAAACTTTCTCTGATCTCTCTAGTTACTGGTATTATCCTTCTCAACTTTCCTTGGATTATGCTTATCTGCATATATTTTGTAACCCTTCCTTCCCTTCTAAATCTAAACTTCTTGAGACCAGGAACTGTTTTGTATGTGTCTTTTATATCTATAGTACCTATTACTTGCAAATAGTAGGCATCAACTAAATGCTTGTTGGATTGAATTTAATTTCTTAAAGGTTGATCATCTCTGCTTCCCCCTTTTCAACTTGCTCCTATATTGTTTCTCTTCCCATTCCCAATGGCTAACTGTATAACTCAGATCTATTTCTGGAGGTAGCCAGGATCACTGCTTTTTCCCATCTAACATTGATCCTAGCTACATTTATGGATTGGAAGTATTCCCTAGTCCAGACCCATATACAGGATTACTTTAGGCATTCTTTCATCTTGGTGAATGGTTAGCAACTCCAGACTCATAAAGTTCTAAACTACCCAAATGAGACAGGAACTCTCAGAGGCAAGTTTTGGTCTCTTTGAAACGTTGGTGCACATGTTTGTACCCTGCCAGGACCAGGGTATAATGGGCTCTAACTGTAATACCTTGATTTTCTTGCAAACTAATGTAATTCAGAGTGTTACAAAATTACCACCTAATTTAATTTCTCCTTTGATTGGTTTACAGATCTTTATAAAAGCAATTTGAATAGACCAGAGCTGATAGTAATCTGTGGATTTTGAAGCCATACTACAAGATAAATGATTGGAGCAAAACTGGTAGGAAGGCAAAGCTGAATTCAATCCTCCAAGTGCTGCCTTGGGCAATATTCAGAATTTTTTTTCTGTGCCTTTCAGTACTCTAAGGTTCTGGTTGAACTGACTAACCTTGCCCCCAGGATCACAAAGATTTTTCATGGAAACTTTGGTCCTATTAACAAATGCCTTTCCTCTCAAGATAGAGTTGGTTTAGGCTCTACGTTTGTTTGCTCATTTTTAGGCAAAACCCAGTGGACTCCTTTTCATCAGAATTATATTCACAATCAAGTATCTACTTTTAGGAAAAATCTCAGCAACAGTAACTTTCAGGGGATTGCTATAAACATGTAGTCAAAATTAAAGCAGTTTGAACAACAATCATTCATCCTCTCCTTTCTGGCTTAGTTTCAGTTTATTAGATTTTTAATGAAAAGGAAAAAAAAATAGCACCAGACCCTCTTCTCTCTTGACAACAAGGAATTTTTTCACTGTTATTTCAAATAGAGAGGTATTAGCTGAGAAAAAAAATTGTGAGGGCTAATCCAGTTTTAGGCCCCCCTTCCCAACTGAGATGTATTTTTTTTCCCCCAAAGCAAAGTTGAGCTTTCACTAACTATAATTTAAATGATTAAAAAATTGGCAATAGAAGGTAGGAGTTGCAAAGCTGAGGAGAAGAATGCTTTTTGTAATTAAAGTCAAGGAGGAGAAATGAAGTAAAAGAACACAGTGTGAAATATGAATAATGTAAGGAAAAGAATGTTCTTGTAATGAATAAAGGTCCTAGTTCCCCATAATTGAACCATTATTGCTGATATGGTATGCATTCTACAGGAAGATACATAGAATTATATAGTTGTATAAAGGACCTGAGATATTTAGTCCAAACTCTATCCAAGAATGTGAATTTCCATGGCAACATGTGTGGTAGCATCCATGAACGTTTCCAGAGACAGGGAATTCACTACCTAAGAGAGCATATTCCATTTATAGATATTCTAATTTTTATAAAATTCTTGCTCATATTGAACCAAAACTAATCTCCCTGTGCTTTTCACCTAGTAGCACTGAACCCTTGGTTCTGCCCTGTGGAGCTGTGCAGAACAAGTCTAATCTCTTCCATTTGGTGGTCCTTCAGATACCTGAAGATGGAAATCATATTGCTTCTCCCCAGGTCTTCAAGTCTTCTTTTCTCTGGGCTTCATAGACATAATTCTGCCACTGGTCCTCACATGACATGATTTCTAGATTGCTTATGATAATAACAATAGCTAACATTTATATAACATCTTACAGTTTGTAAAGGGCTTATATATATGTATATATATAAATACATACTACATGTTTTATGTAAAATTATATGTATTTGTGGTTGCTTAGTCATTTCAATTGTGTCTGACTCTCTGTGACCCCATTTGAGGTTTTCTTGGCAAAGATACTGGAGAGGTTTACCATTTCCTTCTCTAGCTCATTTTATAGATGAGGCACTGAGGCAAACAGGGTTTAAGAGACTTGCCCAGAGTCACACAGCTAGTAGATGTCTGAGGACTCAGGAAGTTGTGTCTTCCTGACTTTAGGTCTGTTACTCTATCCACTCTGCCACCTAGCTGCATTTTACACATTGTGCATATTATATATATTATTTAATATGTATATAAATATATAAAATGCATAAATATTATATAATGTATCATATAGACAGTATATATATTATACACATTATATGTATAATTATATTATATATCATACATACTAGACATTATATATAACATATTATACATAACATAATACATTATCTAATTATGTATTATATATAATGCAATATGTATTATGTAATTATGTTATATATAATATATATAATATGTATAATATATTACATATGCATCTATAATATATAAACACATATATTTCCTCTCATTTGATCTTCATAACAACTCTGCATTGTATGTGCTGTTATACTCATTGTACAGATGAGGAAACTGAGGCTGAGAGGGGGTTGAATGATTTGCCCAGGGTCTCACACCTAGTGAATCGGGAATGACAGCTCTTTCTGGCTCTAAATCAGTAGTGTGTTTGAGCCAGCTCAGGTAGACTTGTAAGACCTGATTATTAAATTTTCAGTATGAGCATCTACAGTTCAGAGGTTCTCAAACACTAAAAGTCAAGGCTTGGTTTCTTAGTTTGTTGGTTGTCTAGACTTAAGGAAGTGAAGGAAAAAATGTTAATAATGGAGATTAATCTTAAACATGTGTTAGTATATTTTGCTCCACCCCCCGCCCCGAGAGCCAGTTATTAAATATTTATCAGAATACCATTGAAATCAGAAGTCTAGCCCCTATGCCACCTACCATCCTAGTCACTTTGCCTAGATGGGGTACTAAAATGAGGTAAAGTATACAATATGGTATAGTGGAAAGAATATTGGATTTAGAATCAGAGAACCTGGGTTTGGATCCTATGTGACAGCAGACATATTGCTTAACATTTCTGAGCCTCAGTTTCCTCATCTGTAAAACAAAGGGGTTGGGTGAGATGATTTCTGAGGTTTCTCAACTCAAAATAAGTAATATTAAGATATTATGATCCCATTGATACACTGAAGACACTTGCTGCCTGGTGACCTCGGGCAAGTCATTCAACTACCCTGATTCTCAGTTTCTTCATTTGTAAAATGGGAATAAAAATACCTGAAGCCCCTAGTTCCCAAGATTGTTGTGAGGATCAAATGAGATAATTCACATAAAGCACTTTGCTGGTCTTAAAATATTATGTAAATGTCAATTATTATCATCCCTTTTCTAAGTGCTCTCTACCTCTAGACCAATTCCCAGTTCATTAGTAGCTTTATTAATGTACAGAGAAAATAAAGGAATTGAAAAGTTCTTTGACAAATATCCCTGTTTCAAGCAAAACACTACAGTTGTCAAGGTCATTCAGGTACACAGATGTCACAGAAAAAAATTAATAAAGATGTGTAGCAAAGAGTGCTCTGGGCAACTCTATTGTGCATAGACTATGAGAAATTCAGGAGAAGCATAGTCAATTGGAGGAAGCACAACAGAGTGGTAAGAACAACAGATTTGAAGTGCGAGGACAGAATTCGAATTCCATGTCTTTTTTGCCCAATAAAATGAGAGATGAAACAAGAATGTCTATCATCCCCACTTTTTGGCTAGAATAGTACTAGAAATGCTAGCAGAAAATAGAAATTGAGGGAGTAAACACAGGTCAAGAAGAAACAAAATTATAGCTAATTTTTCAATAGTGCACTTAAAGAATCCTAGAGAGTTAATTTAAAAAATTCATTGATTTGAATGCCATGTCTGCCACTTATTAGCTGTGTGACTATGCGTGAGTCATTTAGGAAACCTGGACCTCAAATTCCATATCTGTAAAATGAAGAGTTTGGACTTAATGACCTCTGAAGTCTCTTCGATCTTTAGGTTTATGCATTGTGACCCTATGGGCATAAGTCTCTGCGAACAGGTTGAAAAGTCACCAGAATTTGAAAATATCTTTCCATCTTGTGAGGGAATTACGGAATCAATGAACTGTTGCTATTTGCTATGGTTGACTTTTTTTTTAGGTGATAGGAATATAAGTATTCTTTTTTATTCTTTTTTAAAAATTATTTTTCAAAAATAATTTTTGTTAACATTTTAAGTTCCAAACAGTCTCTTCCCTCCCTCCCCACCTCACACTAGAGAAGGCCGCCATTTCACACACACACACACACACACACACACACACACACACACACACTGTGTTTATATATGTATGTAAAATGTAAAATCATACTCTGTGTCCTTCTATTTATCAGTACTTTCTTAGGAGGTGGATAGCCTCATAGGTTCATTGTAGTTGATTTAAGTATTTATAATAGCCAGAATAACTTAGTTGTTCACAGCTATTCTTCTAACAATATTTATGTTGTTGTATATAATGCCCTCTTGGTTCTGCTCATTTCATTCTTCATTATTTAATGCAATTCTTTCCATATTTTTTTCTAAAATCAGCCTGCTCATCATTTCTTCCAGCATTGGTAATATTCCATCACAATCATATATCACTCCCCAACTGATAGGCATCCTTTTAATTTCCAGTTCTTTGCCACCATAAAGACAGTTGCTGTAATATTTTAGAATATATAGGTTCTTTTCCTTTTTCCCTGATCACCTTGGGACATTGACCTAATAATGATATTTATGGGCCAAAGAGTATACACAATTTATAACTCTTTGGGCATAATTCCAGATTGCTTTCCAAAATGATTGGATCAGTTTACAGTTTCACCAACAGTGTATTAGCAACCCAATTTTTTCACATCCTCTCTAACATTTGTCATTTTCCTCTTCTATCATTTTAGCCAATCTAATAGGTATGAGATGATATCTCAAAGTTGTTTTAATTTGCATTTCTCCTATTAGTAATGATTGAGCACATTTTTTCACATGACTATATAGAGCTTTGATTTCTTCATTAGAAAACTGCCTGTTCATATCTTTAGACCATTTATCAATTGAGGAATGATTCATATTCTTATAAATTTGACAGAGTTCTCCATATATTTGAGATACGTGACCTTTATCCAAGAAACTGTCTATAAAAATTTCCCCCAATTGTCAGCTTTCCTTTTAATCTTGGCTGCATTGGTTTTATTTGTACAAGCCCTTTTTAATTTGATATAATCAAAATTATGCATTTTACACCTTACAGTACTCTTTATCTCTTGTTTATTCATTAATTGTTCTCTTATTCATACATCTGATAGGTAATATGTTCCCTGTTCTTCTAATTTACTTATGATATCTCCCTTTATATCTAAGTCATGTATCCATTTTGACTTTATCTTGGTAAACAGTGTAAGATATTGATCTATACCCAATTTTTGCCAGACTGCTTTCTAATTTTCCCAACAATTTTTTTTTATCGAATAGTGAATTCTTATCCCATAAGCTTAAATTGCTACATTTGTCCAATATAGGGTTACTATAATCATTTATCATTGTGTATTGTATGTCTACTCTGTTCCACTGATCCACCCTTCTATTTCTTAGCCACTACCAGAGAGTTTTGATAATGACCACTTTAGGATCTGGTACTGCTAAAACTCCTTTATTATTTTTTTCATTAATTTCTTTGATATTCTTGACACTTTATTCTTCCAAATGATTTTTTAAATTATTTTTTCTAGCTCAATAATTTTTTTGGTAATTTAATTGGGATAGCATTGCACAAGTAGATTAGTTTAGGTAGAATTGTCATTTTTATTATATTAGCTCTGTCCACCCATGAACAATTTACATTTTCCCAATTATTTAAATCTGATTTTATTTGTGTAAAAAGTGTTTTATAATCATGTTCATGTAGTTTCTGGGTTTGTCTTGGCAGGTGTACTCTCAGGTATTTTATGCTGTCTATAGTTATTTTAAATGGGGTATTTCTTACTATCTCTTCTTTAAGAGTTTTGTGGGTGACATACAGAAATGCTGATGATTTATGTGGGTTTATTTTATTTCCTCTTACTTTGCTAAAATTACTAATAATTCCAGCTAGCTTTTTAGTTGAATCTCTAGTATTTTCCAAGTATATCATCATATCATCTGCAAAAAGAGATAGTTTTATCACATCATTGCCCTCATTTTTGTTAACAAAGGAAGACTTGTTTCCCCTCCCCTTCTTTGGATGAAATACCTGGATGGACTGGCCACTCCTTTATTGCATTTGCATGTATCACTTTGCAAATTGTACATCATTTGGCTTGGTTCAGAATGTATTAAGACAATTGTATGAACAAAGAATTTCAGAGCTGGAGGCATAGAAGTCATCTTTTCTAACCCCTGCCTGAATAGGAATTCCTTCTATGACATCCCCAGCAATGGTCATCCAGCTTCAGGTTGCCAATAGAAGGCCCATTAATCTCCAAGGTTTCTATTCTAATTATTTTTAAACATTTTTTGGTACACATTATTCAACAGACACTTTCCAATAAATACCCAAACAAAATCTCCTACAAATTACATTTCTCAAACACAGTTAAGCAAAATTGCCTAATAACATGACTACAATTGATGGCATATGTCACTTTTCACTTCAGAAGTTTACTAATTATTAACAGAAAAGAGGTAGACTTTGGCTTAGATAGATTAGTACTCAGTGCATTGTGGGACGTATTTGACCCTAATTTTATTGCCTTTTATTGTTAACTTTATTTACATTGTTGAAGGCTTTGTATACAACGTTCTTTTCACTCTTTTCTCCAATGTGTATCACTGCATGCAGGTCTTTTCATGTTTCTCTAAAGTCTTCATGTTTATCATTTGTTATGGCACAGTAATACTCCATTACACTTATCTGCTACAATTTATTCACCTATTCTTCAATTGTTGGGCTCATATTTTGTTCCTTTTTTTTTTATCACAGTCTTATTATGAATGTTTCCCTACAGTAGTCTTGCTGTGAATAACTTCGTTGGAGTGGAATCTCTGGATCCAAGGACATTGGATAATTTAGTAATTTTTCTTGCATATTATTTTCCAGAGTATTTACATCAATTTTCATCTTTGCCAACAGTTAGAGCATATGGAATTCTTCATAAATTGGTGTGTCATCCATTTGGAGGGTCAATGTTAATCCACTTTGTACCAATCCAGTTTGAGAATATGTGTTGCTGAGGTGAATACTGGATTCCACTGCTCTAATTGCTAAGAAGATTTTCCTTAAATGGAACTTCAATTTGCCTCTTGGGACTTCTGCTTCTTACTCCTAATACTGCTTATTGGGGCCCAGTTGAATAAATCTAACCTCTCTTCCACATTTTTTATTTGAAATTATTACATTATTTGAAATAACCTAAAGATAGCTGTTATGACTCTCCTAAGTCTTCTCTAAGAGAAATAACCCTGTCCACCCTCAATACCCCACCCAGAATATGTTTTAATCAATGTTCTTGTTAAAATATAATACTCAAAATTGAAATGATACTTGAGATGTGGTCTAAATAAGGAAGAATAGGCAGGATGTTCACTTCTCATGCATTCTTTTACTCTGCTTCTCTAAATACAATCCAATGTCACATTAGCTTTTTATACCACATTGTTGACTCATATTGAGCCTGCAGTATATTAAAAATGCTAGAGCTTTTTCATATACGTGGTTTTCTAGACAGGTTTGCTCCATGTTGCACTTGGACATTTTTTTTTTGTTGGTGGTGGGGATTGGGAGGAGGAGCATAAGACTTTAAACTTATCTCTATTAAATTTCAACTTATAATGTTTGACCTATCATCTTTGTTGAGATCTTTTTAGGTTTTAAGTTAATCCATTTGTTAAATATTCTTTCCACATTATATCACTCAAAAATTTGAGGAGAGAGAGAGAGAGAGAGAGAGAGAGAGAGAGAGAGAGAGAGAGAGAATAATTACCTGATTGTTGAAGTTCTATCACCATTATATTTCTGAGCCAGGTTTGTCATCTGTTTCCCAAATTCTTCAACTATTTCCTCATCCTGGCCTGGTGGTCTGTAGTATACAGCCACAATAATATTGTTTCTGTTTCTCCCACCATGCTTCCAAGCTATATTTCATGATTTTCCTTACATATTAATATCTTTTAAATAAAATCATGCCACTCTATCATCACTTTGTTTTGCACCTTAAATTTAAATAAGGTACAAATAATCCTTCATAGCCATATTCTAGTCATTCTACCAGGTATTAGTTATACATTTGAGGTTGAATTTATCTCCTTTTCCACTCTGAAAATTCCCTCCATTTTCTATTATAATGTTGGAATCCTCTTCATTTATGTATACGATACTTCATGATAAGTTCTTGGGTCCATCCTTACTCTTTAGTTTGATGTAGACTTCTTGGGCTTTGATTGTCTCCAATCTCTGAAACTACAGGTCACAGCAAATTCAGGAATTTTGCTACCCTAAGAATAACAACCCAGACCTACATTTCTTAAAGTTAACTTCAAATTCCCTCTCCCTCCTTCAAATTTTTCTTTACTATCAGTGAAGGAAGCAAGGGATTTCTGAGGCAGATGTGCTCCTGTGTACATTGCAGAAATAATGGTGAGAAAAGCAATGCTTTGGCCAGAATTGAACAAACATCTAATTGGCGGCATTCTTTCCATTCTTTCCAAGTACTGAGGAGACAGAGAACAGCTGCTTCTACAGAGTATAGTCATTCATTCATTCAATGAACATTTATTAAGTGCCTAGTTATGAATATTAAAGAATTATCATGATATGAAGCTTGTTTCAAACTTGATGATTTCTCATTGAACTTGATACAGCCTTTGAATAAAATTAATTTCTGCAGGTGGAATTCTTATAGGCTAATAAGGATGAAGGGAAACTCAGAGAATTATTCCTTCTATCCCCCTAGATTCATGCATGCTCACATTCACACAATTTCAGATAGATGATGATTTATATTTCAATGGATCTGTGATCTCATAAATGTGGGAACTAGTTCTACTGAGACAAAAAACAATCCCTCTATCCCTGCCCAACCTTTGCAGCTCTTGTCCATGTTTTCCTATGAAATGTCAAACAATGTGCCAAGATCTTGTGTTTTGATTTCTGATATTATATGAAACCAATGGAGCACAAAGTTGTATAGTGCCTGGCACATGGTACATGCTTAATAAATGCTTATTGTCTTAATATTATTTATTCTTTGCTCTTGCTATAAGACCTGTTCATCTTTTTTTGTCATTTAGTGACATCTTTTACACCAAATTTAATTATTTGTGATATTTTTCAGCCTGATCACATCCCCATACTATACCTCTCAATTACTCTTTGGAAGATTCTAACCTTCAATTTATTGGTGATTACTTGCAACTATAAAAACATCATCAAAATAATTTTGATGTTAAAAAGATGATCTATTGTCTTAGCAAAAAGTTTGGCATCATTAAAAGAACTGCACAATTTCATAAAGGTAATCTAGGTCACTCTTATTAAATTTTTGAATCAGTTCTTTGTCAATTTTTAGCGTCTATCGAAGATATATATATATGTATATATATATATACATATATACACACACACATACACATACATATGCCTATATATGTATACACACACACACACACATATATACACACATACATACACATACATATACATGTGTGTGTGTGTGTGTGTGTGTGTGTATTGTCATGGCACACAGACAAACTATATTGGTTGTCCATTCAACTGCATGTTATAGTCTAATAAATTATTATTTTTCATCTGCTTGCTTTTAATCCTACATAGATGATTAGGCAAGAAAGTGAAGTCAAAATAGGGTGATATTTTAAGAGAATACTGAGGGGCAGAGGAACTAGAGGTCATAGTAAGATCACTAAGTTTAGGAGAAGTGAGGTATAGGGAGCGATGAAATGATGAGAGCATGGAGAACACCTCTAACAGATGTTGAGATCTGTGATAGAAACATGCTAATATGTAGCTGAAGTGAGGAGAAAGAAGGTGTTGGAGTTAAATAGGCTGAGGAAATGAGAGATCAGTGAGATGAGAGATCACCAATATGAACATTGAAGTCCACCAAATTTATGGCTAGGTGTCAGGTAGAGAGAAATACATTGCACCAGCTAACTATTACAATGCACTATAAAGATAAGGAAAACGTTCTGCAAACAAGTAATGGATATGGACAAGTATTGATAGTTTGTGATAGATATGGATTGAATGGATCTCAAAAAAGGAGACGTCATTGAGAGATGAACATAGGGGGATGGGCTAGAATTGGATGAACAGGTATGTGTGGTTTTATATTCCTGATCTTATGACTGAAGCAAGAATGGAAGGTGGAGGGATAGAGGAATGAGTGAATAGTGGAGAGGGTTGGTTCAGAAGAACATGGCATCCTCATGGGACAGGTAGGTATATATTAAAGCAAAGAGATGGAAGCGCTGTTTGCTGAAAAATTAAAAGGCATAATGGAGTTTGTTGACTACAGGTTTAATTCTAAAGAGCCGTATAGTATGGTTATATGGAAGTCAAGATTGGGAGTAGGAGGAGAAATAAAGAATAAGCAAATGGTCAGCAGTGTCAGTTAGTAAAGAAGCCCAAAAGAATAAGAGGAATTAATTCAAGTAAATGAAAGGCTATCATAAATAGTATGGGAATCTGCTCTTCTCTACCTAGAGAGAGCATAGAATAGAGGAAATGGTTTTAAACTGCAGAACATAAGATTTAAATTAAATACAAGAAGAAGTTTCCTAATAATGAAGGATGTTTTGGGCTTAAGTTTTCTGGAGGTCTTTTAAAATAAAATAAATCATCATTTCCTGTAATATTTGGTCATCTTGTACTGTAGTGCTCTTAATAGGTATTTGCAAGGTCATCATGTAAAAAATTATATGCCAATATCTGCAGCTAAGAATGAGGAGGTAGAGAAATTCTATAAAGATCTGGATAAGACCCTCTGAATCAAATCAGTAAGAACTTTGATACTTGGTAACTTTCAATTGAAGTTTCAATTGAAATAGTAGACATAAAGAAAGATAGCAAAAAAAGTTAGAAAATACGATTCATGAATAAGAAATAAAAGAAATGTATAGACTGCACATAAACCCACATATTCACTCTCCTTGATATCTCTGTAGCATTTAACACTATGGATCACTCTCTTTAGCTGGATGTGCCCCCCCCCCCCATCCTACCACCCTTTTTGGTGACATTGCTTTCTTGTTTTTCTTTTTACCTATATGACCACTCCTCAATTTACTGGATTATCATATATATATCCTGATTTCTCATGCAAATGTACCTCAAAACTCCATCTATGGGGGCAGCTAGGTGGCGCAGAGGATAGAGCACCAGCCCTGAAGTCAGGAGTACCTGAGTTCAAATCCAGCCTCAGACCAAATACTTGACACTTACTAGCTGTGTGACCCTGGGCAAGTCACTTAACTCCAATTGCCTGAAAAAACCAAAACAAAACAAAAAAACAAACTCCATCTATGGCCCTATTCTCTCTCTCCACACTCTACATCCCCATTGTTGTCGAATCTTCAGTAAATTAGGAAATATGTCTGTCTTGCATTCTTAACCCCTGAAGCAATAATCACGGTCAAAGATCTGGAAACAGATTGAAAATAGAAGTAATAGGTAATATCTTGCTCCCTATTATCTCTTTCTTAACTTTCTCAAAGGAGGTAGCATTTCTCAATCATGTCAGAAATGGGTCTTTTTCTACACAAAAGGGGAAATCTGAAAAGCTATTTTTGAAGAAGATGTCATATCACTACCCTAATCTGGTTGGAGATTTGGAGGACACTATTTTATTCTCATCTTCAGCTATCAAGGATACTCTTCCACATATCTCTTTTGGATATGTAAATCTCATGCCTGAAATTTATTTTTTCCTCCTTCTGTAGTCTGGATATTGAATATCTTATAACTACTCAGTTGGAGAGATCTTTGCTACCAAAAATAGGAACTTAAACAAGCTACAATGAATTACCCTAATTTGGCATGGCAACTCATCTTCTGCTGCCCTGCCTATGAATAAAAGGTATCTCATGTCTGGAATGTACATCCCCTCTCAGCTCCAGTTAGTAGATTTGCTATCTTCCTTTCAAACACAGCTCAAGTGCTACATCCCACATGAAATCTGTCTGTCTGTTTCCTTTGAATTGCCTTTGAATGCACTTTTTGTGTATACATTGCACCCCTCTAGCAGACTACAGGCTTTTTGAGGGCAAGGGTGTTTCAAATTTGTCTTTGTATACCTAGCACCTACTAGAGTACCTTGCATGTTGTAGATGTTTATTAAACATTTGTTGGGTTGAACAGAGGATATTTCAGGCAAAGGTAATAGTGTGAACAAAGGTAGAGAAGTGTTAGAGGGCAGTGCACATTCAAAGGTCAGAGATTTGGTGGAACATTAACATCTCTACGGGAGAGTAATATGAGAAAGATCTGTAGAGTTAGGATTGGACCTTTTTGTTGAAGGCTTTGAATACCAGGCAGAAGAGTTTGAATATGGGGATATTCATGGGAATAACATGGGAATATGGGGAACATGGGAATAACATGACTAGAGAAAGAAATTATTCTACCAACAATTTTTAAGATGAATTAGTGAGGTAAATGTTTGTGTGTGTTTGTGTGTGTATGTGTGGAGCTAGAGTTGGAAGGGAGAAGATTCATAAGAAAGCTCTTAGAGTAGCCCAGGAAGTTGGTAAAGAGGACTTGTCCTAGAGTAATGGCAGTGGGGATAGATAGGGTAGAATGGATTGAGAAATATTGTGGAGGTGGAATCAATAGAACTTTGTGTGTGGTTATAACACATAGAGAGGGAAGACTGCGCTATATTCTCAAGGTTGTGCACATGGAAGAACGTGTGAATGGTTGTGCATGGACACACTGAAGACAAAAGGATGAAGTGATATAAAGGGAAAGAACAGATTCATTTTGGGACATGTTGAGTCTGAAGTGCTGTTGGGACATCCAGGTGGAGATGTCCTTTTGGGACTTGAAGACATTAGGTTTTGAGCTCAGAACAGAGGGGAGGACCAGAGACAAGGTTTTGGGAAACCTTTGATTGGACATAATAGCTAAAGACATGGGCAAATGCTATATATTCAAAATCTAACAAATCTGCAAGACACACATATTGAAGAGTACTCCTGACATTTTAACCACATGACTCCATTTATTTCTATCTTCTATCTTGATTATTTCTACTTTTGGTTTCAATTGAATAACTTATTATTTTTGGTCTTGCATTTTCATTTACTAAAGTGTTCATACTAAAGAGTCAAGGATGTCATTGTGATTAATATTATATATATTTGAAGCACATGGCAGTTCAACAACATATACTAGACTTCTGTCATATAAATTTGACCTATGCCAGAAATCTCTAGTTCAGTCCTTCCCTAGCAACATCCATTACGTATTCAATCCTACACAACCATCATACTATCCATCCCTTATTGTAGCTTTATTAAAGTATGGTACCTGACATAATAGGCACTTTATAATTGCTTTTCCTTCCCTTTTCCCTCCCTCAACCCTTTTTCACTCTGGAAATGGGCAGCTCTTTCCATGTTACCCCCTGCATATGTAATTGATAAATCCTGGGAGCTAGGGTAACATGGTACCTCATTTCATTTTGGACCCTACTTTTGAGCATAATTTTGCCTCAAACTACATATGTGCACTTCTATCTCATGTACATTTTCACTCTAGTGCATTTATTTGAAAAGCAGTAAGGATATACCTCAAATCTTTCAAGATATTCGCTATTTCATTTGCTTGGACTTGTATGTAGGGTAGGCGTACCACCAATTCACCTATATTGACAGAGGCAACAGACATAGTAATAGCACTCTCTTTCTCTCTGTGTGTGCTTGTTCAATCATGCCTCAACATGCTTTCTTGCTGGCAAGTCTTCATGAGGAAAGACTAGTTACAACTGCGACCATGCTGCCACAACCGAAATTCACTTGGTCATGGGGCAATTCTGGTGGTGATGTTGGGGAGACATTCCTAGTACTTGCCGTTGTAACGTGGTTATTGTTGTTGAGTCATCAGTCATGTCTGACTCTTCGTGACCCCATGAACATGTCTGGCCCTTCTATCCTCCACTATCTCTTGAAGTCTGTACAAATTAATATTTGTTGTTTTCTTGGTACTATCTATCCATACCATCCTGTCCTGCCCTTTTTTCTTCAATCTTTCCCAGCTCCTGAGCCCCAAGTGACATATATGCTTCCAAATATGCGTCCAAGTTACATATCATTAATCACAGTGACACCCTTGATTCTTAAATATTACTAAATAATAAAACAAAAGCAAGAAATAAAACTCATTCAATAGAAGGCAAAAGCAGAAATAACCAAAACAGAAGCAATCCATTTGTAAATCTGGGTCACAGTCTCCCACTAATGCATAAAATGTCCATGAGGGAGAATGGGCCACATACTTGCAAAAATTTGATGAGGAGTCACATGAGTAGGGAAACCCTTATGTCTGGGCCAACTCATAACTCTGGATGGCAGACCTCGATATCCCTAGACTCTTTAGTGAGTACTCTGTACCACAGTTCACTTGCTGGGAAAAACTGCTTCTCTGCTACTCTCAGGCCATTAAGAGAATTTCAAGAGCTTTTAGCACACAGCCACTCTTAGCAGAGTTCTGAAAAGTGCTATAGTCTTTGAGCAAAACAAATCAGTATAGATCAAAACAACTGCAAAGTCTATCTTTTTTTTTTCTCCTTCCTCTCTCAATCTATAGAGGGTGGTAAAGGATAAACTAGATCCCCCCTTGAGATTTTCCTTATCTTAGGCTATAAATAGCACTAGGGCATGATAAATCCAGACAACTGCACAGCAGTGCTCAGTTCTTCTGCAATGATCTTCAAGTAACTGCATAGACTGTATACCTTCAGCAAGAGCTCTCATCTGACTCAACTTTTTCCCCCCTCAACCAATCAACTTTCAGCAAAGCAGTGCCTATCATTTTATCAGAATGGCTCATAGCAAAAAAGCTACAGAGCTGACCTGTCAGCTCATCTCTAGTCACCTGCTATATTCTATCTTCTGTAAGTAGCTTCTCCTATTGTCTTACGTGTCTTCTATCTCCAACCTCCCTTCTGAAGTCATAGTTGTTCATTTCATTGATTAGAGTTCTTTAATTTTTGACAGGCTGGTGACTTGCCTGTTGAAATTGTATCTATACCACAGGCTTGGAACTGCCTCCCTTTCCTCTTGAAATCCTAGCTGCTACTTGGATTTGCTTTCTCCGTTGTAATGTATGTAGGCCTAGCCATAGCTTACTACTGCTACTACTACTGCTACTACTACCACAACACACACAAGCTCAGTTTATTTTATGTCTTTCTGCTTTGCTAAAGCCATTGTAAAAATGATCAAATTACATGGGACAAGCAATAATTTTGATATGGTTACATTTTATGATAGCAGTCAGTGTATGTGCTTCTATTGGTAGGCTGATTCAAAAGTGTAACCATGACCATTTTAAATAGGATTGAGCTGGTTTCTCAATCTTCAGTAATTTTTTGTCAGGTGACAGCTGGATTTTATGCCATAGACAGATGTTTCAATGCTTTCTTTTGCTATGCTTTTAATTCTGTGGTTTTTAAGAATGGAAATTATAGTTTCAATTTTTCCTTTCAATTCAATGAGCTTTTTCTTTTTCTTCTTTTTTTCTTTTGGTGAGGCAAGCAGAGTTAAGTGACTTGCCTAGAGTCACACAGCTAGTTAAGTGTTATGTGTCTGAGCCTGGATTTGAACTCAGTCCTCCTGACTCCAGGGCCATACTCTATCCACTGTGCAACCTAGCTGCCCCCAATAAACTTTTTATTTAGATGTTGTACCATTCAATATATATGTGTGTGAAGTATTGATATTGATTCACTAAACTTTAAAGCATAATATACTTTGCTGACTAATCTCCTTTAAAAATGTCTATTTTCACTGTTGCTTTGTCTGAGATCATGATTGCTGTCCCTACTTTTTTTTTTTTTAAGTTCAACAGAGGCATAAATCCTTATGGCTCAAGTATGCATCATTTAAACAAATGTGTGATTGGATTCTGCTTTCTAATCCATTTTGCTACCTTTTCTATCTTATGTATGAGTTTATCCCATTTAACTTCATAGTTATGATAATTGATTGTGTATTTCCCTCTATTACGTCCTCTCATACTTTTTCCTCTCTTTGCTTTTTGCTCTTTCACAAAGATTAAGAAAGTAAAGATAAAAAGAAATATGATCCACACTAATAATGTATAATTGAAACAATTTATTATCATTCAATTGCCTCTAATCTCATCACCTACCAGACCCTGCTCACTGGTTTCTATGCTTTTTTCCCCTCTTTTACCTCTTTCTTTATTATTTCCTCCTCTGAAGTTGAAATTTGTTTTGTTTATGTCTATTTCATCCACAACTCTACTGTCTCTCTTAAATTGCCCCTCTCCTGTTCTTGTACCCACCTGTTTACTTAGAGAGATTGATGTATTCCTCTCCTTTATAGTAGTTCTAGCATTATATTGTATGATCCTGACTCTAGTCAATTTTCTATATATCTTCTTTGAACTGGAAGCTCTGGATTTTGGTTATAGCATTCTTTTTTTTTTTTCTTAACTTATGGCTTCTTTTAGGAGGTAACTTGTAGATTCTTCCTATTTTTGCCTCTTGGTTTTAAAATATTTGGGCAATTTTCTTTTATGATTTCTTGAAATTTGGTATCCAGTTTTGTTGTTTAGTCATGGTTTTCAGAGAGTTCATTGATTCTTATTTCTTTTCCATCTGTTTTCCAGGTCAGTTTTTCTTGTTTGGAGATACTTTATATTCTCTTTTCACTTTTTCAGTTTTTGACTTTGTCCTCATATTTCTTGTTGTATCCTAGAGTCATGGAGCTCTGTTCACTCTATTCTGTTTTTTTAGGGGCCTCACCTCTGGAGTTTTTCTACTTTCTATTCTATACTATTTAATTCTCTTCCAATATTTTCCTTTAGAGCTTTTATTTCACTTGTAATTTCTTTTTTTTTTTATCTCTTGCTTCATTTCTTCTACCCACTTTTTGAAGGTAAATTCATTAGCACAGTGGAAAAATGGTTGAGTCTGGAGTCAAGGACACTGGAGTTCAAATCCAACTTCAGATATTTGCTAGCTTGGGTGACTCTGGGCAAATCAATTGATCTATGCCTGTCTTTGCAACTGTAAAATGGGGATAATAAGATTGTGAAAGTTGTTGTGAAGATCCAATGAGATGGTATTTGTAAAACTCTTAGCACAAGGCCTGGTACAGGTAATGTATTGAGTAAATACTTGTTTCCTTCTTTTCTATTAAAATCCTCATGGCCAAACTATTAAACAAGCAAAAACAAAACAAAACAAAACAAACAAACAAACAAACAAAAACCCCAAACAAACAAACAGACAAAAACTTAGGCTCTACTTATATATGTGGAGTCACTCTCTTCTGGGTTTATCCCTTGGGCATTTTTAACCCCTCTATTGTATTTGATGTTTTCTTTCATTTACTCATATCTCCAGCCTCTGTTTCTGAGCTGGGACTTTGAGCCAGGGCCAGCCTTTACACTTTTTCATATGTCTAGATGGAGTTGTCAAGCACTTTTTGGTCATGTGTCTGATTTATCAGCTTCTGCCTTCCCAGGCATTTCTATACTCAGAGCTCTTCAGGCTTCATGGACCTTGGTATTATCCCTGTCAGAGTACTGTGGACTTCCCAGAGTGTACCTGGCCTGACTCTTGTAAACTTCAGGCCTTGGATTTACTTGGACTTATGCTGGCTTCACTGGCATGCCTTCTCTCTCCGTGCTTCAGGCTTCTAGCTGCCTTTTTGTGCAGTCCTGGGCTAGATGGAGAAGACTACTGTTGTTTCTCTTTTGTCATCACTACACTTTTTTAGTTCTCTTCTGGAGTAGATGTGAAAGAGAGAGCTTGGCTCCTCTGTAACCTTACATGTCACAATCTTAAATGGAAAGGCATCACTTTAATTTTTTAAACTGTCCTCTCTTCATTTTCTGCAGTCTCAGAGGAAGCATTACTTTGACATTACTTAAAAATTATGGATATTTTTGTTTTTATGTTATGTTCATGTCCAAATATATCCACTGTTTAACCATTGAGGCATCCCTTATAACAAAGAATAAAGATACATCCTCCCCCCTGCCAAATTAGCAATACTACCCAACATATCAACTGAGTTTGGCTATATATGAATTATTCCACCCCATTATCCTCCCCCTCTGCTAAGAAGAGAACAAGGTACACTGTCTCATTGTTTCTTTAGAGACAAGCTTGATCATTTTAACTATAAAGTGTTCAGTTGCATTTGCTGTTATTGTTTTCCTTTTTCTATTTATCTTGCTATACTTCTACTATACGTTGTATATGTCATTTTCTTGGTTCTGCTTACTTCACTCACTATCTATCTACCTATCTATCTAATCTTGTTCCTTTAGGCATGGCAATATTCTATTACTTTCATGTACACCATTTGTTTTGCCATTCCTCAATAAATGGGAATCTTCTTCATTTCTAGTCCTTTTCTATCACACACACACACACACACACACACACACACACACACACATACAGACAAAATTCTGCTATGAATATTTTGGTCTATATGCACCCTTTCTGTCTTTGACCTTAAGTTATTTTTTTTAAATTTTATTAATTTATTTTGATTTATCAATAATCACTTCCATACGCTTTTGAGTTTAAAATTTTTCTCCCCCTTCCTCCCCATCACCCTTCCCAAGACAGTGTACAATCTGATATAGGCTATACATTTACATTCCTATTAAACATATTTTCACATTAGTGGTGTTGTAAGTAAAAATTAAAACCAGTAGGAGGAACCATCAGAAAGAGGAAACAAAACTCAACAGAAGAGAAAAAAAATAGCAATTCACCCTTCATAGTTCTTTCTTTGGATATGGATAGCATTTTCCATCTCGAGGCCTCTGAACATGTCTTAGATACTTGTATTGCTGGGAAGTGTTAAGTTTATCAATATTAGTCATTGCATAATGTAGCTGTTATTGTGTACAATGTTCTCTTAGTTCTGCTCATTTCACTCAGCGTCAGACCACACAAGTTTTTCTAGGTTTTTCTGAAGTTAGCCTGTTCATCATTTCTTGATGGATACAATACAATACAATACAATAGTATTCCATTACATTCATATACCATAACTTGTTCAGCCATTTCCCAATTGATGGGCATCCTCTCAATTTCCAATTCTTTGCCACCACAAAAAGAGCTGCTATGAATATTTTTGTACATGTGGGTCCTTTTACCATTTGTATGATCTCTTTGGGATATAGCCCTAGAAGTGCTATTGCTGGGTCAAAGGGTATGCACATTTTTATAGCCCTTTGGGCATAGTTCCAAATTGTTCCGCAAAATGGTTGAATCATTTCACAACTCCACCAACAATGCATTAATGTTCCAATTTTCCCACATCTCCTCCAACCTTCTTAAGCTATTTGCTTAGCAATGGGAAATCTGGGCCAAAGGGTATAGATGTTTTAGTTACTTTCCTTGCATAATTTCTTTTTTGTTTCAGTTGATAAGACTTTATTAGCCAAGAAGATAAGGTCAAAAAGACTGTTCTATATTTTAGGGTCAGTCAGTGAATTAGTATTTATTACCATTTTTTTATACTTACTAATATTTCCTTTTTTTAATTACGTGTAAAGATAATTTTCAACATTCATTTTTGTACGATTTTGAGTGCCAAATTTTTCTCCCTGTCTCCCTTCCCTCCTCCCACTCCAAGATGGAAAATAATAGAAGTTATACATGTACAATCATGTTAAACACATTTCCACATTAGTCATGTTGTGAAAGAAGAGTCAGAACAAAAAAGAAAAACCATGACAATGAAAAAAAGTGAAAACAGTATGCTTCAATCTGCATTCAGACTCCATCGTTCTATAGAGCTATCACAGCTAATCACTGCACAATATTGCTGTTACTGTGTACAACTCACATTTATCAAGCATCTACCACGTTCCAGTCACTATGCTAAGTATCGGGAGTTCAAAGAAAGATAAAAAATCATTCCCAATCTTAAGAAGCTCATAGTTTTGTGGGAGAGATACCATGCAAACAGGTATATGAAAGGAAAGTATAAAGGGTGAATTGGAGGTAGTCTTAGAGGGAAGGCCCTAAGATTTAGGAGGATTGGGAAAGGTTTCTTCCAGAAGGCAGGGAAGGTAGAAGGTTGAGATGGGCAGGGAGATCATTCCAAGCATGGAAATGCTGCAAGTTGGGAGAGGGGGTGTTTCTGAAAGGAAGAGCAACGATGCCAGTGTCACTGGATTGTAAAGTATGCAGAAGGGAGAAAGACTGCAAAGGTAGGAAAGGGCCAGATGATGGAGAGCTTTAAAAGACAGAGGGTTTTATGTTTGAACTTGGAGGTATTTTTTTTTAGAAGTCCAGTTAATTTGGAGTTTATTTTTTCTAAAAAAGAAGAGAATATTTTCTTTCTTTTTCTTTTCCTTTTTTTTTTGAGGTAGGTATTGAATTTATTTGTTTATTTTTATTTATTTTTAATTTTTTTTCCATATGCTTTTGAGTTGAAAATTTTTTCTCCCTTTTTCTCCCCCCCCTCCCCAAGATGGTACACAATCTGACATAGGCTTTACATTTACATACCCATTAAACATATTTTCACATTAGTGAAGTTGTAAGTAAAAATGAAAACCAATAGGAGGAACCATCAGAAAGATGAAACAAAATTCAACTTAAGGTAAAATTAAGTGAGAGCAATTCAACTTCCATAGTGCTTTCTTTGGATATGGACAGCATTTTCCATCCTGAGGCCTCTGGAGATGTCTTAGATCTTCATAATGCTGAGAAGGGTTCAGTTTAACATTCTTAGTCATTGCATAATGTGGCTGCTATTGTATACAAAGTCCTCTGGGTTCTGCTCACTTCACTCAGCATCAGACCATATAAGTCTTCCCAGGTTTTTCTGAAGTCAGCCTGTTCATCATTTCTTATAGAACAATAGTATTCCATTACATTCATATACCACAACTTGCTCAGCCATTCCCCAATTGATGGGCATCCTCTCAATTTCCAATTCTTTGCCACCACAAAAAGAGCTGCTATGAATATTTTTGTACATATGGGTCCTTTTCCCATTTGTTTGATCTCTTTGGGATACAGCCCTAGAAGTGCTATTGCTGGATCAAAGGGTATGCACATTATTGTAGCCCTTTGTGCATAGTTCCAAATTGTTCTCCAAAATGGTTGGATCATTTCACAACTCCACCAACAATGTATTAGTTCCAATTTTCCCACATCTCTCCAACATTTATCATTTTCCTGTTTTGTCATGTTGGCCAATCTGATAGGTGTGATGTGGTACCTCAGAGTTGTTTTGATTTGCATTTCTCTAATCAATAACGATTTAGAGCATTTTTTCATATGACTATAGATGGCTTTAATTTCTTCATCTGAGAACTGTCTGTTCATATCCTTTGACCATTTATCAATTGGGGAATGGCTTGTGTTCTTATAAATTTGTCTTAATTCTCTATATATTTTAGAAATGAGGCCTTTATCAGAGAGACTGGTTGTAAAAATTCTTTCCCAATTTTCTACCTTCCTTCTAATCTTAGTTGCATTGGCTTTGTTTGTGCAAAAACTTTTCAATTTAATGTAATCAAAATTATCCATTTTGCTTTTCATAATGTTCTCTATCTCCTGTTTGGTCATGAATTCTTCTGTTCTCCATAGATCTGATAGGTAAACTATTCCTTGTTCTCCCAGTTTACTTATGGTATCAGCCTTTATATCTAAGTCCTGAACCCATTTTGACTTTATTTTGGTATATGGTGTGAGATTTGGGTCTATGCCTAGTTTCTGCCATACTCTTTTCCAGTTTTCCCAGCAGTTTTTTTCAAAGAGTGGGTTCTTATCCCAGAAGCTGGGGTCTTTGGGTTTATCAAATAATAGATTACTATAGTCATTGACTACTGTGTCTTGCATATTTAACCTATTCCACTGATCCACCTCCCTATTTCTTAGCCAGTACCAAGCAGTTTTGATGATTGCTGCTTTATAATACAATTTAAGATCTGGAATTGCTAGGCCACCTTCCCCTGCATTTCTTTTCATTAGTTCCTTTGATATTCTGGACCTTTTGTTTTTCCAAATGAATCTTGTTATTATTTTTTCTAACTCTATAAAATAATTTTTGGTAGTTTGATTGGTATGGCACTGAATAAGTAAATTAGCTTAGGTAGGATTGTCATTTTTATTATATTAGCTTGGCCTACCCATGAGCAACTGATGTTTTTCCAATTATTTAGATCTGATTTTATTTGTGTGAAAAGTGTTTTGTAATTGTGTTCATAGAGTTCCTGGGTTTGTTTCGGAGGTAGACTCCTAAATATTTTATAATGTCTACAGTAAGTTTAAATGGGATTTCTCTTTCTATCTCTTGCTGTTGGGCTTTGTTGGTAATATATAGAAATGCTGATGATTTATGTGGGTTTATTTTATAGCCTGCAACTTTGCTAAAGTTGTTTATTATTTCAAGTAGTTTTTTACTTGATTCTCTAGGATTCTCTAAGTATATCATCATGTCATCTGCAAAGAGTGATAGCTTTGTTTCTTCTTTGCCTATTCTAATGCCTTCAATTTCTTTTTCTTCTCTTATTGCTAAAGCTAACGTTTCCAGTACAATATTGAATAACAGTGGTGATAATGGACATCCTTGTTTCACCCCGATCTTATTGGAAATGCTTCTAGTCTGTCCCCATTACATATAATGCTTGCTGAAGGTTTTAGATATATGCTATTTATTATTTTAAGGAAGACTCCATTTATACCTATGCTTTCTAGTGTTTTTAATAGGAATGGGTGTTGTATTTTATCAAAAGCTTTTTCTGCATCTATTGAGATGATCATGTGGTTTCTGTTGGTTTTGTTGTTGATATGCTCAATGATGCTGATAGTTTTCCTAATATTGAACCAACCCTGCATTCCTGGTATAAATCCTACCTGGTCATAGTGTATTATTCTTGTGATAAGTTGCTGTAATCTACTTGCTAATTTTGTTTAAAATTTTTGCATCTATTCATTAGAGAAATTGGTCTATAATTTTCTTTCTCTATTTTGACTCTTCCTGGTTTAGGTATCAACACCATATTTGTATCATAGAAAGAATTTGGTAAGACTCCTTCTTCACCTATTTTCCCAAATAGTCTATCACATTCACAGTTATGATTACTATCTGTGTCTTTTTCTCCATCCTTTCCCCCCCATTTATGCTTTTCTTTCTCCTTTTGCCTTTCTCCCCTTCACTAGTGTTTTGCTTTTAACCACCGCCTCCTTCAGTCCCTTCCCCTTTTATTATCCCTTTCCCTTTTCTTCCCCTTTATTCTTACTGCTGCTTCCCTCCCTTCTTTCCCCCCTCCCTTTTCTTTCCCCTTTTCCCTCCTACTGCCTATAGGGCAAGTTAGATTTCTATACTTAACTGATTATATTATGCCCTTCTTGAGCCTAATCTGATGAGAGTAAGGTTCAAACAATGCTTCACCCCCTTTCCCTCTGCTGTGATAGGATTTTGTGTCTTTTCCTGTAATGTAATTTACCCTTGTCTGCCTCCTCCTTTCTCAGTACTTTTCTAAGATTAGATTGATCCATATTTGGATCCATTTAACTTGATTAGATTTTTTTTTATCATTACATCAAAGTCAACTAATATCCACCCTCTTTATGTATACTCCTTTAACAAGGTGTAATAACAATACGTTCTCAAGGGTTGCAATCTGATATTCCCTTGTAGGGGTTTAAACAGCCCCCCCTTATTAACAGCATATTGTATCCTTCTGTCCCATTTACCTTTTGAAGTCCTTCTTGAGTCCTGTACTTGAAGATCAAATTTTTTGTTGAGCTCTGGTCTTTTTATCAGGAAAGTTTGGAAGTCTCCTATTTCGTTGAATATCCACCTCCTCCCTTGAAAAATGATGCTCATTTTTGCTGGGTAATTGATCCTTGGCTGCATTCCAAGCTCCTTTGCCTTAGAATATCATGTTCCATGCCCTGCGGTCTTTTAATGTAGAAGCTGCAAGGTCCTGTGTAATCCTGACTGTGGTTCCATGATATTTAAATTCTTTCTTTGGCTGCTTGCAGCACCTTCTCTTTCATCTGGTAATTTTGGAATTTTGCTATTATATTTCTTGGCATTGTCAATTTGGGATCTCTTTCAGGTGGTGATCGGTGGATTCTTTCTATGGTTATTTTCCCTTCTGGTTCTAGGACTTCTGGGCAGTTTTCCTTTATGATTTCCTGAAAGATACTGTCCAGGCTCTTTTTTTCATCATGATTTTCAGGTAGTCCAATAATTTTTAAATTGTCTCTCCTGAGTCGATTTTCCAGGTCAGTTGTTTTACTGATGAGGTATTTTACATTTTCATCGATTTTTTCATTTTTTGTTTCTGTTTGACTGATTCTTGCTCTCTCATAGAGACATTAGTTTCCATTTGTCCAATTCTAGTTTTTAACAGATTGTTTTCTTCTGTTAGTTTTTGTCCCTCCTTCTTCAGTTGGCCAATTGTGTGTTTTAGGGACTTGTTTTCTTCAGTGTTTTTTTTTCCCAACTGGCCAATTGTATTTTTGAAGGACTCTTTACCTCTCTCATTTGACTATTAAAATCCTTCTTGAGCTCTTCTAAGAAGGCTTTTTGGGCTTCAGACCAGTTCATATTCCCTTTTGTTGTGCAGATGTGGGTTTGTTGACAATGTTGTCCTCTTCAGAATTTCTGTCTTGATCTTCATCTTCTCTAATATGAATCTATGGTCTGTCTTTTTACTCATGGTGTTTCTTATTCCCTGGCCTTTAAAAAGATTGAGCTCTCCTGCTGGGGCACAGAGGGTACTGACCCAAGCTTCTTGTGTTGGGAGCCTAGGTCTTGGTCACTGCCTTTGCGTTCTGGGGCCTCTTACGCTGGGATTTGGAAGCTATAGGTTTCTGGCAGCTTACCTTGTGTTGGGCTGGAATCGGCAAGCCTGGAGCTTTCAGGCAATTCTAGGTTGCCTGCTTTTCCTTTCCTTTAGCTTTCTTCCCCTCCTTTTAGATGGCTGCCACAGGATGTTTATCTGCCTGGGGCCCCCTGCAGTGTTGTCTCCCTCGGTTCTGCTAATGCACCCCGAGAGTCCTTTGCAGTGGAGTGCCGAGGCTCCTGGTGGTTTTCTGAGCTGGTTTCCACGGTTCCCCCGCCCTCACTGAGGCACTCGGAGGTCCAGGTGTTGGTGTTTGCCTGCTCTACCACCTGGGCTTCAGGATTTCTTCACAATTGGGGGCTTCAGGGCTCCTACAGCTCACTTGGTGTTGGGTTGGAATCAGCAAGACCCGGGCTTTAGGAAGCCTTTAGGTTGTTTTCTTCACCTCCTTTCAGATGAATGCCGCAGGGTACTTATCCGCCTGGGGCCCCTTGTTTTTGCTGAGGCACTGAGAGATCCCGTTCCTGGACTACTGCACTGCTGCTCCTTGTCTTTTTTCTAGTTCAGGTGTTCCAGGGTTTTTTTTTTTTTCCCTGGGCTGATATTTTCTGGGTTTGCAGAGGTTGATAGGGGAGAGTGAGAGCGACTACCTTTTTACTCCGCCATCTTTCCCTTGCATAATTTCAAATTGTTTTCCAGAATGTTTAGACTAATTCACAGCTCCATCAAGGATGTTAGTGTGCCCATATTCACACAACCTTTGTCAATTTGCTTGGTGTGAGATAACCTCTCAGAGTTGCTTTGATTTGCATTTTTCTTATTATTGGTGATTTGAAGCGATCTTGTATATGATTGTTAACAATGTGAAGTCTTTAGGTGGGGAGGGAGGAAGGGAGAAAATTTGGAACTCAAAGTTTTAAAAACACATGTTTTAAAAAAATGTTTTCACATGCAACTGGGAAATAAGAAATACAGGAAATGGGGTACAGAAGTCTATCTTGCTCTACAGGAAAATAGAAGGGGAAGGGGATAAGAGAAGGGAGGGGGGAGAGATAGAAGAGAAGGCAGAACAGGGGAAGGGGTATTCAGAATGCATGCCATCTTGGGGTGGGGGGAGGGGTGAGAAATTTGGAACTCAAAAACTTGTGGAAGTGAATATTGAAAACTAAAAAATAAATAAATTTATATTGAAAAAAATAAAAAAAACAATGTGAAGTCTTTTGGGGGAAAAAAATTTGTTTATATCTTTTGATCATATATTCATTGAAGAATAGGTCTTTGTCATATATATATGTTGGTTCCCTAAGTATCTTGGCATTCATGCCCTGATCAGAAATAAATGATGCATGGATTTCCACACCCCCACCCCAGAACTGGTAGCTTCTCTTCTTGTCTTATATGAATTGATTTTATTTTTCAATTTGAAATTATTAAAATTTTCTATTTTTTTCTTTTGTGGTCACCTCTATCCCTTGTTTGGTTAAGAGTTGTTCTTTAAAATGACCTTTCCATCAGTGTTCTTTGATCTCCCTTCTTCCCTATTGAGCATTTTTTTTAATCACTGTTTTTGAATTGGTTTTCTGTCACCTCACCCTAAAAAAATCAATTGTGTACTTAGTACTCCAGTAATAAGTCAATCATTTAATTTACTACAGACCTAGCATGGAAGGTTCCTTCAAGAAGTTATATATATTTTCCCCTTAAATATAATCAAATTAAGAAAATCTCATCAGTTTTCTTGATGTGTGAAAATCAGCATTCTGTAGCAAATTCTTTAAATTTGTGAATAACTTCCCTTCTCCTTCCCCTACCCCCTTCTTTGGAAAGCAAATTCAGTGGTATATACCCCACTACAAAGTTTAAATCTGTGTGATATTCTGCTGAGCTCTGACTGTTGTGTTTACATCTAGAATGGATGAATCTATCATAACACTTGCCTAATGGAGCCAGGGACTAAAGATTTTGTGCCAAAGAGCAAAGAAAAATTTTTTATTGTTTGGTCATTTCAATTGTGTCTGATTCTTCAAGACCCCATTTAAGGTTTTCTTGGCAAAGATACTGGAGTGGTTTGCCATGTCCTTCTGCTGCTCATTGTACAGATGAGGAAACTAAGGCAAACAGAGTTAAATGACTTGCCCAGGGTCACACAATTCAGTGTCTGAGAACAGATTTGAACTCAGAAAGATGTCTTCCTAATTCCAGGCCTTTGAACTCTATCCACTGCGCCACCTAGCTGCCCTTAAAGAAAATATGTGTGTTTTTCCCCCTTCTACTGAATCTGTTGGATAATTTCATTGTGCCTTAATTTGTTATGAGGGTGTTTTTTTTAAATTTAATTAATTTTTTTAATGCCACATATTGAGGTTAGGTAGAGGAGTACTTACTCATAGTAATATTTCTTGCTATTGGTTATGTTCCATGCAGAGTATTGCCATTTTCAATCACACAGGTATGAAATAGTCAAATTACCCCTGTATTAATTAATTCCTAAATTGACTTTTGAGAGCAAGAGACAAGACAGGTTTTTTTTTCCTGCCTAGAATCTAATTTAAGTCGTAAAAGGAGATCATAGCATTTACAGCTAGGAGGGACCTTAGAGATTTTCTTGTCTAACTGTTTTATCTTCCAAATAAGGAAAGCAGGGTTCAGAAAAATAAAGTGAACGATAGCACATATTCCAGAGGGAGCATGATGTGCAATGATAGCAACTCAAATAGAGAGGGATACCTGTTGGCTAAATATTGCCTTAGAAAACCATAAATTAAAATTATCTATGTCGTATTATGTTTTTATTTACTTTGATAAGTATTTCCCAATTATATTTTAATCTGGTTGGAGCCTCACTCCAGAGTTTAGTGGCTATAAAGACAAAGATGAAATAATCCCTGTCCTGCTTTCATTCTACTAGGGGAAACAACATGTGGATGTTTAAGTGTGTGTTTGTGTGTGTGTGTGTGTGTGTGTATACATACACATACATACATGCATCAGAAATACAAATTGAGAGAAATGATTGTTTTTCTCTCATATTAATAGTCAATTATTAAAATTAGGGAGATCCAAGTTTTTTCTGTCCTATTTCCTTGTCCAATCTCTCCTGGGACAGAGTTAATGGAAGATAGGATTAACATTCTCCTCATTCTACATATTGCTACTCCACCCATCTAGCTCAGAGGTGGGTGAGGGATATAGATTCTTTGTCTAGATTGCCCAAGGCTGGGAGTGATCTGGGCATGTGGACAGTCTCCCTTGCCCAAAGTGACATGATGTCACTCTCAGCCCCTCACTAGAGTGAGCTCACTTCTCTTTGTAAAGTCCACCTCTCATTATTTGTTAACCAATCAGAGTTGATTGCCATCCTCGGGAACACCCTTCTTCTAAGGGCATATAAGTGAACCTGCTGCCATGATTGTCTTTGGCATTTGAGAACGCCACTGACCGTTTATTAAAAATTCTGGCATTATTAATAAAATGATTAAATTACCCTGAAATTATGGCTCTTGAACCTTTTAAATGTCACAAAATCAACAAGTTAGGGAAGGGAGGAAGAGCATATGTATTTGGGAGAGAAAAGGAAGGGTTTCCTGTAGAAGGCAGTGATTGGGCTATATTTTAAAGGAAATAAGAGATTCCAGGTGAAGAGAAGAAAGGAGAGCATTTTAGGCATGGAGGATGGCCAGTAAGAAGGGTAGGTATTTATTGCCATGGTATATCAAATCTTTAAACAGAAAATTGTCTGCAACAGTTTTTAAATAACATTACTTAAATAGTCTTCCTCTCTATTTAAATCAAGACTTGGTGAAAAAAAATGGTAAATAATATTGAGATCAAGACAACCATTATGGGTAGCCTTGGTTGGGAGAAGGCCTGTATTGTTGTTAAGTCGTTTTTCAGACATGTCTGGCTCTGTGACTCCACTTGGGTTTTTCTTGGCAGAGATACTGGAGTGGTTTTGCCATTTCCTTCTCCAGCTCATTTTACAGATGAGGAACTGAGTTAAACAGGGTCAAGTGACTGATGTGCCCAAAGTCTCACAGTTAGTAAGTGCTTGAGGACAGATTTGAACTCAGGAAGCTGAGTCTTCCTTATTTCAGGCACAGCACTCTATCCACTGTGCCACTTAGCTATCCCAGGCCCATATTAACATTTATTTATTTTAAGACCTATGTCCTAGGATTCAGGAGTTTTGATGAAAACCTATTCAATATCTCATTTAAAAGGAAGACAAAACAATACCTTTTTAATTTTTAGCCAGTGAATAACATAAACATGACCCGTGGCAATGCTTGTTTGCTTTCCTATAGAATCCTGTGAATATGTCTGAGGTATTTAAAAATGATACAGCAGTGATCTTAATTCTCAATTCCAAACAGATTTTCATCTCTGTCCTTTTCTCTGAGTCTGCCAGAGAGCACTAATTGCAATAATGATTTTTGTGATAGTATTGCAAAAGCTATTTTCCATAGGGAATCGGTCTGGTGCTACCAATTCGTTTCCGCAAATCTAGATAGCCACCAGTTGGTAACAGCTGTGGCTGTCTCTCAACCTGTGCTAGATAAAAAATAAGGAATTTTTGCAAATTTTTTCTTGATTATGAAGCAGTAGCATCTCATGTTGCTTTAAGTCTTCAGAGGTTTCCAGAGTCTTTGTGGGAAAGGAGGGTCAGGACTCTTTCCTTTTATCTAGACATGACAGAATGTCTCATGTTCTGGCAGATTCAGCTCTGCTGAGATGCTAGGAAAATGTTTCTAACTTTTCTCTCCCATTTACTAAATCTGATTGGAATAGGGAAAAAAGACCTCCTGAACAATGTATATGTTCAGAGCTCTCAGCATCTTTCTTTGTGTTATGTAATATTTGATGCATGGGAATTTTCTTTTTATATATTCCTTTTTTCCCTAGAAGCTCATTCTTTTTTTTTTAAACTTTTTTTTTTTTGGCAAATGGGGTTAAGTGACTTGCCCAGGGTCACACAGCTAGTAAGTGTTAAGTGTTTGGTCTGAGGCTGGATTTGAACTCAGGTCTTTCTGACTTCAGGGCTAGTGATCTATCTACTGCACCACCTAGCTGCCCCTAGAAGCTCATTCTTGCAGAAATATTTCCTGCATCATTGGCCCTAGTGAACAATTTTGCATCAACTCTATAGATCTTTGTATTCAGCCATTTATTCATTCATCAATCATTTATTCTATGCCTACTATGTGCTAGGATTTGTGGGGAATGGAAAAATGAGTAAGACTTATTTCCCTACCTTTTTCCTCCTCCAAAAAGCTTATAATCCATCATGAGAGATTATATATATGTGTGTATTATATATATGTGCATATATACATATATGTATATGTATATATATTTAGAAATAACTTTATTACAGAATATCATAAAATTAATTCTGTTGTTATTGTTATAGTTTGGTTGTTTGGTGTCCAATTCTTCATGACCCCATGGACCATAGCATGCCAGGCCCTTCTATCTCCCACTATTTCCCACAGTCTGTCCAAGTTCATGTTCATTGTTTCCATGACACATCCTTTGCCATCCTTTTTTTATTTTGCCTTCATTCATTCCTAACATCTGGGTTTTCTTCAATGATTCTCATCTTTTCATTATGTGGCTAATGTATTTAAGCTTGAGCTTCAGTGTTTGATGTAATGAATAACCCTGAATTAATTTCTTTAAGTATTGACTCATTTGATTTCCTTGCTGTCCAAGAGACTCTTACAAGTCTTCTCCAGCACCACTATTTGAAAGTGTTAATTCTGCGGTGCTCAGCTCCCCTTATAGTCCAACTCTCACAGCCTTACATTGCTAACAGAAAAATCAAACTTTGATTATGAAGACCTTTGTCAGCAAGGTGATGGCTGTGATCTTTATTATTCCATCTACATTTGCCATAGCTTTTCTTCCAAGGAGTGAACATCTTTCAATTTCATGGCTACAGTTGCCATCTGCAGTGATCTTTGAGACCAAGAACATAAGATCTGATATTCTTCCATTTCTTCTCCTTCTATTTTCCAGAAAGCAATGGGACCAGTTGCCAGGCTCTTAGCTCATTTTTAATTTTTTTATGTTAAGCTTTAAACCAGCTTTTACACTCTCCTCTTTCACCCTCATCAAGAGGCCTCTTAATGCCTCTTCACTTTCTGCCATTAGGGTGGTATCATCTACATATCTGAGATTGTTGATATTTCTCCCAGCAACCTTAATTCCAGCCTCTGGTTCATCCAGCCTGGCATTTCCCATGATGTACTCTACACATAAGTTAAAAGAAATATTGTGACAAAATACAGCCTTGTCATACTTCTTTTCCCACCTTAAACCAATTGGTTGTTCCATGTTTGGTTCTAACTGTTGCTTCTTGGCCTGCATACAGGTTCCTCAGGAGACAAGTAAGATGATCTGATTATTCCTTTCTCTTTCAGGAGTTGCCACATTTTGTTGTGATACACACAATTAAAGGCTTTAGCATGGTCAATGAAGCAGAAGTAGACATTTTCTGGAATTCCCTTGCTTTCTCCATAATCCCTTGAATGTTGGCAATTGGATCTCTAGTTCCCATGCCTCTTTGAAAACCAGAATTGTTTCTCTGGTAATTCTTGGTTCACGTATTGCTGAAGCCTGGCTTGTTGTTGTTCAGTTCTGTCTGACTCTTTGTAACCTTATTTGGGGTTTTCTTGGCAATGATACTGGAGTGGTTTGCCATTTTTGTCTCCAGCTCACTTTACCATTGAGAGCATTGAGGCAAGCAGGGTTAAGTGATTTGCCCAGGGTCACACAACTAGTTAGTGTCTGAGGCTGGATTTGAACTCACAAAGATGACTCTTCCTAATTTCAGGCTTGTTGCTCTATTCGCTGCACCACCTAGCTGTCCCTTAGTTGCATTGGAAAGGGGCAAAATGCTATTGAGTTCTGGGAAGGGGGAGTTCACATCTGCCTGAATTGATCAGGGATATCTTCATTGAGAAGGTAGCCTCAAAGGTTGGCCTTGAAGGATGGATAACATCTGGATAGGTAGGGATGGAGAGGAAGGAGAGAGGGCATTTCAAAGAGAGAATGTGATGGACAAAAGTGTAGAAATAGGACATTTAAAGGAACATTTGGGGAAAGAAAAATTATTGAGTTTGGCTAGGGCATTGGCTACACATGAGAAGGCAGGGAGTAAAGTCAGCGCAGAGCCAGGTCATGAAAAGCCTTCAGTATCATGTGTTGCTGGCCAAACCTGGTTCAGGCTGGTCCAGTGCTTCAGGTTCAGAACTGGAGCAAAATGAGATATTTGTGGACCAACTAAGAGATTACAAAAAGGGCCTTACTTGGCTAGTCATGGAAAGAATACTCAGAGAGTTCAGGATAAAGTTAGGAACTGCACCCCTGCTTTCACTTGTATAAGAAATTCTAGGATGAGGGGACTCCCTTTACCATTTATCACATGGGTACTTTCTCTGCAACTTCCAGTTGCAGAGAGTTGCCTATAGGACTGAAGAGAGTGCCTTTCACAGAGCTACTTTGAAATATGTGCCAGGGGGAACATGGCACAAATGATGAGAGAATTGTCCTAAAAGCTAGGAACATCTAGGTGTAAGTGCTGCCTCTACTTCAATAAGTACATAGCATTGATTTCATTAAGCACAGCTTCCCTGACTGTGTTGATTTGTCCTGTCAGTCAAGCTTGAGGTAGAGAAACTGCTGCCTTCTCGTGGATTGGCTTTTGCATTTACACCACTGAGAAACTGTCTCAGTGACCTAAGTCTTAGTCTTCTCAGCCAATTAAGCCCTGAGGATGGTTCCAAAAACTTTAAGAAATAAGTAGAATAGCTGAAATGAGATTCACACTGTCCCCATGCTACAACCCATGACTGCTCTCCTGATATGTTATTTTTGGTCTTCAAGAGCAAGGTCTATCAACCAATGAAATTCTGTATTTTGCCATGCCTTTTTTGCATATTTGGGTATCAAAAACCTATAAAAAAAAAAAAGGTCCCAGGGACCTGGAGAATCTCAGATCATGAAGAAGATCTGAGGTCCACTTCATTAGAGATGCCCATGGCATTTTAATAATATGCCATTGTCTCAGAGCTCTGCCTCAATGGTTTTTCTTGCAGATTGAGCAATTATAATCTCACAATGATTATTTTAATACTTTTTAAATAAAAAAGTAGTCAATGTGGGAGATATTGATTGGAAAACATCATTCTATAGAGTTTTGCATTTCTTTAATGGGGGTAGGGAACTGCTGAAGATTTTTGAAGAAAGAAGTGACATGATCAGAACTGTGTTTTAGAAAAATTAATCAGGCCATGTCTTGGCAGTAGATAGGGTGCTGGCCTTAAAGTCAGGAAGGCTCATCTTTCTGAGTTCAAATCCAAATCTCAGACTCTTATTTAACTGTGTGACCTTAGGCAAGTCACTTAACTCTGTTTGCCTCAGTTCCTCCTCAGTAAAACGAGCTGGAGACGGAAATGGCCAACCAATCCAGTATTTTTGTCAAGGAAACCCCAAATGTGGTCACAAAGAGTTGGATATGACTGAAAAATGACTGAATAGCTGGCAAAGATGGGTAAAAAAATTAGGTGATTAAGTCTAATCAAGCAGTACAGAGGGATTGATCTAGCTTTTTGGCATTGAGATTGCAAAGGAGGACAAAGATACAAGTTAGATTTTGGAATGAGAATTAATGATTTGATGACTAATTGGATATAGCAGAAAGAATGAAGGATGACATTAAACTGACTGGGAAAAGAATAGCTCTGGGCAGATAGGAGGTGCAGTGCATAAAGGATTGGGCCTGGGGTCAGGAAGACCTGAGTTCAAATCTGGCCTCAGACACTTACTAGCTGTGTGACCCTGGGCAGGTTACTTAACCTCTGTTTGCCTCAGTTACCTCATCTTTGCCTACCTGTCAGGGTTGTTGTGACGATTAAATGATTGTAATTATAAAGCGCTTAATACATAGTAGGGTCTTCATAAATATTAGCTATCATAATGGTTATTAATTACAGAAATTAATTACAGCAAGTCAGAAGGGAGAATTGATTTGGAGCAATAGATGGTGAATATACTTCTAGATGTGTTGAGTTTGAAGTATTGAGAAGCAGGCCATCGAGGTAGAAATGCCTAACAGGCAGATGGAACCGTGTGACTGAAACTAAGGAGAAAGATTAGGGATAGAAATATAGATTTGAAAGTCATCTGCTTATATATGTGTGTCTACAGGTAGGCCGGGTAACCAAAATGCCCTGGGATAAAGCACTGCAATCAGTTGTTCCTCTTCCCCTCCAGGTAAGGGCCAATGGCAAAGCTAGTTTGCAGGGTGTGCATGTCCATATTCTGCATGTTATGTCTGAATAGGGGAGAAAAATGAAACTGTGAGAGTGAATTAGATCATTAAGGGAAAGAGTGTGGAGAGAAAAAATAACAAGATGAAGAGAGAATTCTAGGGATGCCTATATTAAACAGACAAGAGCGGAAAGCAGTCATCCAATGAGACAGAAGTCATGGTTAGCACAGTACAAGGCAATCAATCTGCAAATATTTATTAAGCACTTACTCTGTACCAGTACTAAACTATGTACTGGAGATACCAGGAAAAAGCTTGGATAGTACAAGTAAATAGTTCAAGGTCACAGTAAGAAAGGAAAGAATTTCATAAAGTTGTGTGTGTTTTTAAAGATAATCTTGATATCTTTTTATTTTTATGCCTTCTTCATTTCAAATATATACTTCCGTCTCTTCCTTCCCCATACCACAAGGCATTCCTTGTAACAAGAAAGCAGAAATAAAATCCAGGAAAAAAAATCAACTACTAACTCGCCCTCTATGTCTGATGACATACACACTGTTCCACCCATAGCCCCTGATGCCCTTCTACAAAGAGGGAAAGAGGAAGGGGGCGTGTTCTCTTGACTCTTCTCTGAGGCCAAGCTTGCTTGGTCATTATAATTATACAGTGTTCAGTTTCTTTTTTTTTTCCTTTTTGTTGGCATTGTAGGATTGTTTTTATTGTCCTGATTCTGTTTGTTTGAATCTGTGTCAGTTAATTTAAATTTTTATATTTTTCCCCCTGCAATATTCATATTCATCATTTTTTTTCATGGCAGTAAAATTCCACTAAATTTACTTACTACAATTTGGATAGCCATTGTTTAATTCACTGACACCTTCTTTCTTTCCATTCCCCCCCCCCCAATTTTGTGGTTGTTCAGTCCTTTCAGTTGCATCCAATTCTTTTTTACCCCATTTAAGGGTTTTTCTTTTTTTTTTTTTTTTGGCAAAGATATTTAAGTGCTCATTCAGTCATTTTTCAGTCTTGTCTGACTCTCCATGACCCATTTGGGGTTTTCTTAGCAAAGATACTGGAGTGGTTTGCCATTTTCTTCTCTAGCTCATTTTACAGATGAGGAAAGTGAGGTAAACAAGATTAAGTGACTTGCACAGGGTCACATAGCTAGTAAGCGTCAGAGGCCAGATTTGAACTCAAGAAGATGAGTTATCCACTGTGCCACCTAGTTGCCTCTCTTTGACAACAGGAAAGATTTGAAAAGCATCAAATGGTACTGAGGTTGACATAGATGAAGGGGTTCATCAAGGACATAAAACAATTAGGCTTATGATAACCTTTGAGGAAACAATTTTAGTTAGGTTGTAAGTATGCAAGCTAGATTTTAAGGGACTTAGAAAGAAGTAGGTGGTGTGGGAATGGAGGCAAATATCTGTGGACAGCTCCTTAGGGAAACTGGATTGTGAAAGGATGGAGAAAGTAAGAGAAGTAGTTTGAATGGATAGCAGGGTTGAGGGATGTGTGTGTGTGTGTGTGTGTGTGTGTGTGTGTGTGTGTGTGTGTGTGTGTTGGTTATTTTAGGATAGAAGATGTCTTTTTTATGAAATAGGGGAATGTTGCATTCTCTTACTAAGAAGGAAAAGGAGGACTGACCCTGAGGTTCTTGGTTCTATAATGGATTTATCTGTGCCTAGAAGATTTAGTTAGTATCTCTGAGCATCGTATTCATTGTAAAAAGCAACACCTCCACTCCAAGGATCTATGATTTGATCAGGGTCAGGTCTTCCTCCACCAAATAGTTCACAATTCCCACAATACCTTAGTAAGTTATGAATAGTCAGTCAGTCAGTTAGTTGATTTATTCAGTGTTTACTAAGTGCCAGGAGCTAGGCTAAGTACTAAGGGTATGTGGTCCCTGTCTTCAAGAGGGAGACAACATATATAACTAGTTATATCAGGATATATACAGAATAAGTGGGAAGCAACCTTGGAGGAAAGATATCAATAGCATGGCATGAGAGAAAGGCCTCCTGTAGAAGATGGGATATGTGCTCAGTCTTGAGGACAGCCAAAAGGAGATGAAGAAGTGCAAAGGCAATAGAGATGGGAGATGGAATGTGTGTGGGAGAAAAAAAAATAGATCAGTGTAGTTGGATGGTTGCTGTTGTAGTTGTTCAAAGTGAGTAAAATTAAGAGTATTGGAAAGGTGGGAAAGAGCCAGGCAGCTAGGTGGTGTAGTGGATAGAGTGCCAGACCTAGAGTCAAGCAGACCTGAATTGAATCTGGCCTCAGACATTAGCTGGGTGACCCTGGGCAAATCATTTGACCCTATTTGCCTCAATTTTCTCATCTGTAAAATGAGCTGGAGAAGGAAATGGCAAATCACTCCAGTGTCACTGCCAAGAAACCCCCAAATGGGGTCATGAAGAGTTGGACATGACTGAATGACAACAAAATGGAAAGAGCCAGGTTGTGAAGGGCATTAAAAGCCAGTTAGATATGATTGTACATGTATAGCCTATATAACATTGCATGCCGTCTTGGGGAGGGGGGAAATCTGAAACTCAACATATTATAAAAGTGAATGTTGTAAACTAAAAACAAACAAATGAATGAATGTATGAATGAATAAATGAAATGTCAATTAGAGGATTCTATATTTTATCCTGGTGGTAATGTAGCCAATGGAGTTTATTAAGTAGGAAGTGACATGGTCAAATGTGTTTTAAGAAAATCACTTGGGCAGCTGAGTAGAGAAGGGAGTGCAGGAGGAACAGCTAGAAAGCTGTTGTAGTAGTCCAAGTGAAACGTGATGAGAGCTTGCATAAGGGTGTTGGCATTGTGACATTTTAGCCAGATTCCCAGAAAACAATGTTCTACAATCATCGTCTCCACTTTCCTATTTATTTCTTGACCCCTACTTATCTGGCTTCCTACCACACCACTTAACTGAAACTGCTCTCTCCAAAGTTTCCAAATTGCTAAATCTAATGGTCTTTTTTTTTTCTAAGTTCTTATCTTTTGTGACTACTCTGAGATTTTTGACATTGTTGGGTACACTTTCCTCTTTCTTGCTTGTGGCTCTGAAAAAAAAGAAAGAAAATGAAAAGCCTTATAACACACACACACACACACACACACACACACACACACACACACACACACACACATAGCCAAACAAAACAGATTCCCATTATTGGAAATCATAAGCTATTTAAAATCAGCAGTGGTCACTGATTATCTTATATGAAAAAGAAAAGCCTGGCCTTATACGGAAAGGAAAAATTTCGACTTAATATCTTCCATAGGACTCTATGGCCAACACTCGTTACAGATGAAGGGCTGTGACAAATCCAGGGATTTATCTGAACACAAAGCAGACAACCTAATGCCCTTGGCATAAGCTTTAGGGAGAAAATCAAGTTCAAAGTAATTTTACCCTTCTCTTGAGTGGTTTCCTTCTGAAAAAAAAAATATGAACAACAGGTTGATCATTTTCTATAGCTTGAGGTTTTTCTGATTCCAATCTCAAGTCAAAGTTTAATGAGAATTTATGTCAGATAGAATTTGCGCTGTTTTCATCAAATTAAATCTATTCACCTCAAGAATAGTCTCTCTCACTGCAGTGTAATTGCCCAAGGAAGTTATAGCTGACTTCACCGCGGAAGAGATAAACATTGATCTGGAGGATCAACACAGCTTTCTCTTGAAGCTAAATTTCCTGCTAGAAAGTACTCTGATAAAAGCTGCTTTCTTTTTCATACAATTGGCTCAACAACTTTAGGAGTTGCTCAGTTGCTATTTGAGAAAATGAAAAGAAATTAAAAAGTTTATATTAAGGAATCAGAGGATTCTAGACTTGTAGGGAACTTTAGAAATCACCTAGTCTAACCCCCACCCAAATGATGAATTATTTCTATAACATTCCTCCCTATAAAAGGTCAAAGGATTTCCATCTGTCTTGCAAATTCTATGCATAGTGGAAAAATAAAGAAGGTGCTGCGTTTCAGAGGCATTAAGAAATATCTTTTAAAAAAAAGATTTGAACTTGTCCTTCTGGAGCTGTCATGACTACGTCATAGGTAGCTCCTAACTTTAGAGCTGGAGAGATACTGGAGGTCACCTAATCTAACCTTTCATTTCACAGATGAGGAAACAGAGGCCCAGAAATCTGAAGTTATTTGCTGAAATTTACATGGATTTGTTCAGTGTCAGGATTTGAACCTAGGCCTATAAATACAGAGGTCTTTTCAATGTATCCAAATGTGAGAATCCTGAATGGAATTTTTGTTTGTTTAAGAAAAGATTATATATTGCATTCTGTGTATTTTTCATTATTTCCCCTAAAATAAGGTTAAAAGAAGAATATTGTTTGTTGAGTTTGTTGAGTACCTTTGTAATTTGTCTTATGGATGCCTTTTTTATATGCCAGTAATTTCCTCAGTATACTGCCATGACCTCAGCCACTGAATTTTCTCTCTTAATAAAGAAAAAAATGTACAAAAATCCCCTGAGAAACACTTATGTTTTACAAAAAGTGTAATCCTCTATTCCTGTAATCCTCTAATTCTATTCAAAGAGCAAGAAAGTGTGTTTCAGTATCTGTCCTAGAGGACCAATATTGGTCATTGCAATTAATCTGAGTTCAGTGTGCTTTATGGTATTGTTTTCATTTTAATTTACTATAATCATTGTTCATTTGTTTTTCCTGTTTTTGCTTACCTCACTTTGCATCAATTCATATAAATCTTCCTTGTTTCTTTAAATTCCTTACATACTTTGATTTTTATGGCATAATAATATTCCATTATATTAATATACTAGTATTCATTCATTCATTCTCCAACTCATTTGCATGTAGTACCCTTCTAAATAAGTCACATTAATTCAATGAAAGAAGTATACACAGAAATAAACTCCACCTTTGCCAATGGAATAGGAGGCCTGGGCTTTGGCACACTCTCCTTTAGAGAGCAATCAATGTTCTTTCAGCAACTTCTGGGAAGATTTATTTTCCTTCACTTTGTTGTTCCATCCTGGGCCAACACCAGTCATCTTGCCCTTTCTCTTGCCATTGTATGTCAATGGCTCTGGGAAGGAGAGTGAGGCTGATGACTTTGCAGAGTTCTGCCCCACTCATATCCAATTCATTGAAAGTCAAGACATCATCCTTATGATGTCACCAATCCTCTTTGAGAATGAAAGACAAAGAGCAACAACAACTTGAGTAAGAACCAGTTTTTTAATTTATTGACAGGACTTAGAAAACTATTGACAGGAGTTAAATTACTATATGAGTAATTTAAAAAATGAGACATTTGGGAACTGTCTTCTTGCTATTTTAAAACAATAAAAATGATTCCTTAAAGCCCATGAATGTTCAAATGATTTAGAAGGAAAATGATGCCACCATCTCTTTCCATGGATCTGGGAAATTTGCATTAGACACAGTAGATCACCATGGACAGAGTTATTTCCTATTTATTCTGAGTATTGTTTGTTCATACATATTTTTTGCATGTTGTCTCACCCATTAAACAATGAGCTCTTCAAGGTCATTGACTGTCTTTGGCCTTTCTTGTATTTCCAGTGTTTAGTGTAGTGCCCGGCATATGGTAAGCACAATAAATTGGACTGATTGGACGCTCATGTGTCTGTTTTTGTGTCATTCTCTTAGCCTGAACACTGTCATCCTTCCTTTTCTTGAAGCCATGCATATTATTTATCTTCTAGATTTGAGTCAAAACTCAGACTTCACTGAATTTAATCCTGCCTTGATTTCAGGCACTCCAGTTACTACAACAATTCTTACTACCTCTTGTTTCTGTACATACAGTCAAAATGGTTTATCTCTATTAATTTTATAGCATTATACTGTCTTATTTTCTTTAAAACAATATTATTGTAATTATCTTTATTATTTTATTACCAAAATATGATCATAGCTTCTATTTCTATAATATTTTACATCTTACAGCTTGATAGAACATTTAAGTGCTTATTATGTACCAGTCCTTATGTTAAGCTCAGGAGATACAAATACAAGAAAATAAGATGGTCCATGCTCTTAAAACGTTTATATTCTAATAGGAGAAGAGAAAACATAAAGAAGAGATGGAAAGGGGTCAGGGAGGAGAGACAGGGTCCCTACATAGGAGCATGGCTGCTGGTGAGAAGATGGAGTAATATACGTAGTTGGCTGAGTTGACAGTGAAGTGAGCACGACTAGGGTTTCAAGAAATGGCAGCTCTGTCCAGGGACTCACCAATCAGAGTGTTTTCTTCACAACATAAACAAATCCATAAGGTAGATAGTTCATTACTATCCTCATTTTACCAAAAGTGAAATGGAATCTCAGAGGTTAAATAAGCTGCCTGAGGACTTAAAGCCTAGTCTTCCATTCAGTTCCAAACTCTTAAAAATGTGTTGATTTTTTTTTTTACTTTATGGAACAAAATAAGTATTTCTGTAACATAGTGCAATAAAAAAGATGACTGCACATGAAACTGCAAATTCACTATGTACAACTTGCTATTCCTTTTAAATATGGAACAAAGTTATTCCTTAAATTTTCTCCCTCATTTTTTCTCCCCTCTCCCCCTTCCCCCACCTCAGAGATGGTCATCATTAGATAGAAATAAATAAATACAAGTGTGTGTGTGTATATATATGTGTGTGTACATATACATACATATATACATATACATATATATGTAAAACCATTCTATACATACTTCTGTTTATCAGCTCTTTCTCTGGATGCAGATAGTATCTTTCTTCATATGTCCCTTATAGTTAATTTGGGTTTTTATAATAGTCAAAATGACTTATTCAGTCAAAGGCATTCTTGAAACATTCTTAAAATTGGGGGGTGGAGCCAAGATGGCAGAGTGAAAGCGACGACTTGCTTGAGCTCTCCCCCAAATCCCTCCAAATACCTGTAAAAAATGGCTCTAAACAAATTCTAAAGCAGCAGAACCCACAAAAAGACAGAGTGAAACAAATTTCTAGCCCAAGATAACCTGGATGGTCGATCAGAAAGGTATATTGCGCTAGGCTTGGAGAGGAGGGTAATTCAGAGTGGGTGTGCAGGCCACAGTGAACCTGGAGCAGGCCTCAGAGGAATGAATCACAGGCAGCTGTGGCAGTTTCCAGACCTCTCAACCCATGAACACCAGAGTTAACTTAGAAGGTCAGTGGAAAAAGTCTGTTTCTGCAGTGAGAGAGAGAAAAGCACTGTGGTCTCAGCTCCAGTCACCTAGCTTGGCCCTGGGGTGGCAGCTGCCTCCTGAGCTTCTGGCCTACAGACTGAGGGGGAATTGAGTGGCTGATCAGAGGGGGATTGGAGGGATTTCTCTGCTGCTGAAGGATTCTCTTGCTTTGTCCGTGCTTGGATCTGGGTCACAGTTCTCAGTGGTGGTCCTGGGGGCAAGAAGGAGCTCTGGCATTGTGGATCTTGTAGTGGCTGTGGAGAGAAAATCTTCCTCACAGTTCCAAGACAGAAAAGAGTGCTTGTGGTCACTCATAGACCAGAGCAAAGGCCAGGAAAGGAATAAACACCTCGCCCCTTAACATACCACCTTGGAAGAACTGAAAATTTACAGGTCCCTAGAAATATCTCTGAAAAGAGTTGTACAGACCCCTGAAACTTGGGACAGTACATGCTCCACATTGGAAGCAGAGTCTGACCGCATAATCTTTTATTAGTAACAAAGAAGATCAAAACATACAACCAGAAGAAGACAACAAATCAAAGCTCCTATATCCACAGCCTCCAAGAAAAATATGAATCAGTCCCAGGCCTTGGAAGAGCTAAAAAAGGATGTTGAGAAGCCAAGTAAGAGAAGTAGAGGAAAAACTGGGAAGATAAATGAGAGTGATACAAAAAAATCATGAAAAACAAGTCAGCAGCATGCTAAAGGAGACCCAAAAAAATATTGAAGAAAATAACACCTTAAAAAATAGCCTAGCCCAAATAGCAAAAGAGGTCGAAAAAGGCAATGAGGAGAAGAATGCCCTAAAAAGCAAAATTGGCCAAATGGAAAAGGAAGTCCAAAAGATTACTGAAGAATATACTTCCTTAAAAATTAGAATAGAGCAATTAGAAGCTAGTGACTTTATGAGAAATCAAGGCACTGTAAAATAAATCCAAAAGAATGAAAAATTAAAAAAAACAATGTGAAATATCTCATTGGAAAAACAACTGACCTGGAAAATAGGTCCAGGAGAGAGAATTTAAAAATTATTGGACTATCTGAAAGCCATGATCAAAAAAAAAGAGCCTAGACATCATCTTTCAAGAAATTATCAAGGAAAACTACCCTGATGTTTTAGAACCAAAGGGCAAAATAGAAATTGAAAGAATCCTCCAATCCCCTCCTGAAAGAGATCCCTAAAGGAAAACTCCTAGGAATATTGTAGCCAAATTCTAGAGTTCCCAGGTCAAGGAGAAAATATTGCGAGCAACCTGAAAGAAACAATTCAAGTATTGTGGAAACACAATCCAGATAACACAAGATTTAGCAGCTTCTACTTTAAGGGACTGCAGGGCATGGAATATAATATTCCAGAGGGCAAAGGAGGTAGGATTACAACCCAGAATCACCTACCCAGCAAAACAGAGTATAATTCTTCAGGGCAAAAAACGGTCATTCAGTGAAATAGAGGACTTTCAAGCATTCTTGATGAAAAGACCAGAGCTGAATAGAAAATCTGACTTTCAAATACAAGAGTCAAGTGGAACATGAAGAGGAAAACAGGAAAGAAAAATCATAAGAGACTTATTAAGGTTGAACTGTTTATATTCCTGCATGGAAATATGACATTTATAACTCATCATACCTTTGTCAGTATTAGGGTAGTTGGAGGGAAAAAAAAATTATATGCATGTATGCATGGGTAGATAGATAGATAGATAGATAGATAGATAGAAAGATAGATAGGTAGATAGATAGAGGGCACAGGCGAATTGAAGGTGAAGAGGATGGGGGGGTGAGATACAAGGGAGGACAGATTAGGGGAAGGGGTATACAGAAAGCATGCCATCTTGAGGTGGGGGGAGGGATGAGATGGGAAGAAAATTTGTAACTCAAAATCTTGTGGAAGTGAATGTTGAAAACTAAAAATAAATACGTTATGCTAGAAAAAAAAAAGATCCTTCCTAGATCCCTTTCATAGTCTCTCTGTATATAAGATCCATCTTTTCTCCCTTAAGGTGCTCAATTTCTTAAAATCTAGCTACTGTTCAGATTCCTTAAGAAACTAGCCAATAGCTCACAAATGGTCAGATGCCTTAAGAGTCTGGCTGATATGGTGGATCTTTAATAAACCTTGTCTCTGGCTGAAAAAAAAATTCAATCTCTGTTGGAAAAATTATGTTAAGGCATTCCCTTGACTCAGTTATGAATATTTAACTTGTATAGAATGGTAAGTCTATGAGACATTGGGCTTTTTCCTTAATTACTGTTGTTAGGTCTCTTCCCCTCACCCCCTTCAATATTTGTGCCATTCTCTTATATAGATTAAGCACTTGGGAGAGACTACATGTCCATATACAAGTATATACACATACAGATACACATGTATAGACATATGTATCTGTACATCTGTGTATGTGTGTATATATGTGTGCATATATGTATATATAACACATGTCATGTATATATACATATACATACATATACCAAAATACATGTGTACACACACACACACATACACACACACACACACACACACACATACACACACACACATGCACAGAGTCATTTCAAGGAGAAAGCATTTCAATTGAGGGGGATCAGAAAAAGCTTCATGTACAAATATTTATTTGGACTAGATATAGGGCACTTCCAGTAAAGAAACTCCTTCTTTCTATAAAGATGGGGCCCATGCTTTGCATCTTGTTTTCTTGTTCAGTTGCCTGAGGCACTAAAAATTTAGCCTACTTGCCCTAAGTCACCGAGCTAATTGTGGGGGACTTTAATCTTCCCTTCTCAGAACTAGAAAAGTCTAACAAAAAAAAAAGAAAAAAGTTAAGCAAGTGAATAGAATTTTAGATAAGCTAGATATAATAGCTATCTGGAGAGAACTGAATGTGAATAGAAGGGAATGCACCTTTTGTTCAGTGGTTCATGGTACTTTTACAAAGATTGAGCATATATTAGGGCATAAAAATGTTATAGTTTAAAGCAGAAAAACAGAAATATTAAAAGCATCCTTTTCAGATTACAATGCAATAAAAAGTATAATAAGGGACCAACCTAATCTTAAAGAACGAGTGGGTTAAAGAACACATTATAGAAACAATAAATAATTTCATTAAGGAGAATGACAATAATGAGACAACATATCAAAACGTATGGGATATAGCAAAATCAGTAATCAGAGGAAAATTTATATTTCTAAATGCTTACATTAATAAAATAAAGATCAGATCAATGAATTGGTATGCAATTAAAAGAATACCTAGAAGAACAAACTAAAAATCCCCAATTAGACACTAAATTGGGAATCCTAAAAAATTAAAGATGAGATTAATTAAATTGAGCATAAGAAAACCATTGAATTAATAAATAAAATAGGAGTTGGTTTTTATGGAAAAAAAAGCAGTAAAATGGATAAGCCATTAGTATAAATCAGAAGTATGTCTTCCTGACATAGAGGACAGGTTTCTGTCCTTTATGATATACTGCTTTTTTTTTTTGTGGGGGAGGAAAAGATGTCTACGTATGAATAGCCATAAATGTTACATACACAGATATACACAATTATATGTGTATATAATCTATCTTAAACATGTATGCGAACATATGCAAATATATATAATGCATGTATATATATATATACATTCACATGTTCTGATATGTGAAAGATGATGTTGCAAAGTGAAGAGAGAGCCATTCAAATATCAGGAAGATCTGGTTTGAAGCCCCATCTGTGGTACATCCTGACTTTGTGACCTAAGATATATATAAGCTCTGCCTTAGACAAGTTCCAGTTCCCCCTTTCTTCTGCTCTCAAACTTATCTTGGTCTTCTCTGACAACTCAGGCAGACCTACTGAGTTTGTCCTCAAATCACGTGTGAAACCCCCAATCCTTTGCCTTCTTTCAGGGCAGACATTCTATCTTCTCATAAATAAGCTTATGGTTATTATTGTGGTGATTATAATCTTTGCTAAGTGAATGCTTGGCCAAGCACTGTCTCAGGGCTGGTAGACAGGTTGCCTAAGGACCATTAATGAATGAAAGCCTGCACTTAAAGCTGACCCATGGCTCTCAAGGCTGCCCTTCTCTGTCCATGGCTGTGTTTATCCCAGTTTCACTCTGTACCTGCTGTTGAGTTCTTCCATTTCACCTGAGGAATCTGGCATTGCCTGAAGGAAAATTGGCAACACTGAAGAAAATGCTGATGATTTTTGGCTGGGTAGGGGTTCGGAGTTAGCAGAATGCTGACTTCCAATGATATAATCCAAGGTGTACTTACCTGGGCCTGTTACAGTACATTCTCCAGCACAGCTGGCACTCCCCAAAAAAGACTCTTGGGTTGGTTCCTTAGCCATCTCATGCTGTTTGTTTGTCAAAGACTGTATTAATATTTAACAAGAACTGTAGCTTTATGGAGTTTGAGACAAACTGGCTGTTTTATTGTTATTTTTTAAATGTATGTTTTCTCTGACTGTAGTTTTCTTCTTGCCTCTGGGAAGCACACTTTCCATTTGAGTTGCTGATTTGTCATGCCCTTTGTCTCATATCACACTTGAGAGAGGAAGGCCATCATGAGTGCTTATCAGTATCATCTATGCAAGGAAAACCAGACATTTCCACCCTTTAGGTACTTAAATTGGATGCACCTTTCTAGACAACGAAAGCATTTTTGAGGTGAGTTATCAGTACTGTGTATCCCACGTCTATTCTGTTGCTGCTGGATTTTATAATAAGCTGTCTCAGACATTGTCATCCATAATGAGAATCACATTCTTAATGCTGCTCCCTACTCTCAGCTTTTTTCTCCTGGTCTTTCAATCAGGCAATAAACATTTATTAAGTGCCTACTATGTGTCAGGCACTGTAACAAGCCCTAGAGATACAAAGAAAGACAAAACACAGTCCTTGTCATGGGGAGACAGTGTGCAAACAAGGTATATAGATGATAAATGGGAAATGACCAACCTGCAGATCACAAATGGATCATAATGCATTTCTAACTTAATGAATAAGTCTTAAAGACATGGGGCTCAGAGATATTAAATAGCTTGCCCATGGCCACATGGCCACTAAGTGACTAAAGCAGGATTCCTTCCATCCAAGTGTTCTGTATGTGAAATTTAGCATTCCATCCGTTGCTAAGACTCATCCTGTCATAGATTTTACACATGTAAAAATGTGGCTTTTTCTCCACTTCCTCTTATTGATAATTTTGCTGCTGTTGAGTCTTTTCAGTAGTCTGACTCTTCTTACTTAAAAACTTAAAAGCAAATTGACATTTATTTTATAGATGTGGACAGTTCTTGCTACATTTGGTGCCTTCAGCAGTTTAACTGTGGATGGTAATAACAGCTAACACTTTTCCATAAGTGCTTTAAAGTTTACAAGTCACTTTGCATAAATATCTGATCTATTCCTCATAACAACCCCATGAGGTGGGCATCACAAATGTTGGTGTCATCTGCATTTACATCTGTTTATTATTATTTAGACAATATTTACTGGATAAGGCTGAAATCCAGAGATAAATAACTGATCAAAGGTCACACAATGAGAAAGTAGGGTAGCCAGTGTCCAGCTCCTGGGCCTGACATTCCAAATATGGGGCTCTTTCCACTAACTCACTTTTGCTTCCCACACAGCACCGGATGGTGAGCAGTCAGTCAGAGGAAGTTTTCCCTCCCACGTAAACACAATTTGGAAAATGCTGGTGCTGTGATCTATAAAAATTGTACATGCTCCCAGCTGCCAAGAGATGAAAAACTTCACTTGGGGGTTGTCTGACCTTCTGACTCTGTCTTAAAAAAATTCATTGACATGCATTAACAGTCAATTCAATTCAACAAACATTCATTAAGCACCTACTATGTTAAAGGGAGTATGCTAGATACTTGGGAAATCAGGTGGTGTAGTGATAGAATGCTGGGCCTGGAGTTAGGAAGACCCTAGTCCAAATCCAGCCTCAGACACTTATTAGCTATGTAACCCTGTGGATGTCACTTAACCCTATTTGCCTCAGTTTCCTCATTTGTAAAATGAGCTGGAGAAGGAAATGGCAAACCACTCTAGTACCTTTATGAAGAAAACCCCATATGGGATCACAAAGAGTCAGACATGACTGAACAAGCTAGATGCTTGAATACAACCCTCTTCCCTCAAAAAAACCAAACCAAAACAAAAACAGTTCTTGCCTTCAAGGAATTTTTATTCTATTGAAGTGTGGGATACAAAATATGTGTAGACATGGAAACATGAAGTGTATATACTACACACACACACACACACACATATGTACACACACACAGATACACACACATATATTCAGGAGGGAGAACACCAATGATGAAGTGAGCTCAGAAAAGGTTTTATAGCCAGTAATACCTGAGTTGTGCTTTGAAGGAACTAAGAATTCTGAGAGGCAAAAGTGAGGAGGCAAAGGAAATATGGAGAACATGGGGAACAGTCTATAAAAAGTCATGAAGGTGGGAGAAGGAAGTCTGGGCACTGGAAACAGCTAGCAAGCCAGTTTGACTGGATCAAACATTGTGTCGGAGAAGGAATATGGGAGTAAAAGACAAGAAAGATAGATCACAAACATTTTCAAAAGTTTTATTTTTTCCAGTGACTATTTCTTGTTTCAATATTTCTGCATCTGAAAGTTGAGCTGGTAGTTGTAGTGACTGTTGACTTTTCTGGTCTCATACAGTTTAAAGTGGGAGCTCTGCTGAGGAAGATATGCCAAGCAAGTTCTGCTATTATTTCTCCCTCAGCAAATTGATCTGTGATGATTTTTTTTCCCTTAAAGCCATACATTTTAATTATGTCTATTGCTGTCTGTATTTCTTGTATTGCAGATGGTGAGTTTTGCTGAGTACAACATTTTTTAAGCTTCTGCCTTCAGCATGAAAAGTTTTGCAGGTAGACTTCTTCCCCTTTCCTAATGAGATTGTTTATTATTTTGTACTTTAATTTTAAAAATGTTAATCATCTGTCCTGATGTGAATTTGAGGAGTGAGAAGAACGGCATTTCCTAACCTCTATTTATTGAGAGAACTGGTCTATTTTCCAGCTAAATTAGAAATCTTGAAATGTTTGCCTGGTATATGACTAAATGTCTATTCTGTTCAAGGTGCCTCTTCACTCTAAAAATCCTACAATCTTCTGCAATGATAATAACCAATAATACTTTGAATTTAAGGCTTAATTTTACTATATGTTTTCTATGGGATATCTTGTTATGATTCCATTTCCTTTTGACAAGTAAGCTAAATGCTAGGTAATGTCCTCCAGAAACTCTTTACAAAGATCTTGTAACTAAGTCCATTTTGATAATAAAATCATGACAGTGTGAAACCTATACAAGATAAATTTGCCATCTCTGCTGCAGGAAAGGAAAAAAACACTTTGGCAAATGGTATTTCCCTTATGCACATGCTCAATATTTTAATTTTTCAAACAAATGTAATTTTGCCAGTGTCAGTGTTCTCTTCATAGATATAGATAGCAACCTTTCTTTAATTTAATTAATGGTCTTTGAGAGTCACTATGGCCAAATAATTCATCACTCAGAGGCCAACCTGATGAAGAGCCCACATAAACTTAGCTGTGCTGGTCTATGGCTATCCCTCTTTCATAGGGAGGGCTCTCCCACCTCATCTCTGCCTCTTGGCTTCCTTTAAGTTTCAACTTAAGTCCCATCTTCTACCTGAAGCCCTTCTTAACCTTTCTTAATTCCAGTGCCATCCCTTGTTAATCATTTCCTATTTATTCTGTGTATAGCATATTTGTACATATTTGTTTCCTTGTTGTCTTCCTCATTAGATTGTGAGCTCCTTGAGGGCTTCTTTTTACCTTCTATTTATTTATTTTTGCATCCTCAGCACTCAGCACAGTCCCTGGCACGGAGTAGGTGCTTAAGAAATTTTTATTAACTCACTGATTGGCTGACCCTTCAGACAATAGACATACAGTACATTTCCTGGCTCATAAATGGACTCTTTTCAACTGAGTGAATTGACTAGAATTTTCATTCTGCTCACTTAGCCTTAGATAACCCAAGATCATCACCATGCCAAGGTAAGACATCTAAGTAGGACTTTGGTGGATGTTTGTAGAGATAATTCATGCCTATCAGGTATTAACTGGGGACCTACAGTTAATATCTAAACAAGGAGACAAAAGTGGCATTCTCCACGTTGGAACCATTGCTTAATACCATATCCCCCCCAAATTATTTAGTGTTCAGCTATTGCACTTGTAGGAAATAAACTGATTGTAAAAGTCTCTTAGCTCATGGCTATGGGAGAAAATTTAGCCCTCCGATATTATCTCTGCATATGCTTCACATTTTAATTTTTCCTCAACTAAGCAAAACACTGGAACATTTTCTGATATGAAATTCAAATTAATTTTTAAACACTGCATTTTGAATGAAATGTCTTACCTCTAAAGAAGCTATACAGTTTTATTTGTGACCTGGTTTGAAGAAAGGGACAAACCATGATACTGGATTCCAAATATGTGCCAATCAGCAAGCATTTCTTAAATGCCTAATATGTGCTTGGGGGTATGTTTGGTATTATGGATATAAAGATAAATGTGACACTGACCCTGTTCTCAAGGAACTTTCAAGGAAATGGGAAGATAGACAAGTACATGAATAACTATGATACAAGGAAAAGTAAGAGAGTGCAAAGGTGGGGAGAAGGAAGAAGGGAAGGGAAGAGAAAGAGAGAGAAAGAGAGAGAGAGAGAGAGAGAGAGAGAGAGAGAGAGAGAGAGAGAGAGAGAGAGAGAGAGAGAGAGAGAATATTATAAAGGAAGTAAAATCTGAGTTGGGACTTTAAGGAGGCAAAATTCATTAATGAGGAACAGAAAAGTCCAATTGGCTTGAAATTTATAATAGGAGCAGGCAAGTGGTATGAAGTACCTGGATAGGTATATTAGAGATAGATTGTAGAAGTCTTGAGGTCAGAAATCAACAAGTCAAGTCACATCAACAAGTATTTATTAAGTGCTTACTGTATGCCAGGAACTTTGCTAAGGGTCGAGAAGACAAAAAGAAGCAAAAAAAAAAAAGACAGTCTATCCTCTCAAAGAGATTACATTCTCATGGACCAAGACACCACTTAAAAGGAAGCTAAAAAGCAAGGAGGCACAAAGATGTCATGGTGGAGAAAAAAAAAGTCCAGAGTCTGCAATGGAACCTAGAAATAAACATAAGAGTGAACATGGTGCACTTTCCTTATGTGGTTCTAGGTAGAACTGACCAATTGAAGGAAGAGAAGACATGGGTAGAGGATCCTGGCATGGACTGATCTTCCAGGGTGAGAAGGCTACTGGGTCATGATGGAGATAGAGATGCAGTATCAGGAACAAAGCCCAGGAAGGAATGAAATGGGCAATATGCCAGTGGAAACAGTTAGTATAGATTGATCTTTCTATAGTTTAGCAGTGAAGTGAGGAGAGAGAGGATAGATTGAGAGGGTGGCATTATTATTATTTTTTTATTATTAATATAATTAATTATCCCATTTATCTCATCTTTTTCATTGAGGTTTCAAGTAGAAATTGTCCTGGGATGATTCAATATCTTGCTCCTGGTGAATAAAAGAATTACTTTTTATAGTACACTCCTTGAAAACATCACCAAGAGTAGGGTAAAAGGAATATGTTTCTCATCTTTTTCCCGTGTTATTCTGGATCTCCTCAGTTGGACATCCATATTTATTTTAAAGTGTTTTTATTTTTGTTCGTGAAGATTGGAGATTATGAATATTTGGTATAATGGAGTGGAGGGCTACTCAATGAGGGGACTATTCCTTGGAGCTTGTGCAGATTTTCCATCCTGCTGGGTCATACAGAGTAGATGCAATATTCTCTGTCTGGTTTATATGGAAGCTTGGTGAGCCTCCTTCAGACTATGAGTGACTGGGGGAGGTTGAATGACAAAGAGCTTTCTGGTTGTCTGAGGAGCTTGAAAAACTGATGACATAGGAGAGGCTACAAAAGCTTTGATGCAGCTGTATTCAGTGGACGTGAAATTCAAAATAGCTAATTAGCAGCCCTTGTCAAAGGAACAGTTTGGAAACATCCCAACAATGGCTCTTAATTGATTGTAATCATTGTATGATTCATTGCTACTTAGTATTCCTTTTTCTATGTGGGAATAAAATAACCTGATCCATACCCGATTAGTGTTTATAAGCCAATAACATTTTTTTTTAAACTTCCACTTGCTGGGGATGATCCTTCAGACTAAAACCAAAAATAGAATTATTTTTCAGAAATCTGAGATGGGGGTAGACCTATAGCACTAGGGAGCCCAATTTCCCCATAAAAAAAGTCAGGTAACTCCAAAGATAAGGACTCAAAACATACCCCTAGGGACAGTAAAAAATGGGGACAGGCACCTACTGTGACCTCAGCTGAGTAGTGCTTGGAGAGTCCTGTATGAGACTTATGCTTATAGGTTTTTTTTGTTTTGTTTTGTTTGTTTTTGGGCTTTTTTTTGTAAACAGTTTGAGAATGTTTTATATCAAGTATATAAATGCATAATTGGTCTCTATTTGGAGGTTCTACTAGTGTTATCATTCCTCTGGTGACAGATTTATAATATTAAAAAAGGTGAGATCAGTCTTGTGTACATATAGGAGATGAAACCACACCAATTCTTGTATTCCTACACACACACACACACCCCCCAGAGCTATTAGTAGACAGAGTTAGGATAGGAATCCAAATTATCTGATGCTGTCTTACATTTTTTTTATTACATCACACTGCCTTTTCTAATTCAATCTGAACATAGTTGAACCCTCAACAATTTTTTTTTTCATTTTTTATAGGTATTGAAAATACAAATGTGGCCATAGAGTAGCTATCTTCTTAAGGGTTTACGTATTAACAACTATGCTTGTTTCATGCTTTCTGTATTTTGTTACAGATAGTAATTGTAGGAGAAGCTACATTAATTTATGTTTGTGCATGGCACTTAAATTTGGAGGATTGCAATATTTGGGGGTGGGGTTCATCTCTTCTATGTACAATCAGGAAAATTAGACAGCACCTACAAAGGCAGTAAATTTAGCATTTATACATTTTCACATATATCTCCTTCCTGATAAACTCTGATATAAATAGAACCTTAAGAACATTTAAGGTCAAATGAGGATATCATATTTGATGGTAAAATTTTCAAGGTATCACAACTTTTGAACCTAGGAAAGTATAATCCTCATAAGAGGTATATAGTAAAAAAAGGATGCAAGTTTTATATATAATTAAAAACTTTAGTGTATCTGTTGGCTTACTTTTAGAGTGAAATTCTAACATCTATTCCTAAAACAGAGATTTACGAATCACAGATGAAGTTTTGTCAGGCTTTAGAGATTCATCTGCTCTTTCTATTGGTTCCCAATTGGTTCATGGCTCACATTTATGATTGTCACCTCATTCCAGTGATGCTTGTCACTCATGCTCATTGCTTAAGTGCATTGATACAGTTTTAAACAGGAAATGGGAAACCTCTACCATGCAGATGAATTGAAACAAATGAAGCCACTTGACAAGGTTTGTTGAAGAAGGTAAAGGTTTTGTACAAGCACCATTTTAGCCTACAAACACTTTACAGGAAGGCTACCTGATTTAAAATGAGAACTCATCTGGTTTTTATCTGATTTTAATACCTGCAATTTTTAGAGGCTACAACTTCAACTTAGTTCTACCTATTCACTAAAATAGTTTTGTGGATACAATCTGAAATCATAAGGTAGAACATTCATATATACTTCCTATAGTTTTTTATTCACCTTTGAGACCAAATCTTTCATCTTGCCCAGACTGGAGGTGCAGGAGCTATTCATGGGCCTGATCGCACTGCTGATTGGCAAGGAAGTCTTGACCTGCTTTGTTTCTGATCCAGTGCACTTTATCCATCCTTAGGCAATCTGATCATTATCCTTTGTCCACTTGGGCTTGCCATATTGATGCTGGACTAAGTAGGGAACATCCCCTCATCTTAGCCCACTGCAGCTTGGAATGTCAGAATTCAAGATATCTTCCAGCCTCAGACTTTTCCATAGCCAGGATCATACATATGTGCCAATGTGCCTAGTACACTTCTTACACTTTTTGTTAATGAGGGACCATTTTCACAATTTCTGGTGTTATGTCATCGCTGATAATACTAAGTTTGAGGATGGCTAGTGAGAGAAATATAGTGTCAGATGTTTTGGTATAAAAGGCCACTCTTTGGTTTTAGTTGTTCTGTTATTTTCAGTTATGTCTGACTCTTTGTGACCCCCGTTTAGGGTTTTCTTGGCAAAGATACTAGTGGTTTACCATTTCCTTTTCCAACTCATTTTATGGATGAGGAAACTGAGGCAAATAGGGTTAAGTGAATCGCCCAGGGTAAAACAGCTAGTGAGTGTCTGAGGCTGGATTTGAACTCAGGCCTTCCTTACTTCAAGCCTAATGCTCTATCCACTGCAGCCCCTCACTCTTTGCTACAATAGTCCATGTTCCCCACTTTGGACTTTTGACTACTTTACCATCATTACTATCTAGTTGAAACCTGTTCTCCTGTAATGGACCAAAAAATAAGGATGTTAGAATAGAATCTTTAACTATAGGCTGTGGAAGGGAATTATATGGAAGAGTGTAGAGTTCTACCACCACACTTATATCTCCATCTCAGCTTGACTGGGACATGGTCACTGTGACAACACCTGGATTCTATCCCTGGTTTGAATGCATCAGGGCTCAGGGACACATTGTCTAATTCTGGGATCTACGTCAGCTTCATAACAGCCACACACCTCCCCATGCCCACAGCAGCTGCAGGCAATTAGAGGCAGCTTTATCTTTCCCGTAAAACTCATGTAGCCATAATATGAAGCTCAGAAAAGATCACCAGCCTCCCTGATTATTATTTGCAACGGTACTACTGTTGCAACTTCTGGATTTATTTGCTTAGGGCTTTATTCTAAATGCTGAAGTGGCAAACTTTCAAAGATACCATATGTTATTGGAAGCTGAGCCCTAGCCCTTTTTCTGTCCTGTTGCATGAGTCACTATAATCTGCTTCTTTTCAGAGTCTCATGTGTCATTCGTTTATGTGAGAATGGACTTCCTATGGGAATTTACTTGTCTGGGTTTCTCTGTATAGATTTGAGAGAACTAAGAAGAAATTTTGGAACAAATCTGTTTACCATAATGTTGAACCGATCATATTAGTCACATCCTAACCTTTCCTTGGGCTCATGAGTGAATCTTCCCACCTTTGAGGGCCTATGCACATAGGTGATTCAAGAGAGCATTTCAGGGAAGAAGCCTAGACTAGCACACATCGGAAGCCAGGCCACACTGGTGCTAAAAATCCTGAAAGAATCTTCATCCTTGATCATAATCATGTGGATGCATCTAATGGCAAGGAGCAAAACTATCTGGAAAAACACAAGCCTGTAGGTTAATGTTCATTTAATTTCTTTTTCTTTGGAATGTTGGGATTAGAGTCTAACTTGAATGAGTGCATCTTTTTTAAATAGTTTTGATTAAATGTTGATACTTTTTTAAAATTCAGAGAATGATAAAACTGGAAATAGCCATTGTGTGTGTGTGTGTTTGTGTGTGTTTTGTCCAGACCTGTGGTTCCATTAGAATAGGAAACCACAATTAAGAAATTCCCCTCACAAATGTGCATATTTTGCTTTCTTGCCATTTGTATCCTTAGAGAGTTGCCTAGAACACTGAGAACTCAAGAGACTTGTCCAGGACAACAAATCCCATTTTAGGTGGGACTCCTATATGGATAAATCTTCCTGACTCTGAGGCTAGCTCTTTTAATCATTACTCCAAGTTGTATTTGAACACTGGCCCTCCACTTAAAAAGGGGACTTAGCACAGTTTTTCTTCCCATTTCATACCTGTTACACTACTTTTGAGTTTCTTTGAAACACTTCAACATGTTCCAGTAACTGGTACCTCTCCCTCCCCTTCCTTCAGTGTGTTATCTTCTGCTTATTTGATTGTAAGCTCCTTAAGAATGGGGCTTGCCTTTGTTTTCATTTGTATTTCTATCCTTAGAACTTAACACAATTGGTGGTACATAGTAGGTGCTCAATAAATATTTTGATTGATTGAAACAAAGGTAATTTAGTCTTTTGTATTGAGTGCCCAACTTGTAGTCAGGAAGACCCAGGTTTAAATCCCACTTCTGACATTTGTTAATAATGTGACCCTGGACAAGTCACTTAACTCTTTTGAATCTCAGTTAACTTCCTAGGACTTGTCTTCTTAGTCATGACTTAGAATGCTCACACTGATGAAATCACAGATATTTTGCCTAGTACATATTAGTGTATTGCACAATATTGGAGGGGTAGAGAGCAAGGCACATATGTGGAAGGATATTAATGGTCTCAAGTAAATTACAGTCTACTAAGGGAAATGATTTTTTGTTCAGTTGTTTCAGTGGTGTCAGACTGTGTGACCCCAAGGGAAATGATTAATATAAATATAAATGGATTAATATAATGTTTAAGTAAATGTGCTGATAACACAGGTCTGTGTGAAAGTGGTTAATGGAGAAATCTGTTGGGGGCAGATGGGAAAAAAGGCTGTTAACTTGTGGAAAAGCTTGGAGGCAAGAAGAAGGAGCAGATTGAGAAATTAGAAATATGGAATTTTGTCAGTAGTGCACAGGTGGTGAGGACAGATATGTAATGGGGTTAGCCCACTGGACATTTTAAAAGCAACCATGAAATGTATGTATTTGCTTAGAGAGTGATAGGGAGTCTTTGGGAGATTATTGGTCATGATTATAGTAAGTAGCAGGATTAGAGAAGGATTTTGGCTACAGAGTGAATAAATATTTGTATACTTTGGGGCTGGGCTCTAAGTAGAAAACTGCCTCATATTATGGCAAGGAGAAGGGAATATATCTATCTATTTATTTTTTTCTGGGTTCAATTTCGTTTAATGACTGGCATCTCCCTGCAGAGGAGGAAGCAGACAGTGAAGATGTTCACTTGAAGATCTTGCCCTGATTGAAGGGTTTGACCGCTTGCTGGAAGGCCCGCTCCCAGAAGTACTCTTAGACCATGGTCTGGGCTTCCTCACTGCCAGGATCCAGCTTACACCATGTGTAGGACTCGTAATCTACCTGCCAGTCTGGACTTAATGGGAAGGCAAGTTCCTGGCCCAAGAAAACCCAGACTTCAGAAATGGCACTGCTATTGCTAAGGATGACCCTGGCAAAGGTGTTCTTCCTGAGCTTGTCCAGGCACTGGAACATTCCAATGACAAGGTTGCAGCTCATAAGGTCTGGCTGAGCTCCTGGGGGAAGCGACACTTGCCATACTGGTGCGGTCTGAGAGGTTGAGACCCCTCAAAGACTGGAGTATGGGAGGGGGTCATCTGGAATGAATTCACAGACTCAAAGCATTCTTTCAGTCAAATTGGTAAAGATCTATTGTTATGCTTTTCAATGGGTAAGGATTCTTAAGAAACCTGCAAGATGGAGCTGGGGTTAATATAGAAAAGGGCAATGGAAAGGAAGGTCAGGGATATTAATTAGGTAATCTAAAGGTCCAGGTGTCTTTGGGCACTATGGATGGGAAAGTGTAGGGAGTATACCAGACAGGGAGGGAGATGTCAGAGGATCTTGGGAATCTGGTAGGAGGCAGCATCCCTGGGCCAGCCAGGGACAAAAACTCCTTGGACCAGACAAGACAAGACACCCCTCTCTCTCCATCCTGATTAGAGAATTCGTTGTAACAAGGGAAAGTTTTCTCACAAGACAGGAGCTTACTAAAGGATTGTAAGGCTTCCAGAAACATGATCTTAGGGCTGGGAGCAGCCCATCACTCTCTCACCCAGCTTTGTGTAACTGCACCAGAGAGAGAGATAAGTGTTTTGCTAAGGCCCCCTCATGAGTAATTGTGAGGCACAGTGTCCTTGGGTTGGAGAGAAACTACCAGGGATAGTGTTTCTGAGGCCAGAAAGAAATTGGTGTCCAAGCACAGGCACCCAAGCACCCCATCAGCACCACAGGGACCAGTCACTGTTAAAGTGCTGCCAGAAGTATGGCAGGCCACCCTCAGCATGTCCTCTGGAAGTACTTTCGCTTAAACTCATCCAACACAAAGGTACTTTTGGGCAGGTGGGCAAAGGGATCCTTGGTCCTGGGCTCTGCAGCCAGAGCCTGGTCACATTCATCCATCTCCTCCTCCGCCGGGGGCTGCGGATGCCTTCTTCTCTTCCTTCCACTCAGCCTGGGCCTTCTGTTTCTCTTCTCACTGTTCCTTCTCTTTTCTTGGAGCCTCCTTCTTAGGCTGACTCTCGGCAAGCTGTTTAGCATCAAACTGTGCCATATTCTCACAGAGCTTCACCTCTTTCCCTGCAAAGCCCAGAGCTGGGGCTGGTGGACGCAGGTGAGGAACCAGCGGGTGGTGTTGGGAAAGGGCTGATGGAAAGACGGTTCTAGGACCTGCTTGTAGAACTACAGGAGCGTGCACACAACTGTGAAGTCAGCCAGAGTCACATGCTCTCCCACCAGGAAAGTCCGAGTCTTGAGGTGGGCCTCCAGCAGCCCTGTGTTCTCTGTGGCCTGTTTATTGTGGTGCATGGTGCCAAGAGTAGGGAACCCCTAGGTACTGTCTGGAGGAACAATGTCAGTGTCGGCAAAGATTATCCACGGGCATCCTGGGCAGCTGCCTCTGGGTAGAGCCTTGAAGGTCATCATTGCTCACATAATGTGCGATGGTGTTGCTTTCAAACTCACAGAACCCATCATCATCCTCAAATGCTGAAACCTTGCCCACAGGAAACTTTTGGAGGAAAGCAGGGGTACGGTTGGTCTGACCAAAGTGGAAATGGGTAGGTGTGGACATCACGAGGACCTGGGCCCCACTGTACTGTGCAGCAATGAGGGCCAGTTTTCGGGGTATGTGTACAGGGTCTTGGCTGCCATGGTGATTCTGCAGAGAAAAGCGGGATTACATCTTTATGTAGCACCTACTATTTTCTAGGCACTGTGCTAAGAACTTTATGAATCTTTTCTTATTCCCATTTTATGGTTGAAGAAACAGAGGTAAACAGAAGTTAAGTGACTTGCCCAGGGTTACACAGCTAGTAAACATCTCAGGCCATATTTAACTCTTCCTAATGTCCCAGTGCTCTACTTGAATTAGAGCTATGTGAGTGGAGAAAGGAGGACATATATGAGAAATGTGGTAAAGATAAAAACAATAAAATTTGAGAACTGGATATGTGAAGTGAGTGAAAGTAATGAGCTGAGGATGACAATGAGGTTGAGAATCAAAGCATCAGATCAGAGGTTCCCAAACTAACTTGGTCTACTGTCCCCTTTAAAAAAATAATCAGCGCCCCCTTGGAAATCTACCTTCTTTAACCCTTTAACATTTTTTTTTTTAAATTTGGGTCTTTCAAAAATTTTTTTAAAAAAAACATGATACATCTTAAATGTAATAATTTATTGTAAAATTGTGTTCTTTTCCCCCGTATTGAAATATTGTATCATATAACATATAAACAAGTCATTACATGTACACATTCCTGCCAATACATGCTGGACTTCTTGACAATGCGCAACACTGCCAACATTTGCTTAAGACCTGTTGACGAACTTGACCACTAATAGGTTATAATTTGTATTTTGTGTGTTTATTTGGAAAATAATGTAATCACTAGACTTTAATTCTGTTACACAACAGATGAAACATGTACCAGCATTTTTTTCAAAAATTTCTTCTCTCTTCTTTCCTTATGCTTCGAGTGCCCTATTATTTTTATTCAAGGTCCCTCATTTGAACCCTAGGCTACTACCGCCTCCCTGGACGATTCCAGCACCCCACAAGGGGTACCCCACATTAATTTCAGAAGCGATCCAGTCCAGCACTCTCTTTTTTCAGATTAGAAGAATAAAGCTTCAAGAGGTTCAAGACTCTTCCAAGGTCATAAGAAGTAAGTAGTAGAACAGAAATTTTAATCCAAATCCCTTGATTTTGGATTTTCCCACTGTACCACATGGAGTTTCTAAGTCCTACATTTTTCAACCTATGAAATAGAGAGCCTAAAATTTTACTAAATGGAATTCAGAAAACTAGCTTTTTTTTTTCCTTTGATAGTGGTGGTGGTAATAGAGAAAACATTAAACCTTGAGGGAAATGCACCTTTATTTCAGAATTGAAACAAAATCTAAAAGGCATTACATCACTTATGAATTGGAAGAAGAAAATAAATTATTGATAAGCATCTTCTCAGTTGCTTTAACCTGATCAAACCCATTTTAATGACATCAACAAAACTGAGAAGATTGTCCCTATAGGTTTATGGTGAATATTGGGATCAATATCAATATCAATATATCAATCAAGATCAAGATCAGTGGAGAAGAAGATGTCAATATGTCAAAAATAAACTTGATCGACACCATAGCTAGGGTAAGCGGCAGGACTGTCAGCAGCTGAGGTGGAGTATGGCTCCACAATTTACTGTAGTGATGCCACACACTACAAATGGAATATTTAAAGAGGAAGAAGAATGATGACTGTATAATTAAGTCAGCTGTAACTGATGCTTTTTAGTTGATTTGACTGTTGAGTGACATTCTTATGCAGATAAACTTCTGAGGCTTAGGAATAACATGTTTTTATTCTCTGGATGCCCCAGGAAACTTCCCTGATTTGAGCATGTGTTCCTTCTGGTACACTGACCCAAAGGGAAATTATCAGGAGAACAGTATGCTGTATTACAATTTTATAAAAATATACATCAAAAATATGGATTGAGAGAAACCAGAGACTTGTAGACTACATAGTAACATGGTATATAGAAGTCTTCTATATCTCTAGCTATGAATTTATCTATCTCTACTCAATATCTATCTATATCTATCTCTAATCTGTCTCTATCTCCATATCTATAACCATATCTACATCTATATCTAGGTATTTATTTATATCTATGTAACACTTTCTTTGGAAAGAGAATTAGAAAGTGCTAGATATAGTGATAATTTAATCACATCATAAATAATAAAATTATTTTTTAACATGTTGGAAATGCTAATTTTTGATGAAGTAGTATTCTTGAATCAACTGTTTGTATAAAGTCAGATTATTTATTTGTTAAATCAAAGATTAGAATTGGTACAAAAGTAGAAAAAAACAATGAGAATGTTATACAACCGAATCAATTTGATTGACCTATTACTGATTATCAGTAATTATTATCAGATGTTACTGATGATGAAAAATATTATGTGAAAGAAAGGACATAGTCACAGAATATACTTTCTACCAAAAGTCTAAGTGATAAAAATTAACTACAACAGCAAGAAGACCAAAAGAGTCTAAAAAGTTTTTTATTCAGCATACTCTTAGTTATGCTAAGGAGAGAGAGACATGGCAGTCAAAAAAAAATTATTTTAAAAAAATTTGCCTTAAAATTTTATGGAGTTTTGGTATTACTAACATACTAAATAGTTAATACTAAAATCCTTATTGTTCCATAAAACAGAAGTAATGGAAGATGAAATCAGCTTAAAGAAAGCTTGGCAAGAGACCTGATTAAAGAAAGTCATCACATTTAAGGATAAGAATGGAAAAGGAACAACAAAATGAGGAAAAATTGAAAAGATCTGCAAATGTTTTTCATACTAAACTTAAAAGAATGATCAAAGACAGTAGAGCCACTGCACTTGGACTGTAACACTCAAGTACTGGATGTTCTCTAGAAGAGGTAGAAATGACATTAAAATAAACAAAAATGAGAAAAACAGTTGGATTAGACCAAATGTACATAAAGGAGATCTGTGATGGAGATAACAAAATTATGAGAACATTGAGGGATCAATACTTAATTTTCTAAAGGAGGGCAAAATACAAAAAAGCAAGGAAAAAATTCTCAGACATTGTTAATACCAATTTTTTCTTTAAAAAAAGTGAACGAGAGAACATCAACAACTGCAGAACTGTTTTCCTGCTTTCCCGTCTATATAACATTTTAAGAGAACTACATGCATATGCATTAATAACATCCATAATGAGGTGATTAGTATGGAACATACAAGCTTTGTACAAGTGGAATTCCCCAGAAGACAAGCATCTTAACATCACAAATTTGACTGAAAGATGTAGAGAATGCAAGATATATCCCTGTGCTTTTTTATTATATGAATATTTGATACTATAAAGTAAAAAGTAACCTAAAAGTCTCCTTTCCAGTAAAGTATTTTCTGTAATATATAAAAAATTATTCAAGAATCATTGAAAGACATAACTATGGAGAAAGCCTTCAAATGCCCCTCCAATAATAAATATTAGATGAATTATATAAACATTAGGTGAATTATAAAACATAGAGACTTTTACTTGTCAGAGGTATTCGGGAAGAGATATAGCACAGGGTTTAAATTGTAGAGGAATTTCCAGTAAATAATGAGATACTTACGTTCTCCTATTTGTAAGTGACATTACGCTTGTTGCATCAAGTCCTAGAAACTGCAGAAAGTCATGAAAGAGATCTTTAACCATCCCAAAGAGTTTGAGCTAACCATCCAAAAAATGTGTCAGTAACAAATACCCTCAACACCTGTGACCCAAAGAAGCCACTTCATCCTTTCCTTCACAGGAATTAGATTTTGAGTCAAATTCTCTCCCATCTCCCTCTGTCTTTTGTGTGGGAAGGGATATATATGCCCACCCACCTTTTAGTCCTGCAACACAATCGGTAGTGGGGGGAAGAGTCTTCACTCACTTACTCGCCTTCACTCACTCTCTCCAATTAATTCATTAACAGATGCTGCAGCTTAAAGAAGACCTTTTGTTGCTCTCCTTGGAAGGGATAGCACATGCTGGTTCTCATGAGCCAGGCATCATTCCAAGCCTCTTTCTTGACTGCTGGCACCATGCCGCCTGGTCATAGTCTATTCTGACCACTCTCCTATGCCACTGCAGACTAGCAGAGAACAAAGTGTTCACCAGCTGGCTCTGTGAGCTTGAACTCCCAAGTCCAGAGGGTGTCTTTACCAAAGTGTGTTTCTGTCTCCATGTCTCTCATGACTTTGTCTTTTAACTTCAATGAACCATGTGTACCAGTGATACTGATATCTGCCTTGCCTCTCTTGTAGGACTACTGAAAGGATCCAATTGAGGTTATGAAGTGCTAAGTACCTTGAAAATTGTAAAGTAAAATGAAAGTGTAAATCACTTTCTCCTCCTCCCATTCCTGCTTGCATCAGCACCTTTGCTCTCTTCCACCACTCCTGTTTGCATCAGCCCCATTGTCCTTATTAACTGGAGAAGAAAAAAGGACAATGGAGCTATAACTGAATATTATAGTATTAGCTAAGTATTGACTGGGCTTACCTGTTACATTATCGTTAATACGGCAGTATAGTATAGAGTGTAGAGATCCAAACTTGGGGTCAGGAAATCTAGGTTCTGACACAGCTCTCCAACAACAGGGAAGCCATACAACCTGTCAGAGCCAAAGTTTCCTCCCTAAGAAGAGAACAATAAAACCGGAACTACCTAAACCTCATAGCATCATTGTAAGTAAATTGCTCTGTTAACTTGAAGTTATATTTAAATGAATTGTTCTTTACTTTTTCTTTTGCCTTTGACAAAGTATTCCTTATAGTCGGTCCTAAAGGAAAAAAATGGAAAAAAAAAGATCCATTTGCTTTAAAGTCATTTACATGGAGCCAGAGCACCTTAAAGGAATTTCTGGGACCTAACTTGTTTTCTCAAGTTTAAAGTCTTCATATGAAACTAACCTTCCCAAATGATCCTTCATAGAATCTTCTCTGAGGGTGAATCAGGCTCATTTCTGTTTCAGGCCAGCATTTCTGTGGGTGTTTGCATATTAGCAATGGAAAAAACGGCCCAGACTAAGTTTATAGAAATAGCGCCTATCATCACATTTATTCATTTCTTAGTAACACTCTCAGGGACCATGTTTTAAATAGCTACTTCAGAGCTGGACCAAATTTCCCACTAGGTTATGCTTATTTTTGGCAAACTAAAAGTGATTCGCTAAGCCATGCAGTTGGGTTCTTGTCATTGCTGTGGTGGTTGTTACCAGAAAATCTGGTTTATGTGGCATTTGTGCCCGCTGACTGTCCAGGGGCCAGTGGCAACTGATATGCAGATTGAGGATCCCAATGAGCTGGGAAGTTCTGATGGACTTTCTGAATCATCAAAGGAAGGTAAAAAATGATGGTCACTATTGTCTTAGGACTAAACTCAATTTATTTTAGCCTAATTAAAAATAATGACTTACACTGATGGTAGCTTGCTTTGCAATTTTCAAGGTGCCTACCCCTTCATAGCCTCATCATGCATTCATAGTCCTGCTGGATTTTTATGGATTCATGACCCCACTGAATTCTTTTAGTCCTGTGAAGTAGACTAACCAGATTTTTGTGTACCAGTTTTCAGATAAAGGGACTGAAGTTCAGAGAGGTTTAAATAACTCATGCAAGGTTACTGTTGGTAAGGGGCAGAGCTTGACCATGAAATTTGGTCTTCTGACTGTAAATTCAACATTATTTCCATCTCATTCCATCTTTGAAAACTATTAAACAGAATATTTGCTTAAATTCAATATTTTGATCTCATTAAGGTGGGCATTTCTCTCAGTGTTTGCATAACCCAATCACTTCATTCCTCCTCATTCAGCAGGATTCCCTTCCATGTTCCTCCACAGAAGAGCTCCTTAGTGTGCTGGAGGCCTTCCTAGGTCTTTCTATGTTTCACGGATAAAACACCAAATTCCATGCGTGTGCAAAATAAGTTGACTATTGTAGATTTTGTGTCTATTTTTTCTCTTATTAGTCCAAATTGTTCAGAAGGGAATAAATGTTAAATATTATTTCTCTATATATCATGAAGCAGTACAATATAATTAATATATATTAAGCATCACTGTGAGCAGGGTACTGTGCTATGCTGTAAGGGAGACCAGAATTCTGGATAAGAATTGGTCTCTGTCCTTCCGGGAGCTCACAGTTTGGTAAAGGGATAAGACACCACTTTAGGCAGCAAGAATACTCAACATAAGCATTTCCTAAAGAATTACAAAACAAAGGGTGGTGGGAGGGGGTCAGGAATGTGTTCCTAGAGAGGTAATATTTGAGGACTTTAAAAGCTGGGTAGGAATTGACTTAGGAGAAGGTAAGCCAATCAATGATTGTTGTCTTTCATACTTGAAGAAGACCAAAATGACATCACTATGTTGGGGTCAAAGTACAGTGTATCCAACTGTGGCTAATTATCCTAATACAAGTTCAGAAGACTACCGCAGGCCAGGTATAAATAGTCCATATGAACATTTGGAGTGGAGATGTCTCTAAATTTTTCATCTCATGTTTCTTTTGAGCTACTGCACTTCAGCTTTGTTCATAGAGCATAGTGCTTTCTTTAATGCAGGAGGGCCATGCTGGACAATCCTATGCCAGTGTCTGCTATGTTTCACAATTAATTCCAGAATTTTTCAGAGAGACCTTGAGAGTATCCTTGTATTGCTTCTTCCGACTTCCATGTGAGTGCTTGTCTTGTGTGAATTCTCTACAAAATGGTCTTTTAGGCAAGCAAACATCTGGTATTTGAACAACATTGGAGTCGTGCTATTTGGAGTAAAGTTTGAATGCTTGGCAGTTCAGCTGGAGAAAGGACCTCTTTCTGATACCTTGTCTTGCCATATAATCTCCAGAATCTTCCTAAGATAATTCAAATGGAAGTGATTCAATTTCCTGGCATTCCTTTGGTATACTGTCCTGGTTTCAGAGGCCTACAATAATGAGGTCAGCAAAATGGTTCTGTAGACCATCAGTTTGGTGGGCAGCCTAATACCTCTTCTCTCCTACACTTTCATTTGGAGCCTCCGAAACACTGAGCTATCTCTGGCAATGCATGTGTCAACTTCATTATCAATGTGTACATCCCTGGAAAGTATGCTGCCAAAGTAAGTGAACTTATCCACAGCATTCATAATTTCTCCATTTGCTGTAATTGATGGTTCCATGTATAGATGGTACAGTGCTGACTGGTGAAGAAACTCTGTTTTCTTGCTGGTGTCAGGCCAAAATTAGCACAAGCAGCAGAAAATCAATCCATATTTTGTTGCATTTCAGCCTCAGAGTCTGCATTTAGTGGACATGTCAGTCAATAAACATTTATTTTTTTTAAAAATAATCATTGTGGGGCAGCTAGGTGGTACAGTGGATAGAGCACTGGCTCTGAAGTCAGGAGGACCTGAATTCAAATCTGGCCTTGGACCAAGCACTTGACACTAGCTGTGTGACCCTGGGTAAGTCACCTCACCCCAATTGCCTAAAAAAAAAAGTATAAAAAAATGAAAAAAATCCTGCCATGTACCAGGCACTGTGTTAATCACTGGGGATACAAAGAAAAGCAAAAGACAGTCCCTGGTATCAAGGAGTTCAGAGTCTAATGGGGGAGAGGGCATTTCAGATATAATGAATTATCTGAGCTAAAGCAAAAAGGCATAAGGGCATGGTTCAGCAGATAGTTTTGCTGGAGCATAGAAAACATGGAGGGAAGTAATGCAAACTAAGACTGGAAAGGTAGGGTGGTACCGTGTTGTGGAGGACTTTAGATGATCAGTAGAGGAGCCTGAATTTTAATGGTAGACAGTAAGAAGTCATTTTTTTTTAACAGAGTAGTGACATGACCAAATTTAAGTGATGAGAAAAAGAAATGTTTTTCAGCTGGGTGGCAGGAAGGATGAGTTGAACGAGGGAAAGACTGGAGGAAAGAGGGACTGTTTGGGGGTCTATTGCAATAGTATAGAACATTAGTAATAAAGAGCCTATACTAGAATGGTAGAAGTGGATATAGAGAAGTTGGGGCAAAATCAAGAGGTATTGGTGGGGATACAATTGCCAGGGGTCTGTAAATGAATTAATTTGAGAAGTAAATTAGAAGGAAGATTGAAACATAACATCAAGGTTATCAATGTACGAGACTGTAGAGAACAGAGTACAAGTACATTCTTAGTCATGTTGTCACTTATGGTTTTTGGTAACTGTGTCACCCTATCCTAGGCTGAACTTACGATGGTGAAAGGGAAGAGGTAGGGGGGTGGTGGCAGCTATTTGCCATTTTGTATTGTTTCTTTCCATTCCCACATATTTATCTCCAACATGTATTTTCCTCCCACAATCCATTTTTTTGGAGCTTTTGCTCGTTCAGACAAAGGTTTTTTTTTTTTGTAAACTAATATGTTTTTTTAAAAAGTTCAGTTGAAGTAATATTCATTGAAGAACCCCACAAGGTATCTTTCCAGTGCCATAGATGTGACTAGGGAGGGCATTATTCAGGAAAGGACCCTGTGTGTGCCAATATTTTAGTAACAACTTCTGGCAAATTGCCTATTTTTCTCTCTGATTGTTCTGCCTTATTTGGGAAATTCCTTTAGGAAAGTCTCTTGAATTTGGGTGTGGGGAGGTGGTTTCTCTCTCTTGAAAATCATAGGATGAAGAAGTAGAAGATACCTGGGACATCACTGACTATTGCTGTTTAGTCATTTTCAGTCATGTCTGACACTTTATGACACCATTTGGGATTACCTTGGCAAAGATATTGGAGTGTTTTCCATTTCTTTCTCCAGCTCATTTTACAGATGAGGAAACTGAGGCAAATAGGCTTAAGTGACTTGCTCAGGATCACACAGCTAGTAAGTGTCTAAGGAAGAATTTGAACTCAGGAAGATGAATCTTCCTGATTCTGGCTGGCATTCTATCCATTGCACCACCTAGCTGCCCTCACTGACTCTAACTTAACAGAGAAGAGAACTGAGAACCAAGGGAGTTCTTATACAGGTGAAAAATAGTGGAATTAAGACTCAAACAAGAGCCTTCTGACTCCATATCCAGGTTTATTTTTTTTTTGTACCACACAATATTGCTTCCTTTTGAAAGAGTGATTTCTTCATCTTTAGGTAAAGTACTCTAAAATATAAAGAATTCTAAGCATCTCCAAGGGATGGATGGCCACATTTACAAATGATCCTATATAATGTGAACAATTATTAAGAATTGTCTCTCTCTGTCTTTCTTTTCTTTCTTTTCTTTCTTTTTCTCTCTTTCTTTTCTTTCTTTTTTCATTCTTTCTTCCTTTTTTGTTAAGTGCTCATAAAAGTTTCAAGAATGAGTCTACATATGGTCTCTGTTGATCTTGTGTAATAATCATGCTGGCTAAGTTCACCACTGTGGCCACCATACGTTGAGTATTTATTCCCCCCCTCCAACAATTGTAATGACTCATAAAAACCATGGATCAAGGTACATTAGTGCTGCCATCTGTGTTGTACTCACACCAATGAAATCACAGATCCTTGAAGTGTTGACATTCTCTCAAATGAGATTTTCTTTTTAGGGATGACATGATGCTTACTGAGGAAAAAAATTGTTGGGAGCATTTGTTCTACTAGTTCTTAGAAAATTTAAGAAGAAAATCAGAAAATTTAGGGAAAAAATTGCTTGGGCAATTATCATAGCTTAATGCAGGATTATCATTCTGTCAGTTCTAGTACTTCAAGTAGATAGGCCTCTTCATTTGTATCCTATCATGAAAATCTCCTGCAGGGTATTAAATCATTTTTTTCAGAAGTTATAAGAAATGAATCAGCAAATTCAACTCTTTCACTTCTGAGAACCTTGACCTAGTTGTATGTAGGGAGAATGATGAATTAATTGAAGTCTGTCTTCAAAAATGGTGGCATTGAAGTGGTTTACTAAAGGTTTAAGACTGAGAAAGGAGGAGAGGGCAGCCCATCCAGTGTGATGGCCTGGGAAAGTATTGATCGATAGAGTAACAGGAGTTCATGCTGAAGCCAAAAAGTAAGTTTAGGAGAAGTAAGGCAAAAGAAGAGATGTGCTGTATAGGAGATTGTGATCAGTTAAAGGAACTTCAATTCATCAATGGGACAATGACTGAACAAATTATGGTACATGAATGCAATGGAGTACTATCATGCCATAAGAAATGATGAAGAGGATAGTTTCAGAGAAACCCAGGAAAACTTGTATGAAATGTTGTAGAGAGAAATGAGCAGAACCAGGAGACCAATTGGTACAACAATATCACTATAAAACTACTTTGAAAGCTATAAGAACTCTGATCAATGCAATGACTATACATTATTGCAGAGGACCGATGAGGAAATATGCTATCTACTTCTTTACAGAGAGGCGATGGACTCAGGCTATAGAATGAGAGAAAAAATTTTTGGACACGGCCAATGCTGGAATTTGATTTACTCTACTACACATATTTTGTTACAAGGTTTTTTTTTTTTTTAACTTTTTTCTTTTCTAAAATACTGGGCAGGGAAGGAGAGAAAAAACAAAATTATTTTCATTGAAAAAATTAATTATAAGCATAAACAATAAGAAGGAGAGAAAATTTCCTGGAGGTTAGTTGATATCAGTCATCAGGATCTGGACAAGGTTCTAAAAGTTAGATAGAATAAATCTCAACAGAGAAGTTTCTGAGTGATGTTGATATATTGAGAGTCTGAAACCAGAAAGGAGAATTCTGAATCCTTCTAATGTACAAGTGAGTGGAGAGGAGAGGGGGTGTGGTGTTACAGAGATAGTAACCTGGGGTATAAGAAAAAGTATAACCACTTCTAGAAAGGATGGTTAGGAATGCAGTGTCATCTTGAAGGAATTTGGTCTCTGAGAGTATCAGAAGATAAAAAGAACATGAAAGGAAGAGGATTTAAGCAGGGGTGGGGAACCTGTGGTCATCTAAGTCCTCAAGTGTGGCCCTTTGAACCTGAACTTCACTGAACACATCCCATTAATAAAAGGATTTTTAATTTTAATTTGTACTGTGAAGTTTGGATTCAATCACAGAGCTGCACTTGAGGACCTAGACTGTCACATGTGGCCTCAAAGCCTCAGCTTCCCCACCCCTGTAAATGAAGGAATATTTGTCAAATATGAATCAGGTATTCCCAAAAGGCACAGACAAATTGATGGACATATGGGTAATAGGACTTTGCAGGGTTAGAGTTGAGGCAGTAAGGGCTTGGGAAGGGGGTTGGTTTACTCCTGGGTAGTCTGAGATTTAGTATAATAATAGTATAGAGGGAGTTTGCTAACCATTGGAGAATGAGTCCAGGAAGAGAATCAGTAGATGGGTACATCTTGCAATGTGGGCAGGTGAGTGGGGCAGTACAGGTCCAGCTTTACCCCAGGTGATGGTACAGTCAGTCTCAGTATGGCTGTTCAGGGTCCTTTGCCTTCTTGTCAGTCTGTCTCTAGCTCCCAAAGTCGTCTTTTTTCTTGGTCCCAGTGTTTTTTTTTTTTTCCTTCCTCTGTCTGTATTAGACCTGGTCTTTTTCTCATAGCTCTGCCCAGTGCAATGACTTATCCTACTTAGGGAGCTCTGCTGGGAAAAGTGGGCCTGGTCTTTCTCTTCTAAACCCACTCCATTAAGCAGACTGGTTCAGTGGAAAAGATACAGAGAGTACTTTTTATACAAAAAAAGTGATAAAAAAAAATCAAGAGCAACAGTCCCACGTATCTGCTTTCTCATCTGTATAAAATCTTCTCCATGGTATTTTAGGTACACATTGAGTAAGATGATATCCTTGATATGAAAACTTAAGAATAGAACAGGCAGGCTTTTAGGGCAATTTTCTACAACAGACCACATATTTTCGATTACACATTAACTGAAAGAGAATATATGATCCCCTTGTTTCTATTGTTTATTTGATTCTTTTTGAAAGTTTTTGACTCAGAACAATAAGAGGCAGTCTGGGATGCTTTCCTCAGACAAAGCATCAATCATGTCTGTATTAAAAGAAAAAAGAAAAAAAAAAGACTCCACTATTGATGCGACTACAGATCCAATTTTGTTTAATGACATGCTAAGTTTTACCATCAAGTAATGCATAAAACAGAGAGCCATACACTCAAGTACCACTGTCGCAGATGAGATATTTGACCATCTACACAAAGTAAGATTTTCCTGTTGATGACAAGGTTCCTCAAATGGACTCACTCACAGAAATACTGTAATTGTATCAGGGGCTAGAATGGCATTAAAGTCTCCTTAGAAAAATCCACAGCAATGTGAAAGATAGTTCTACTGATCTGTCATAGAGAAACAAAATGAATGAAAAATATATATTGAATAGACTATGACATATAACTGAATTAACAACTAATCAAATTAGCCCATCAGAATGTCTGTCTCTCTGTCAATCAATCAATCTATCTATCTATCTACCTATCTATCTACCTATCTATCTATCTATCTATCTATCTATCTATCTATCTACCTACCTATCTACTTATCTACCTATATCTATATATCTCAGATTGTGTATCAGAATGTGTGTATATCTATCTCTGTGTGCATATGTATGTATATATGTGTGTATGTATAACATATATATATATATATATATATATATGCATGTATGTATGTATCAGACAAGTGCTGCATATGGACAAAGAGATGGGCCTAGAATGGATTAAGATCAGGCTAGATAATATTTGAAAAATGGCTAGTGCTCTTTCAGTGACCTCAAAAATGTTTTCTGCTTCCAATGACCACCTCTTTAGCATCAATAATATTCTGTTGTATTGATATGACATGAATAGATAGCTAAAAAGACACAGTATTCATTTAAAATTTTTTATGTGACAATCACTGTGTTAAGCACTTGGGATACAAATAGAAATAAGCTAGAGTGTCCCTAGCTTCAAAGAGCTTCCATTCTAATAAGGGAAGACAATAGAGAAGTGGAAGCTAGGAAAAAAAAGGAAAAGATGAGACAAGGTTTGGAGATGACTGGGAAGTGGTTGGAGGCCTGATTTCTGGTAAAATAAGACAAAAGGTCACCTATCAGAACTATGCGTCATAGTATTTGTGGATAATGGATGGAGATAATTGCCAGAATGGAGGCAACTTAGAGATGATGATTGGGATGGAGGCCAGAAATACATCAAAGTATTTACCTATTGATTCATTCTCTACAAATCTGGAACAACAAGATATAAAAACAAAAGGTGCAGAAGACCCAAAGGAAATGGAAAGGTACATGGTAAGTATAAGTAAGCTGTTTTCTAAACCCAGTGATCATTTGCATGTGCAAAATGGCAGGACACACATTTTAGGACATAAATATGAGGAAAAGTAGGTGTGCTAGTCATATGGCAAGAATGAAAAACAAGAGATCAACATCCCAAGTATTATGTTGGTACTTCTGAGTTATGAAAAGAACAAGAGGAAAACCTCCAATGCATTTGCCAGATTTTCTATGGAGCATTTTTGGAAACAAATGGACATAAATAGGATAAATGAGAAAGTGTGGAGGAGTTGCAATCTGTTTTTGGGTGGACAGAGCCCTCTCACCAGTGAAATCATGACTACCCATGTGTGGAAGCTCATGTAAATAAAGGAGAGCTATTAACTGTATAAAATTCAGCACTTATTAATTAAAGGCCTTCTCTCTCCAAGGGTAATGGTGATGTGAAGTAGTGGATTCAAAATTGCCCTCAAAGTCAGGATTACCTGAGTTAAAATCTTGTCTCTGACACATACTGAAGGTGGGACAAGTTAACATCTTAGCTCTCCAGGCAATCTTCCGAGGCAATGAATTATAGGTTAGGTTGGTTAGAGGAAACTTCCTTTACACATCTCTCTAAACCATGGACTCAAATCAAACCTCTTTACCTTCTCTTTCCCCAATTGTACAAGATGTTGGGATTAGGCTGGTGATACAAAGGCAAAATAAAATCACGAAAGCAAAAAAAGTCCCAGTCATCCAGAAGCTTTTGTTCTACTGAGGCTTAAATTATACTTGCAGTTATGTGAATACAAGATAGTTTTTTGGAGGGAGGTAACAAGTAAGTGGATCAGAAGGGGCTTCACACATTGGTATCTTAGCTGAATCTTAAAGGAATCTAGAGATTCTAAGAGGCAGACCAGATGGCCCAGTAGATAGCGCTCCAGCCTTGGAGTCAGGAGGACCTGAGTTCAAATCAGGCCTCAGACACCTGATAATTGTTAGCTGTGTGACCCTGGGCAAGTCACTTAATTCCAATTGCCTCACCAAAAATCACCCCCCCCAAAAAAAAAGCTGAAAAATATCTTTGAAAAGGCACAGAAATGGAATATGGAGTGTCAAGTTCAGGGACTAAAACTGGTAGGTCAGTCTGGGTGAAAAGATGCATGATGTGGGGAAAGAATATTAAATGTCTGAAAAAGCAGGTGAGAAGTAGATTAGGGAGGGCCTGGGCATTTTTGAGAAGGTGAATTTTTGTTTGCTTCTGGTGGTGATATCGAACTACTGGGATTTATTGAGTAGGGAAGTAGCCTAATAAGAACTGTCTTAGGAATGTTAGTTTTTCAGGTGTATATGGTGATTAAATTATAGAGGGAGGAAGAACTGGGGGGCAAAGTGTTGTAGTGGATGGAATACCAGACATGGAGTCAAGAAGACCCAGATTCAAATTCTGTCTCAGACTCTTAATATCTGTGTGATCCTGGGGAAGTCACTTCCCTCTCTGACCCTTAGTTTCTTCATCTGTAAAGTGAGCTTGGGCAGCTAGGTGGCACAGTGGATAGAGTGTCTGGCCTGGAGTCAGGAAGACTTATCTTCCTGAGTTCAAATCCAGCCTCAGACACTTCTTATCTATGTGACCTGGGCAAGTCACTTAACCCTGTTTGCCTTAGGTCCTCATCTATAAAATGAGCTGGAGAAGGAAATGGAGAACCAGTCCAGTATCTTTGCCAAGAAAACCCCAAATGGGGTCATGAAGAGTCAGATACAACTGAATAACAACAACAAAAACTGAGTGATACAGCATCCGTGATGCCTAAGGTCCCATTAAACTCTAAATCTGCGATCTTACGAAAGCAGGGAAAATGTTGAGGTGAGATCGTGGTAGGGTAGAGAAGACAGGCAGATGTGTGACTAGAATTTCCTCCCTGACATTTTGCTGGTGCAAGTGGTTTTTTGGCTTATGGCAATAATTGCTGTTCCAAGGGCCTGGTCATTATTTTCAGTTGCGCCTCTTCACCTTGAAGGCTGCCTCATGGCTTTGATACAAATGAGATTTTTTTCTGATGATTGTTTTCCTGGCTGGCTTGCCCACCATTGTTGCTTGCCTGTCATCTCACTGCTATGTGGTATCTTCATACCAACTTTAGTCTGTAACATGCTCTGTGTCCACAGCATTACTAGTTGCCACAAACACAAAATTTTGTATGCAATGCCATGATGTGGTGGTTTGGATGGTACTAAGTTGCACAGGCTGGAATCCAAAATTATTTCTAGTTCAAAGACAACATAGCTATTTCTCACTATCTCTAAGGAATCATTTAAAAAAACTTTTTTTCTTATCCCTATCTTGCCTGTTTTTTTTAAACTAACTTGTTTACACTTACAAATTTAGAGAAAAAAAGAGGTGAATTTTCTAACGATATTACAAACTATCTTATATGTTTATAGTGTTGGGCTTTAATAAACAGACGTATTTTCACATCACTGCTAATTACATCTGGAACTACAATAGCTTATTTGCTGTATTTATTTAGATCAAATTGGCCATGGCTTCTCTTCATCCTAAGACTCTGCTACATTAAGAGAACACAGAATCTCTTCTCTGTTCCCATGTCTTTTGACCGCTCATATTATCTAGCATACTCAGTTTTTATTTGTCTTCAGTGGCATATTTTGATTAAATTTCTCTATTGCCATAATTAAGACTTTTTTCACTCTCTGGCTTATTTTGCTTTCACCCATTCATTCAATCACGAATCTACGTATATCAGAGGGCTTGTAGTTGAAGTGTTTGTTGTTTGTTCAGTTGTTTTTAGCCCAATTTTCTTGGCCAAGGTACTTGAGTGGTTCACCATTTCCTTCTCCAGCTCATTTTATAGATGAGGAAATTGAAGTAAACAGGGTTAAGTGACTTGCCCAGGGTCGCACAGCTAGTAAGTGTCTGAGGCCATATTTGAACTCAGAAAAAGGAGTCTTCCTGACTCCACGCCAGGCACTCTATCCTCTGTGCCACTTAGCTGAAGTCCTAGTTGAAGTACAAAAAGATCCTCCTTCCACTTGCCATCACTAACTTCAATAACAATCACCACTACCAACCTTCCCCCCCCCCGCCCAACTACAACAACAACAATAGGAATAGAGATTGGACACACAAGTTCATTGGCATAGGGTACTCCCAAAGGAGGTAGCTGCCTCTACCAGTGCAATTCAACACCTCAGGCAATTTATAGTCTCAAACAGTTGTCTAAAGCATTGGTATCACCTTAAGAAGAAATACAGACCAATAAACCTAAGGATCCCAGGGGCCACACATTGACTTAAAAACCACAAATTAACATTATCTATATTTTATTGTATTTTTATTTATTTTATTAAATATTTCCAAGTTAAGTTTTAAACTGATTTGGTGTCACTCTGAGTGTTGATGCTGCATTGGTCAGAGAGGGTGTGTTTGACACCCACCTGTCCTAAAGCATGAAATGTTAAATGACTTATCCAGTATGGCACAGCTATTATGTGTCAGAGACGAAACATGAAGCTAGGTACACTTGGAGGGAAGGGCAGCTAGGTGGCACAGTGGATAGAGCGCTAGTCTGGAGTGAAGAAGACTCCTCTTCCCAAGTTCAAATAGAAATTCAGACACTTACTAGCTCTGTGACCCTGGGCAAGTCACTTAAACCAATTTGCCTCAGTTTCCTCATCTGTAAAATGAGCTACAGAAAGGAAATGGCAAACCATTCCAGTACCTTTGCCAAGAAAACCCCAAATGGGGTCATGAAGAGTCAGACACTAAAGAAAAATGATTAAGAAAAAAAAAACACTTGGAGAGTGATTCCAAGAGGAGGATAGAGTGCAGTGAGGACAGACTTGGGGTAGGGAGACCAACCAGAAGGCTTTCAAAATTGTCCAGGTGTGAAGTGATAAGGTCCTGTACCAGGACAGTGGGAGTATCAGAGGAGAGAAATGGGCATATACAAGCAATGTTGCAAAGGTAAAATTGATAGATCTTGAAAGAGAGAGTGACACCTAGATCATGAGCTTGGATGACTAAGAGGGTGGTGGTGCCCTTGAAAGAATTAGGGAAGTTCAGAAGAAGGAAGAGTTTTGAGGGAAAGATAATGAGTTTAGTTTTGGATATGCTGAATTTAAGATGTCTCTGGGACAGGACAGAAGAGAGATTAGGACTGCATAAATTTATCTGAAAACCATCTGCAGAGAGATGATAATTGAATCCATGGGAGTTGATGAATTCACTAGTACTTAGCATAATGCCTGACACATAGTAGGCCCATATTGTTGTTCATTCATTTCAATCATGTCCGCTTCTCCAGGACCCCATTTGGGTTTTCTTAGCAATTACTGGAGTGCTTTGACATTTCTTTCTCTAGCCCATCTTACAGATGAGGAAATTGAGGCAAACAGGGTTAAATGACTTGCCAGGGGTCACATAGCTAGTAAGTGTCTGAGAGCAGATTTAGACTCAAGTCTTCCTGATTCCAGGCATGGCACAACTGTGCTACAGTTGCCCACTTAATAAATGTTTATTGATTGACCAAGTGAAATAATATAAGAGGAGAAAAGAAAAAAGCCCAGGGGAGAGCCTTGCAGGACATCCAAGATTAGCAGGCACAATCCAGATGAAGGTGCAGCAAAGGAAACTGAGAAGTGTTGTTCAGACAAGTAGGAGGGAAGGAGGAGAGAGCAGAGTCATGAAAACCTAGAGAGAAAAGGAATTCAAGGAGAAAAGATGCCAGGATCAACAGTGTCAAAGACCACAGAGAGGTCAAGAAGGATGAAGATTGAAAAGGGGCCATTAGACCTGGAAATTAAGAGGTGACTGACAACTTTGTGGAGAGCTGTTCGAGTGGAATGATGAGGTTGGATATAAGACTGCCAAGAGTGAGAGGAAAAGGAAGTGGAGGCACCAATTACAGGCAGCATTTTCAAAAAATTTAGTCATAATAGGGAGAACAGAACTAGAAGAATAGCTACAGGAATTGATGGGTCAGGTGTTGAAGATGGGAGAGATATGGATATGTTTCTAAGCAGCAGGGAAACAGAAGACAGGGAGAGATTGAAGATCAGTGAAATAGTGGGGATAAAAGAGGAGGCAGTCTTCTGAAAAAGATGGGATGGAATGAAGTCACTTGTGTTTGGAAAGGCCTTTGGGAGAGCCACCTCTTCATGTGAGATGAGGTGAAGGAGGAGATAGTAATGTGTGATAGTAACAGTGATGAGGGGAGGAGGAGGGGAGAAGAAGAAACTCTCAAAAAAAGCCTCATTTTTTTCCCCAATGAAATAGACAAGACTTTTAGCTGAGAGATTAGGGGAGGGGAAGCCATAGTGGGTTTGAGAAGGCATGAAAAGCTTTGGAAAAGCTGCTATGGTAAGTGGGATAGTGAATCGATTTGGGAGGTAGGAAAGAATGACCTTAAGTGAGGGCCCAGTTGAGATTAAGTAACAAATGCTCAGTGGACCTATTCAGTATGGTTTCATTATTTTCTCTAGCTTTTTTCAGAATCTTATGAATAGGATCAAAGAATGGATGGTAGGAGTAATATATGGCTAGGGCTTGGCAGGGCAAGATCAGCCATAAAATGTGGCAAGGGATTGGAGAGAGGAGGATAGAACACAGTTTAATGGGTTCACCAATGGGGCAAGGGAGTAAAATATCACAAGTGCAGGGGAGATAGCCTGGGAAAGAACTGAGGAGTGGAGAGGCTGGAGGGCAAGATGAGGATGCAGAATAGATACAGAGGTGTTAAGGCAGAGGAAAAAGTGAAATGACAACAAACTATGACCAGACAATGGAATTTCATAGTTCATGAACATGAAAGTAAAATGTTGTGAATGATGGCAAGATGAAAGGTATGACTATTTCTTTTGTCTAACTGAGGTAAAGTGGAGGAGTATGCTGCTCATAGGAAAGAATGGGCTGAGGACCTTGGGAATTAAGATGTTTGAGGGGATATTGGTATGTATTTTGAATTCCCCCAGTATGAGGGCAAGAGCTAGAAAGCTCATAGAGTTCTTCTTTACAACACAGCTCACCCATTATCTTCTTTTTAAAACGTATTTTTATTTATTTTATTAAATATCTCCCAATCACATTTAAAACATTTTTCACATTCATTTAAAAAAATGCATTCTAAATTCTCTCTCTTCTTCCAGCCTCTCTCTCATCCATTGAAAAGGCAAGCAATATGATATGTATTATATATGTAAAGTCAGGCAAAACATATTTCCATATTAGCCATGTTGCAAAAAGAAAACTCATTAAAAACGACATCACTCCAGTCACCACTCAGCTGTCGAAGTGATTTTCCTTAAATACAGGTCTAATTATGCCACCCCTCCCCCACTCAATAAACTCCCGTGGCTCCTTAACACCTCTAGGATCAAACATAATATCCTGTTTGGCGTTCACAGCCCTCCTTAATCTATCCCCTGTGATGCTACCTCTCCTGCCTCCTTATACCCTCACCATATACTCTTCAATCCCCTAACATTGGTCTTGTCATTCCTCAAAGAAGAAATTCCATTTCCAAATTCCAGACATTTTCCCTGGGTGACCCTTACATATGGAATACTCTCCCTCCTCATCTCTGCCTTCTGGCTTCCCTGGCTCCCTTCAAGTTCCACCTAAAATCCCATCTTTTAGAGGACTCTTTGCTCAATCCCTCTTAATTCTAGTGCCTTCCCTCAGTTGATTATTTCCTATATGGCATATACATATATATATATATATATATATATATATACACACACACATATATACATACATGTATACACGTGCGTGTGCGTGCACGCGCACACACACACACACACACACACACACACACACACACACACATGAATTTCTTTATCTATAAGTGTTTGCATGTTGTCTCCCCAATTAGATTATGAGCTCCTCAGGAACACAGACTATCTTTTGCCCTTCTTTGTTATCTCCAGCACTTAGCACAGTGCTTGGCACTTATGGGTACCTAAGTGGTTAGGTAGTACAGTGGATAGAGTACTGGGCTTGGAATCAGGATTCAGGAACTCATGCTCATGAGTTCAAATCCGGCCTCAGATACTTAAAAGTTGTGTGACCCTGGGCAAGTCACTTAACCCTGTTTGTTGCAGTTCCTCATCTGTAAGATGAGCTGGAGAAAGAAATGGCAAACCACTCCAGTACCTTTACCAAGAAAATGCCAAATAGGCTTACTGGGAGTTGGACAACATCAAGAACAACAACAAATGATTGAACAACAATAACAAATAAATGTTTGTTGACTGACTGATTACCTGAAGTCTTTCTTGATTTCCCTAACCACTAGTATCTTCCCTCTCAAACTACCTTGAACATAACTATTTTGTATATATTTACATTTATTAATTTTCTGCTGAATATATTTTATCTGTGCTCTCTCCCTCATTACATTGTAAGTTCCTTGGAAGTAGTTACTGATTCATTCTTTGTACCAGTATCCACCTTGCCTAGCACAGGATGACTCCAAGCCACTCAGCAACATACTGTAGACTAATTGCAGACGATTGTAAGGAATAGTTTCATTCCTAAATCCTGGTTAGATGAAACAAGAATTTAAATTGAAGAGGAACTAAAAACTGAAGATGAAAAAGTTGAAGAAGTTCAGTTTAATGTAAAATCTTCACTTAATGTAAACCCTAGAACTTTTACCTAGTAAAGAAATGGATGTCAAAAAGTAGTAGCTACATCTCAACTGATTTTCAAGAGGAGATGGATATATTTCAGCTGGAATTCCAAAAATCTTTTTTTGGTACTTGATTGCATGAATCCAAGTAGCAGACCAACTAGAACAAATCAGATGATTTTTAATTATCATTTGCTATAATCATCCTGAACAAATGCAGTTTTCCACAATATTTGACAGAAAATTTAAAAACATTTTAGTTATTTAAACAAAACAGTTTATGAGGTGTCCATTGCTATTTTAAGAACTATAGTGGGGAAAGGTTGGAAAAGAGTATTAAAGAATATCCCTAAAAACATCTAGCACACACCATAATGGCAAAAGTGACTTAAGAAAGCTGTTGAAGATCTTCTGAGAGGCTTTGGAAGATTATAACAAAGCTTAGTTGGCTCACACAGTAGAAAACTTTAATTCCTCATCACTCAATTAAGGGAAGTAAAAAAGAAACATCAAACGGAACCTCTCAAATAAAAGCATATTAGCAATCCTTGAGTCTCTTCATTGGCAGTTGAACCCGAGTTAAAAGGTCAAGGCAAAGCAAGAAATCAAAACAGTCCAAAGAATAAAAGAAACAAATCAAAATCCATTTAAAACATGACTTCAGAGGCTTGAGAAGTTAAACAAAATAGAGGAGACAGAAGCAGGGTAGGAAGATAAAGAGGAAGAGGGAGGGAGGAAGGGAAATGGTGAGGGAGAGGGAGAGGCCCTTATCAAGGAAGATGTGAAAAATTTCTGGTTGTCTATATAATTGAGAAAAGCACAACATAAAAGAAACAAAGCTGAATCAAAGACCAAACTAAAAGCACAATTAGCATAACAACGAAACAATAATTATGTCAAGAGAGGTAACTAAAACTCTAGCTTTTCTGCAAAATTGGAAAGTGACAAGACCAGATAAGAGCCATCATTGTTGACTCAAACACTTTTCAGTAGCTTAAATTATGAGCAATACACTTTACTAGTTTCCTCCAACATTTTATCTCTCTTTCCTCAAAAGAAGGCATTGTCTGTCTATTACCAAAAGATGAGAGCAAGCATAGATCAATTGAATGTACACTGTATACAAAGAATTTACTGTTGTAGCACTTAAAGACAATACAATACTGAAAAAACTATAAACATTTGCAAGAGAACAATATATTGGCTGAGGGACAAAGGGAATGTGGCCCAAAGTCCAATAATTATAATAAGCAACTTACAATCAATTTGGCAATTATTTTAGATGGAACTCTCGTGGAGGATTTCTAGAAACACATGGACGTTTACAATCTATTAGTACTTGGAGTACCCACACCAATAAGTGCACAGGTTTATTGAAATATTGAAGCAAAAAAAATGTTTGCTTTATTAAATACAAACCAAATCAAACCAAAAAATAATAATTACTTGTTCCTTTTTTTCTTTCTCTTTATCTATATGTCTGTTTGTCTGTCTGAATGTTGTGAACTAGTGGTTAGAATCATACATCTAAAGCTCATTATCTTTCATGGATCAGTAGATAATACATCCCCATATTTCAAATATAGACTTCAGAATATCCTGGAGAACTCAACCAATAAACTGGACTGGAATTGGATCATTATCAAAGACTGAAATTTTGTCCATAATCTCATGGACTTCATATTGATCCACAGAATTTTTAAAATAAATTTTAATATATATTGTCATGCAAAATGCTCATAATCTCCAATCTAAATGGGATGAAAGCTTTTCAAAATATAGAGGCTCAGTCAATGAGATCAAAATAATTTAGGAATAGGATGAGTTACATATTAATCCTATTGTCCGGATTGATTACTAGAATTGTAATGAGAATGTTCTCAGTGAATCTACAGAGGCTCAATTTACATTTAACAACTTATTCAAATACAAAAAAACAATTATCTTATTCATCTGTGTAAGAATCCATTGAACATTAAATATAAAATAACAACAGAGTTGTTATAACTTGTCCAAGGACCATTTCTATCTAAGCCCCACCAATCAACCATCATTTATTAAGAACCTGATACATTCCAGGCAATGTGCTAGGTGTTGGGTATAGAAATACAAAGAATAGAACAACCATTATTCTTAAAGAGTGAGCATTCAAATGGACAAACAACAAGTACCTATAAAAACATGTACAGACGGAGTAAATATAAAGAAGAAAATACAAATAAATGCAAGGTATTAGGAAGGTAAAGCACAGGAACTTTGAGGGATCAGGAAACTTCGTACAGGAGGTGGTGCCTGAGCTACATGATCAAGGGAGAGGTAGATTCTGTGAAGTGGAGATGATGAAGGAGTGCCTTTCAGGAAGGAGAAAGCTAATACAAAGGCATGGAGACAGGAAGTGGAATGCCTTATCTGAGGGACAAAGGGATCAGTTTGGCTGGATTGATGGGCAGGGGAAGGGGAGGAAAGGTAATGCAGCTGGAAAGGTGAGTGGGGGCCTAAATATCCAGGGATCACATCAAAGCCGAGGCAATATGTGTTTTTCATCTACTTTGTTTCTCTCTTTTTTTTCATCTCTTTGTTTGTCTACCTTGTTTCATGTGTATGGCTAGATTGATTCTCTCTCTGTGTGTGCCTGTATCTGTCTCTCTCTGCCTGTGTCTCTCTGTCCCTCTCATCTCTTTGTTTCTGTCTGTCTCTCACTTGAGGTTTTATAATATTTTAGGACTTGCTGCAATCAACTATATATGAATAGAAATATTTGAAGACCCTCCCAATCAATGGGAGATCCTACTGCTGAGTGCTATGGATCATACTTTTCTAAGTCTGTCTACCAGTGCTATAGGCAAATAATTCAATGATGAACACTTTTTAAAATTATTGACTCATATATGATTTCAGAGAGCTGCTAAATAAACATATCCATTTTGCTAATCATATGATCTGGTTAATTTGATAATTAAGAATTTGTTAGTCAATGTATTTGTTTTTTTTTCCCCAAGGCTGTGCCAGGAGATTGGTTTGGCATCAAATATTAGATACATCTTTGAAATAACAAAGCTGGAAGTGTTGCACTAGAGATTGTGAAGAGCTTTAACAAAGGTAGTATAACATGCAGTAAAAAATTGCTTGCCTTTGTGAGCTGGCACAAATATAATTTAAAAGAAAAAAAAAAGAACTGACATCTTATGTGACAGAACCTGAGTAGGCAGCATAGCATTTATCACCTCCTGCTCACAAGATTTTCTTTGAAGGAAAAAAAAAGTCAGCAAGATTTTATCTTAGATGACGCCTACTCACCTGGTTTGGCTCAAGCTAAAAAACATGAAAATGAAGGGTTATGAAATAATAACATTTGATCTAATTTGACCATAATGTGGCTTAAACAAAATGTTTTTTAAAGTTTTCTTCCCCCTGCCACACCCCCCACTCCCCATTGTGATGTTTAAAAAATTCTAGAGACATGATTTCTGGGTAATTAATAATGTTATTAATAATGCTAGCATAGTATCAATAAAATGTGTTAGTGACACCCTCAAATGCCAAAGACAAATTGTAGTGGGGGGCTCACAGTTGATATGCATTAGGAAGGGTGGGTTTTCCTGAGGGTGGCAATCAACTCTGATTTGGTTAACGAGAAACAGGAAAAATGAATTTTGCAATTAGAGGTGAAGTATTCTAATGAGGGCCTAGGTGATATAACTTTGAACACATCATTTACTTCCAAATCACCCTCAAGATCTATATCCCCTACCCAAGCTTGAGAAGAGCACAGTGGACCCAGAGTTTCACCTTAGATTAAATTCCTGGTAAGGTTGAGTGGAGTAGCAATACCTAGACTGAGAGAATGTTAATCCTATCTGCTCATCAATCCTATCCTTCAGAGGCTGAGTCTTGAAATGAGGAGTTCAGAACTCTAGATCTGCCCAAATCATTGGTTATTAATAATAATTTCTTTTACATTTTCTTAGGAAAGGAAAAACTGGCTACCCAGCATAGTATGGTGGTTTAAGGTTTGAACATCAGAGAAGATCCACATGTATGTTACTGTTGCAACTTAAGTAATGGGCATAAAGGGGTAATATCGGGCATTTGTATAATGCTCTAAGGTTTACAAAATACATCACATGACTTATTTCATTGTAGCCCCAAAAGAGCCTGGTGAAGTAGGTATTTATAGGTGTAATTATCCCCATTTTACAAATGAGGAAACTGATACTCAAAGAGGTCATATTTGACTAGTCAATATCATGGGAGTTATTTGAATTTAGATATTTCTGATTTAAGCCCACAATCCATCACTCTGTCAACTACTCCATGATGATTTTTAAATGACATTAACTGACATTAATTGTTATTCAAGTAGAAGAGGGTTAGAAATTTAAATTATTTGAATGGGACTGCTTGCTTCTGAATCTGATCTTCAATATAGCCTGAAATAAAAGAGTTTGACTGGTATGACCTCCCTAGTCATTCTTGTAGTTTTTAAGGACATATCTCATGACTCTATCAGGCAGATTATGGAACCTGAAAGGCCCTCATCTCCTGGGATATCAGCATTTTGGGTTTTGGCTGCAAGGAATATGACATTATTAATAATAGCCTTCAATTATCATCCTGCCTGTACTTTGAAATTTGGCCATAACATAGACGCCTACTCACAGACTAACACAAGGAACAGATGAAAGCCTGTCAATTAATCCTGATTATCTGGTATGTCATTTTACAATCTGGATTCATTTGTGGGGTGTGAGATGAAGCAAAAGCGGCTTCTGAGATCACTGATTTAATCAATATCTGAGATTATAATAAGAATATATGACATTTGTATGGTGCTTTACATAAATTAAACCTCAGAACAACTCTTGTGGGGTAAATACACAGTTGTTTTGTTTATAATAGCCATTTTACAGATTTTGATGCTGACATTTAGAAAACAGGTTAGTAGCTGACATTTATGTAGCACTATGTACCAGGCACTATACTAAGCACTTTACATTTATTATTTCATTTGATCCTCACAACAAATCAGGGAGGTTAGGTGCTATTATTATCCCTATTTTATAGATGACAAAACTGAGGTTGTGACTTACCTAGGGTCACACAGCTAATTAGCGTCTATGCCCAGATTTGAACTTGGATCTTCCTGATTCCAGGCTCATTGCTCTATCCGCTGCTCTACCTCATTACCTGAGTGATTTGTCCTGGGTCACATAACTATTAAATGCCATAGGCAGGATAAGAACCTAGTTTTTTTTTTTCTGACTCAGACTCAGGCACTCTGAACATTGTAAAAAGAGGAATGGGCATTTCCACAGATTATAATTTTCCAAGAAGGGCCATCCCAAACTTTTCTGGCTCCCTATTGCCTCCTGAATGTAGTTCAAAGTTCTTTGTATGGGTGTTACAGGCCCTCACAATCTGGTACCACCTTATTTTTCACCCCAATCTCATCCCACACATCTTAGAGAACTCTGTGCTCTAGCAAATCTACTCTCTGCTCCACCATAGTGTCTTGACCACCTGCCCTCCCAAATACGACTACCCTCCTAATTACCCTTCCCTCAACCCCACATGGCATTCTCCCACCTGTGCCTTTGCTTACATTTTATTCTGCCTGGTATATCTTGCCTCGTGCTCCTCACCTGTTGAACCCATCCTTTAAAGCTGTATTTCACAAGTAGGTCAGAACTACCAATGACTTCTCCATGAAGTTTTATTATTATATGTTATACATTGGCACACAGACAATAGTCTGACATCCAACTGCATGTTGTAATCCGGGCAACAGGTATTTTTCACCCACTTTACTTTTTACGTGAGTGTATGTGTGTGCAGTACTCTACCAACTGATTAACCACAAATATCCTTGAGGAGGTTCTTTGGTATTTTGCAGTCGAGATAGTCTGTAGTCAAGAAAAAGTCACCCTGAGACATGAGTATTCAGAGACCCTAAGCACTGAAATCCTAAACAACCAACATAATGTAATTCTGCTGTGATGGTAGATATGATGAGTAAGAATAGCAATTGCCTTAACACGATTTCTATGCTGTAGTGTTAGGCATCAGCTAGCCCTCGCTTTGGACATGGAAATCTGATTTGACCTGAAATGTGAAGAAATTCGAGGCATACTTTTATTATTAATAGTTTGATATATTTTATTTTTCAAAACCAGCTTCTTATCAGGGCCTTACTCCCTACTCAAATCACATGTGTGTTCTAATTTTATAGCACACATCTATTTGCATGACTCATATCTAAATATGCATTTGTCTTCGCAAAGATTTCTTAATTGGATTATGCATTCCTCTGGAGCAAAGAGATATGTAATGCATATCGTGAGCCCTAACAGCAGCCCAGTTGGACTCCGGACCCTAGATTTGAGATCCATGGATTAAGGCATATTTGCATTTAATCAGGGTTCTTTGCTGTACCAAAAAAACCCAAAAAGTTAATCATAGGATTCCTTTAAGTACCTAATTCACCTGTTAAATTATAAAATTTGCACTACTTTACATAGATTCTGTTAGGAAAATACATAAATCAGAGCAAATATATGTAGCGAGTTGCTGTATTATGGCAGGAAGATTACTGTTCTCACTTTGTGATTAATTACCTAACATTTACAATCCCTTTAATGCAGATCAGGAAACTGACTGACAGCACTGCATAAGTTTCTAGTTGGAAGGAAACTGAAGTAGATAAAATGGATTTGGTAAAGGACACTTGGTGAAGAGCTAGGATTAGAACTCAAGAGATCTCAATTCTAGGCTTCCTCTCAGACCACATTACTCTGGATTTCCTAAAAACAGCATCAGAGTAGGAGGCTCTTAAAGTAGTTCTGACGTAGGTGTGAACATACAGTGTTTTAAAGTAATAGAAAGCAACTTAAATTGTCTTGAGGTTTTTTAAGCTTTGGGCGCTCTATTTTTGAATTAAAAAATAACAGTATGTTCAGTAGGTTTCTCTCTCTGTGTGTCTGTCTCTCTGTCTCTATTTGCCTCTGTCTCCCTCTCTCTCTCCTTTCCCCTTCTTCTCTCCCTCCTCCCCTCTTTGTCTGTCTCTTTCCTCCCCTCACCTTCAATGCTCAAGCAGTAGCTGTCTGAGTTCTCACACACCAGTATAACACAGTCTTTCATTACAGGAGAACACAGACACTATATATATATATGTATACACACACACACACACACACACACACACATACACACACACATATATATATATATATATATGGATGTACTGTTCTTGAACTGGTGAACAGAGTGAAGTCCACTTCAGTAAGATTTTTTTTCTTGTTCCAAGAATAGTGTCATGGGTATCACAGAAAAGATTGCAATGCAAAGATTGATTACTGGTGCGACATCTGGGATAGTCTTGAAAAGTGATGAACTTTTAATGAATACTTTTTTCTTTTAAATCAGAAGATGCACATAGAGAGGAGTAAGGGGAGTTAATTCTTCTCCTAATCTTAATAAATCTTCAATTTACTTAGGCAAGTTATTGATCAAGGAAAGTCACTAGAAAGAAAGTCTCATATCTACCTGCTGGCTTCCTTGGCTTTCTTTAAGTCTCGGCTAAAATCCTACCTTCTGCAAGAAGACCTTCCTGACTCTCATTAATCTTAATGCTTTTCTTCTGAGATTACCCCCCCCCAATCTATCATGTACACAATTGTTTGCACACTGTTGTTGTCCTTCATTCTTGAAGAGGGTCAAAATGACATCACTATGCTAGAGTCAAGTTTCAGTGTGTCCAGCTGTGGCTGATCAGACCAACATGAGCTCAGAATGTTCTACCCCAGGTTGGACATAAGCAGTCTATGTGAACATTGGAGGTGGATTCTCTAAATTTGTGCATCCTGTGTTTCCTTTGAGCTGTTTCAATTCTGCTTTGTTCATACAGCACAACACCTTCTCTGATGTGGGCACGCCATGCTAAGTGGTTCTTTGCCAGTGTCTCCCATGTACAATCAATTCCAAAGTTCTTAAGAGAGACCTTGAGAGTGTCCTTGTATGGCTTCTTCTGACCACCATGTGAACACTTGTCCTGTATGAGTTCTCCATAAAATAGTCTTTTTGGCAAACATACATTTTGCATTCGAACAACGTGGCAAACCCATCAGAGTTGTGCTCTCTGCAGCAGAGTTTGAATGTTTGGCAGCGTAGTTCGAGAAAGGACTTCAGTGTCTGGTATTTTATCCTGTCAAGTGATCTTCAGAATCTTCCTAACACAATTCAAATGGAAACAATTCAGTTTCCTGGCATGGTGCTGATATATGTCCAGGTTTCACAGGCATACAACAATGAGGTCAGCATAAGGGCTCTGTAGACCTTCAGTTTGGTAGTCAGTCCAATACCTCTTTTCTCCCATACTTTCCTTTGGAACTTCTCAAACCCTGAGCTAGCTCTGGCAATGTGTGCATCAACCTCATTATCAATGTGTACATCCCTGGAAAGTACCCCTCCCCCCCAATCTATCCTGTGCATATCTTGTTTGTGCACAATTGTTTGTGCTGTATACTTGATAAGACTGTGAGCTCTATGAGAGCAAAGACTACTCCCCCCACCCATTTCTTTGTATTCCTAGGGGTGCCTGGCTCCTACCAGGTCCTTAAGAAATCATAGTTGATTGAATGATTGGATTATCATCTAATTGAAAGAGGTCCCAGATTGAAACTGGCCCCATTGAGGGTTTCCAGTAATAATCAGTACCATGCTGATTCTGGCTTTTCTTATAGCTTGGGGCATTCTAGAAGAGATACTTGTTTTTGTTGGGTGTTGGACTAGATAATCTTAGTTCCCTGCAGCTCTTTGATTCAATGAATCTTCACATCTGGTCTCCTTTCAGTGGATGAGATGGTTGGCTTCAGTTGATTTCTCAGACTGTTACTGGACATATTTCTGCTGGATCTACTAAAAAGGTGAATAAAGCATATTTGGTTTTAAACTCAGATTCTAAGTTATACTTTTTGCCTTAGGAATAAATGTTTTTCCACTAATGTTTCTTATTCTCACCTTCCATCTTTTGATTAAGTGATATGGAAGCAGAAATGAGACAATCTAGTTCTCAGGGAGATGGAAGGACTCTTAGTTTTCAATCAGCAATGAGGCAAATGGAGTAGAGGAAAGAATATTGGCAATGGAGGCAGAAAACATGGACTCAACACAGATTCTCCTGCTAAATATATACCCTAAGGATATTATTATTTTTTTTTAAAGGGAGGCTCAATATATATCAAAATTTTTGTAGCAGCACTTTTTTTTTGTGGTGTGGCAAAGAAATTGAAAGAGCAGATGTTCACTCATTAGGAGATGGCCAGACAAATTGTGGTAAATAAATTTTTAAAAATTACTATGCTGAAGAAATTATGAATATGAATATATAAAAAGAGGCATGTAAAATAAAAAAAACTGATACAAAATGAAATAGAGTCAAGGAAACAATATATGTCATAACTACAATAATGTAAATAGAAAGAACAACCACTACAAAACACTCAAATCTGAGTGTTGTAAAATTATAAAGAACAAGCTTAATCCCAAAGAACAGACCCTCTCTTGTATAGGTTAGGGTCCATGGATATGGAACATCTACCTGATAGAATTTTTTTCATGTGTTAATTGTCTTCTGAAATTTTTTCTTTTTTTCTTTCTCAAAAAGATTCCTTGTTCAAAAGGAAGGTTTTCTGGAAGACAAAAGGGGAGGGAGGGATACAGGGAGAAATCTAGGTGATTTAAAAACAAGAAGATACCAATAAAAATCTGTTTTGAACAAAAGAAAACACAATTTAAATTCAGCTCCACTGTTTATCAGCTATGTGACTTGGGGAAGATCCCATAATCCCTCACATCTCTAAGCCTCACTTCTGTTTTCTCGTGAGAATAAAGATACTTCTATTACTTCATAGGGCTAATGTGAAGATGCAATAAGACACTCTTATTAGTTATCTTTATATAAATGTCATCTGTAATTTTATTATTTATTTCAAAAACATTTGTTAAGCCTCTACTATATGTAGAACTCCATGTTTGGTCAATCTGTCGATCAGCAAGCATTGTGCCAGACATTATGCTAGGTATCAAAGTAAGCAAAAGTAGAACAGTCCCTGCCTTCCAGGATCTTGTATTCAAGCAATCATCTTAGAAACTTCAGCAGAATTAATTTCCTCATGTCTGACTCTAAACAATAACCAAGTACTTTTCTTTCCCAATTCCCCTGCTTTTTTTGTGTTTGGCATGTTCTAGTTTATTGGTGATAGTCTGTGTCTTTTTAGGATCAATAGTTCTTATGAATAGGTCAAATTGGAGCTGTTTTAATTGCACTCTGTTTCTTTTTCTCATGTTTGTTCTTTCTCTTAATTTGGTTTTAATTTTGATCTTTGCTCTAACAAGTTGATGATCTAACTGTAAACAGACAGCTGATTCAGAAGTGACTTCCACATTGATGACCAGTCATTTCATTTTTTTTATGTAGTGGTTTTTCTCTCTCTATGTCTCTGTCTGTCTGTGTCTCTCTCCCTCCTCTCTGTCTCTCCATCTCTATGTCTTTCTTCCTCCTCTCTTTCTTTCCCTCTCTTTCTGTCTCTCTCTTTAGCTTCTTCACTCCTTGTTTTCTTTCTCTGTCCTTCTCTCTGTCCATCTCTGTTTTCCTTCCTTCCTTCCTTCCTTCCTTCCTTCCTTCCTTCCTTCCTTCCTTCCTTCCTTCCTTCCTTCCTTCCTTCCTTTCTTCCTTCTTTTTTTCCTTTTTTCCTCCCTCCCTCCCTTCTTTCCTTCTTCTCTCCATCTCTGTCTCCTTCATCCGCCAACTTGGTATTATTCAATATTCTACTACATTTAGAACTTTCAATATTGAAATGTTATCTAGTGTGGAGCATTTCTATAAATTTGAACAGAGGTCTTCATTGAATATAAACTACCTCTCAACAATGAAAAAAAAACCCACAATAGGAGGACCATAAAAGAAAGCCTGTTTGTCATTTATGAGAAAATTTTCTAGTTTTCATGAATGAGAAGGGAGATGTAAGGAACAGCGAGTTAATGAAATTCATGACTGGCACTATTTTAAGGAATGCAGCATAGTCTGTGAGGCCAGTGTAAGGACATAATTTTAAGACTAAGAAGGCTGCAAATAGGGGCTGAAGAGAACTAAATTGTATTTTTTGGGGGAAAAGAGGGGAGAAAAGCTCCAAAGTTTCCATCCAAAGAAAAATTAACCTCCTCATAAATTTCAGTTGGTGAGAGCAAGTGGAAAAGTAGTATCTACTCTGCCACTAACTCTTAATGTCCTCCAGGTCTTACCATCTGCTTTTTCTCTATGCTTTACAGATTCACCCTCTCCCCTCCACCCACTTCCACATTGTCATCTGACCTAACCTAAGGACTTCTGGTCCATGCCATCTGCCCCTCTACTGGACCCTTAGAATTTCTGGGTTTTTCCATCAAAGGAATTAAACTCCTACTTATGTGCTGTCTCCTCCAAGTAGAGTATAGACTTATTGAGAACAGGACTGTCTCACTTTTAAAACTTGTGTCTCCAATGCTAAGCAAAGAGCATGGGACACAGTAAGCTCTTAAGGCTCTATTATTCATTTACTTATTCGTGATAGATGAGTAGGAGAAAAAGACAGATGTTGTTCTGAAGAAATAGAATTGGTGCTTACTTTTTGACTTTGATATTGCAGATAAAATCCCTTGTTTGTCTTTCTCAGTCTGAAGAGACCAATGATGAATTGGAAAGATTTTAAGAAAAGATAATAACATCAAAAAATGATTGAAGGGTTTGCAGCATTGAGTTAGGAGAAAAGATGAAAGGAACTGAATGCACTAAGCTTAAAGGAGAAAGCATGAAATATTAAAATTGTTTTGTTTCAACAAATATTTTAACTGCTTGCTCAGTGTGGCACACTGGATAGAGTTCTGGACATGGAATCAGGAAAAATTGGGTTTTAATCCTGCATAAGACAGGCAAGCTGAGGTTTGGAGAGGTTAGGTAGTTTACTCTTGGCAATTACCTAATCTCTCCATACTTCAGTTTTTTAATTTGTAAAATGAAGGGTTCGAATTCAATTGTCTCTAAGATCCCTTGTAGCTCTAAAACTATCGTCCCATGATACTCTTTTCTAAGCTCTGAGCTAAACACCTGAGGGCAAGACAGCAGGTGTAGCCTGGCCAACCTAATGAAGGAGATGGTTTTGAAGTTGTTTCCCTGGAGAAGTTTTGAATATCCTTGCCAACACATTTGGAATTTTCTTTGGGTTTCTTGTATGGGGAATTTAAAGTACCTTTGGAACTCTTCATTGATACCACATCATAACATTTATGAATAATTGTTTGAACTATGTTTGCTGGGCATCTGAGCTTAGCCTTTGAACTTGTGCCTTAAAAATGCAACATACCTACCCAATAGATATATGGTTTTTGGAGATCTATTTGTTCATGAGTAATATAAACATTTGTTATTTGTGAAAAGCATGAACATGGAATATTCATGATTCATAATTCATAAACAAATAGTTGACAAAAGAACAGCAAGCTATTAATAATCATACGAGTCTATGGCCATACCACAGAATATGCCCAATCTCATCTGATCTTGGGACTGGTTTGTATGTGGATGGGATACCACTTTGGAATACTGGATGCCATAGGCTTAAAATAAGGGGTAGCTAGACAGCTAAGTGGATAGAACATTGGGCTTGGAGTAAGGAAGACCTGAATTCGAATATGGCCTCAGACACTTAGTAACTGTGTGACTTGGGACAAATCACTTAACCTCTGTTTGCCTTAATAGATCAGAGAAGGAAATGTATCTAGTATCTTTGCCAAAGAAATCCCACAGATGGTATACATATGCTATAGTCCATGGTGTCAGACATGACTGAACTACTGAACAACAATAATTATATGAAAGGATGCTCTAAATCACTAGTAATATGATGAATGCAAATCAAAACAATCCTGAGGTTGCATTTCACACCTAGCAAATTGGAAAATTTGATAAAAGATAGTAATAGAAAATGTTGGAGGCATTGAGGAGAGGTACATTAATGTGTTGTTGGTGGTACCATGAATTAATAGAACTATTTTGGAGGGCAATTTGGAATTATGCAAGTAAAGTATGTAAAATGCCAGAAATTTTGATCCAGGAACTTCACAATTAGTCATACACCCCAAAATGGTCATTTAAGTCAGCAAGTCAAGAAACATGTATTAAGTAGAGACATATGCTAGACATTGTGATAAATACTAGGGATACACATACTAACAGAGAGTCACTGCTCTCGCACACTTACATTTGAATGGGGGAAGACAGCACATAAAGGAAGATAATAAAAAGAACATCTCAATATACACCAAAATGTTTATAATAGTACTTTTTGTGGTGTGACAAAGAATTGGAAACAAAGTAGGTAATCTATTAAATGGGGAATGGTGCCCAAATGTGATGAAATATTAATGGGCTTTGAGAAATGATGAACATGACAAATACAAAGAAGCACATGAACTGATGCAAAGTAAATAAATTAGAACAAAGAAAACAACTTACACAAAAACTAAATGGGATTGTTTTGAGAGGAGGAAAAGAGATAAATAAACGTATTTTATTTTTATATTTTTTTAGTCAGTTGGGATTAAGTGAGGTAGTAAGTGTCAAGTGCTTGGTCTGAGTCCAGATTTGAACTGAGGTCCTCCTGGGTTCAGGGTCGGTGCTCTATCCACTGTGCCAGCTAGCTGCCTGACAAAAATGTATTTTAAATAATATCTTAGAATAGAATACCAAAGAGTTGAGTCTGAATATAAATATTGATTAGAGGTTACAAAGAGAACAAAGTTGAGTCTTGGTGGAGGGAGTATATCTATTGATCTCTGAAACCCTCAAAGAGACCCTTAGACTCATCAATCAATCAATAAACATTAAGTACCTGCCATGTGCCAGGCAACTCATAAATGGGAACTGCAAAGTATCAGTGGTAGAGTAGTGAAGACTATAACACATTCGGTATTTTATGGTCCTAGGGAGAGGAAGGAGCTGAATGGCCCAAGAGATGAGAACAGCCAAAAGTAGTAGAGTCATAAGGTGTACTGAACTCTTACTCCCAGAGAGAACAGGCGAAATTTCTGGCCAACATTGAATTCTTAGACCAAGTAGTGAATTTTCAGAAGCAAGGAAGAATAGTAAAGGACAGAAGCAAGACAATGGAACATCAAACCTGGACGTTGCTTGCCACTGAGTTATGTGAGTTGTGCAAGTACAATATAATGGGAAAATCACTGACTTTCTGCAATGCCCAACTGTGTCTTCTTTACAAGGAATCCTCAGTATGTATTACTATGCTGTTAAAAAAAATGATGACTATGATGAGTCCAGAGAAGCATGGAAAGATTTACAAGATCTGATGCAGAGTGAAGTAATCAGAGCCAAGAAAACAATACACATAATGACAACAGTATAAGTGAAAATAATAACTACAAAACAATCAAAAGTGAATGCTGCAAGATTATAAGCATGGTCCCAAGAAGGAGAAATGAGAAGATGCTCTACTCCATTCCTTGTTAGAGGTGGGAGGGCCATAGGTACAGTACAGCCCACATATTTTTAAATTTTTAACTGTATTGATAAATTTTGCTTATCTCCCCCCACTTTTTTCCTTTTATCTTTGTCTTTAAAACTATTGTCAGGGGGTAGCTAGGTGGTACAGTGGATACAGTATTGGTCCTGGAGTCAGGAAGACCTGAGTTCAAATTTGACCTCAGACACTTGACACTTACTAGCTATGTGTCCCTAGGCAGGTCACTTAACGCTGATTGCCTTATCAAAAAACAAAAAAACAAAAGCCACAACAGCAACAACAACAAAACCCCAAAAGCTTTAAACTGTTATTAGTTATATGAGATGGCTCCCTGAGGAAGACTCCTGAGAGAAACTTTGGTGATACTAAAAAAAAATCAATAAAATGTATTTTAAAAAAGAAAGTTGAGTACCATTTTACATACATCTGTGGAAATCTATACACAAACTATATTCTGATGTTTCTGGGTGAGGGGGTAGCCTTTGTGGAGGGAGTGAAACTAGTCAAAAGGAGTCTTTTATGAGAATTCCCTTCCCCCACCCCAGTATTGAATCTATCACTGATAAACTTAATTTCTGAACCACAGATTACATTATCTATAGAAGACATTGTTCCTGTCCTGATGGCGCTAATAGTCCAGTAGTAAGGGTGGACAGTGGATTTGGAGGTCCTGGGTATAGTCCTGAATGTCATGGTAACTTTGGACAATTCACTTATCCTGTTTGGGCTCCAGTTTCTCCATCTATAAAATGAGGTTGAATTGGGTCGTCACTAAGAACCCTTCCTGCTCTAAAATTGTGCAACTACATTTAAACATTTCCATTGACAATTTAATACAGATCTGGAAGATGAAGTGTTTAGTCTAAGCATAATAAACAGAACTAAATGAAGGGAGTATGTTTGGAATATACATAAGGGGCATAATCAAATAGATGGAGGAATGCTTGGATTGCAGTATACCCATTGTCTGTAGCACAAACATTTGACTCAAGTTGCTGAAAAATACTGGGCTGAATTATAAAATTATAGAATTTCAGGGCTTGAATCTTGACTCAACCTACACTCAAAAAAATAGTGCTTCTACAATAAACTCTACAAAGGGCCATCTAATCTTTGCTTGAAGACTTCCAATATGGGAGAACTCACGTTAGAGAGATAGCTCTTGGAAGTCTGAGTTTTGGATTTGGCTTAAGAGCCAAACATATTAACAGGAGGTCTTAAAACACCTAATATCTTTTTAAAAATTACCTTAAATTTTATCACTTCAATAATGTAAGAGTTTAGGTCATATCCATAGATTGGGTGCTTTGCTTGTTTAAATCAGATCACCAGAAACAAAAAAAAAAAATTTTTTTCTATTTTGTCATGACCTTTTCAAGAAATTTGTTCCTAGTGACTGGAAATAAGATGAATTTGTTTTTTATGTGGTTTTCCCCCCTCCCACTCTAATAAAGACTCACACTGATTTTTCACACTTATGTGCCAGAAGCATTGGAGGAGTTGTTTTGGTAAGTGGAAAGCATTTTTTCCACTGAAGCTATAATGACACAATGATGGGAAACATATTTTGGTTCCTGTAGACAGTGAAAAACAGCAAGAAAGTAAAGCTGGCATTCTTGAGAGTAGTAGTAGGGCTTATAAAATTGGGAGCTTTTTCTTTAGTGTTTATTCCTAAACTGTTATAATACGACTGATAAAATTCCTAATTTCAGGTGACATAATTGCAGGGAAAGTTGCAGTATTTAGTAGATGTGAAAGATGAACGTTTGGATTCATATCTAGCCAATCTCATTTGGTTGAGATTCAATAAACTGAAATGTGAGGTATTTCTGATGCATCATCTTATCTAAATTCCACTTCAACTTGTAGCAATGTCTTTTTAACCTTTTGAATTAAATTCAGAAAGCATTTATGAAGTATGTGCAGTATTCAAGGCTCCATAAAAGGAAAGCTCTGTGCTATAATAACTAAAAACAACAACAATTACAAGCATTTGTAGAGTGCTTTAAGATTTACAGAATACTTTACATATATTATCTTATTTGATCTTCACAATAACCCTGGTAGGTGGATGATATAAGAATCTCTATTTTACAGATAAGGAAACTATGGTAGACAGAGTAAACAACATGCCTGGGGTCACATATCTAGTAAGTGCTTGAGGCAGGATTTGAACTCTAGTCTTCCTGACTCCAAGTCCAGCACTGTCTACTGTGCTTTGTTGCTGCTAGGTACATACAAGCGCCTAGCAATGGAATAGTACTTGGGCAAACAAATTTAAATAAGTCATTATCACTATACTGAAGGAACTTTCTCTCTCTTAAAAAGTTTTTAATTTATTTTATTTTTAATTTATAGAATAAAACAAGCATTTCCATAACATGGTATAATAAAAGAGATGATTGCACACAAAAACTGCAAATCTATTATGTACAACTTGCTATTCTTTTTAAATATATAACAATTTATCATGAAATTTTTTCTTCCCTCCCTGTTCCCCCATCCTAGAGATGACTAACATTAGATACAAATATGAGTGTGTGTGTGTGTGTGTGTGTGTGTGTGTGTGTGTGTGTGTGTGTGTGTAGTGTGTAAAATCATTCTATACATACTTTTTTTTTTTGGTTAGGCAATGGGGTTAAGTGAATTGCCCAGGGTCACACAACTAGTAAGCGTTTTGTGTCTGAGGTCAGATTTGAACTCAGGTCTTCCTGAATCCAGGGCTGCTACTCTATCCACCATGCCACTTAGCTACCCCTATATACTTCTATTTATCAGTTGTTTTTCTGGATGCAGATGGCATTTTCCCTGAAGGAACTTTCAAACTAATAGGGGCGACAAATACTTCAGCTAGTTCTATCAGTATTTATTAAATGCATTATATGCATAGGTTATTGTGGTGTTTGCTATTTATAGAGATAAAAGATGACAAATGATTCTTTCCCTCAAGGGTCTTATATTATATTTTTGTAAATATTAGGGATAAAAAATAGAATAAATTGCATATAAAGTACGAAGTGTTGTTGAAGATGTCTGTTTAATGTAGGTTGGACTAGTTTTGCTTTCAAGGGGAAAGAAAACCTTCCTTGAAATTTGATTAATTTGGGGGAATATGACTTCCTGGACATCTGGACTATAAAAGGCCTAGTCTAGGTGAAGATGGCTCTCCTTGGGCTTAATGTGATCCCTGCTGCTGTACAAGTGCATATATATACCTTTCTGACTAGATATTGCTGCCATGACTGCTGCATAGGAAGAGGGCAGTTGCACCTATCTGTACCAGTTTTGTATCCTTATTAATTTTCTTTTTTATTGTTGAGTAAATTTTTTATTGGATGTTATGTGGTCCATGAGTATTTCAGTATATTCTGATACCAAGCCTTGACCACTGGACTGGCCTAAGTCAAGCTTAGCTCAGAACAGTGTGCATTAGTCAGCAGAATGAATCAGAATGAGCAATTTGTGGTTGGTTTCTTTGTGGAAGTAGGGAAGGGCAATGTAGAGGAAAAGGAGCCTCAGACGATTGCATGGCTGTATACAGGAATTTAGCACCTGTTGACACTGAAAGTATCACAGAAAGAGTACTCAATAGGATAGGAAGGAAGCCCTTGGCCCTATACAATTAACACAGTGGGTGATTAAGGAGGTTAATGAGGGGGAGTAAAAATATCGCTGGACAAGTGTTCTCTGGCTATTTTCTTTATTCATTTTTGAAAGTTGGATCACTAGTGTAAGGAAAATGGAGGTAAATTTTCTTTGTGTATTCAGCAACTAGAGAATTATGTCCTGTAGAGAGAAAGACAATTCACAGGATCAGTAATAACACAAGTGAAAAAGGGTGGTTTTGGTGCATTGCCTCTATGACATTCTACCACATCCCCTGTTCCCCATTATGGACCTGCTGTGACCTATGATCTGTCTGTATCTGTCTATATATGACATCTCACCTTTTGGGCAGAGAACTACTTTAGTAGTATCTGATTTCAGCTATGGGTGACCAAGGTGTACCATTATATAGGCTTGGGCAGAATAACTGATGAGATTTGAGCAGAAAATTTGGACAGCCATTGTAGCAGTCCTGGCAAATAAATCTAATCTCTGTAGATAGGCATTCTGGGAATGGTATAAGAAAACTCTTCTGTCCTGATAATTCCCTCTCCAGGAAGAGGCTTTGGATGTGGTTTCTGGAACATGGGTTTGGTAAGAGAAAACTATTGCCAATCTCTGCGGATGCTAATAAAAGCACCAGTGTAATAAAAGCTCTTCAGTATCCCCTAAGCCTAAAGAATCTTCTACAGCTAAAGCTAGGTTACTGTATATTAGGTGACCCTCAGTGGGTCCATAATGACATTCCAATTTCCATGGAGCAGTGTTAAAGTTGATACCTATATGGAATCTAATGGCAACCCCTACGCTTCTTATTGTGTGTAGTTCCAAATAGGAATATTTGGAGTTGACTTATGCTATTCTATCTCGTTGACACCAAACAGTATTAGATTCCTGAAAATGTGAAACTACTTCCTCCCCAAACATAGATAGGAAGGAGACCAGTTTACAAGTAGATGAGGTCACAGTGGTCAGGGCCATAGATCAATATGTGGCTCACATGAGGAACACAGAGTGGGAGATCAACCCTAAGATAACCTAAAGTCAAACCTGTTTAGTCAAGTTTTGGGGAATGTAGCAGTTAGGGAGAATTCAGATAATTCAGGACATAGACTGGAATGAGCTATTGACATTTGATAAAATTATAGTTACTGGCAGCAAATACTAGTAAGACCCTAGGTCCCAACATGGTGGGCAGTGATGCAGACACTGGCAGTGAATGACATTGCTGGCAGTTCATGAACCTCTTATGATGGCAGGATGTGAGGCCTCTGATAACCCAATGGATTCTTTCCTGCCTTCCCTGCCTATGAAGACCATTATTTTGCCTAGTACACCAATGTTGAGAGAAAGGCGTGTTCAACTAGACCTCAGTGGTCATCAGTGTGCTATTTGCACAGTGAGTCAGCATCCATCAGAGATATCACATAAGTTCTGCTGTGCTGAACAGCCTGATTGATGCTTTTATAAGAACAACTAAGATTGAAAGGTAAATCCACCATGAATCTGGACCTGGGGCCATGGCATTGTGTTCTCACAACTGTAGAATTTCATGCATTGACTAAATGGTGAGTGTGGAAAAATAGGATCCTCTTAACGAAGGATGAGGCAGCTACTTCTGCCTAATAGTGCTATTTGTTCCAATTTGAATGTCTACCTGTCATATGTGGTTCTTTACCTGGCTCTGACTAGAAAATTGAACTTATAAAATCCCAAGATTAGGGTTATCAAAGAATAATAACAGCTAACATTTTTTTCTCTTCACCAGATATTTGTTTATAAAGATTTGACATGATAAAAAAAAAAAAAGGAGAGGCATGTTCCATCATCTGTCCTCTGGAACCAATATTGGTCATTGAATTGGTCATTGAATTGGCTATGTAAAATCATTCTATACATACTCCTATTTATTAGTCCTTTCTCTGAATGCAGATAGCATCTTCCTTCATAGGACCTCTGTAGTTAATTTGGGTATTTGTAATAGTCAAACTGACTTAGTTGTTCAAAGTTGTTTTAAAAGCAATATTGCTGTTACTGTATGCAATGTTTTCTTGGTTCTGCTCATTTCACTCTTTGATTTTCATGCAAGTCTAGCCATGTTTTTCTATAATCAAGGAGCTGATCATTTCTTATAGCACAGTAGTATTCCATATACTAATGTTCATGAAACTGTGAATTGATACAACCATTTTGGAGAGCAATCTGGAATTATGTCCAAAGAGTCATTAAACTGCCTATGCCCTTTGACCCAGCTGTACCACTACAAGGTCTATTTGATAGACCTAGGGAAAAAGGAAAAGAATCTGTATGTTCTAATATACTTACTGCAGCTCTCTTTGTGGTGGCAAAGAACTGAAATTGCAGGGATGTCTATCAATTGGGGAATGTCTAAGCAAGTTGTGATATATGAACAGCTAACATTTATGTAGCATTTACTATGTGCTAGGTACTGTGCTAAGCACTTTATTATCTCATTTGGGCCTCACAGTGACCATGGAAAGTAGGTACTATTATCCTCATTCTATAGATGAAGAAACAAAACAAGCTAAATAATTTGCCTAGGGTCACATAGCTAGTAAGGGTCAGAGGCTGTATTTGAATGTAGGTCCTTTCTTACTGCAGGCACAATACTCTATCCACTGGGACACCTAGCTTCCCCCAGAGAATAATATCTCTAAAGCCATTTAAGTGGTCAAAGATGCTCTAGAAAACCATTAGGGCTTTATTACCAAAGGGTGGGATGTAATAAGAGCAATATCTGCCACATAAGCTAAGTTTGCTGAGTTAAATTGGTTAAACTACTTAATAAGTATTGAAACTATCCTCGAGATTTAATTAACATAGTTGGAGTTAAGTCCTCCTGACTCCAGGGCCAGTGCTCTATCCACCTAGGTCCCCCTTCTTTATACACTTTTAACAATAATTATGCACTTAGCGGTATTGTGGACAGCAACCAAAGGGGTACACTTAATTTTAAAATTCCATTTTTATATTAGGTAGTACAGTGAATAGAGTGCTAGAACTGGAATCAGGGAGATGAGTTCAAATCTAGCCTCAGATACTTACTAGTTGTGTGACCCTGAGCAAGTCACTTATCCTCTCTCATTCTCAGTTTTCCTATCTATAAAATGGGTGCCATAATAGCACCTACTTCCCAGAGTGGTTGTGAGGATCAAATGAGATGATATTTGTAAGGCACTTTGCAAATCCTATCATGCTATATAAATACTTGTTTGCCATTTGTATTATTAGTTGCCATACTTGATCTATAACTATCATCAAATTTTCCTTTATTCTATTTGTGTAATAATATGTTTTGTTGATGATTCCATACAGAATTACTACAACAAGCTCTTTAGTCTCACAAAATAGCTGAAATATGTTAAAACATGTTAGACATATTTAGTCGTATATATGAATTTGAGTAAGCTACTACTATAATTATTGCTATAATTCTTATATTTTTCATCATCATCAATACAAAATTAAAGCATTATAATTCATGTACACACAATGGAACCATTATTTGTAATTTTTATAATCACTGTTTTTATTATCATAAAAAAAGTTTTAGGCTTTGTTTCCTTATTCAGTCATGGATCCTTCAGAGAAGAATTGCAAGTAAATAGTGAGATGTTTTATTACAACTCTGACAATTTAATGACTATTCATACTTGTCAAATAAAATGGAAATGGAAAATTGGATCTATGGCTAATGATGAAGAGGAAGAAAATGTGTTTATAGCTTAATGCTGGTATGTGGTTTTCTTTTGAACTAACTTACCTGCATGATAACAAGATCACTGAGATGACCTAAAGCCAGGCACAGAACAGTCCTCAATGTTTCTGGCAATCTCTTAGCTCCCAGCTGGATGTTTGTTACTTGTCTGGTCTCTGACAACCTGGTTAATATTGAGGGAGGGAGAGTGTGACATTTCCTCTTTTCTCATCCCTCTTCACCTAACTGTCCCCTCTCACTCTGATACAGATATAAGGTTCTGGCTCCTCAAAAAAACTTCTGAAGTTTACCCCTCAAAAGCAGTTGCTGAAATGGTCCTTCTGGAGTCTTCTCCTCTCATATTGTTGTTGTTCATCCTTTGTTTTTTGAAGAGGGCTAATTATGTCACAGATGATATCTTGACTTGTGTGTGAGAATTGGATTTAAGTGAGTCCAAGTTTTACAAAGTTGTCAGCCACATCCTCTCTTCCTGAGTCATTCATTGAAGTGCAGTTGCAGGACAAAAGTCAAGATGACTGGTGATGGTCCAGGATGCAGTGGATGCCTGTGGCATCTTTGATGTCAGACCAAGCTCTGCTCTAAGTTTTGTTGTTTGATTTCATCCTTTGGCTTAAGGCTTATGTTTTTGATAGATTGATTGATTCTGTAACTCATTCAAAGAGGCATTCTTATCCAATAAAGGTATTGGGGAATAGAAGATTTCCTTAGTTGAGGTTGGAGTGTGAGATGTCCCTTTTATACTTTAGTGAAATGGAGAGCCATATTTTCACACCTACCCATGGTGGATAAGCATCTAAATGTAATCAAAAGTCATACATAGCATGTATGGCTAGTGCTTTTCCTACTTTAGTTCTTGGTCCATGTACTTAATTCATGAAGCTATATATGTAGAGTGGAGAATAGTTCTTTCACTGCATCCTTCTGCAAATATTGACATGGTCACAAGAAAAGACACACCAATAGACTTTCCCTATGGGAAGAATATTGTTAAATGCTCCCAAAATTAAGGAAAGGGTGAATAGCTATACAAAGAAATGTGAGGGATCCATATTATGCCAGTTTTTGAGTCTGTCATTGTATGTGATCTTAGCAGAGCATATGTGAGCTCAGAATAAAGACTCTGGGTAAATTCACACAATATGTTTCCTATACTAACATAATTCATCATGATCACTTAGAAAATAATAATTATTCATGATCTCCTTGTATTTCTTGTGTGTGTAGCTAAATTGAAATAATACTTATATACATCCTACTTAGCAGCTTATTGAAGTGAAAGCAAGTGGGATGTGGTTTGTGAGCAGGTCCAGTATTTGCTTAGGTGTTAAGTAGAGCTTGGTTTGGTAAGTCAAGGTCAGCCAGTGGGCCTGCTTTTTCCTGTCAAAATTCTGGAATTAAGTGAAACTGATTTGGAGAGGAACATATTGCACTGTACTTCTTACAGAGAAAACTATCCTCGTAACACTTTCTACGAGCTAACATTAGGCATGGTAATTAAATTCAGTGGTTGTTCCAAGATTAATAGATGTTTTACTTCAAGTGCTTTGCTGCTAGAACAAAATCAAATAGAAGGAAAATGAGGGAGAAAATGCATCTTATCCTTTTCATTTCTTAAAAACCACAGGAAAGAACTTTGTAGCTAACCTTTAGAAGAGACCCAATATACAACCTAGTGAGGTGGCCTATTCTCTTTCAGATTCGTGTAATTTCCAAGCCTACTGGCTGAAGAATTGTGTTGTGAGGCTGCTGGCTGAGCTCTGTTTAAACATATGACAGAACCAATCGTCAGCCACATCATTTTCCTACCTAATTCAAATCGGAGCCCTTAACTCTCAAATTATAGATTTGATAAACACGAAAGCAATTAGGCGACATAGGTTAACTTTGCTGAAGAAAATCATCCTTTTAGCTCAGTTCTGCTTGTGTTTTGGCTTGCTTTAAAACAGAGCAGGAGCTACACATTCTCTTCACAGGTTAAGCTTAGGTTTTGTATTGTTTTTATTCCTTTAGGCACCATTTATCTCTTGGATGACCTTGGTCCAGTCACTTAACTTTTCTTGGCCTCCATTTCTTCCTCTGCAAAATAAAAACTCTGAGTTAGGTATCTCCTAAGTTCTCTTCCAACTTCAGTCAATGATCTTACAATCCTATTAGCTTCTCTACATGGAAGATGGAGGATTAAGAAGTCCTGCCAGAAGGTTTTCCCCTGCTGGTTAATTTTCTTGTCTTCTAGAATCTGGCCCCAGACATTTACTGGCTGTGTGATGCTGGCCAAGTCACTTAACTCTGTTTGCCTTAGTTCTTCACTTGTAAAATGGTCTGGAGAAGGAAATGGCAAACCACTCCAGTATCTTTGCTAAGTATATCCTGCATGTTGTCATGAAGGGTTGGATACAACTGAAACAATTCAATAATAACAACAACAACCATAAGAATGTAATAGGTTTGTGTGAACTTGAATGTGTACAAAGAGAAACCCTAGCAATATCAGGCAGCTGTAAAAATATTTATAACACATTCCAAATAATAATGCACAATCCATCCTAAGGCTATACAGTTTACTGGATACCAAATGGGATTCATTTGTGCCCCACTTTATATCCATGACCAATTTGCAAATCCAACATGTATGCCAAGTGTAAGCACATATTCTGTAGTAAATGTCTTTTATCTTTCATTCTTTCTTTTTTTGTATCATAGTTTAATGGTTCCTGGTTTTAGGAACCCAAAGACACTGGACAGTACCAGCTAGTCCTCATGTTTAAAAAAATAAAAACATCAGTTTGACAAAAAAAAAATCATCATCCTTAAGTATTGTAATTGGCACAACTGAGATTCTATGGGATGTATATCCATACATTTAATTGGTGTAGCCTAGAAACCATAGCTTCATTCACAGAGCTACCAGTAACAGATGGAAGAGAAAGCATACAACTTCATAGGATTTCAAAATGCAATTTACAGTAATTTTTCTGAAAGTCACAAGGTATTCTATCTCCTTAGAAATCCTGAATAACCTGTATGTCACCAGATTCAACTCAATCTCAAATATTTCTGACCCTTCTTTCCTAAGGCTTCCCATTTCTGAGTGGTTACTTTTCCTCTGTGTTTCTCTTGAGTCTATTTCAGTTTAGAATGTTAATCTTAAGGTGCAATTTAATTCTCCTTGCTACAGTGATCACTAAATATAATCTTGGGGAAGTGTGATATACTGAAAAGAGTATGGATGTCATGAAACCTGGGTTCTAGAAATAGCTCTGCCACTACCTATACGACCTTGAGCAAGTCACCACACATGTCTAGGTCTCATTTTCCTCACCAAAATAAGGGGATTAGATTAAAGACCACATTAAGTTCTAAGAATCTTGGGTTCATGAGAGGACTTTAGCATTCTTTTGTTCCCTCATTGTACATAATAGCAGTCAATAAGAACCATAGCTGCTACAGGTTTTATCCATATTTTTCAGGTGAAGAAACCAAAGTTTGGAAAAGTGACCTGCTTATTATCACACAGTTAGCAAATGTTAAAGTCACAATGTATATTCAGGCTTTTTTTGTTTGTTTGTTTTTACTTCAAGCCAAAAGCAATAGAATGTAAGTTTTTTGAGGGCAGGACCATCTCACATTTATGAGACACATATGTGAAGATGTGAGGCACACATTTGCGGGACACATATCCTCAACACATCGAATAGTGTTTGGCAAGTAATAGGAACTAGGGCCAATAAAGAAGCATTTATTAAGCCCAATTCTATTTTCTCTATACTGTTTTATCACTCTAAGGTGGAAAAGATGACAGCATGTATTTAGCTCAGTGCAGACTCATAAGTACATTTCAAAATGCATGCTTTACCAAAATAGATGAATAATCTCTTATTTACCTATGAAATTATTATTATCATTATTATTATTTTGCTTTAGCAAAGGCATATTAAGTGTGACAAAATGGAGGTATAGTTCATGGTTGGTGGTGTTGGTCTCTCTGTTCTTTTACCATTTTGAAATCATATTGAAGCAATCAACGGCTGATTATCTCAACATTCAGAGTGGCGTTATTTGGATTGCAAACAGAAGAAAAATGAAGAGATAATGTAATTGATCTGTTGGCACTGATTCATCTGCTGCTTCAGTCGCTCACTGTGAATTTCAGCTGCTAAAATATCATCTCATTTTTTAATGCATTAGGCTGATGGGATGATAGGTTGCCTTTACATTTAGGTTATGGCTTTGATCTATTCATTAGCACCAACAGAGTACTATGGTTTTTTTTTTTTACTCTAATTATAGCCACTTTAGTGACACCTAAAACTCATGTGGGCTCTCAGCTAATAGTTCAATATAGCATCGTCTTCAGGAAACAAGCATTTTGGACTCCTATGATAAAATGGTCATTATGTATAGCATGTGTGCATATAAACGTGCATACACATGTTTACACATTAAATATAGCATATAATTCTGTGATTTAAAGTTCATCCCTTCTCTGTCAGGAGTTGAGTGGTGTGCTTCATATTCAATCTCACATACTCATGGTTTATCAATGTGTGGTTACTCCATTAATTAGAGTTCTGAAGCCTTTCAAAGTTGCTTTTCTCTAAAATGTTGTTATCATTGTATAAATTGTTCTACATCTGTTCACTTTTCTCTCCACGAGATCAAAGAAATTCTCCCACTTTCCTCTGAAACAGCTCAGTTCATCCTTTCCTATGGTATAGTAGTATTCCATTATCTTCATATACCACATCTTGTTTAGCCATCCCCTAATGAGGGTATTTCCTTAGTTTCCTTTTGTTTTTGTTAAAAGAAAAAGAGTCATCAGAAGCATTTTACACAAAGACCCTTTCCCTTTGATTTCTTTGCGGTATAGACTAAGTAATAACACAGTCAGGTCAAAGGGTATACACAGCTGGGTAATTTCCTGGGCATAGTTCCACATTGTTTCTGCAATGGAAGGACCAATCCATAACTCCACCAACTACTGTAATGTCCCTCTTTTCCCACAACCCTGGCAATTTTGTCATTTTCCTCTTTTGTTATTTTTGTCAGTGCAACGAGTGTGAGGTGGAATATCAAAGCTGATCTAATTTGAATTTCTCTATTAATGATTTAGAACATTCAATACGATTGTTGAAATCTTGGATTTCTTTCTTTGAGAAATATCTATTTATGTCCTTTGACAATTTAAATATTAGGAAATGATTCTTAGTTTTATAAATTTGATCAGTTCTTATATATCTTGGATAGGAGACTTTTATCGGGAAAAAATGCTACAAAGTTTCTTTCTTCTTCAGTTACCTGTTTCTGAGATGTTCATATTTAGAATGGAATAATTATACGCCCCTTTAAAGCTTGATAGCACTAATCCAACCAACAGACCAACTATACCAAAACAGAGTAACTTGGAACAGCTGCTATCTGCCATAAGCATCATGAACAAATACAATCTTCTACAGTTTTCAACACTTCAGCACTTGTACAGAATAGTTTATGTTGCTACCGTTTGACATGTTCAGGACCAGGAAGGAACAGGTGGTGCTACTTAGGAATGCCCTTAAGGACAGGTTTTTTAATATCTGAGGTACAAACCGCTTGAGAAAGCTATAGAAGATTTATGGAAAGAAAGCCATTGGAAGATAATATCGATATCTAACCAGCACACTCAGTAGAGATCTTGAAGTCCACATTGTCCAAATAAATGGGATGCTAAACAAATGTGGAATGAATGGAATCTCAAAAATAAAATTACATCAGAAAATCTTTCTTATCATTATCCAAAATTAAGAGTTAAAGCCAAAATTAAGGGGAGAAGAGTCACATGAAGCAATTGTTGTTGTTCAGCCATTTAATCTTGCCCAACTCTTCACGAGCCCATGGACCATAGCACATCAGCCCCCTTTATCTTCCACTATCTCTCTAAGTCTGTCCAAGTTCATGTTCGTTGTCTTCCCATGATCCCATCTATCCATCTCATTCTGTGTCATCACCTTTTGCTTTTGCCTTCAATCTTTGTTAACATCAGTGTCTTTTCTAATGAGTCTCATCTCATTTTGTGGCCAAAGTATTTAAGCTTCAGCTTCAGTATTTGACCTTCCAGTGAATAGCCTGAATTAATTTCTTTCGATTTGATCACTTTGGTATTCAAAAGACTCTCAAAAGTCTCCTATCCTGTGGCTTTCAGCTTTCCTTATAGTCCAACTTTCTAGTTAGATCAAGGGGAAGCACTATGTAGTGAAAAGGGGATTTGGGATGAGAGGACTTGACTTCAAACCCAAGCTCTGATATTTATTACCTATAGGACTATGTTCATTTCCCTTTACCTTTGTGAGCCCAGTTTTCTTAGATCTATAATTGGGAGATTGGACTAGATGAACCTGAAAATCCTTTCCAGCTCTAAATTTATAATCAGAAAAACATGAAACTGAAAGCTTGTATACAGTTGACACAATGAAAGAACTTCTCTGCAATGACTGGCTGAAACACTTCCCACCACATGTCTTGCCCTTATATCACTTTACCATCCTTTTTTTTTTTTAGATTTTTCTTTTTTTATTCTTTTTAGTTTTAAATTTTTCTCCCCCCACCACCCGTGTCTCCTTCCCCAAAATGGCTCAAAATCTGATATAGGCTGTCCATGTACATTCCTATCAAACATATTTTCACATTAGTGATGTTGTAAGGAAGAATTAGAACCATAAGAAAGAGGAAACAAAACAAACAGAAGAAAAAATAGCAAATAGTATGCTGTAATCTGCATTCAAACTCCATAGTTCTTTCTTTGGATGTGGATAGCATTTTCCATCAAGAGACCTTTGGAGATGTCTTAGATCCTTCCGTTGCTGAGAAGGGCTAACTCTATAGTTATCACACAATGTGGCTGTTACTGTGTACAATGTTTTCCTGGTCCTGTTCACTTCACTCAGCATAAGACCATGCAAGTCTTTCCAGGTTTTTCTGAAGTCTGCTTGCTCATCATTTCTTATAGCACAATAGTATTCCATTACATGCAAATACCACAACTTGTTCAGCCATTCCCCAATTGGTGGGCAATTTCCAATTCTTTGCCACCACACAAAGAGCTGCTAGAAATATTTTTTTTTTACATGTGGGTCCTTTTCCCATTTTCATGATCTCTTTGGGATACAGCCCTAGAATTGCTATTGTTAGGTCAAAGGGTATGCACATTGTTATAGCCCTTTGGACATAGTTCCAAATTGCTCTCCAAAATGGTTGGATCATTTCACAACTCCACCAACAACGCATTAGTGTTCCAATTTTCCCACATCTTCTCCAACATTTACCATTTTCCTGTTTTGTCATGTTGGTCAATCTGATAGGTGTGATGTGGTACCTCAGAGTTGTTTTGATTTGCATTTCTCTAATCAAGTTATTTAGAGCATTTTTCATGTGACTATATAGATGGTTTTAATTTCTTCATCTGAGAGCTGTCTGTTGATATCCTTTGACCATTTATCAATTGTGGAATGACTTATATTCTTGCAGATTTGACTTAATTCTCTATATGTTTTAGAAATGAGGCCCTTATCAGAGACACTGGTTGTAAAAATTCTTTACTAATTTTCTACTTTCCTCCTAATCTTGGTTGCAGTGGCTTTGTTTGTGCAAAAACTTTCCAATTTAATGTAATAAAAAATATCCATTTTGCATTTTGTAATGTTCTGTATCTCCTGTTTGGTCATGAATTCTTCTTTTCTCCATAAACGTGACAGGTAAACTATTCCTTGCTCTCCAGTTTGCTTGTAGTATCAGCCTTTATATCTAAATTATGAACCGATTTTGACTTCATTTTGGTATATAGTGTGAGATTTTGGTTTATGCCTAGTTTCTGCCATACTCTTTTCCAGTTTTCCTAGCAGTTTTTGTCAAATAGTGAGTTCTATCCCAGAAACTGGAGTCTTTGAGTTTATCAAATAGTAGATTACTATAGTCATTGACTACTGTGTCTTGCCTACTTAACCTATTCCACTGATCCATTACTCTATTTCTTAGCCAGTACCAAGTAGTTTTGATGATTGCTGCTTTATAAAATGATTTAAGATCTGGAATTGCTAGGCCACTTTCCCTTGCATTTCTTTTCATTAGTTCCTTTGATATTCTGGACCTTTTGTTATTCCAAATGAACCTTGTTATTTTTTCTGGCTCTATAAATAATTTTTGGTAGTTTGATTGGTATGGCAGTGAATAAGTAAATTAGTTAGAATTGTCATTTTTGTTATATTAGCTTGGCCTACCCACGAACAACTGATGTGTTTCCAATTATTTAGATTTGACTTTATTTGTGTGAAAAGCATTTTGTAATTGTGTTCATACAATTCCTGGGTTTGTTTCAGCAGGTAGACTCCTAAACATCTTATAATGTCTACAGTAACTTTAAAAGGAATTTCTCTTTTTATCTCTTGCTTTTGGACTTTGTTGGTAATAGATAGAAATGTCAATGATTTCTGTGGGTTTATTTTATAGCCTGCAAATTTGCTAAAGTTGTTAAATTATTTCAAGTAGTTTTTTTTAACTTGATTCTCTAGGATTTGCTAAGCATATCATCATATAATCTGCAAAGAGTGATAGCTTTGTTTCTTCTTTGCCTATTCTAATGCCTTCAATTTCTTTTTCTTCTCTTATTGCTAAAGCTAACCTTTCCAGTATGATATTGAAAAACAGTGATGATAATGGACATCCTTGTTTCACCCCTGATGTTACTGGAAATGCTTCTAGCTTGTCCCTATTACATGTGATGTTTGCTGAAGGTTTTAGGTAGATGCTACTTATTATTTTGAGGAAGATTCATTTATTGCTATGCTCTGTAGTGTTTTTAATAGGAATGGGTGTTGTATTTTGTTCAAAAGCTTTTTCTGCATCTATTGAGATGATCATGTGGTTTCTGTTAGTTTTGTTGTTGATATGATCAATTATGCTGACAGTTTTCCTAATATTGAACCAGCCCTGCATCCTGGTATAAATTCTACCTGGTCATAGTGTATTATTCTTGTGATAAGTTGTTGTAATCTATTTGCTAATATTTTATTTAAGATTTTTGCATCTGTATTCATTAGAGAAATTGGTCTTTAATTTTCTTTCTCTGTTTTAATTCTTCCTGATGTAGGTATCAGTACCATATTTGTATCATAAAAAGAATTTGGTAAGACTCTTTCTTTGGCTATTTTCCCCAAATAGTCTATATAGTATTGGAATTAATTGTGCTTTAAATGTTTGATAGAATTCACTTGGAAATCCATCCGGCCCTGGAGATTTTTTCCAAGGGAGTTCATCAATGGCTTGTTCAATTTCTTTTTCTGAGATGGGGGGTTATTTAAGTATTTTGCTTCTTCTTATGTTAATCTTGGCAATTTATATTTTTGTAAATATGTGTCCATTTCACTAAGATTGTCAAATTTATTGGCATATAGTTGGGCAAAATAGTTCCTAAATTATTAGGAATTAAATTATTATTGAAATAGAGGAATTAAATAATTCCACTTCCTTGGTGGATTCACCCTTTTCATTTTTGATAATGGTAATTTGGTTTTCTTCTTTCTTTTTTTAAAATTAAATTAACCAAAGTTTTATCAATTTTATTGGTTTTTTCATAAAACCAGCTCTTAGTTTTATTTATTAGTTCAATAGTTTTCTTAATTTCAATTTTCTTAATTTCTTCTTTGGTTTTTAGTTTTCCAATTTGATGTTTAATTGGGGATTTTAAATTTTTTCTTTTTGTAATTTTTTTTAGTTGTATGCCCAATTCATTGATCTCCTTTTTTATTTTTATTTATTTATTTTTTTTTTTAGGCTATTGGGGTTAAGTGACTTGCCCAGAGTCATACAGCTAGTAAGTGTCAAGTGTTTGGTCTGAGGCTGGATTTGAACTCAGGTTGTCCTGACTTCAGGGCTGGTGCTCTATCCACTGCACCTCCTAGTTGCCCCCATTAATTTCCTCTTTCTCCATTTTATTCATGTAAGCATTTAGAGATAGAAAACTTCCCCTAAGAACTGCTTTTGCTGCATCCCATAAGTTTTGGTATGTTGTTTCATTATTGTCATTTTCTTGAATGAAGTTGTTGATTGTTTCGATGATTTGTTGTTTGACCCAATCATTTTTTAGGATTAGACTATTTAGTTTTCAATTATTTCTTAGTCTATCTTTCTGTGGCCCTTTATTTCTGTGGCCCTTTATTACATATAATTTTTATTGTATCATGATCTGAAAAGGATGCATTTAATATTTCTGCCTTTCTGCATTGGGTTGTGAGGTTTTTATGCCCTAGTGCATGGTCAATTTTTGTGTATGTGCCATGTACCACCAAGAAAAAAGCATATTCCTTTCTATCCCCATTCAATTTTCTCCAGAGGTCTACCATACCTAACTTTTCTAATATTCTATTCACCTCCTTAACTTCTTTCTTGTTTATTTTGTGGTTAGATTTATCTAGTTCAGAGAGGGGGAGGTTGAGGTCCCCCACTAGTATAGTTTTGCTATCTATTTCTTCCTGTAACTCCATGAACTTCTCCTCTAAGAATTTGGATGCTATACCATTTGGTAATGATATTAGTAATGACATTGCTTCATTGTCTTTAGCAGGGTGTAGTTTCCTTCCTTATCTCTTTGGGTAAGATCTGTTTTTGCTTTTGCTTTGTCTGAGATCGAGATTGCTAACCCTGCTTTTTTTTCTTTTTACTTCAGCTGAAGCATAGTATGTTCTTCTCCAGCCTTTTACCTTTACCCTGTGTGTGTTCCTATGTTTCAAATGCGTTTCTTGTAAACAATGTATTATAGGATTATGGCTTTTAATCCATTCTGTTATCTGCTTCTGTTTTATGGGAGAGTTGATCCCATTCACATTCACAATAATAATTACTATCTGTGTCATTCTCTCCATCCTATTTTCTCTCAGTTTATGATTTTCTTTCTCTTTTCTCCTCTTCCCTCCTCACTAATGTTTTGCTTTTGGCCACCACCTCCCTCAGTCTTGCCTCCCTTCTATTAGTCCCCTACTTTTTTCCCCCTTTAACTTTATTGTTTCTTCCCTCCATTCTATTTCCCCTCTCTTTTCTTTGCCCTTTTCCCTCCTACTGCCTGTAGGGCAAGTTAGATTTCTATGCCTAATTGATTCCCTCCTTGAGCCAAATCTGATGAGAGTAAGGTTCAAATAATGCTTATCTCCCTCCCTTCTTTCCCTTTACTGTATTAGGTTTTTGTGCCTTTTCCTGTTACATAATTTACCTTTGTCTGCCTCCTCCTTTCCTTTTCTCCCAGTACATTCCCTTAGTTAGATCAGATTAATCCACTTACTTAGATCCATTTAACCACTTCATTAGATTCTTTTTTATCAAAGTCAACTTATACCCACCCCCTCTAAGTGTACCTGTTTAAAAAGATGCAATAACAATACAGTTCTCAAGAGTTACAAGTGTCATCTTCACTTATAGGTATGTAAACAGTTTGCCCTCATTAATAACATACCTTTTTCCCCCTGTTCCGTTTACCGTTTTATGTCTCTCTTGAGTCTTGTATTTGAAGATCAAATCTTCTGTTGAGCTCTGGTCTTTTTATTAGGAAGGTTTGGAAGTCCCCTATTTTGTTGAATGTCCATCTCGTCCCCTGAAAAATTATGCTCATTTTCACTGGGTAGTTGATCTGTGGTTATAATCCAAGCTCCTTTGCCTTATGGAATATCATATTCCATGTCCTATGATCTTTTAATATAGAAGCTGAAAGATCCTGCATAATCCTGGCTGTGGTTCCATGATATTTAAATTGTTTCTTTCTGGCTGCTTGCAGTATTTTCCTCTTTGACCTGGTAATTTTGGAATTTGGCTGCAATATTTCTTGGCATTTTCAGTTTGGGATCTCTTTCAGGAGGTGATCAGTGGACTCTTTCTATGACTATTTTGCTCTCTGGTTCTAGGACCTCAGGGCAGTTTTCCTTCATGATTTCCTGAAAGATGCTCTCCAGGCTCTTTTTTATTAATTATGATTTTCAGGCAGGCCAACAATTTTTTTTGTTTTTTTTTTTCTAGGCTAGGCAATGGGGTTAAGTGACTTGCCCAGGATCACATAGCTAGTAAGTGTTATGTGTCAGAGGCCGGATTTGAACTCAGGTCCTCCTGAATCCAGGGCTGGTGCTCTATCCATAGCACTACCTAGCTGCCCCCAAACCAAAAAATTTTAAATTGTCTCTCCTGGATCTATTTTCCAAGTCAGTTGTTTTACCAATGAGGTATTTTATGCTTTCATCTATTTTTTTCATTCTATTGTTTGTGTTTGACTGATTCTCACTTTCTCATAGGGTCATTAGCTTCCATTTCCCCAATTCTAATTTTTAACAAATTGTTTTCTTCTATTAGATTTTGTACCTCCTTTTCCATTTGGCCCATTTTATATTTTAAAGGAATTCTTCTCAGTGAGTTTTTGTGTCTCCTTTTGTGTTTGGCCAAATCTACTTTTTAAGGGGTTGTTTTCTTCAATTAATTTTTGTCCTTCCTTTTCTAAGCTATTGACTCTCTCTTGAATACCTCTAATTTCTTTTCCTAGTTTTCCTTCTGCCTCTCTTATTTGACTTTTAAAATCCTTCTTGAGCTCTTCCAAGAAGACTTTTTGGGCTTCAGACTAGGTCATATTCTCTTTTGAGATTCCTGATGTGGATTTGTTGACAATGTCATCCTCTTCAGAATTTCTGCCTTGATCTTCACTGTTCCCATAATAAGGATCTATAGTATGGTTTTTTTTTTTTTTTGCTCATGGTGTTTGCTTATTTCCTAGCCTTTAAAAAGCTTGAGCTCTCCTGTTGGGGAACAAGGGGCACTGACCCAAGGTTCTTGTGTTGGGAGACTGGGGCCCGATCACTGGCTTTGTGTGCTGGGGCCTCTAATGCTGGCAGTTGGAGGCTGTAGGGTTCTGGCAGCTTACCTGGTGTTGGGCTGGAATCAGCAATACTGGAACTCTAAGGGTAGAATTAGGTACTATGGCCTTTGGAAGTTGCCTCTTCACCCAGTCCTTCCCTTTCTCTTTCTTTGGCTCCTTTCAGATGGATGTTTCACTGCTGTAGGAAGTTTCTCTACCTGGGGCTTTTCTTCTTGGAGCTGTGCTTCCCAGAGTTTTGCTGAAGCACTCTGAGACTTGACTGCCATAGAACACCATGACATGTGGTGGTTATCTGAGCTAGTTTCCACTGGTTTCCCTGCCTGTACTAATGCACTTGGGAGTCCTGGTGTTGGTGTTTGCCTGCTCCACCACCTGGGGTTCAGAATCTTCCTGTGGCATGCTGAGGTGGGGCTTTCCACTAGTTTGCTGGAACACCTCTTGTTCTGTAGTGCTCCCCCTACTCCATAGCAAGAGGGGCTTTTCCCATTACTCCCTCAGGCTTCCTAGGCTACAAGACTGCTGCACCTGTCTTGCTGTTGGTTCAGCTGTTCAAGGGTTTTTCCTGGACTGATATTTTCTGTGCTTTCAGAGGTTAATAAGGGATGGTGAGAGCAACTTACTTCTTACTCCACCAACTTTACCATCCTTTCTGATGCAAGCTTGATTCCATTTTTCTCAACAGATGGCATCATATATTACCAAATGATGAGAATATCATTACTATTATCTTAGTGAAGGCAACACCACCAAAAAGCAACAAATCTCAAGTCAGTGATGGTTTCAAATTGTTGAAGTTAAAACACACATCCTTTCTCTATCTTAACAAATGTCAATCACAAAAGGAAAAGTTCAATCTGCTATCAGTCAGTTATTTCATCAAACGGATTTATTTAACCTATTTTTGCAAACACAATTTATTGGGGTTTGTTTGAGTGTTGTTTAGAAAGTGTCTGCTATGCCAAAACAAAATGTATTATTAAAAATGAAGAAATCAAAGAGAACAATCACTCCCTGAAATAAAATAAATTAAAAGGTTAATGCTTAAAGCTGGGCATGATGTCACACTCCTGTAATCTCTGCTACTAGTAACCTGAAGGGTTCTGAATCTCTTGAGCTTGAGAGTCCTGAGGCTGCAGTATCATTAAAAACAGTCTTGTAATCTAGCTGTGCTGTTGGACACCATCATGGTGAGAGAACAGTCAGAGACAGGGATTTAGGGAGAAGGAGACACAGAGAGAGAAAAAGAGAAAGACTGAAAAAGAAAAGAAACAGAGAGGGAGATGCAGAGATACTTTGAGAAGGAGAGAAAGAGAGAGAGAGACACAGATGGACAAACAGACAGAGACAGGCAGAGAAAGAGAGAGAAAGATGTTAATGCATAATGTATAGCATCTCACTTTGGTCAATGGTGACTGGTTTTAGATCTCATTATTTCTCCTAGATCCTCAATCTCCCTCAGTACCAACTTCTGTTACAGAATCACTACTCATACATGTCCTGCCTTCTTCTCTTCTTCTGTTTAACCATTTTAAACTTGTGTTTTCTGTAACTCCTTTGGTAATTAATATGTCTTTCTGGCTACTGACCTTCTTTGCAGAATATAAGCTACTTGACAGCAGTATATATTTTCATCTTTGTCTTCCTTTTTCTAGCATCTAGTACAATACTTGGTACATAGTGGCCATTTGTTAAATTCTTATTGAATTGAAGTTCCTAAGGAATGATTTTTCTTTCATTCTTTTATAAAAATGTTTGTTGATCCACACCTATTGAATCTCAAGTCCATTTGATCTTTTATTTTTAATTTTTAAAGCTGTGTGAGCATATTTGGGGTCTAATTACCATGTAACTCACCTTGTTCATGGCCTAGGGATAGAAAAGAAATGCAATTCCAGGCATAGACAGCCTGAATCACAATTAGTAGAAGTGCCTGCAGTCAGAAATCAAATTAATTAAACATCCTAAGCATTTTTAACCCTAGGATCTCTCAATTTCCTATTTGTAGAAACTACATTTTGAGAGAAGGAAGAATTTCCTCCTGGTTTTAGAACTCTTCATTTGACCTCAAATGTAAAAGCAATTTCCTAACTGTGTATTTTTCTTTATCATTGTTTTGTAATTCATTGACTTTTTAACCATGGAAAATAATATGTGGTGAAAAGAATTTGATAAACTATATCATAAGCCCCTCAAGGGACTAGACTGTAATATTTTTTGTATCTCAACCCTATAAAGGACATCTTACTGAATATGGTAGGTACTCAGAAAAGCTTCCTGAGTGACTGGGATAATAGTGAATAAACTACTTTATATGTAAATACATCAAAGGTACATTAATTTCTTCATTATTCAGGAACTGCTGATTCATTATATATTTTTCTCTCTGTGTGTATGTGTATTTGTGTTTTGACATTCTTTGAGAAGAACCAACCTAAGTGAGAGTTCTTGCTGTTTTGTTTTCAATCCTTTCTAAGATCAGGAGAATACATCTTCCTCAAAGCTTTGGAGAAGGCATGCCAGGTCAAGTTTGTCAATGACCTTGAAATACTAGAAGACTTGCAGACAAAAGGTAAAGAAGGACAAGTCAATCGCCAACTCAATGACTTCCATTCTGTCTATCCCTTTAAATGCAGTCTTGTGTGGTGTGCTGCCTCAGTATTCAGAATAATATTGTGAAGAAGATATTTGATCACCCAGGGTAAATATAATAGCTCCCTGTCATTTAGGCGGTTAACTTGCAGCCACAGGAGAGCTAATAATGGCCAGGAATATTAGTTACTGATTAATAATTGATGGATGGAATTCAGAGTTTTCTTTCCCCAAAAGAGCAAGGAAGGGGTTACCAAAAGGCATGGGGGGGGAAATTAATTCATTTATGATGAAAAGAAGGGGCTTGGAATCAATACTGAAAGTAGGAAGGGAAATGAATGTATTCATATCTTTCATATCTACATGAATTTATTTGTATGTGATAATACTAGTGCAGAGGGGCCCAACTGGAGGTGGAACATTTTGACTCCATTGCTTTGTAGGAAAACCAGTTGTAATTTATGGCATTTCCAAAGATTGATCAATCATTATCACTGGTCTTCTCATGGGGCATCTTATTGCATTATCAATTACACCTGTGTGTGCTTTAGCTAAGGATATGTTTGCCTACATTTGTTCTGTCTGCTTGGTTTTCTTTGGTCATTAAGTGTGATTGTCCCTAGGTAAAATTAAGCTACTTTTTAAGAGCCCTGATATTATGTCTGCATTTCCAGACCCATTTGGAAGGACAAATTATAAAATAAAAAAAAAAATTCAGTGATGCAAAATCCATTGAGAAAATATCAAATATCTGTGTTTAGACTCAGAAGTTTTTAGTAGCAAAGGAACTAAAACTATTCTCTCTTAAATTGGGTACCAGAATAAAGAAATAGAATTGCTCTCGTTATATAACAGCAGTCCAGACTAAACACTGTGGTAAAATTTGACAGAAATACCAAGTCCAACTAGACCATCTGATGGAGACTTACCAAGCTCGCTGCTATTCAAAGACAAGAATATTTTTCTTGATGTGCCTAAATGAGGGAAGCAATAAAGGATGAAGAATATGTTTCTGTGGAATTATGTTGCAGTTCATGCACTGATGGCAAAATCTTAAATCCAGAGTACGATGACTTCAGGGCCAGAGTGAAAAATGAGAGGGGTCTGGTCAAAAGTGTAAGAAAAAAGGGCTTCCTAAATTTTACACTCTCTCCACTTTCTTTTCCAGTTCCAGAACTGCTAAAGATAGCCAAGAGGCATAGTGAATTGAGTGCTGGTCCTGGAGTCAGGTAGTCCTGAATACAACTCCAATTGTAGATTCTAGCTGTGTATTCATGGGCAAATCATTTAAGCTCCCTCAATATCAGTTTCCCTAACAGCTTCTACTAAAAAACAAACAAACAAAAAAACCCCCAAAACAAACAAACAAAAATTTGATGACTTCCCTCCCCTCTCCATTTTTTTTTTTGCCAAGGATGATTCAAATGTCTTTCTACTGTTGAATGGTCATCTTTTTCACTGATAATTCAGCTGATATTTGCAGGTAGTATCATTTTTGGTCATACTTTGAGTTCCTGTGATTTTTGGAATATTATAATCAACTGTCTTCTGCAGTCTGTTGTGAGTATGGAATAATCTTGTGTTATTCAGATTTTATTTTCTTCATATCTGAAGGTCCTTCTCAAATATGCTCACAAATGTCTCATTTGCCATTGAAATTGTTAATATGACTACTACTGGTCTTGAAGATTGAAGCACTTTTATTTTTGTCTGGCTCTTATCCATATTTTCACTCAATTGATGTTTTGTTGTTTGTTTTCAGAAGTTCTGGAGAGTTTTTTTCCCTGAATTGGTATTTTGGATTTTGATTTTGATTTTTTTTTCTGGGGAGACACATGATTTTAAAATTATCTCTTCATATTCTATAGTCAAGGTCAGTCACTGGCTTGAATATAGTTAATGTGTTCTTTCAATACTGTTGCCATTTTGAACCAAGATAGTGATTAGGGGCAGCCACCCAGGTGAACTTTTCCAACAATTCCCTCCAAACAACTTTATTATAATACCTCAAATCAAATTTAGAGGTGACCCTGCCCACAAAAAGTCAGGGCAAGATATTTTTCTAGCCTAAGAAACCTTAAGAGGTAGGCAAGAAAAGTTTGTAACATTGGATGGAAGTCTGGTGGATGTCTTCCTGGGGGTCACACATAGGAGGAGCAACAGAAGCCACGACATCAGAAGCAGCTTCAGGAGCTTTCATCACAGAGACTGGGAGGTGATCTGGCAACTGGTCAGAAAAAGATTAGAGGGAACCCTTTGCTGGCAGTGGATATAGCTGGCACTGACTGGCCACTCTTATGCAGTTGTGGGCCATACTTCCAAGGCAGAGAGGAGTGCTGGAGGTCAGTCACAAAGGAGCAGGGGCCTTGGTCACAGTACCAAAGCAGAAAGGAGTGTTAGTGCATGCAGCTGCAGGGAGACCAGGAAACTTTCCTTGGTAAATATCAGAGTGCAGACCAAGACAGCAGTGACCACATCTCTCCTGGGATCATATAAACTTGGAAACACCAAAAAGTTGCAGTCCCCCAGAACTAGCTCTGAAGGCAACAGCACAAAAAAGCCTGAAGCTTGGGACAATGCCTCTCGACCCCCAAGTGAATAGAGCTCCACTTTAACATAAAGTTTACAGTCAAGAAATAAGGTGGAAAAATAAGCAAACAATAACAACAAAAATAATTTAACCATAAAAATCTACTACAGTGTCAGGAAAGACTAAGACAAACTCAGATGATAACAATGTGAAAACAGCTACACAAAAGCCTCAAAAATGCTAATTGGACCCAGAACCCAACAAGAATTCCTGGAAGAGTTAAAGAAAAAGATAAATGGCAGAGGAAAAATAAAAAAAGATGAGAGAGATGCAATAAAATTATGAAAAGAGAGTCAACAGCTTGGTAAAGGAGGCACAAAACACATTGAAGAAAATAACTTAAAAAAAGGAATTGTCAATAGTAAAAGAGACAAAAATTGTTGAATAAAAGAACTACTTTAAAAGCAGAATTGGTCAAATGGAAAAAGAGTTTCAAAATCAATTCCTTAAAAATTAGAATTGGCAAAGTGGGAGTTAATGACTTCATGAGACTGCAAGAAACAATAAAACAAAGTCAAAAGAAAAGAAAAATAGAAGAAAATGTGAAAAATCTTATCAGAAAACAACTGACCTGGAAAATATATAGAGAGAAAATTTAAGAATTATAGGATTACCTGAAAGTCGTGATCAAAGAAAGAGCCTAGACATAATATTTCAAGAAATCATCAAAAAAAAATCCCAATATCTTACAGCCAGATGGTAAAATAGAAATTAAAGAAATCTTCCAATTATTTCCTGAAAGAGATCCAAAAATGTAAACTCCAAAGAATAGGATAGCCTAATTCCAGAATTCCCAGATCAAAAAGAAAATCCTTCAATCAGCCAGAAAGAAACAATTCAAATATTGCAGAGCCATAGTCAGGATCACACAATATTAAGTGGCTTCCATGTTAATTGGAATGTGACAGAAGGCAAAGGAGTGAGAATTACAACCAAGAATAAACTACCCAGTCAAACTGAGTGCAATCCTTGAGGGAGAAAATAGCTATTTAATAGAATAGAGGACTTTCAAGCATTCCTGATGAAAAGACCAGAGCTGAATGGAAAATTTGACATTCAAACAGAAGACTCAAGAGAAACATAAAAAGTTAAACATTAAAAAGTAATCATAAGGGTCTCAGAATTAAATTGTTTACATTCTTATGTGGGAAAATGTTACATGTAATGCCTAAGAACTTTATCATTATTTTTGTTGCTGTTGTTTAATTGTTCAGTCATGTCAACTCTTTGTGGCCCCATGGACCATGGCACACCAGGTTCTTATGTCCTTCACTATTTCTCTAAGTCTAAGTTCATATTCATTGCTTCTATGACACTATCTATCCATGTCATCCTCTGCCATTCCCTTTTACTTTTGCCTTCAATCTTTCCCAACATATGGGTCATTTTTATTTTTTGTTTCAGCAATTGCGGTTAAGTAACTTGCCCAGAATCACACAGCTAGTAAGTGTCAAGTTTCTGATCTGAGGTTGGATTTGAACTCAGGTGCTCCTGACCTCAGGGCCAGTGCTCTAATCACTGCTCCACCTAGTTGCCCCAGAGGGTCTTTTTCAATGAGTCTTATCTCATTATTTGACCAAAGTATTTAAACTTTAGCTTCAGTATTTGACCTTCCAGTGAATAGCCTGAATTAATTTCTTTAAGTATTAAGTCTTTTGACCTCATTGCTGGCCAAGGCACTGTCAAAAGTCCTCTTTTGCATGACAGTTCAAAAGGGTTAATTCTGCAGTACTCAGTGTAATCCAGCTCTCATAGCCATACATTGCTACTGGAAAAACCATAGTTTTGACTATATGGACTTTTGTTAGCAAGGTTATATTTCTGCTTTTTAATATGCTGTTCAGATTTGCCATAATTTTACTTTCAAGGAGCAAGTGACTTTTAATTTCATGGCTGCAGTCACTGTTTACAGTGATCTTTGAGCCCAAGAATACAAAATTTAACACTGTTTCCATTTCTCCTCCCTCTATTTTCCAGGAAGTGATGGGACCAGTTGCCAAGATATTAGGGGTTTTTTTTGATGCTCAGCTTCAAGCCAGCTTTTACAGTCTTCTCTTTCACCCTCCTCAAGCAGCTGCTTAATTCCTCTTCATTTTCTGCCACCAGAGTGGTATCATCTGTATATCTGAGATTGTTGGTATTTCTTCTGGCAATCTTAATTCTGGCTTTTGATTCAGTCAGCCTGGCATTTTCCAGTACTCTGTATGTAAGTTAAATAAATAAAATGACAATATGCAGCCTTCTTGTACTTCTTTTCAAATCTTAAACCAATTAGTTGTTCCGTGTTTGGTTCTAACTGTTGCTTCTTGCCTTGCATACAGGTTCCTTAGAGACAAGTAAGATGATCTGGTAGTCCCATCTCTTTGAGGACTTGCCATATTTTGTTGTGATCTACCCAATTGATGGTTTTAATGTAGTCAATTAAACAGAGGTAGATGCTTTTCTGGAACTGCCTTGCCTTCTCCATAATCCAGTGGATGTTGGCCATTACATCTCTAGTTTCTCTGCCTCTTCAACAACCAGCCTGGTCTCCTGGGAATTCTTGATTCACATGTTGCTGAAACCTAACTTGTAGGATTTTAAGCATAACCTTGCTGGTATGTGGAAGGAATGCAACTGGTCAGTGATTTGAACATTTCTTGCCATTTTCCTTCTTTAAGATTGGGATGTAAACTTATGTTTTCCAATCCAGTGGCCAATGTTGAGTTTTCCAAATTTGCTGGCATATTGAGTGCAACACTTTGCCATCATCATCTTTTAAGATTTTAAATAGCTCAGCTGGGATTCTATCACTTCCACTAACCTTACTGTTAGCAATGCTTCCTAAGGCCCACTTGACTTTATTCTCTAGGAAGTCTGGATCAGTAACCATACCATCATGATTACTGGTCATATTAAGATATTTTTTGTATAGTTATTTTCTGTATTTTTGACACCTCTTCTTATTCTTGTTTGCTTCTGTTAAGTCTCTATGATTTTTGTCTTTTATCATACCCATTTTTATATGTAATGTTTCCCTTATATCTCTAATCTTCTTGAAGAGATTTCTTGTCTTTCCCATTCTACTTGGTATATATATATATATATATATATATATATTTTGCATTGCTCATTTAAGAAAGCCTTTTTTTCTCTCATTGATATTCTCTGGAATTCTGCATTGAGTTGGGTATATCTTTTTTGCCCTTCTCTTTTGATTTCCTTCTTTTCTCAGCTATTTGTAAAGCCTTATCAGACAGCCATATTTTTGCTTCTCTTTTTCTTTGTAATTTTTTTTGTTTTGTTGCTGTCTACTGTACAATACTTCAAGCCTCTGTCCATAGTTCTTCAGCCACTCTACCAGATCTAATCCCTTAAATCTATTTATCACTTCCACTTCATATTCATAAGGGATGTTATTTAGGTCATACATACTTATTTAGGTCTGATGGTTTTCCCTACTTTCTTCAATTTAAGTCTGAATTTTGCAATAAGGAGCTCACAATCTAAGCCACAGTCAACTTCAGATCTTGTTTTAACTGACTATATAGAACCTCTCCACCTTTGGCTGCAAAATATATAACAAACCTGATTTCTATATTGACTATCTGGTGATGTCCATATGTGGAATTGCCTCTTGGGTGGTTGAAAAAGAACATTTGCTATGATCAATAAGTTATATTGACAAAACTCTATTAATCTCTGCTCTGCTTGTACTCCAAGGCCAACTTGCCTGTTATTTGAATTATCTTTTGATTTCCTACTTTAGCATTACAATCCTCTATGATAAATGTGACAACTTTTTGGGTGTTATTTCTAGATGTTGTAGGTCTTCATGGAATTGATCAACTGACCTCTTCAACATCAGTGGTTGGCATATAGACTTTTGTTACTGTGATTTTGAAGAGTTTGGCTGGATTAAAACAGATTTCATTCTTTCACTTTTGAGATTATACCCCAATACTGCTTTTCACATCTTTATATTGACAACATGACTATTCTATTTCTTCTAAGGGATTCTTGCTCACAGTAGTATATGTAGTGATCACCTGAACTAACTTCTGTTATTTAAGTTTACTGACATCCAAGATGTCTACATTTAAACTTTCCATCTCCTGTTTAACTATATCCAGCTTACCTTGGTTCATGATTCTTACATTCCAAGCTCCTGTGCAATATTGGCCTGTTCAGCATTGGACTTTCCTTTTGTCACCAGATGCATTTGCAGGTGTTTCCTTTTAGCTTTGGCCCAGCTGCTTCATTAAGACTGGAGTTACTTGTAGTTGTCCTCCACTCTTCCCCAATAGCACATTGGGCAGTTTTTGACCTAAAGGGCTCATCTTCTGATGTCATCTCTTTTTATCATTTCAGTATTGTCCATGGGGTTTTTCTTGGCAAAGATACTTGAACCATTTTCTATTTCCTTCTCCAGTGGATTGCTGTTTGTCCATCTTGGGTAACCCTACATGGCATAGCTCATTGTTTCATTGAACTATGCAAGCCCCTCCAACATGACAAGGCAGTGATGTAGGGGGTTTATCATTATTAGGTCAGTTAAAAAGAATTTACATGGACAAAAGGCATAGGTGTGAGTCAATTATGTTGGAATGATCTCCAAAAAAAAAAATGAAAAACAGGGAAAGAGAGTTGCATTCTTCCATCACTTCTTTTTTGAGCTTTGATTGGTAGGCATCTTTAGTTAGGTTATAAGGCTGTCTTAGCCTCTTCACACTGGGTAGTCAAAGGTCTGTTGACCTGAGTCCCTACCCTGAGTACCCTCAGGTAGGATATCATTGATTCCAGTGAAGTTTCATTCCCCTTTCCTTCAGACTCAGAACAACTACCCACACTGGCAATCCCTGCTCCTTACTCTACTACTTCCTTCTGTGTTTTTTCCCACTCCTTTATGTGAATGGGCAGAATCAGTGCCTACTACTTCTTTACAAGATGAGGGCATTCACAACAGCAGTACATCTGGTCCTACATGAGTCTGTCAATTTTCTTGTTATCCTAATGCTAGAACATGAATGTTGATGGAGAAAGGGGAATAGGTAAGAACTCAAAGAATTTTAGTTCTTTGTGTTAATTCACAAATGGTTTTTATCTGTCAGGAATTCCCTTTTCTTCCCCTGTGGATTTAAGTCTTATTACTCTACATCTGGTATATACTTCCTAGGGAGGAGGGAGAGTTGGAGGGTTGAAATGATTTGGGCAAAGTATTGAATCTGCCATATTGCTGGTAATATAACACAGAAGTCTCCCCAGCTCTACTACTTATAATACTGTTATATTGCAGGCACATTTATCTCATGTAAATTCAACTAGATTCACTGGACAAAAAAGATAAAGAAAAAAAATAGTTTGAATAGTCTCCATATGTCCTAGAACTAGCATGAGATGAGAGATGGGAATCTACTGTTCCCTCCATCAATTTCACTTCCTGCATGCCCTTATAGTGTTAGCATTTCAATGCACTGAGTGTGATTTTAGAATTTCCTCTTCATTTCCACAGATGGTCTAGACTTCTGCTTAGTCTAACACAGCTATTGAAAGGGATAACCTTAGCTGGTCTCTGTAGCATTCTAGTTAGATAGAAAGCACCTGTTGTGATATTTTTTACTTCTTTTTATTTTCTCTTGCTTCATGGCAAAGGAAAAGAATGAACATTTATATGTTAGTGTGATCACTGTCTAATATAATCATATTTATATTTGAAGCACTTTCAAGAACATTTCTGCCTAGGGTAGCTAATCTTTTATTTCAGTAGAAGTGGTTCCTACCCCTTTACAGACCAAAGCTTAGCAATATGCATAGCAAAATAAAATTTATATTCAATTGTTTCCATAGCAATTATCTCAGATTCATGTGTATTCTGATACAGACTACTTATTTATGAGGAGACACTAAACTTTTTCCATCTATAACTGCTTAAAAATATTGATCTTTATGGACGTTTTAAAAGATTTTCAAGGGTAATTTTGATTGTACATGAATTTTATCTGATTTTCACTTAGACCTAACATCAACCTTTTGCTCTGCAAAAGATGAAATTCCACTTACTTCTGTCACCTTGGGCAAGTCATAACCTCTCTGACCTTTAAATTCTTCATCTGTAAAGTGAGGAGACCTCTAGGGTCCATTTACATTCTTTTATTTCATTTGTGTAGGTGATCTTTCCAATTTTTAGCAGGTTATTCAACATTTCTGGTAGAAAAAAGCAAATAATTTTTAAAAAATACAACCTTTCAAGTGGCCAAGACTCTAGTGATGAGCCTCTCTCAACCTGTTTAGGCTGAACTTTTAATGACAGAAAAACAATTGGTTAGCATGTCCATAGTCAAGCCTTTGTAGGACCTATCAAAACATGTACTGTGTTCTTATAGCCTTTGAGAATTCTGGGTCACCTCTATGTGACAGTGATGCATTAGTAATAGACTTGCATCCCTCCCTATAATTACACACCAACTTCAATCTTCTAGTCTCTTTAGAGATAGCTTGAAAATATGTAGCAAAAAGAGAGTTGTGTGGAAGGAATGGCTGAGCATATTATGGTATTTGAGTGTAAAGGAATATTATTGTGCCATAAGAAATGAAGAATATGAGGCATTTAGAGAATGATGCAAGACTTACATGAACTGATGCCAAGTGACATAGAGGTAGGAATCAGTATGCACAATGGCTACAGTGATTTTAAAAAAAAAGCTAAAATCAAGCCAAACACTGGGTAATTTTTGTTGCTACTCTGTTTTAGGAATGAGAGGAGAAAATTCACATATCTCCTTTCATTGGAGTGGTGGTGTGTGCTCAATGATGTAACACCTCAGTGTTGGTGTTGATTTACTATTTTTCTTTGTTACCATAGAAATCTCATTGGGTAGTAGTAGTGGGTGGATATTAAACCAACAGGTATAATTAACATTTTTAGAAAAGATGGGAGGAAAAAGTGGGTGGCATAGAAATTGTCAGAGAAGCACCTATCTGTCACATTTTATGAGTTCTTAAGTCATTTCACCAAAAAAAAATCCTTATTAAGAAGATCTTCCAAGAAGTTATTATGAAAACTTTTTTCTAGGAACAGATGGGGAAATGAAACATTTCAAAGAAGATAAGTGAAAAAAAATCCTTCATGCCTCTTTTTTGAAAAAACCAAATGCAAGTATTAGTTGTGAAGTTGACACAATTCTAATAACCTTATTCTAGTAATGCGCTATCTTTCAAATAGCACCTATCTGAAAGTAAGTGTTCTTTTTTTTATTCACAGAATGCATGCTTGGTTTAGCATCAATATTACCCATCAGAGACATAGTGTTAGTTTCAGAATATTTTAAAATTCTTCCTTTTCATTTCATGATATGGTAATGATTTGAAAGGACAACAGCAGATCTTCAACAATGAAGTTATTTCCAATAAACTTCAGCAAGAGATGACTATTTTCAGGGCTTCCCAATGTTTTTGAACCTGAAGATACCTATTTCTGGCCTTCTGTTTAAAAGTCAGGGGAAACTGCAAAGCAAGGGCTTCATGGTTTACAAAAGAGAATGCATATATAAATTCTATGAAAAGAAATCCAAGAGTTCCACTGTGACCCAGGGAAATTTGTACATGACGAATTGTTGATGCCTTATTTTTGAGGTAGTAAACATGTAATTTTCTCTGGATTTCAAACAGATGTGGTTATTATCAGGCAAGTCAACAAGAATTTTTAAGCACCTACTATGTGCTAGGCACTATGCTAAGCCTAGGGATAAAAAGAAAGGCAGAAAACAATCCCTGGCCTTGAGGCTCTCACAATCTAGTTGGGGAGACAACATGCAAACGACTATGTACAAAGATGATATATAAAAGATAAATTGGGGGTAATCTCAGAGGGAAGTTACTAATATTAGGACTAGGAAAGGTTTCTTGTACAAGATGGAATTTTATCTGAGATGAAGGAAGCCAGGAAAGGTAAGAGTTGGAGATAAAAAAGGAGAGAATTCCAGGCACAAGGCACAACAAAGGAAAACAAAGATGCATCCATTAATCTTTTTTTTTTTTTGGAAAGAATTATATTTTTCCTTAGGAATGGATTTTATAGATAAAATTGAGGCCATTCACTGTGAACTCCTTCTTCTCCCTTTCCCCTCACCTCATATCATTCATATACCTTTTGCCACCATCTCCTTTGAAGAGGTAGCCTTACTTTTTTTTTATAACCAAGGCTAACCCTTCTATGTGCACAACTGATCCCATTTCATCCTGTTTCCTCCAACAAATTGTTTTCTCTGTCATCTGCACTCAAGCTCTTTCTATCTACTGTCTCCTTTCCTACTGCTGACAAGCATGCCCTTGTTTCTTTCCATCTGCACTAACTATTGTTCTGTATCTCTTCTACCCTTTGTGGCCAACCTCCTTGAGAAAGCCATTCACAATAGATATCCCCACTTTGTCTCCTCTTACTTTTTTCTTAACCCATAGTAATCAAACTTCTGACCTCATCATTCCACCAAAACTGCTCTCTCCAAATTACCAATGATCTTGATGAATCCAGTGGCCCTTTCTCAATCCTCATTTCCCTCAACCTTTTGTAGTTTTTGACACTGTTGGTCACCCTCTTCTCCTTGATATTCTCTTCTCTCTCGATTCTCAGGACACCACTCTCTCTTGGTTTTCCTTCTACCTACCAGATTACTCCTTCTCAATCTTCTATGATGGATCTTTATCCAGATCACACCCTCTAAATATAGGTATCCCACAGAGCTCTGTCCTGGGTCCTCTTCTCTTTTTTTTCTGTACTACATTTGGTGATTTCATAAGTTTTCATGGATTTAATTACCATGTCTGTGATGGTGACTCTTCAATCTATCCATCCTACCCTCATCTCTCTACTGAGCTCCAATCTCACATCTCTAACTGCCTGTTAGACATATCAAACTGGGTGTCCAGTAGACATCTTAAACTCATCATGTCCAAAATTGAACACATAATCTTTCTCCCTAAATCATCCTCCTTTTCTAACTTTCTTATTTCTGTCAAATGCAACACCACTTTCTTAGTCTCTCAGCCTTGAAATCTAGATGCTAGTCTCAACTCCTTCCTATCTCTCATCCTCCACAACCAAAGCGTGTCAGTTTCACCTTTGCATCATCAAATTCACCCCCTTCTTATCTTTGATACTACTATTGTCCTAGTGCAGGCCCTCATCCCCTCATGCTTAGACTACTGAAATAGTCTGCTGGTGGGTCTGCCTGTCTCAGGTCTCCTTCCACTATGATTAATCTTCTGGGTAGTCTCTAAAGAGATTTTCCAAAAGGATAAGTCCAAACACATTAACCCCTTGTTCAGAGGACTGTAGTGGCTCCCTCTTGCCTCCAGAGTCAAATACAAAATCCTTGGTTTGGCATTCAAAACTTTTGATAAACTAATTCCTTCCTAGCCCCTTCTACCTTTCCAGTTTTTTTTTTTTTAGGTTATACATGTGAACTTATGCAAAACACTTCCATAGTTGTCATGTTGTGAAAAACTAACTCTATTTCCCTTAATCCTATGCTGCCTGCCCCCCTCTTTATTCCATTCTTTCTTTTGACTCTGTCCCTCCTCAGAGGTGTTTGCTTCTGATTACCCCCTTTCCCAATCTGCCCTCCTCTTTATCATTCCCTTGCTCTCTTGTCCCCTCCTCCCCCTATTTTCCTGTAGGGTAAGACAGATTTCCATACCCAATTGAGTGTGTATGTTATTCCCTCCTTAAGCCAAATCCTATGAGAATAAAATTCACTTATTTCCTTTCACATTCCCCTGTTTCCCCTCTGCTGTAAGAGCCTTTTCTTTTGTTTTTTTTGTGAGATGATTTACCCCATTCTACCTCTCCCTTTCTCCTTCTCCCAGTATAATCCTCTCTCACCCCTTAATTTTATTCTCCAGATATGACCCCTTTATCTTCAACTCACCATGTGTTATCTATCTATTTATCTATCTGTCTGTCTGTCAGTCTATCTATCCATTTATATCTATATCTATACATACATACATACATATGATTTTTTCCCTCCAACTACTCTAATACTGACAAAGGTCTTATGAGTTATAAATATCATCTTTCCATGCAGTAATATAAACAGTTCAACCTTAATAAGTCTCTTATGATTTCTCTTTCCTGTTTACCTGTTCGTGTTCTACTTGAGTTTTATATTTGAAAGTCAAATTTTCTATTCAGCTCTGGTCTTTTCATCAAGAATGCTTGAAAGTCCTCTATTTCACTGAATGACCATTGTTTCCTCTGAAGGATTATACTCAGTTTTTTTAAAATATAAATTTATTAATTTTAATTTTCATTATTTACTTCTACAAGATTTTGAGTTCCAAATTTTTACCCCATCTCCCCCCCCCCACCCGAAGATGGCATGCATTCTGAATATACCTTCCCCTATTCTGTCCTCTCTTCTATCTCTCCACCCTTCTCTTATCCCCTTCCCCTTCTATTTTCCTGTAAGGCAGGATAGACTTCTGTACCCCATTTCCTGTATTTATTTCCCAGTAGCATATGAAAACATTTTTTTAAACATATGTTTTTAAGACTTTAGGTTTCAAATTTTCTCCCTTCCTCCCTCCTAACCCACCCTCATTGAAAAGGCAAGCAACTCAATATAGGTTATACACGTTCAGTTATGTAAAACATGTTGTGAAAACCTAACTTTATTTCCCTTAAACCTATCCTGCCCTCCCATTTATTCTATTCTTTCTTTTGACCCTGCCCTCCTCAGAAACATTTACTTCTGGTCATCCCCTTTCCCAGTCTGCCCTCCTGTCTATCATACCGCTGCTCTCTTGTCCCCTTCTCCCCCTATTTTCATATAGGGTAAGACAGATTTCCGTACCCAACTGAATGTGTATGTTATTCCCTCCTTAAGCCAAATCCTATAAGAATAAGATTCACTCATTCCCTCTCACCTTCCCCCACTTCCCCTCCACTGTAAGAGACTTTTCTGGGTTTTTTTTTGAGATAATTTACCCATTCTACCTCTCCCTTTCTTCTTCTCCCAGTATAATTCTCTCTCATCCCTTAATTTTATTCTCCAGATATGACCCCTTAATCTTTAACTCACCCTGTGCCCTCTACCTATCTATCTATCTATCTATCTATCTATCTATCTATCTATCTATCTATCTATCCATACATATAATTTTTTCCCTCCAACTGCCCTAATACTGACAAAGGTCTCATGAGTTATAAATATCATCTTTCCACGCAGGAATGTAAACAGTTCAACCTTAATAAGTCTCTTATGACTTCTCTTTCCTGTTTACCTCTTCATGTTCCACTTGGGTCTTGTATTTGAAAGTCAGATTTTCTATTCAGCTCTGGTCCTTTCAACAAGAATGCTTGAAAGTCCTCTATTTCACTGAATGACCATTTTTTCCCCTGAAGGATTATATTCAGTTTTGCTGGGTAGGTGATTCTTGGTTGTAATCCTATCTCCTTTGTCCTCCAGAATATCACATTCCATATCCTTTAAAGTAGAAGCTGCTAAATCTTGTGTTATCCTGAGTGTCTTTCCACAGTACTTGAATTGTTTCTTTCTGGCAGCTTGTAATATTTTCTCCTTGACCTGGGAACTCTGGAATTTGGGATAATATTCCTAGGAGTTTTCCTTTAGGGATCTCTTTCAGGAGGAGATCAGTGGATTCTTTCAATTTCTATTTTGCCCTCTGGTTCTACTATATCAGGGCAGTTTTCCTTGATAATTTCTTGAAAGATGATGTCTAGGCTCTTGTTTTGATCATGGCTTTCAGATAGTCCAATAATTTTAAAATTCTCTCTCCTGGATCTATTTTCCAGGTCAGTTGTTTTTCCAATGAGATATTTCACATTGTTTTCTAATTTTTCATTCTTTTGGATTTGTTTTACAGTGTCTTGATTTCTCATAAGGTCACTAGCTTCCAATTGCTCTATTCTAATTTTTAAGGAAGTATTTTCTTCGGTAAGGTTTTGGACTTCCTTTTTTATTTGGCCGATTTTTCTTTTTAGGGCATTTTTCTCCTCTTGGCTTTTTGGACCTCTTTTTCCATTTGGGTTAGGCTGTTTTTTAAGGTGTTATTTTCTTCAGTATTTTTTTGGGGGTCTCCTTTAGCAAGCTGTTGACTTGTTTTTCATAATTTTCTTGCACTCACTTTCATTTCTCTTTCCTGTTTTTTCTCTACTTCCCTTACTTGCTTCTCAAAATCCCTTTCGAGCTCTTCCAAGGCCTGGGACTGATTCATATTTTTCTTGGAGGCTTCGGATGTAGGAGCTTTGACTTTGTTGTCTTCTTCTGGTTGTATATTTTGATCTTCTTTTTCACCAAAGTAAGATAATGTAGTCTGAATCTTTTCGCACTGCTTACTCATGATCCCAGCCAATTACTAGAGTTTTAAACTCTTTGTTAAGGTAAGAGTCTGCTTCCAATGTGGAAAAATGTACTGTCTCAAGTTTCAGGGGTTTGTACAGCTGTTTTCAGAGATACTTGTAGGGACCTGTAAATTTTCAGTTCTTCTAAGGTGGTATGATAAGGGGTGAGGTGTTTACTCCTTTCCTGCCCTGTGACACCAAGTACTCCTTTCTGTCCTGTAACTGTGAGGAGGGTTTACTCTTCACAGCCACTACAAGCTCCACCATGCCAGAGCTCCTCCTCACCCCAGGATATCTGCCCAGAACTGTGACCCAGATCCAAGCACGAGCAAAGCAAGAGATTCATGCCTCAGTGCAAAGAGACTCCTGCAATCCCTCTCTTATCAGCCTCTGGATGCCCCCTCAGTCTATGGGCCAGAAGCTCAGGAGGCAGCTGCCCCCCTCACTGCCACGCTTTTGGGGAATGGAGCTGAGATCCGGCATTCCTCTCAGCACAGCAGAAACAGACTTTTCCCGCTGACCTTCTAAATTGTCTTTGGCATTTGTGGATTGAGGAGTCTGGAAACCGCCACAGTTACCCTCAATTCAGTCCTCTGAGGCCTGCTCCAGGTTTGCTGCAGCCTGCGCGCCCATGGCACATTGCACTCCTCTTCCAGCCTGGCACGATATACCTTTCTGAGCAATCATCCAGGTTGTGTTGGGCTGGAAATTTGTTTCACTCTGTCTTTTTGGGGTCTGCTGCTTTAGAATTTGTTCAGAGTCATTTTCTTATGAGTATTTGGAGGGGTTTGGGGGAGAGCTCAAGCAAGTCACTGCTTTCCCTCCGCCATCCTGGCTACACCCTGATTATGCTCAGTTTTTCTGGGTAGGTGATTCTTGGTTGTAATCCTATCTCCTTTGCCCTCCAGAATATTATATTCCATGTCCTGCATTCCCTTAATGTAGAAGCTGTTAAATCTTGTGTTATCCTGATTGTGTTTCCACAATACTTGAATTGTTTCTTTCTGGCTGCTTGTAATATTTTCTCCTTGACCTGGGAATTCTGGAATTTAGCTACGATATTCCAGGAGTTTTCCTTTGGGAATCTCTTTCAGGAGGAGATTGGTGGATTCTTTCAATTTCTATTTTGCCCTCTGGTTCTACTATATCAGGGCAGTTTTCCTTGATAATTTCTTGAATGATGGTGTCTTGAATGATTTCTTGATCATGGCTTCAGATAGTCCAATAATTTTAAAATTCTCTCTCCTGGATCTATTTTCCAGGTCAGTTGTTTTTCCAATGAGATATTTCACATTGTGTTCTAATTTTTCATTCTTTTGGATTTGTTTTACAGTGTCTTGATTTCTCATAAAGTCACTAGCTTCCAATTGCTCTATTCTAATTTTTAAGGAAGTATTTTCTTCAGTGAGGTTTTGGACTTCCTTTTCTATTTGGCCAATTTTTCTTTTTAGGGCATCATTCTCCTCATTGGCATTTTGAACCTCTTTTGCCATTTGGATTAGCATATTTTTTAAGGTGTTATTTTCTTCAGTGTTTTTTTAGGTCTCCTTTAGCAAGCTGTTGACTTGTTTTTCATGATTTTCTTGCATCACTCTCATTTCTCTTTCCAGTTTTTCCTCTGCTTCTGTTACTTGCTTCTCAAACTCCTTTTTGAACTTTTCCTGGCTCCATTGGCCATGGTACCAATTCATATTTTTCTTGGAGGCTTTGGATGTAGGAGCTTTGACTTTGTTGTCTTCTTCTGGTTGTATGTTTTGATCTTCTTTGTTACCAAAAAAAGATTCTATGGTGTGACATTTCTTACAAGATTTGCTCATGATTCCAGCCAATAACTTGAGTTATAAACTCTTTATTAAGGTAGAGGTGTGCTTCCAATGTGGAGAATGTACTGTCCCAAGCTCAGGGGGTTTGTACAGCTGTTTTCAGAGATACTTGTAATGACCTGTAAATTTTCATTTCTTCCAAGGTGGTATGATAAGGGGTGAGGTGTTTACTCCTTTCCTGGCCTGTGCTGTGGTCTATGAGGGGCGACAAGCACTCTTTTCTGTCTTGGAACTGTGAGGAAGATTTCCTTTCCATAGCCACTACAAGATCTACCATGCCAAGACTCCTTCTCGCCCCAGGACCACCCCTCAGAACTGTGACCCCGATCCAAGCACCAGCAAAGCAAGAGATTCCTGCCAGAGCCCTGGCAAAGAGATACCTGCAATCCCCCTCTGATCAGCCACCAGATTCCCCCTCAGTCAGTGGGCCAGAAACTCAGGAGGTAGCCACAGCCCCAGGGCTGTGCTCGGTTGGGAACTGAGGCTGAGAACTAGCTTCTTTCCCACTGCAGTCACAGACTTTTCCCACTGACCTACTGAGTTGTCTTTGGCATTCCTGGTTTGGGAAGTCTGGAAACCACCACAGCTGTCTGTGGTTCAGTCCTCTAAGGCCTGCTCCAGGTTTGCTACTGCCTGCATGCCCATGCTGAATTGCACTCCTGCTCCCAGCTCAGCATGATATACCTTTTTGATCAGCCATCCAGGTTGTCTTGGGCTAGAAATTTGTTTCACTATGTCTTTTTTATGTATTATGCTGCTTTAGAATTTGTTTAGAACCATTTTTTTTATAGGTATTTGGAGGGTTTTTGGGGGGAGCTCAAGCAAGTCACTGCTCTCACTCTGCCATCTTGGATCCACCCCTTTCCAGTTTTCTTATACCTTATCCCTTGCCATGTTCCTTTTTACCCAGTAACACTGATCTCCTTGCCATTCCACAAACAAGACACTCCATCTTGGCTCTGGGCATTTTTTTTCTCTGTCTTCCATCCCTACAATACTCTCCCTTCCCATTTCCATCTACTAGGTTCCCTGGCTTCCTTTAAGCCCTGGATAAAATTTTATCTTTTACAGGAAGCCTTTCTTTACTCTTCTTAATTCCAGTGCCTTCTGTCTTTTAATTTTTTTCATATTTATCCTGCATATATCATGTTTGTACATATTTATTTATTTTTTGTTCCGTTCCAATTAGATTGTGAGCTCCTTGAGGACAAGGTCTGTCTTTTGTCTTTTTTTGTTTCCCCAGAACTTAGTATAACATCTGGATTTTAATAAATGTTTATTTGACTAACCAGTTAAAAAAAAAAACAACCAGGCTGAACAGATGGATGAAGAAATAATTTAAGAAACATTCAACTCTCTGAAAACTATGCCAAACTAAAAAACTTGGATGTCATATTTCAAAAAAATCTTATTATAATGCTACCCTGAATTATTAGAGCCAGAAGGAAAGTGAAAATAGAAATACCCCCTCTGAAATCACTGCCTGAGAGAAGCACCAAATAGAACACATCCAGAGATCTCACAGATGAAATCCAGAGCTATCAGGTCAAATTAAATGCATTTTGAAGAACAAGGAAAAAAAAGAGATCAAATACTGAGGTACCACAGTGTGACTGATCAAATAAGTTGCAGTCCTATCTAGAACAATCCCAGAGACAGGTTAATGCTTTGTGGGGTTGTCTGTCTGTCATTCAAAATTACTGTAGTCTTGGCTACTCTCCTTGTCTACCTTCTTGGGTAATCCTGGTCTGGTTTGGTCTGACATAAATCTTGAGTGGTCTGAATTCCTTATACTGGATTTACAGAATATGAGGAATGAGAAGGAAAGCAAAATTTCTAACATGGAAGATTGGGTGAGTGGTGGTACCACTGACACAAATAGTGAAGTTGGAGGAAGAGCAAGTTTTAGATTGTTATCAGATGTTTGGTTTTGGTCTTGTTGAGTGTGAGGTATAGATAGAAGACATCTAAGGTGAGATGTATGGAAGCTAAGTGAGAATGACCTCAGAATGGCCTTAAGGCTGCAAAAATAGATTTGGGAATCATCTGTATATTTTAACAGAGAGATGTAAAAGAGAGGATGATAGGAGAGAAGATGGCCAAACACAAAACAGGGTTAATTCACCTTCACAGAACATAAAAAATGACACAGTACCAAAGAAGATAGAGAAGAAACAGTTAAAGAGGAAGTGTAGGAATGAGAAAAGCATGTTATTTCTTAAGCCAGAGGAGGAAGGTAACAATAGTCAGTATTGACAGATGCTACAGAAAATCAAGGAATGTGAATACTGAAACTATAAAGTCCATTGGACTTAATGATTGGAATGCTATTGTTTCCCTTTAAGAGAGCATGTTTAGGTGAGTAGTGGAGACAGGAAAGGCAAGTTCTATGGAGTAGTGGATACAAGAAGTAAATTTCAAAGGGCTGAGGGGAGATAATGCTGAGAAAATGAAGTAATTTAATGTAGAGAATATACAAAGTTCTTCTTCAGTGACTTTAGGGTATGGAGATGACCATGGCTGTTGGAAGGTCACATCAGAGGGAAAAGATCTGGCAACTCCTAACAATCTGAGAAATATCCTGAAATGGATTATTTGTGCATCATCAAAGAGCCAGCATGTCAATTTGAGAGCTACTCATGACTTATAAATAGAAGGTTGATTACTAAGCAATGGCTTTTTAAAGTCACAAAATCTCATCAATACTCATCAATACTTATCAACACAAACATGATACAATCTATTTGGGTTCAAGAAAGTTTCCATAGCAACTAAATCATAGATCTTGAAATACTAAAGTATAATCATTTTAAATGGTTTTTATTTAAGAAGTACTACTTTATTGAAACTGCCATTTTTATACTAATTTTTCTTGGCAAGAATATTTTTAAAAAAGCAAGAATGGATATACTTTCCCTCTAGGTAAAAATTTTTGGTCCTCCCCTACTCTCTGTATATCCATGTAGCTGAGAATATTTGGTATTTAAACAGCTTAAATAGTAGCTATGCAACCCTGGGCATGTCATTTAACATTTCAGGCTCCAAACAACTCCCCAGGACTTCAAATTGAAATGCTGACTTCACTAATAGAGGTGGTTTCTGTAAGTGGGAGTTCCCTATACCAATGAAATCACAAGTCTAGGCCCAGTCTATAATTATGCAAATAAAGAAGATCTTGTAATTTTTTTCTAATCATTCTGCAAAATCAGTGGAGTTTTAATGTGTATTGTGAATAATAACATGGTGATACAAAATAATCAGATCATGGTATTATATAGTTAAATCTATATTTTAGTATCATTACATTTAGAGATTGATATACAGAATATCTTACAATTTTTACAAGATGCAACCCATACCTTATAGAGGAAATTATCATTTTATTTTTTGAGAGAGTAGACATAGTTGAAGAAAATTCCTATAAGGTATGATTCGTAGTCAGACATTTCTAAATGAGAGTGTTAATTAAAATGTCAGGTAAGCTGATTATAGACATTCTATTAGATATCAATTCACATGGCAAAAATATAAGTTGTAAATAATTTGCTCAGATTTAAAAATATTTATGATTTCATAAATATGGTACTTGCTCTACCAACTAAGACCATACTCCCCTCCATCATTTAGATGGTTTCACAAATTATTATGGTGCAAATATATTCGTCAGGAACCCATACTAAGTCGGGCACTAATATAGTGAGCCCCCTTAGGAAGAGAGAATGGCTTTGGAATATCTACAAATAAATCCTTAAAGAAAAATACAGCATGGGCACAAGTTCTGATAGAATTTCTGGAAGAGATGAAGCAAGAGTTTTTAAAAAAGGGTTAAAAACATTTTAAAATCAAATAAAAGAGGGGCATCTAGGTGATAAAGTGGATAGAGCACTGGCCCTGGAGTCAGGAGGACCTGAGTTAAAATCTGACCTCAGGCACATAACACTTACTAGCTGTGTGACTCTTGGCAAGTCACTTAACCCCAATTGCCCCACCAAAAAAAAAAAATCAAATAAAAGAGCAAGAGGAAAACAAGCAAAGATGTGAAAGCTATGAAAGAAAAATTTGTAAAGAGAATAAATAGCTTGGAATAAATGGTATAAAACCTTACTGAGGCAACAAATTATCTAAAAATCAGAGTGAACCATGAATTAAATTAGAATAAATAAATAAAATAAACCACAAATAAAATTAGAATGAGGACATGAATGACTTCATAAGACAGCAAGAAATATTAAAACAAATTAAAAAGAATGAAAAAATAGAAGACAAAATAAGGTATCTCAGAACAAAAACAATTGATCTGAAAAATAAATTGAGGAAAGATAATTTAACATTCTCTGGACTATTGAACAAAAGAGCCCAGATATAATATTTCAAGAAGTCATGAAATTGTCTAGATATCTCAGAACCAGAGGACAAAGTGAAACTAGAAAGAATACTTTGGTCACTCCTAAAGGTAACTCTAAAATGAAAACTCCCAGGAACAATATATGTGTATGTATATGTATGTGCAAGTGTGTATGTATTGTGTGTGTTTGTATGCATATATGTATGTATATATATATGTGCGTGTGTGTGTGTGTGTGTGTATATATATATAGTATATATATGTATATATATACATATATATGTATGTATATATATATATATGTATGTATATATATATATATATATATATATATATATATATATACGGTTCTGACAAGCACAGTAAGGATCATATGAAATTTAACAGTTACTACCATAAGGAGTGTAGATCTTGGAATATAAATTCAGAAGGCAAAAGATACAGGCTTATAAACAAGAATAACTTGTTGAGAAAAGCTAAGTATAATCCTACAAAGGAAAAATAGACTTTCAATAAAAAAAGACACTTCCATGCATTCCTGATTAAAAGACCAGAGCTGGTTAATAGAAATTTTGAAATACAAACACAGGAGCCATGAGAAACATCAAAAAGTAAACATGAATGAGCAATTATCAGGGACAAAATAAAGATGAAACACTTATATTCCAATATGGGGAGATATTTCATGTATCTCCTCAGAAACTGTTATCATCAGAGGCAGAAAGAACATAAGACACAGGGCTGGGTGTGTCTTTGTTATGTCTTGATGGTCTTAGAAAAAAAAGGTAGGAAGAGGAAAAGAAACAAACTAGAGAGGAAAGGAGAGAAAGTTGAAGAAAGTCACCTCATATAATCAAGATGTGCAAGTAGAAGACCATACTAAGAAGTAAGAAGGAGTGGAGGAACAGACAACACTCTGGTGACACACAGAGTTTGGTACAGAAATATTCAGTTGAGAAGCAACAGAAGGGGAGAAGGGAGAGGAGTGAAGAAGAGTAAAGGCAGATAAAGGAGGTATTAGTTCTAAGCAAAACAAGTTTTAAGTAAGGATAGCGAATCTTGCAGAGGAACTAAAAATAAAAGAAAGGATAAAAAGCTCTGCTTTGGTACTGGGTTAGAGAAATAGAAGAAGAACAAGGGAGCAGAAGCAGATTGTACATGCCTACAGCACTGGTGCTGATTGCACTTCCCTCTTACCCTCCTCTTTGTAAATGGGGGGAAGAAAACAAGTAGAATGAAAAGTATAGAGAAGGAGATCTAGGAAAACACACAATTAACATTAATTTCTATGCATGTCAATGGGATGAACTTACCCATAAAACAAAGGATGATATCAGAATGTATTAGAAAACAAAATCCAACAATATATTATTTGTAAGACACACTTGAAACAAAGACTTACAGAGTTAAAATAAAGATCTGGAACAAAATCTATTACACTTCAACTGAAGTAAAAAAAAAAAAAGTAGCAATAGCAGTTATAATGACAGACTAGGCAAAAGCAAAAATAGACTCAATTTAAAGAGACAAACAGGAAAATATTTTTGAATGGTATTATTATGAATTAAAATCAATAATAAACATATATGGCAACAAATGACATGGCATTTAAATACTTAAAGAAAAAGTTAAATTAAATACAAGGAGAAATAGACATTAAAACTATAAAAGTGGAGGACTTCAATTTACAAATTTCACACCTAGATAAATCAAACCATAAGTAAATAAGAAAGAAGTTAAGGATATTAGTAGATTTTTTAAAAACTTAAATATAATTGATCTCTGAGAATAAAATGCAAAAGAGCATACATATTTCTCAACTATTAAAGACAGCCAAAACCTCACAAACAACTGCAGAAAACAAAAATACTACACACATCTTTTAGAGACTATGATGCAATAAAAATGATATTCAATAAAGGGCCATTGAAGAAAAAATTAAATTGAAAATTAAACAACAATATTTAAGTAGGTCAAAGAATAAATCTTAGAAAAAATAAATAGCTTAATTAAATGTCATGACAAGAATGAGGTAACATACCAAAATATTTGGGATGCAGCCAAGGCAGCGCTTAAGGAAAATTTTATGTCTCTAGAGAATATCAATAAAAAAGAGACTACTTAATAAGAGAATAATAAAAGAAAAATAGGTTAAGAAATCTGGCACACAACTAAAAAAAAATCTAGAAATTCAATAAATTAAAACTTCCCAATTAAGTACCAAAAAAAAATCATGGAAATCAAAGAAGAGATTAACAAAATTAAAAACAAAATGTTAATAATTCAAACTAGTAACTAGTTTAATAGAGAAACAATTTGATTAAAAAAGGAAAACCAAATTACCAATATAAAAAATTAAAAAGGCAAATTCACAATGAAGAAACAAAAGAAATTATTAAAAACTTTCACATAATTTTATGTCAATGAAATGGACAATCTAAATTAAGTAGACGGATATTTATGAAAAGTATAAAGTGTCAAGATCAACATAAAAAGAAATAGAGGATGTAAATAACCCAATCTCAGAAAAAGAAATTGAACAAACTATAAATGAGTTTCCAAAGAAAAATACTTAAGGCCCAGGTACTTCCAAAGCTGTTTGTAAAAAAAAAAAGATGAATTCCTACCAAATTCCTTCTATGGTATGTTCTTGATACCTAAATCAAGGAGAATCAAAAACAGACACAGAAAACTATGGACCAATATCCCTATGAATATCAATGCAAAAATTTTAAGTAAAATTTCAGCAAGTAGAATATGATATCACAAAGGTTAGAAATTGTAACCATCCCTGCTTTATGACAGGGAAGCAAGACCGATTAAATATTGGGAAAACTATAAATATAATTCACAATATTAATAATAATGAGAAAAATATGATTATATTAATAGATGCAGAAAAAAGCTTTTGAAAATGCATAACACCTACTCCCATTTAATATATTAGCAAGGGTACGAATTAATGAATCTGTACTTAATATGATAAACAATATCTATCTGAAAATCAAAAGCTAGTATTATCTGTAATGTAAATAAACTAGAAGTCTTTCCAATAAGATCAGTGGTAAAGCAAGATTGTCCATTATCACCAATATATTTGATCTTGTGATAGAAATACTAGCTATAGTGATAAAACAAGAAAGTGAGGAAATAAGCACAAGCAAAGAGGAAATAAAACTATTGATTTTTGTTGATGACATGATAATTTACTTAGAAAACCCTTCAGAGTCAACTAAAAATTGATTTAGCAATGTAAGCAAAGTTGTAGGATATAAAATAAGCTCAGATAAAACATTAGCATTTCTTTATGTTACCAACAAGCTCCAACAGGAAGATATAGAAAGTGAATTCTATTTAAAATAATCACAGACATTGTTAAACACCTTGGGTCTTCTTGCCAAAATACACACACACACACACACACACACACACACACACACACACACACACACACACCATGTATGGAAAGAACTACAAAATATTCTTTTCACAAATAAAGACACCTTTACAATTGGAAAAATATTAATTATTCATGAATAAAATTAGCCAATATAAAATGATAGTATTGCCTAAATTAATTTGCTTATTTAATGTTATACTAATCAAAGTAGCAAACAATTAATTTATAGAGTGAGAAAAATAACAAAATTCATCTGAGTAACAAAACATTTAGAATCAGAAGAGAAATATTGAAAAAAGTGCAAAGTAAGAAAAACTAAAAGTACTACATCTCAAAATATAATAGAAAGCTGTAATCATCAAAACAATTTGGTACTGCATAAAAAATAGGGTTGATCAGCAGAATTAATCATGTATGCAATATACAGAAGATTACCTCATATTTCATAAACACAAAGATTTCTACTAATTGTGTAAGATCTCAATATTCAACAAAAACTGTGGGGAAAACTAGAAAGCAGTCCAGCAAAAATTAAGTACACACCAATATCTCATATTAATACCAAGAGAAGCTTCAAATTGCTACATGGCTTAGACAAAAAGGGTATCATCATAAACAAATTGGAAAAGCAAACAAGAAATTATCTCTCATTTCTGTAAATAGAGGAAGCATTCATGAACCAAACAAGACATAAAGAAAATAACACAAAGTGAAATGGACAATTGCTTTTTGACTTAGTTAACAGTAGTAAGAAGTCTATATCCCAAAGAGATCAAAGAAAGAAGAAACAGTTCCCTATATACAAAACTACAGAGGATCTTTTGTGGTGGCAAAGAACTGGAAGCTGTCAATCAATCAATCAAACAAACATTTATTAAGCAACCTTATGTGCCAGGCACTGTGCTAAGCACTTGAAATACAAATACAAAAAAAGAAAGACAGTTCTTAACTTCAAGGGGCTCACAGTGTAATGGAGGAAGACAACACACAAAAAGAAGCTAAAAACAACACATAAAAGGGATAAATGTACCTGATACAAGGCATGCTTGAAAAGTCAGAGAAGCCCCAGAGTAGTGCTCACAGGTGAGGAGGCAGGGGAAATCTGAGCTGAGTTTCCTCCTTAAGTGGAAGTTTTGAAGTTTGTGGCTCTACCCTCCAATCATAGGGACTGAGGATGGTGATGGTGGAGTACTCATCCTTTGGGGAATGGCTATACAAGTTTTAGTAAATGTATGTGATAGAATACTATTGTGCTATAAGAAACAATGAAAGAGATGGTTTCAGAAAAAAGACTGGAAAGAGTCTAATATACTGCTGCAGAGTTTAAATGAGTAGAACCAGAAGAAAAAGTATACAATTACAACATTATTGTAAAGACAAACATCTTTTAAAGACTTTAGAAATCTGATCAGTTGACAAGAAGAATTTGTCAACTCTTGCTTCAACTTTTCTACTTACCTCCTAACTGATCGCTTTATCCCAAATCTCTTTTCTTTACAATACATCTTTGAAACAAATACCAAATTAATCTTTCTAGTGCACAAATCTGATTATGCTACTTTTCCGATTAAAAATTACAGTTGCTCCCTGCTGCCTAGAACATACAATCTTTTACCCTTGACATTAAAGCCAATCATGGTCTGACTTCAACCTACCTTTCCTATCTAATTTTGCTCTTATATATTTCACATAATTTGTATTCTTACTAAATTGGACTACTAAATATGTGTATAGCAAGGCTGCCACTACCACCACAATAGGTAGGTCCTATTATCACCTCCATTTTACAATTGAAGAAGCACTGAGAGGTTAAGTGACTTGCCCAGAGTCACAAAGAGAAAAAAAAAAGACTTTCTGAAAACCAGCATTAATGAGAATGACCAGCACTTCTGTTCTCTGAAAGTTAGTCCTCTCAAACAATCAAATGAGATTTCCTCTCCTTCTCTCACTGGACTAGTGGGCCTCCGTTCTCACTCTTGATCCTTTCTCCAGTTTTATTTAATACTTGTAATACACTAGTATAATACAGGGGACTGGACACCCAGTTCTGCAGCCTGTGAGCTGTGAGTCATCTCCAAAGCTGTTTGTTTGTCTCTTGGCCATCACTGCTAGGTTCCCTTCTGTTTTTGTTTCAGGTTTTTTGCCTGAGCTACAACACAGAGGGTAAAACAATGTTTGTTCTTTCAAAGCTATCACAGTTCTCCACCCAACTACCTACTCTTGATTTAGAACCAAACTTGAAAAAAACAAAACATATTGTTCTCCAACAATTTGCAAATCTTGAATGCTTTTTTCTAATTTGCCCAATGCTAGCAGTTCAGTTGCTTACATAATATTAATTTTTTATAACCCTAGATTAATGATTTCATTTACCCTAACAGGCTCATGGCCTTCAAGAAGCTATTTGGAAACTTCAGTCCCAGGGATGGAAATATTAATTATGTGAAGGGGCTTATAGTAGGATGGATTTAGATGCTTAGATCTTACTTTGAGGGAGTAGGCAACCTCGGAGTGCACCCACCCCTTTTACATCTGGTGAGCCACTGACAACCACTCTGCTCCCTTGTCAAATCACCATCTTGTTTGAATTTAATAAATAAACACACCTCTGTATCATTCTTTTTAAAAGCTTGACAAGTCATAGATTCCAAGGGAGATAGAATATAGTATAACAAGCAACCACTAGTTTAGACCCTTGCTTTGTAATAGCCTTTATCTGTAACAGCCTTTCATTTCAAAGGGACTTACTGCCATTCATTCTATCAGTCCCCCAAACTACATCTCAGGTTCCCTTAGTTTTAAAGTAGAGAGTTCTTACTGTAGTCTAGTCACTGAAGGGAAATTTCTAAAATTCTTCAAAAGGCCTTAGGCAAATACATAATACTAGCTAACCTTTATTTAGTGATTTAAGGTTTGCAAAGCACTTTACAAAATGTTATCCTATTTGATCCTCACTACAACCCTACAAGGTAGGTACCATTATTATCCTCATTTTACAAATAAGGAAACTGAGACTAAATTAAGTGGCTTGCCCATGATCACAGAGCTAAGTAAATGTATGATGCAAGACTCAAACCTTGATCTTTCTGACTCAAAAGTCCAAGACTCAATACGCTATGCCACCTGACTGCCATGGCACCTAGTGTTCAAAACTATGGTGGAAAACCTGAACATTCCCTCTCAGGGGCTAAAATAAGGGCAACTCAGTAATGCTTATTTCCCACCAGCTGCTCTGCTTGGTTTCAACTGCCAGATGATGCTTCACAGGGTGAGCTTGTCACCAGAAATCTAATCATCATAGAGAATGCTTCAGTTTTGGTACTCTCAGTATCTCCTCAGCACACTTAGTTGCCTCTCCTCTCTGATTGGAGGGCTAGAGGATGGAACAAAAACACCCTTCCCATCCCACCTCCCTTTCAGTTTCCTTTTGCATATTGTCTTTCTTTGTTAGATTGTAAGCTCCTAAAACAAATTTAAATAATTAGAGAAATATTAATTATTCATGGCTAGGCAGGGTCAATATAATAAAAATGACAGTTTTACGCAAAATAATTTACATATTCAATGCTTCCCAATTAAATTATCAATTTTTTTTACTGAATTAGAAAAATAATAACAAAATTCATTTGGAAAAAGAAAACATCAAGAATATCAAAGGAAATAATGAAAAAAAATGTAAAGGAAAGAGGTTTAGCAGTACCAGATCTTAATCTATATTATAAGATAGTAATTATCAAAACTATCTGGTGTTGGCTAAGAGATAGAAAGGTAGATCAATGGAATAGAGTATACATATAATTTACAGCAGCCAATAAACATAATAATCTTGTATTTGACTAGTGTAAACACTTAAGACTTTGGGATAAGAATTCATTATTTGGTAAAAATTGTTGGGAAAACTGGAAAGCAGTATGAAGAAATTGGGCATAGACCAATATCTTACCAAGTTAAGTCAAAATGTATGCGTGATCTGAATATAAAGAGAGATTTTACAAGAAAATTGGAAGAACATGGAACATATTAGTCATCAGACTTAGAGATAGGTAAATTATGAAGAAACAAGAGACAGAAAACTAAGTTAAGTGTAAAATAGATAATTTTAATTACATTATATTAAAATGCAATGAAAAACTTTCAAAGTATAGACACCTAGCATAGGAGATAAAAATTATATGAGAACCGGAAAAGATCATCTCTGAGGTTCTATCTGCTCCTGAAGTTATTCTAATGATGCTTTCAGTGAGCCTACAGACAATGAACTTATAACCTATACTTCCATTGAACTATGAAAAGTAGTTATTTTATACATTTGTGCAATAGTCCATAAACATTAACTTCAAAGGAATAATAGTAAGATAATGACTTGTCCCTGTGCTACTTTTATCTAAATCCTATCAGAAAAAAAAGGCTATCAAAGGGTCATTGGATCACAGATTTAAATCTGGAAGGGACCTCAGAGACCCCACCCCTTCTCACAGTTGATCATTAAAACCTTGCTTATCTTTTTATTTTTAATTGTAATCTCTCCCTAACAAAAAAAAATACTTTGTATTTATTTTGCTTCTAGTTTGTATATACTTCTTGATGTGCATGTTATTTATCACCATGGGAAAGTAAATCTCTTGAGAATAAGGAGGGTTGCTGGTGTGTGTGTGTGTGTGTGTGTGTGTGACTCATTCAGTTGTTTTTCAGTCACATCCAACTCTTCATGACTCCATTTGGGGTTTTCTTGGCAAAGATACTGGTGTGGTTTGCCATTTACTTCTCCAGATAATTTTACAGATGAGGAAACTGGGGCAAAAGGATTAAATGACTTGTCCAGGATCACATAACTATCTAGTGCCTAAGGCCAGATTTGAACTCAGGAAGATAAGTGTTCTTGCCCCTAAGCTCAGGGTTCTATCCACTGCACCGCCTAGGTGCTTTTTGTGATTCTAAGGCCTTGCACGTAGTAGGCATTTGAAAAATGCTTCCTGAGTTATGACTATTATCATCTCCTTCTCAGTGGACAGAGTTCTGAAAGTGGAATCAGGAAGACTGAATTAAAGTTCTGCTTTAGTCACTTATTAATTTGTGAGTCTGGGCAAGTCATATAATCTCTCATACGCTTTTGCTAAACTCGGTGTAGGGATATCTACTTATCCCAAAAGTGTGTCTTCAATGTTTTTACTTATCATACACTCTGAGGCTGAAACTTCTTAATTTTTGGCTACTATTAATCTTTCTGCAGCTTCCTGATGGACCTTGAGTTATGTTAATATTGGATCGATTTTTGTAAGGATACTTTATATTTTTGTTACACTCTACTTTTACAATTAATTCCAAAGGTCTCCATCAAAGACTTGTAATTGTGTAGTTATTAAAAGCTTTAAATGTGTCCTTCCAACTCAGCTTTAATTTCAGAATGCCAGTAAGTCTAATAATATACATAGTCACAACCTTCTCATTGATATCTTTATGCTCCCTGTCTCTTGCCAGGAAAAGGTCAAAATATTTGTAACTATAGCTTTCATCCATTGGGTCAGTGTACCATCCAGATTCAAGCTCAAAGCCTTTCAGTCTTTACTTCTTTAGGGGCAGCTAAATGGTGCAGTGCATAGAGCACTGGGACTGGAATCAGGGAGAGCTGAATTCAAAGCTGACCTCAGACCAGACACTTGACGCTTATTACCTGTGTGACCCTGGGCAAGTCACTTAACTCCAATTGCCTCAGCCCCCCCAAAAAAAAAATTACATTTATTGAATCCAAATGACATTTTGATATAATTGAAGAAAGACTGTGAGATGAAAGGCTTGTTTAAATATTTTTTGATTGACTCACATAGCTTGATATTATCCAAAGATTCTAAAGTGATTTAATAAGATGGTTATAGTTTTAATTTGAGAGCCAAAGCTTAGTTCTATTTAGGAGAAATGATGATGGATTTAGGATTAGGCAGAACTATCTACCTAAAAAACACTACATTGTGAATTGATCCTAATGTTACTGTGTGGTGCTATTCTTTAAAATGAGAAGAGTTTTCTGTGTGGACAGCAAATACTTTAGAATGGTGGTGGCAAACTCAAATAGAGATGGGACCCACTGAGCACCAAATCCTGTGGGCTACACACTGACTTGGAAAACCACATATTAATATTGTCTATGTCATTGGATTTTGATTTATTTTTTCAAATATTTCTCAATTTCATTTTAATCTGATTCAGGCTGCTCTTGAGAGTGTTATGGGCAGCATGTGTCCTGCAGGCCATGTGACTGATACCTCTGCTTTAGAGTTCTTGCCACATGAGGTTCTGTTTTGTATACTTGTGGCATATGAAAAAGCCATGAGTGTAGAACTTGGTAGAAGGCTCTGTAGTAATCAACAAAAAGAATATATATGCATATATATATATACACACACATATTTATATGTACAAACACATGTATAAACATATGTGTATATATGTTATGATGCTTTTCAGCACTTTATTCAATAAATTACTAATTGATAATAAGTTGCTCTTTATATTATGGGGCATTTTGACATACTCTTTTTGCTTCTCAACCAATATGCTATTTTTTATGAGTTTATAAGGTTTGGGGCTTTCTTTAAGTAATAAAAGCTATAAATGCTTCATATAAATAGTCACCTGTAGTTGGCCTATGTTTAGAGGAATCACTGGAGTTGTCATTTTTTGTTAATAGGTACATGGTGCTTTCTGTTGTTGTTATTGTTATTTTAAAGGGCCTAAGGAGCTCAGTGGAGCAGAGGGGAGGGGAATACATAGAGGCAGGGTGGAGAAGGATACCATTAGGGGACCATGGAGAAGGAATTCAGGTATGAGGATTGTAAGAAAACTGCTGAGGGGCTTTTGATGTGTACTAAACACTGGCCCCAAATCACAGTAATCAGTGATTCTGAATTGAGGGTGGGGAGGTTTGGTGAATAGATTGATCCAATTCCAGGCCTTTGACTACAATGAGAGGCCCAACTTCCTTCAAAGCAAAGTACCAGGTTATGCAAGGTAGCTAGTATTCATATACTTAAATGACAAATGCTGTGTGATGATACAGGGCTGCTTCCATGTGTATGAAGGCTACACATCTGGAAGGTGGCACTTCCTTTGAGGGTTTTTCAGTTTATGATTATGCACATCTTAATTGTCCGCAATGCTACTGAAGGGCTGAACCCTGATATTGAAGTTGAGGATGTTATGGTAATCTAAGATCATATCAACTTGGCAGGCCTTAGTAGCTAAAATCCACTCAGAGGCACCAGCAATGAGAGGTTTGGAGAAAGGTTTCTTCTCATGTCTGATTCTACGACCAAATTCTGAGACAGAAGGTCCATGGCATATAGAAGCAAATGGATCTGGAACAACCACCACAGAAATGAATGTGGATTCTTCCTCATTGCCAACAAATTAGTATTGTATAACAAAAGCCAGGAGACAGCCATGTATGAAGAGGTATTGGTGGCTGGGCAGCTGGCTGCCCAGAAGTTGGAACAACTTGTCTGTCTTCTTATGGAAAACATGTGGCCATCATTTTAGAAGACTTTTTGAATTGGGAGCTGCCTGATCTCTCCTTTACCTGCTACCTATTTTGTATTCAAGACAGTGGGTAGTTTTTCCTCCTTCCTCAAGCCACTTAGCTTTCTACTCAGAGGTGGTAGAAAAGTGAAAAATACTGGTATTCCATCTCCTTAGAATATCTACTTACCCTATCAGGTCTACTTCTCTTTTATTCCATTGGACTCTCCCCACCATGGAAAGCTGTATCATTCCATACATTGCTAACGCCATTCAATCTACCTCCAGTGGACGTGTCTAGAGACAAGTCCAGTTTGCACTAAAGCTCCTGCTAATATTTTGAAATGACTACTCTTATATTCCTGGGGCCTCACTCTGCCATCTGAAGATTTTTGAAGCCTTTTATGGTCCAGAACCAGTGTGTGTTACGAACTTAGTACTATGTGGGAATAAAAAGACAGTTAGATGGAAAAAAAAAAGGTAAAAAAGAACCTAAGTTTGAGGTGAAGCTAATAATGTGCCTTGCTAACGATTCACGTGCTACTGTAAAGTATTTAAGACTCTTTATATTAACTGATTTAATAGATTTGACTTTTGCTTTGTTTTTTATTGTGATATAATGTGCATAAATATAAAATATGTGATATAATATTATAATAGAATCAAGAATTTCTTACGTGCTTTTTTCTGGATTCATTTCCCGTCTCCTTTCCATGGTCTCTAATTGAATAATATAGCACAATATTGCATCCAAATTTTCTCTTCTACCTGACAGCTAGAGATTGATATAATCTTCCAATACTTTTCCACAGATCTCTAATAGTTTTCTCAAGTCACCATTGCCATGACAATGTGACAGCTGCCCTTATGAATATACCTTGATAGTTTTACCTTTTTACCTATGGTTCTTACCATGACAAAGGCTACCACATATACTTCTGTGAGTATATCCTGAACTAGTTTTATATTTTTTGTCAAATAATGTGGAGATTGTATTCATTTATAATGATTATAACAGACACTATAGGTTTTTTTTTTTAATTACTTGGTTTTTGTAAAGAAGACTGGTGTAGCAGATAATGAGTTGACCTTGGAACCAAGAATACTTGGGTTTATGTTCCACCTCTGACACATTTACTGTGTGACTTTAGGCAAATCATTTAACTCATTTGTGTTATAGGTGAATCTGTAAGAATAGAAGTTGTAGACAAAGGGCTAACCTGCACTGGTAGAGGGAGTTTCATTATTGGGAATTCTCTACATCAATGAAAATCCAGGTCTGATCTCTACTTTGTTTTGGTATAATTGCTCTGTTACTTAGATCATCACTCATAAAAGACTTTTTGGAATTCTAGGCCAACTATGACTATCTCCTTTTCAAAGTCATTTGACATTTCAGTTCTGTTTTTTTCTTTTTCATTTGTTTCTTAGTATAATTTCTAGAGATTCTAACTAGATGAAGTATTTTAATGACCTGAGGTATTTTAAATTTATCTTCAGATTTTAGTAGTGCCTGCATTTTATTTATTTCAGCTAATTTAGACTTAGGACAGATTTGTGTGTGTGTGTGTGTGTGTGTGTGTGTGTGTGTATTAGAGAGAAAAAGAGAAAGATCTATATTGGTTGGCAATATTTTATTGTATGATTTGGAGCTCAGAATATCAGTGAGAAATAGAAATAGAATAAAAAATCTGTTTCCAGTTTTGTTAACGAAATAGTACTTGCATGTAACAAACATTTCTGTGTCTTATATCCATGTCATGTGAACTCATGTTTGCTCATTTTAGTGGTCAGTATGACCTATTGAAGCATATTGGTGTTTCTGATTCATTCTAATATATACTGCCTCTCTCAGCGTTCAAAGGACTACTGCTGATTACCCTATTCTTTGTGTCAATCTGGTCATTATCCCTAAGTAGGGATAGCCTGTAACTCTATGTTGCCTCATCCATGTCTAAGAAGTATAGGAATAGTTTTATCACACTGGTCCAAGAGCTAACCTGATCTGCAAATCTGTATCTAGAGTATTTTATTATTATTATAATTGTTATTGTTGTTGTTCCACATTTACATGATGCTTTGAAATTTGTAAATTATTTTATATATATTATCTCATCTGATCCTCACAATAGCCTATAAAGTCATGGCTTTATCCTCATTTTGTAGATGATAAAACTGAGACTCCAATATGTTAAGTGAATGTCCAGTAATGGTCACACAACCAAGTAACCATCTGAGGCACATTTGAACCCAAGTCTTCCTAGCCTCAAGTCTAATATTTTATTCTGTCCATCATGTTGCCTCTATATTATTACTTACATCATGCACAAAGCGTTTTTAAAATGATATTTTTATTTTTAATTATACTAGCAAGGTACATATGAACTCATTTTAGAATCCTTTTAGCATTATATAATTCCTCTTAAGTTTGTTGTGGATTTTAACAGCTGCTGTAAAATTATTTTCAATATCCATAAACTGAGCTTTGGCAGTTCAGCAATCAGCTCACCAGTAATCTCCTCATTCTAGTTTACTGGAAGATATACACTTCATGTTGCTTTAATACTGATGTGCAATCATCCCTACTAATTGTCATCAAGTTTAATATACAGCTCTCTACAGGTAGTCCACAATGAAGGATAGTTATGGGACTCCTAGGAAGGGATTCAATTAAGTATGGGAGAGCTTATTTGAACATGAGAATTTGTTTACTGAGCCTTCAGAATAAGTCCTAATGACTTCCAAAGGTTTCATACCTCATAGGTCCATGATAAACCAAAAAGAAATAGCCTGTTCATCAAATTTTAACCTTAATATAAAAGAAAATCCATAGGATAAATCTTCTTTTAAAAATCTCTTTAGAAGAAACTTTTCCCACCACCGCCTGCCCTCTTCTGGAAAGATTTATAAGCTTACAGGGCCAAATTCACAATGAACTCTCTTCATTGTCAGATTGCGGACTGGAAAAGATGATGAACTTTTCCATGGAATTCCCTTGTAAACCATGAAACAAATAGCATTTCTGTTAAGGTGAAGCATTAGCTTTCAGGGTTTTAAGAAACTGAAGTCACACATTGTGATCGAATGCCCTATTCATTGTTGAATCTCAGGCACCATCACTTTGAGATGATTTTGTATTTAATGCTCGCATATTTAGGCCTTTCAAATCCCTTATGCAACTATTATGTTCAATGGTAAAGACTTCTTCCTGATTCTTGCTTTCTTCTCACTGAAAAAAACAAAAAAAAGAACACACCAATATAATAACTACTTAACAACTTCTCAAGAGTAGGCAATACTTATCCTTGGGATTCCTGCCATTAAAGAGCTTGTATTGGTCTTCTGTGTGGTGGGTGAATGTAAGAATAAACACGTGACCACAGCTGCTGTCAGGGGGCTTGCTTGATAGCTATTTTGAGAGTCACTGAAGTAATTAATACCTAAGTACATCCCAGGTACTAAAGAAAAAGCTAAAGCAGAGATTCCATGAAGTAGATACTTTGTGCAGTGTGATTAAATTTTGGAGAGGACTCTCTCTCTCTCTCTCTCTCTCTCTCTCTCTCTCTCTCTCTCTCTCTCTCTCTTCTCTCTCTCTCTCCACCCTAATTCACTCTCTCTCATTTTCTCTATATGTTTGTGTGTGTGTGTGTGTCTCCAAAATCTGCCTGGTCTTGGCTCTTGACAGTGACCTCTGGCCCACTAATTGATCATGAGCTTAGCATATACAATTTTACATCTCCCCCTGTCAATTTAGTGCTAGAGAGGGGGCAATAGGCCACAGTGAAGTTCGCTTTAATTGTCAGTATCTAATATCTGGGAAGCAGAAGAATTGACTAGATTAGAAAGTGGTACAAACTGGAGGCAGAAGTAGATGCCATCTTTGATACCAACTTATACATGACCTCTCCAACTTCCAGAGTCAGTGGGAGGAATGAAAAAGCTGGTTTACTGACTCTTCGGCTAGAGGCACTTTGTAGTTTTCCCTCTTACTCTCCTTCCAAGTACATTCTTCAAGGGCAGGTTTGCTAACTATTTTTGTGTAATAGAATCCTTTGGCAGTTGGGTGAAGCCTATGGAATCCTTGTAAGAATAATTTTTTAAATGGATAAAATGAAATACACAGGACGACCAGAGGCAGCTATGTGACACAGTGCATAGAGTGTTGATTTGGAAGTCAGGAAGACCTAAGTTCAAATACTACCTCAGACATTTGTTAGTTGTTTAACTCTGGGCAAGATGCTCTCAGCTTCAGTTTTGTCATATGTCAAATGGGAATAATAATTGCTCCCTACCTCACAGAGTGGTGAGAATCAAATGAAATAATATAGGCATGGCATTTTTCCAACCTTAAATCACTGTATAAATGCTAGCAATTATAATAATCATTATTGACAATGATGATGACGATGATAATTAACATTTATGTGGTGCTTACTATGTGCCACAGAGTGTGTTGTCACTTAAATGAAACATGGCTGCATTTCTCTGTATAATTGCCCACAGTTCAGCCTTTCCTATTTCCATAATCAAACTGGTTTGCCTTAAAAGCTGCATTTTATAGGCTCAATGAGTACATGTTAATGGCTTTTGGGCCTCAGTGAAATCTTTCCTTTGACCCAGTAGCTGCCCTGGATGGAGTGTTTCAGCTTTTATTCTTGACTTCCAAATATTTGGGGAAATATATGACCTGTTTTCATCTTCTTTTGGGTGAATGTTTCTATGACTAAAATTTTTTTAATTGATTAATGTGTTTTGTTTTGATACAGTCACTTCAACCAACTCTATTAATATTATGTTCCCAGTAAAAAACAAAACAAAAAACCCTGTTAAACATAACTACCTATTAGACTGATTATGACTGGCAGTTGAACTTTCTACTTTTTAAATTGACTGTTTGCTTACAGAAGGAAAGATTTGTATTCTAACTTTACTAATCTAGAACCAACAGGATTAATTCTATTTGATTATTTGCTCTCTTTTTTTGCCTTTAGTGTTGTTTTCATTTAAGTTTCTTTAGGTATTGTATATATTGTTCTTTTGGTTCTACTTGCTTCACTCTTTAGAAGTTTATAGATGTTTTTCCATGTTTTTATAGATCTTCAAAGCTACCATCCCTTATAGCATAATATTCTATTACACTCATATGACACAATGTGTTCTTCCATTCTCTAGTAGCTGAACTTGAGCACAGAAATTGTTTCTAACTTAACACTATTCTGAATATTTTGGTGCATGTGGGACCTTTCTTCCTAATAATATGTTTGTTTTTTTAAGTGATGGAATTCTCATATCAAGGGGAATGAACAGTTTAGTAATTTTTCCCAAATTATTTCAAAAAAATTTTCAGGATATTTGCACCAATTCATAGGCTTTTAAACAGTTAGTGTGTCTATTTCCCCTTTTGTGATAGTGACTTTTTTCATTCTTGACAGTCTGATGGATCTGAGATGCTGCCACAGAGTTGTTGAAATTTATGTTTCTCTATTATTAGTGATTTGGGGCTTTTTTCAAGTCTTGCTACATTGTACTTATTCTTTTGAAAACTGTGCTGTTATGTTTTGACCACATACCTATTGGAGAATGGATCTTTGTCTCCTTTATGGCAGTTCTCTGTAGGTTTTGAGTATAAACCATTTATCAGATTTCTTTGATACAAAGACTTTTCCTAAGCCATATGTTTTCTCCTTCTCCTGCCTTTATTAATCTTGCTCATGTAAAATCTTTTTTAAATTTTATATAATTGAAATAGTATGTTTTGTTTTTTATATCTCCTCTATATTGTTTTTGGTTATGAATTCTTCCCCTATCTACAACTGTGAGACATATAACCTTCCATTCTCCTCTATTTTATTATTTTTTTTTGTGGTATGACTTTTTGTTTTAATCATTTATCCATTTTGAATTTGTTAAGTGGGAAGAGTGTTAGATTTGGAGCAAGAGTGCCAAAGCTCTGCGATTTACTATCTGTATGACCTTGGGCAAATCATTCTACTCTTTTGTGCCTCAATTCACTCATTTGAGTCAGTTGGACTATAGGATCTGCTTAATGGTCCTTTATAAGCTTTAAATCTGTTCTATTGTGATATATAATATAAGGTGCTAGTCCAAACCTATTTTCTGCTAAACTGCTTTATAGTTTTTGCAATAAGTAAAGGTTTGTTCCCAAAAGAGTTTTTGTTCTAGGTATAATTAAACACATTTACTGCATTCATTAACTCCAAGGTCTTGCTTATCCAGTCTCTTCTACTGATATGATTTTTCCACGTCATGAGTACCAGGTTATGTTGTCATTGCATTATTTCAGTTGTGTCTAATTTTTTTCTGATCCAATTTTGAGCTTTTCTTGGCAAAGATACTGAAGTGGTTTTTTTCATTTCCTTCTCCAGCTCATTTTATAGATGAAGAAACTGAGGCAAGCAGGGTTAAATGACTTGTCCAGGATAAAATAGCTAGTCAATGTCTGATGCTGAATTTGAACTCATGAACGTGAATTTTCCTGGTCCAAGCTTAGAGCTCTATCCATTGAGTTACCTAGCCGCCCTCAGTATCAGATAGCTTTAATAATTACTGTTTTATTATATAACTATTTTCTAATGATACCAGACCACTGTTTTCTTTCCCTCAGTAATTACACATTGATGTGTTACATATTAATTTTATTATTGTTTAGTCTGTATTTCCTTTAGGTATTTGACAGATGTACTATCAAATCTGTTTCTGTGGGTAAAATAATGATTTTCATTATATTGGTGTAGTCCAAGCACAAACATTGTATTTTTATTCAATTACTTAGCTTTTCCTTATTTCTATAACTATTGCTTTGTAGTTGTTTTTATAGAAGTCTTATGTACTTTGATCTGTGAACTTTTGGGCATTTTATTAATCTTGTAATACTTTTTAATGGGACTTCTGTCTGCTCCTCCTGGATTTTGTTGGTAATATGCAGAAATACTAATTATTTCCTTGTGCATCCTGCTGTATTGCTAAAGCTATTAACTTTCTTGATTAGTCTTTTCATTTGATTCACTAGGTTTTTCTAAGCAAACCATCACACTGTTTGTGTATATGGTTTTGTTTCCTCTCTGCTTATTCCATTTAATTTTCTTTTCTAATTGCTCAATATTTCTAATATTATGTCAATAGTAATAGAGAAATAGTGCTTCACCTTCATCTTATTTGAATGGCTTCTGGTGTTTATACATTATACACAGCATTAACTCTTGGTTTTGAGTAAATGCTTTTGATCATATTAAAAAAAACCTTTCCATTAATGTCTTTCTTTAAATATGTAATTTTTTGTTGTTGCTTGAAATTAATAAGATCAACTATACTAATTGATTTCTTAATGTTGAACCATCTTTACATCCTTAGTACAAAATTAACTTGGCTGTAATGAATAATTCTAGTATGTATTGTTAGTGTTATTTACATTTATACAAAATTTATGTGATATCGTCCCACAGTTCTGTTTCTCTGTTGTATTACTCTTTGTTGGATATCTACATCACGTTTGCATCATAAAAAGACTAGATTTTAAAGTTTTCACATCAAAATCCAGTAACCCATGCCAAGAAGTTATTTTAATATATTTATATGATTTTTTTGAAGTTAAAATTTCACCTCAATGTTTGGTGTACAATTTTATCCCGTACATTCTTTAAACATACCTCCTACTATCAAAGAGAAATGTACTTATGATTCATAGCATTCAACTTTTCAAAACACCCTACTGCCAATATTGAAGAATCTGTAGTTTAGAAGACTCCCTGTAATACAAAATTTGAGTAGTTGTCTCATTTTGATTTATATTGTGGAGACCTGAGGCATACTATAAATAGTTTTCCTAACACACCAGTAAGTATCCCAGAATTTAGTTTCAAGTTGATATCCACATAATCTTGGAATACAATTCTTTAATCTTCAATGCTTGTGCTGAATTCATTTTGAGCTTACATTTCAGTAATTAAGTCCATCAGCTTATTTTCAGAGGGAACTGTAGTCCTCATGTTTAAATAGCTCACTTGCACTCATTTCCAGCATACAATGTGCCTCAATCAACTCTTACGATTGGTTTCTTCTTTAGTCTTTCTTGTTTCTCAAAATACCAAATCTCTGCTAAATCTGTGGAGAGGAATCTTCTCCCTTTAATTCTTTCCCTCCTTTTATAGTGGAAATTATGAAGTTCTAGCCAAATGTTTTCTTGTTTAATCAATTGCGTCCTACTCTCTGCTACCCATGGACCAAAGCATGTCAAGCCCTTCTATTCTCCTCTCTCCCAAGCTTATATCTGTTTACAAATTTTACCCAAACTTTATCCAAGCTGTATTTCAGTGGATGACTGAGCAACCTGACTTTTTTTTTCACACAACTAATAAAAGTGAAATCATGACAATAGATCATATGTCATAAACATAAGATTAATATTTTCATAGATTTGCACTAATTTAGTCTCCCCACTATTACTGTTTCACTAAGCAATAGGCAACTACTATGTGTCTATGCTAGGCACTGGGGGACCCAAGTGGCCACTTTCACTTGAGCAATGCAGCTCTTTCCTTTTCCTTCCCTTATCCCTTCCTTTTTCCTTTTCCTTTCCTTCCTTTCTCTTTCCTTTCCCTGCCCAAAGGAATGTGAATTTTGATCCCTGAAACCTTGGGAGAATATCTTGGAGTTTATAGACTAGATTTCTTTCTTGAGGACCATGCTTTCAACCCAAATCACTCTGGCTGTCATTGAGTGGCCAGCAATAGGTCCCAGCCCAAGTCCCACCTGGTCATTGTTTGGGCTATGATGGCTCAGAGTGAACATAAATAGCAACTGCTTGAGGCAGTTATAAATTTATTAATTATTTTTAATCCCATTTTATTATTTTATTATTATATTAGTATTATTTTATTATATTCCATTATTAATCCCAGATTGATTTTTTTTACTAGGTAAAAGAGCCATTCTTTGCCTTTTTTCTTATCTTGCCTTATTCACTAAATGGCCATTGCCTCAGTCAAACTAAGACCTTCCAGACCTTAGCTTAAAAAGGCCAAGCTCTCCCACTGCATCTTGGGCCACCTTCAGTCATCCTGATCTCTGTCTTACCACTGGACCCAGATGGCTCTGGAGGAGAAAGTGAGGCTGATGACTTTGCACAGCCCTCTCTCCCTTAAATCCAATTTACTTGAAAGTCATGGCATCACTTTTCTGATGTCATGGTCCTCTTTGAGAAAGAAGAACAAATAACAACAGCTAGGCACTGGGGAAATAATAGTTGTTCATATTCTGACAATAGTGTATGCTATCAGCAGGGGTATTGTGAGACTTAAATGAGATAATGATTATAGAGCACTTTGCAAACCTTACAGTGATATATTAATGCAGTTATTATTGTTATTATTAGACTATAGTGACCAGGCTTCCTTTCTGATGAGGATTTCATTCTGAGCCTTTGACCACACTCTTGCTAAGCTTAAGGAATATTTGTAGAGCAGTACAAGGGCAGGCTGGTAAATGCTTAAGAACTGGGCTCTCTCTTGAAAAGAAAAGTGTTCATACACACTTTTAAGTATATTCTGAATTACTAATACTTTCTTTAGCACACCCCTCTTATTTTGTAGGATAGGCTATTAGTAGTTGAATAAAAATGATCAAATATACATGAAATAAACCACTTTTCCAAAGCAATTCCTCTCTTTACCAATAAGCATCTTCCCATCAACAGACTTTTTATTCAATTAAAGTGGACTATATTCATGTTATGAAATATAGGAACCATAAAGGGATAACTGGTGAGGAGAATTTGGGTAAAAATCAAGCAATGCCAAAAAAGAAGCAATAGTGCCATCAGAATATATTATAGATAACTTGGACAGAAGTAGGAAATAGGCAATGAACTGGTATAGAGATATCATATAAGAATGAGGGGCTTCAATCACTAATTGCAGGCTTTCTGTCAAATGCTTGGAAGCTAATAATTTTTTGACTTGCTTTGATCATGATTTCATCCTGTAAAAAGTGAGAGAAGCAACCCAAAAGAAACTTCTAAATGTGGCAGCTAGGTGATACAGTGGATAGAGTGCCAGGCCTGTAACCAGGAAGGCTTGAGTTCAAATCTGACCTCAGACACTTATTTAGCTATGTGACCCTGGGCAAGTCTCTTAACCTCTGTTTGCCTCAGTTTCCCCATATGTAAAATGGAGATAACAATAGCATCTACCTCACAGGATTATGGTGAAGATCAAATGAAATATTAATTGTGAAATACTTAGCACAGTATCTGGCACATAGTAAGTTCTATATAAATGTTAATTATGATGATGGTGGTGGTGATGATGATGATGATGACCCTGGACAAGTCATTTAATCTTTGCCTGATTGATGGAGATTTGCCAGAACATTTTTCTGAATGTTCTGACTGGACAGAGAAGTGGAGCTGTTGGAGCACCAGGATGAGACACATTTACCAATAACTTTAGAATTAGGTGGATGGTTTGTTCTTAGAACGGTTGATATTTACACTATTGAATAATCAACAAAATTTGATTACTTTGATGGGTGTAAGTCTTATTAGCATACCATCAGCCCTAATATGTATACATAAAGGCATGTACCCTGCATTAGCAAGTGATGTAGTCAGTCCTGTACTTTAGCAATATCACTTTGGAGGCTATGTGGAGAAAATTTGAGGTAGACCAATTGGGAAGCTACTGAAGGGATGAGGCTCTGATGTAAGGCACATGTTAGGAGGAGACAGATTCAGGTGATGTGTAGGTAAAATCAACAAGATTTGGATTTTTCCAAGGAAAATAATTTTTGGTCTGGAAGGTACAACAAAAATGCTAAGGAGTTAATACCCAAGATATATAAGGACAAAATAAAAGAGAAAATATAGGTGGTTGATGAATTTAAGTAACAAGAGAAAGACAAATTACAACCTTATGTATGTAAAGAATTGGCAACTATGGTTGCTGAGCTACTGTTTGAAAGATTTATGTTGACATTTCTCATATGCACTCATCCTGCCCCAGCCTCTCAGCTGACCCCCACTCTCACATTTCCAGTTGCCTTTCAGACACCTTAAATTAGATGTCTAGGAGAATCTTACAGTAAACATGTCCAAAACTGAACTCGTCTTCTCCTCCTACCTTTCCTATTACTGTAGAGGGCACAGCCTAGGAACTATCCTGGAGTTATCTCTTACCCCGCCCAACATCCAACATGTTGCCAAGGCCTGTCAATTTCACCTTGTCAACATTGCTTTAATGCATCTCCTTTCCTCTGATATTGCCTCCACTCTAGTGCTGGACCTCATTACTTTGACTATTGCAATAGCCTGTCTGCCTATCTCAAGTCTCTCCCTACTCCAAGCCATCCTCCTTTCAGCTAGCAGAGTGATTTTCCTAACAGTCAGGTCTGACTATGTCATCCCTTTGTTCAATAAACACCAGTGGCTCCTTATTGCCTTCAGGATCAAATACAACGTCCTTTGCTTGGCATTTAAAGCCCTTCATAACCTAGCCGCCTATATTTTTAGTCTTCTCATACCTTACTCTCCAGCATGTATTCTTCAATCCACTGACACTGACCTGACTGTTTCATAAGCTCATATCTTTAACTCTGGGAGTCTTGTCTCAGCTTTGTTATTTTCTTTGGTTGTCCCCCATTCCTGGATCATTCTTCCACCTCTTCTCTGACCACTGGCTTCCCTGGATTCCTTTAAGTCCCAACAAAATTCCTGCCTCCTACAAGAAGCCTTTCCTAATCTCTCTTAATTCTAGTGCCCTCCCTCTGTTAATTATTTCCTATTTATTATGCATGTAGTTTTTCACTAGATATCCAAGTAAAGGCTAGGTTACAAACTGTTGGCTGTATTGTAGGGAATTTTTGTTTAGGTACAGATTGGATGGACTCTGAAATCCCTTCCTACTCTCAGATTTACTGAACGTGTTTACATCCTGGCCAAATGATCTTGTATTTTTTATTTTTATAGAACAAACTAAGCCAGTCCTGACTTTGAGCAATACATATGATCAGTTTTACCCACGCATTTTGTGCTAAAAGTTTTTTACTACACTAGAAGATTACTATATTATCAATATCCATCTGGTCACCCACATAGAGAGGCAGCGAGGCAGTGTTTTCTCTATCAGCCAGAGCTGTTAATTCTTTCACTAATGCTGAATTACATCCAAAGTTCCCTTTGATACCCTGGAATGGATGTGGGAGTGTGACATATTAATCAAAAGCAGCAAAATAGTCTAAGTTTTTGAACTAGCTTTTGCTTGGTTTTCCTAAAATGATTACAGGGAATGACAGTCCCACTTATCCTCTATTTCTTGATCTAGAATAACCAATAAAAAGGGAGCTTCCTCTCAGGAATTTGGTAATGATGATAAGGGGGAGAGGGGGAAATACATATATACATAGCCATCTGTATTGACTTGGAACACTTCATTCTATCTGCATTGGCTCACTCTTTGGGTAATAATAGAGGTTTAATTAGCAATTCTGTGCCAAAGGGAACTGAATTCAGAGGTAAACACAAGGAAACTCTTCATATTTAAACTAAGTGCTAAGATCAGTTGTTTCTAGGTTGCTGAAAGACAGAATGTATATCAATAAATTTAGATGCCCCAGAGCAAAGTCCTGATAGCCCTGTCCTCCTTCTGAGTCTAGCCAGAAGTCCCCTTGGACAGCTATTAGAGAGCAAAGTTTCTTCATCTATTTTCCCCATTTTGAAAGATGTTGGTAGATGCTTAAAAAAAGAAAAACCTCAATTGGTCAATCTTAATCAGGAAATATTTAATGAGTCCCTTCCAAATTTAAGACATTGCATATGTTGCTGAGGCAGCGATGGGACTGGGATGGGGGTGGAGTGGGACAACATAGATTTATACTTACAAAGAATTGTAAGACATTATTCTTGTCCTGCAAAAAATTTATGCTTTTAATGGAGAGATGGTATAGCCAAAACCTAGGAAGGCAAAAGATAAGTCCTAAGCAAGTGGTTAGGCTAAACAGATGTTATAAGAGTTTGGAGGAGGAGCTGTGTAGAAGATTACAGTGGGCTCGGGTGGCCAGGAAAGTCTTTACATACGTGATGGCATTAATAATTGCAAAGAAGAAATATAGAAAGAGTAAGTGGTATATAAAAACTGGAATTCTTTGACATTTAAAGTGAACTATGGGTTCCTAAACTGATGTTCTTCTTATAGGTCTGTTGTCAAGAGGATGAGAAACATAAGGCTTGAGTTGGTTTTCAAGACCTAATTATTGGGGAAAGCAAATTTAGGAAGGTGTCTAAATTGTAGTGAGTCCTATGACTGCCAGATTTTGGCAGAATTACCTAGGACTCTGCAGATGACTTGCAAGCAGAGAAACAACTGCATTGGAAAGAGACTACTCCAAAGCTGCCTGAGAAGGAGGTCTATTCCAGCATGTCTAGGGGAAGATATTTCCAGGGATAAGATAACTGCATGGGACATCTGAGACTCAAGATAAAATATATTCATTAATTGAAAATTTGAATTGGGTTAACCGGTTACAAGAAAAATTGACGTTATTTGATATTGATGATCATTATTGTGTTACTTTGGTCTTTTGTTTCATGGTTTTTATGTTCATTGAGTTTTTTTGGTGACCTTGCTTATATGTACATCTCCTTTCTAAAATTAGCACATGGTGTGCTCTCTGAGTAGCTTAATCTGAAATATGCCCAAGTTTACATAGAGAGCCTATCTAACAAGGTTTATATTTTTGGGGGATACATGAGATTGTGAATCTGTGTATCTAAGTTTATTCAACTTTATGACATTGATGGAAACATGGGATTATGATTTGTGAGGTATAGTGCACTTGTTTGTGAGTTTAAATCCCCTAGCTCATAGCTACTAATACTTGTTCAAATTGATTTGATACAAGCAACAAAGATTAGGATGATGCAATTGAAGATAGAGGTGAAGATTGAATGTGATATTAAAGCATATATATATATATATATATATATATATATATATATATAAGTATGTGTATACATTTGCATATATATATGTATATATATACATTTGCATATATATGTATATATATATTTTTTATATATGTATGTATCACACACACACACACACACACACACACACACACACACACACATGGTTGTTGTTGTTGAGTCATTTCCATATATATGGCTAGCACCAAATGGGGGAATTATTGAAAGTTATGTTGAGTCATTGACTTGTTTCCGGACCTGCTTGTCAATCAGTGTTAAGGGAGGCTTTGCTGGGGAAGGTAACACCAAATCAGCAGCTTTTTGAATTATCTGCTCTGCCACTTACCACTACCTGAGATGTTTCTACCCCTACATACAAACTGTCCTGTACTTGTTACCTTGGGGAGAGCTGAAATGCAAGGGCCCAACCTCTTTTGCTGACATTGACCTATTGAATTGTCTTTATCTCGTTATGAAATCTATCAATAAAAACTGGCCCCACCTTAAAGCCATCACTGATCTCTAGTGCTACCTTGGGGTACTTATAATAAACTCCTATTGTCTATCCTGAGTTTTGTCTGGTTAATCAAGGTGAAAGTCCAAAGAATTTTCCTTTCAACAATGGGACTCATTGTTCAGTCCTGTCTGACTCTTTATGATCTTATTATGGGATTTTCTTGACAAAGACACTGTACTGGTTTGCCATTTTTTTTTCTCCAGTTCATCTTTGTTGTTGTTCAGTCATTCAGTCCTGTCCCACTCTTTATGATCCTATGGATGCCAGACCCTTCTATTCTCCTCTATCTCTTGAAGTCTGTCCAGGTTTATATTTAATGTTTTCATGATACTATCTGTTTTGTTGTTGTGACACTATTTATCCAGCTCTTCCTCTTCCATTCCCTTTTTCTTTTGCTTTCAATCTTTCCCAACATCTGGGTCTTTTTCAACTAGTCTCATCTTCTCATTATGGAGCCAAAGTATTTAAGCTTCTGCTTCAGTATTTTACCTTCCACTGAATAGCCTGAATTAATTTGTTTAAGTATCTATTCATCTGACCTCCTTGCTGGCCAAAGGACTCTCAAAAGTCCTCTCCAGAACCACTATTCAAAAGTGTCAATTCTGTGGTGCTCAGCTCTCCTTACAATCCAACTTTTACAATCATATATTGTTCCTGGAAAAAATTATAGCTTTGACTATTTGGACCTTTGTTGATAAAGTGATATCTCTGCTTTTTAGCATGCTGTCCAGATTTGCCATAGCTTGCCTTCTAAGGAGGAAATTTCATGGCTGTGATCACCATCTACAGTAATCTTTGAGCCCAAGAATATAAAATCTGACACTATTTCCATTTATTCTCCCTCTATTTGCCAGGAAGTGATGGGACCAGTTGCTAAGATCTCAGTTTTTTGATTTTAAGCTTCAAGTCAGCTTTTACACATTCATTTTACACCTTCATCAAAAGGCTTCTTAATTCCTCTTCACTTTCTGCTATTGTATACTTGCATATCTGAGATTGTTAACATTTCTCCTGGCAATCTTAATTCTGGCTTTTGATTCATTCAGCCTGGCATTTCCCATGATGTACTGTGTATGTAAGTTAAACAAATACAGTGACAAAATACAGCTTTGTCATACTTCTTTTCCAGTCTTAAGCCATTCAGTTGTTCCATGTTTGGTTCTAACTGCTGCTTCTTGGCCTGTATATAGGTTTCTCAGGAGACAAGTAAGATGATCTGGTATTCCTATATCTTTGAGGACTTGCCACATTTTGTTGTGATCTACATGATCAAAGACTTTGGTATAATCAATGAAGCAGAAGTAGATGTTTTTCTTGGTAAACATTTTTTTTGGTTTGTTTTTAGGCAATTGGGGTTAAGTGACTTGCCCAGGGTCACACAGCTAGTAAGTGTCAAGTATTTGGTCTGAGGCCAGATTTGAACTCAGGTACTCCTGACTTCAGGGCCGGTGCTCTACCCACTGCGCCACCTAGCTGCCCCGAGTAGATGTTTTTTCTGGAACTTTGTTGCTTTTCCCATAATCCAGCGAATGTTGGCAATTTGGTCTCTAATTCCTCTGCCTCTTCAAAAAAAGCCTGCTCTTCTGGTAATTCTTGTTTCACATGTTGCTGAAGCATAACTTTCAGAATCTTAAGCATAATCTTGCTGACATGTGAAATGAGTGCAATTTTTGTTAATTTGAACATTCCTTGGCATTGCCATTCTTTAGGATTGGGACATAAACTGATCTTTTCCAATCCAGTGGCCACAGTTGAGTTTTCCAAATATGCTAGAATATTGTATGCACCACTTTAATAGAATGTTTTACAGACAAAGAAACTGAGGCAAATGTGTGTTACGTGACTTGCCCAGGGTCACATAGCTAGTAAATGTCTGAGGCCAGATTTGAACTCAGGTCTTCCTGATGCCAGGTCTGGTGTTCTATCCACTGTACTACCTAGCTGGATTGAAAGATATGTAGAATTTGGATAAGTGGAGAGGAGGTAATGGTGGTGGATTCTTAGCTAGAGGAACAAGAGAACACTATAAGCCAAAGCATGGAGTTGGAGTTGAACAAGACATAGTGTGGGAGAGTGGAGATATTGTATCTTACACATTGGAAAACCAAACCAAACCAAACCAAACAATGCATCAAATCTGCTTAATACATTTCTGAAATACTGCTAAAGGTGGAAGTCCTTGACTAAGTATAGAATTCGTCAGTCAACAGTAAATAATTATTTACTGAGCACCTCTATGATATGTGACCAATATAGGAGATACAAAATACGTTTATTATTTTTCTCCCAAATAGTTTAAGAAATAATACTAGCATTTAGAGAGCAATTTGGAAATTTCATGCAATACGTACTACTATGCCAATGGCTCCGTGCCAGGCACTGGAGATACCTGAAGCAGTTCTTGCCTCCATGGAGCTTGCATTCTGCCTGGGCACTAAACCATAAGGTGCTACATATAAGCAGAGTAGGAAGTGGAAGTTTGATCTTTCTCAAAATGCAGTTTACATAGGGTGTTTGTTAGATTGTCCAAAGACAATATAAAGTACATAGAGCTTAAATAGGTGTAGTTGAGAACTTGGATGATGGAATTATGTGTTCTGGCTAGGCATATAATGGAGACACAGCTAGAATTCTAGTTAATTTTCCAAGAAGACTAGAGTAAGTTCATGGTTTAGTGTTTCCCAACAACTGTTTTACTACCTTGTGTGGTTTTCAATGGCACAAGTTCATTGTTAAAAGAAACATAGGTCATATTTAAGGTGTAAACTTCAGTAGAATTCTCCCCATAAATAGAAGGCAAATTCATCACAGTTTTTTTGTAGCAACTATGTTTTTCTCCCACATGAAAATTCCTGCTTTTGTACTCATCACAGAGCAGAGACCTGGCATGAAGGATACTAGAATTAACCATGTATGTGTCTAAGCTTCAAGAAAATTGTGAATGAAATTAGGCACTGGAATCAATTAATCAATCACTTAAAAGGCATTTATTGAGTTCTCACTAAGTGCCAGGCACTGTGCTAAGCACTGGGTTTGAAAAGAAAAGGAAGAACAAAAACTGGGTACTCTTTCTTTTAGGAAGGAGTAATTAACAGTTATAAATGCATTTTACTGTAGAAACATTTCACCTGTTGTCAACAAGTCTTTGAGGTGATGATTTTTAATATATATGAAGGTAAAGAGAAAATGCCACAATTTTCTCTGAACACAAATTGCCATAGGTTTTGCAACTGGAAAGTCTGTTGGTTTTAAGCCAAAGGCTTGATCTTTGGTACTCTGCAATTCAAGGATAATTTGGTACTTAAGTCCCTTCCCTAACAGGGTGGAGATAAAAGGCTTCTCAGGCACAATCACTATTTTCAATGGAGGCTAAATCTGAAGTTAGAGTTTAGCATGGTCTCTCAGAGGAGAGACCTGCTCAATAGTGGTAATGCCTTTCTTTTGTATAAGCATATTATGCCTTTCAGAATGCTTTCCCTAATTACCTCATTTGATCTTCATAATAGCCTTGTTGGCCATGTTCTATTCTATTAGCCCCATTTTACACTTCAGTATTTCAGTGCATCTGTGATCCCATTGTCATGGGTGCCTCTACCTGGACAGATTACAACCCATCCAAGCCCTTTTATCCTATGCAATAATTGTCCATGTCTTTTCATAATTTCCCATAGAAATTCACCTAGAACACTAAAATACTTTTTTTCAATCCCTTAAGAGAACTCATAGTGTTATCAGATGCAGTTAGCTGGTGAAAGTGCAGAGGTGCCCAGCACATGGCATTCATGTGACTCTTAACACTCTCAAGTACTGCCAAACTAAATAAATGTAGTACCTATCCAATTTTAATGTGTTGATGTATTAATAAAAAAGAAATATATAAATAAATATGTGGTTTTCTTAATCCATATATGGTCCACAGGGATTCCTATACATAATTTAGTGGCTCCTCTTTCTATTTGAGCTTGGCACCACCAGTATAGTGTATAGCATTTTACTTATTTTTTTTAATATAAATTTATTTATTTGTAGTTTTCAACATTCATTTCCACAAGTTTTTGAGTTTCAAATTTTCAACCTGTCTTACCCTCTCCCCCACCCCAAGATGGCATGCATTCTGAATGTCCCTTCCCCTAGTCTATCCTCTTTTCTTTCTCTCCCCCCTTCTCGTATCCCCTTCCCCTTCTATTTTACTGTAGGGCAGGATAGATTTCTTATTTTTTTGTTTGTTTGTTTTTGCTTTTAGGCAATTGGGGTTAAGTGACTTGCCCAGAGTCACACAGCTAGCAAGTGTCAAGTGTTTGGTCAGAGGCTGGATTTGAACTCAGGTCCTCCTAACTTCAGGGCTGGTGCTCTATCCACTGCGCCACCTAGCTGCCCCAAGGATAGACTTCTGTACTCCATTTCCTGTATTTCTTATTTCCCGATAGCATGTAAAAACTTTTTTTTAAACATATGTTTTTAAAACTTTAGGTTTCAAATTTTCTCTCTTCCTCCCTCCCCACCCACCCTCATTGAAAAGGCAAGCAACTCAATATAGTTTGTACATGTGCAGTTATACAAAAACACTTCCATAGTAGACATGTTGTGAAAAACTAACTCTATTTCCCTTAATCCTATTCTGCCCTCCCATTTATTCTATTCTTTCTTTTGCCCCTGTTCCTCCTCAGAAGTATTTACTTCTGATTACCCCCTTTCCCTATCTGCCCTCCTCTCTATCATCCCCCTGCTCTTTTGTCCCCTTCTCCCCCTATTTTCTGTAGGGTAAGACAAACTTCCATATACAATTGAATGTGTCTGTTATACCCTCCTTAAGCCAAATCCTACAAGAATAAGTTTACTCATTCCTCTCACCTTCCCCTGCTTCCCTCCACTGTAAGAGATTTTCTTTTCTGTTTTTTTTTGTGAGATAATTTACCCCATTCTACCTCTCCTTTCTTCTTCTCTGAGTATAATCCTCCTCATCCCTTAATTTTATTCTCCAGATATGACCCCTTAATCTTCAACTCACCCTGTGCCTATCTATCTATCTATCTATCTATCTATCTATCTATCTATCTATCTATCTATCTATCTATCTATCTATATACATACATATAATTTTTTTCCTCCAACTACCCTAATACTGACAAAGGTCTCATGAGTTATAAATATCATCTTTCCATGCAGGAATGTAAACAGTTCAATCTTAATAAGTCTCATGATTTCTCTTTCCTGTTTACCTCTTCATGTTCCACTTGAGTCCTGTATTTGAAAGTCAAATTTTCTATTCAGCTCTGGTCTTTTCATCAGGAATGCTTGAAAGTCCTCTATTTCACTGAATGACCATTTTTTCCCCTGAAGGATTATACTCAGTTTTGCTGGGTAGGTGATTCTTGGTTGTAATCCTATCTCCTTTGCCCTCCGGAATATTATATTCCATGCCCTGTGGTCCTTTAATGTAGAAGCTGCTAAATCTTGTGTTATCCTGATTGTGTTTCCACAGTACTTGAATTGTTTCCTTCTGGCAGCTTGTAATATTTTCTCCTTGACCTGGGAACTCTGGAATTTGGCTATATTCCTAGGAGTTTTCCTTTGGGGATCTCTTTCAGGAGGAGATCGTGGATTCTTTCAATTTCTATTTTGCCCTCTGGTTCTAATATATCAGGGCAGTTTTCCTTGATAATTTCTTGAAAGATGATGTCTAGGCTCTTTTTTTGATCATGGCTTTCAGATAGTCCAATAATTTTTAAATTCTCTCTCCTGGATCTATTTTCCAGGTCAGTTGTTTTTCCAATGAGATATTTCACATTGTTTTCTAATTTTTCATTCTTTTGGATTTGTTTTACAGTGTCTTGATTTCTCATAAAGTCACTCTTCCAATTGCTCTATTCTAATTTTTAAGGAAGTATTTTCTTCAGTATCTTTTGGACTTCCTTTTCCATTTGGCCAATTTTTCTTTTTAGGGCATTCTTCTCCTCATTGGCTTTTTGGACCTCTTTTGCCATTTGGGTTAGGCTATTTTTTAAGGTGTTATTTTCTTCAGTATTTTTTTGGGCCTCCTTTAGCAAGCTGTTGACTTGTTTTTCATGATTTTCTTGCATCACTCTCATTTCTCTTTCCAGTTTTTCCTCTGCTTCCCTTACTTGCTTCTCAAAATCCCTTTTGAGCTCTTCCAAGGCCTGGGACTGATTCATATTTTTCTTGGAGGCTTTGGATGTAGGAGCTTTGACTTTGTTGTCTTCTTCTGGTTGTATGTTTTGATCTTCTTTGTCACCAAAGTAAGATAATATAGTCTGAATCTTTTTGCACTGCTTGCTCATGATCCCAGCCAATTACTTGAGTTTTAAGCTCTTTGTTAAGGTAAGAGTCTGCTTCCAATGTGGAAAATGTACTGTCCCAAGCTTCAGGGCTTTGTATAGCAGTTTTCAGAGATACTTGTAGGTACCTGTAAATTTTCAGTTCTTGCAAGGTGGTATGATAAGGGGTGAAGTGTTTACTCCTTTCCTGCCCTGTGACCACAAGTATTCCTTTCTGCCCTGTAACTGTGAGGAGGGGTTCCTCTCCCCAGCCAGTACAAGCTCCACCATGCCAGCGTTCCTCCTCACCCCAGAACCGCCACCCAGAACTGTGACCCAGATCCAAACATGGACAAAGCAAGAGATTCCTGCCTCTGCATTGGCAAAGAGATCCCTGCGATCCCTCTCTGATCAGCCACTGTATTCCCCCTCAGTCTGAGGGCTGGAAGCTCGGGAAGCAGCTGCCCCCCCAGGACCATGCTTTTGGGGAATGAAACTGAGACCCTGCCTTCCTTTCTCAACACCGACAGAAACAGACTTTTCCCACTGACCTTCTAAGTTGTCTTTGGCATTGGTGGATTGAGGAGTCTGGAAACCTCCACAGCTGCCCGAGATTCAGTCCTCTGAAGCCTGCTCCAGGTTTGCTGCGGCCTGCTTGCCCACGCTGCGCTGCGCTCCCAGCCCAGCGAGATACACCTTTCTGATCAATCATCCAGATTGTCTTGGGCTGGAAATTTGTTTCACTCTGTCTCTTTGTGGGTTCTGCTGCTTCAGAATTTGTTTAGAGCCATTTTTTAGGAGTATTTGGAGCAGTTTGGAGGAGAGCTTAAGCAAGTCACTTCTTTCATGCTGCCATCTTGGCTCCGCCCACCTAGTGTGTAGCATTTTAGACTTGGAGTCAGAAGGAACTGAGTTGAAATCCAGCCTCAGAAAATTACTAGGCAAGCCACCTCAATTTATAAAAATGAGGCTACTATGAATATCTATCTCCTAGGGTTGTTGTGAGGATTAAATGAGATATTTGTAAAATACTTTTAAAAATCTTAAAGTATTATGTGAATGATAGTTGTTATTATTATCATTATTAATATTATCGTTATTACCCCTAACTCTTATGCTATGAGCAGTCTACTTCCTTTTCTAAATATCTGAATATCATTTTATTAATTTTTTTGAGGAGAGCGAAGGGATCAGGGTATAGACTTAGGTTTAGAGAGAGAGAAAGAAGAGAAGAAAAGAGGAGAGGAGAGGAGAGGAGAGAATAGAATAGAAGGGAAGGGAGGAGAAGAGAAGCAAAGGGAAGAGAAGAGAAGAGAAGAGAAGGGAAGAGAAGAGAAGAGAAGAGAAGAGAAGAGAAGAGAAGAGAAGAGAAGAGAAGAGAAGAGAAGAGAAGAGAAGAGAAGAGAAGAGAAGAGAAGAGAAGAGAAGAAAAGGAGCCCATGACAGAGTCTTGAGGAATGTGGACAGTTAGAGGGATAATATGGATAATAAGCCAGAAAAGGAGGCTGGGAGGTAGTGGAGGTGTAACTAAGATAGGTGGGAGGAAAGCCAAGAGAGAGTAATACCACAAAACCTCAGAGAGAATAGAGAAACCAGGAGTGTTTTCAACAGAGTCAAATACAGAAGAAACTGAAGGACTAAGAAAAGCCCATCATTTTGGCAATTAAGAGATTGTGATAAATAGAGATAGCAGTTTTAGTTGAATGATAAGGGACTGAGTGAATGAGAAGAGAGGAAATGGAGTCAATGTATATACACAGCTTTTCTAGCTATTTAGCTGAGGAAGGGAGGACAGCTATAGGATGAGAGCTTGAGAAGGTAGAGTAGAAGGAATGTATTTTTCCCCAATTCAATAAGCTTTTATTAAATGGATGCTATATAAAAGTTACTATGCTAAAAACTAAGAATATAAAGTTATAAATTAGAGTATTTTGTGCCTTCAGGAAGCTTATATTCTAATGGGAAAAGCTGACACACACACACAGATAAAGCAATACAAATTCCATATATTGTAAAGACAAAGTAGTTTGCGGGGGTGGGGAATAGACCTGTAATCACTGGACTAGGACAATCATGACAGGGATCAGCCCTTGAGTTAAGCCTTGAATGGAGGTGAGGGTTACAAGTTTTAGAGGGAAGCTTTTTGATTATTGTATTTTTATTTTATCTTATTGAATGCATTTTTAAGGATGGAGTAGACTTCATCATATTTGAAGACCATACGGAAGAAACCAATAAGCAAAGGGAAGATTAGAGAAAGAGGGAAGGTTATAAAAGGGACAATCTACTAGAAAAGAGTAGAGGGGATGTGATCAAAGATACATGTAGAAGGTTTGGCCTTGGAAAGGAGAAGAGGAAAGGAGAAGAGAGTGAGAGAGATAAGGTGAAGCAGGTTGAAATGTAGAGAAAGAGAAAAGATAAAGCTTATGATAAGTGACCTCATATTTTTCAGTAAAGTAAGAGGAAAGACCTCACCTGATAGAAGTGGGGAGGGAGATTTCTGAGCAGCACAAAGAGAGAAGGTTTGGAATTGCTTTTTTGTAGGGTGAGATAGAGAAATAATTAGGGAGAAAAAAGGATTGTCTTGTGTCAATGGAGGCCTAATATAAGTTGGATAGCATGAATTTATTTTGGACCCAGTTAGCACAGTTGTGTGACTTCCTCCAGATCTATTCATTAGCACATAAGTAGAGGCAGCAGAGGCAGATAGTAGGGTCAATCTAAGTCTGGGGTAGGATAAGACATCAGTGGCAATAGGAGAAAAGGTAGAGGATTCAAGAGTAAATTAAAGTGTGAAGCTGAATCAATTCACTCTAAGATTGATGTTGGAAAGGGAGGAAGGTTAATTTAGAGTAGGATAATAGCCTAAGAAAGTAGGTAGGGTGGAAAGACTAGAGGTCAAATGAAGAATTGGGTAAGGATGAATAAGGCATTAGGAGAGATGGCATGATAAGAGGTTATGGAAGATAAAGGAATGTCAAAAGTTTGGGTTAATTTAGGGGTACACTTATGGGAAATAGTAAGATCCAGGCTGTGACCATCCCTGTGGATTGTAGAGGTGGAGAGAAGTAGTAGACAATTGGATTTAAGGAGATTAAAGAATTGGGAAGATGGAGACTTTGAAGGGACCAGCAACATGGTTGTTAAATTTCCTTAGTATAAACACAAGACTTATGTAAGAGAGAAAGACAGTGAGCTAGGTGCTTAACTACTTGATAAAACTGATAGAATGACCTGTGGTTTAGTACACAACATCCTTATAGTGTGGAAAATGTTAACTGAGAGAACTTTGAAGGAGAAATTTCTATAGGAGAGCAGCTAGTAGATAGTCTGGAAGTGGCAGTAGGGAGCAAGGAGAATTTTAACTCTCCCTCCATTATCAAGGCCAAGGTCTCCCACTGAATCCTGGGCCATCTCCAGTTTTCCTGATCAATATCTGGTCACTGGACCCAGATGACTCTGGAGGAGAAAATGAGGCTAGTAACTTTGCACAGCTCTCCCTCACTCAAACCAAATTTAATTGCAAATCATGTCATCATCTCCCTGATGTCATGGTCCTCTTTGAGAATGAAGGACAAACCACACACACAATTGAGGGGTTAGAGTGAAGGAGGATAGTCAGGGTGAAAAGATGTTTTTTTCACTAAGGCATAGTAGAAATGGCAGGATACATGTATTGATGAGCTAACTCAACCATGGGGATTAGGACATGGATAGAGTAAGGTTAAGGAGGATGAGGAGGAGGGAACAGATTGTTTGCTTCTAGGTGCCCATAAATACAGGAGTAGGAAAATAACGTGGTAGGGATTTTTCTAGCCATAGGAGTAGCAATAAGTGGTAGGATGAATTTTATAATGGTCACAGTCACAAAGGGGTCTTGTTTTTAGTTAAAGGCCACAGGCATATCTAGATGGGAACGTGGAGTGAATGGTTTTGCAATTGGGAGTCCCAGTTGGAAAAAGGTCCTGGGTAGGTCCTGGGTCACCCCTACCATACCTGTTCCTTCAGGCTGACGATGTTCACTCAGCTAATTAGTGTCATGGGAAAGATTTGAACCTTGTTCTCTCCCCATGTCAAGCCTTACACTCTTTCCACATCATTCTACAGGAAGTATCTAAGTGTTTTTAGTTTTGGTAAATTGCAACACTGTCCCCAATGCTGAACCAAAAATGTGGAAGTGTTTGTGTAGAGGAGCACACTGCAGGGTCCTCAGTTTGAATCATTACTTATGGTAGCATGGGTTCTCTTTTGAGCAGTATAATTCCTAAGGAGTATAGTAAGATATACAATAAAACTTGCCTTGGTTAGAAGCATTCCATGATTCACAGATATGTAACATCACTAGTGAAATAATCAGTGTGAAAAGATGGTTTTTTGCAGCAGGGTGTTTGGCAAATTTGAAAACACTATGTAATTTTTCACATGTAATCTAGGTTGATTTACTCCTCCTCTTCAATTCTGAGCATAGTTTACTTTTGATCTGTAGTGCCTATCCAAGATATATTCACTGATGGACCAACTCAAGTGGTTAACAACTGCATATCATATACATTCAACTTTTTAATCAAGGAATTCTCTGTTCATCCACTTTGTTTTTCTCACATGGATTGCTAGGTTGGTCTCTTTTAAGTAAACTTATTGCATCCATTCTTGTAAAGACTTTAAAGGTATGAAAAAGTAAATACATAGGCAAGTGTTCGTTATCTTTCCAGATGTTCTTCTTATTTTTTTTATATAGGTGATGAACTTTCCTTTTTGGGGAGATTCTTTCTTTGAGATACTTTGAAAATTGATCTTAGAGTGGCCTAAAATTGTGCCATCTACAGCACAAGTTTCTTTTGTATTTATTTAGATAGGTCATTTCTTTAAGCGGGACTTCTACTTCCTCACATAGCATGTCAGATATTAAGTTGCCAGAGAACAAATGTGGTAGTTCCACAATTATTGCTGGTGAGAATAGAAACATTGGCAGATCTGTTTCATTCTTCTGAGTTCATCTAAAAATTTCTCAGGATGATTGAGTTTAGCTGACTCTCATGCCAACCTCATTATAGCCTTATTTTCCTTTCAATTGCTTTTCCTATTTCGTGTGATGAGATTGCTTATAATTTTCCAAATTCCTCTTTTGTATATTTTGCAAATGATTTTTAACTCTAAACTAGTAGTTGCCATATCTCTGCTTGTCAATGAGATCAGATGTTTGTTGGCTAAGGCAGTTTCTTGGTTCTTTGGGCATTTTTATTATAGTAAATATTTTGTATTGGTTAAATGATTCAAAAGCTTTTCCAAACAGGTGAGATTAGAGGTACATATTGTCATCTTCTCATCTCTTTATTCATTTTCTTCTAATTTGGCATTGATTCTTACCTTTGGGTAATTAATGATCTGACTATACATGAATGACTAAGTCTGTAAAGATTTCCATAATGACAACCAATAGTAATTTCCTATCTGTTAAGATATAGTCAGGTTCAACTTCATGATATCTTTTGAAATTTGCTGTCTCCTTTTGCTTCACCCATTCAAGAAATTGTTCATGATATACAACTCAAAAGTTCTTAGTAGAGAGTCTTCTCTAAGCCTTTAATCTCTTATTTTGTCCTCATTTTATAGCAGAGATATGGAGTGAATTAAGTTTAACCATTTAGCTAGCCAGTTTTGGAAGCCACTTCTGATTCCTGATTCTTGGTCCAATGTCCTTTCCACTCGGGCAGTTGGGGGTAGTGGATAGAATGATCAATTTAGATAGAGTCAGGAAAGATGTTTTTTTACAATCCACATTTAAACGCTTAACTAGCTATGTGACCTGAGCAAGTCTCTTAAATTTTCTGAGTCTCTAATGAAGATGGTAAAAATAGTAGTTTATTTCACAGGGATATTGTGAAGTTCAAATGAAATAATAATAATATGGCAACAATAATTGCTAGCATGTATATAACACTTCAAGGTTTACAAAGCAAAGGACTTTCCAAATGTTTTATTTTATCCTCATAGCAATCCTAGGAGGTAGATTCTATTGTTATTCCCATTTTACAGATAAAGAAAGTGAGGTAAACAGAGACTAAATGATTTGCCCAAGATCACACAGCTGGTAAGTGTCTGGGTCTGGATTTGAACTCAGGTATTCCTGACTCCAGCTCCAGTATGTCACCTAGCTATTTCATAATAATTTGTTAATAATAACAAATAATTTATTCAAAAAGTTTTGTAATCAATCCTTAAGGGACTGATAATTGTCAAATATTACTATTTTTATTTTTCCACTATATTATATTATTAATAGCTTAGGGGTAGATTTTTTTTCTAGATTGGTTAATGTAAGGATATGTTTTTAAATTTTATTATTGAAAATAACCATACCTAATTTTCAAGTAATAAGTACTGGGTCTACTAATTTGTTTTAATGGAACAAAAATTATTTTTTGTACTTTCTTGTGAATGTTCCTGCCTATGCAAATTCTATTCATAGAATTTGCTTCTGATATTTTCCTTTGAATACACATTTTATTCAAATTTTACAAAAGTTGACAAATGCAAAATAAATCACCTAACAAAAGAGTGAACATGCATTATAATGTTCAGATGTGGAAATATATTTGTTATTGTAAATGAATCTTACAGCAGGTCTTTAAAAGTGGCATTGTACAGCAGTCTTTGTATGATGTGGTAAATAAAGTTAGAATCATTTCTGTATGAAATGCACTGTTGTTTCCTATATTGATTTACAATAGCATAAAATATTTATTAAATACATTGCAATAGTACTGGAGATAAATAATGGAAAGTCAAAATGAATAGAAATAACTGGTTTCTAAGGTATCAGGAGAGCAGATACCCACAGACTGAATGTACTTAGGGTTGGGGCAATCAATAGACATTTACTAAGTGTTAGGCACTGTTGGAGATACAAAAAGAGACAAAGACAGTCCCTGCCCTCAAGGCACTTACAATCTAGACAACATGGGAACAAATACATACAAACCAAGCTATACACTGGATAAATAAGAAATAATTAACAGAGGGAAAGATATAATTAAAAGGGGCTAAGGAAGGCTTCCTTAGAAGGTAGGATTTTAGTTGGGACTTAAAGGAAACCAGAGAGGTTTGTAGTGAGAGCAGAGGAAAGAGAGCATCCAATGAATGGGGAACAGGCAGAGAAAAATGTCCAGCCAAAGTGTGTGTGTTGGGGAGGAAGGTATAAGAAGACTAGAAAGTTAGGAGGAGGCAACATTATGAAAGGATCACAGAATTTATGCATTAAAAAATCCTTCTCCTCCCTTCCCCCCACCAAGTAAATGGAAAAAGCTCTTTGCAAACCTTAAGGTAACCATATAAATGCTAGCTATAATATTTTAAAATGTTGTAGTCCGCTTGTGCCCACCCTGTACCTCTCCATTGCCTTTGGAGTGATCTTTTACTTCAGGTCCTTAGAGACTACAATATTACATGACTTGTAGTACAATATTCAACATCAGTAGAAGAATATTGGTAATAAAAACATGAGCCTTCATTTCAGAAAATAGCTTGGGGCCCTTAGAAGAACTACACATGCTTAAAAGTCAATTCGGACTCTTCCCTTCCTTCTTTTTGATTCTGGGCTGCCTCTCATTGTCTTTTAGAAATGTCTCTCCAAGATATGCACACTGATGGACAAGCTTTAGAGGTTGTCTAAACTCCTCTTTGGGCAGGCTAAACTCTTCTGGATTTCATTTAGTTGATTTTGTGACCTTCCAGGGCTTGATAAAATTAGTGCAATGTTATCCACAAACAGCAATATCTGGAGAACCTCACTATCTGTAGGGAATTCTTCCTTAATTTGGATTTACTCCCCCATAGGGGAAGATATCTTTGATAAACACAAATAACTTTGTTAGACTTCATTAGACATTAAGAGTCACCTTTTTGCGTTATTGAATCAAATACTTTTTTTAGAGTTCAGAAATACTTGGGACTTTGCATTCTAGGCATTTTTCAGTCTGTGCAGATGCGACTACTGTGAAATACTTCTCAGTTAACTAACCTATTTCTTTCTAATTTCCTCAGTAAAGATGAGAAAGTAGATATATGGGTAGTAGTTGTTAGTATTCTTTTGGACACCTTTTGGTGGACAATTATAAAGTCTGAGACTTTCCCCCATGTATTTGATTTTTTCCCCTTTTACACCTGCCTTGAGAATTGATTTCTCAATGCCCTCAAAATAGGTCTACCTTCAGCATGGACCTCCTCAGTCTGTTCTTCATCTAGTCCGGCTAATTTTGCCACCTTTGTTTTCTTCAGTACCATTTCTACTTGCTACATCAACAAATATGGAACCATGTTGTTAGAATCCAAATATGGCATTTTTGCTGTCTTTGTTGGTGAAAAGGGCTTATTATAAAACTCTTTTCCATCTTTTGCCTAATTGTTGTCCTCCTTCTAGAAGGACATTCTTTTTTTTCAGTTTATTTTTTATTTTTTAATTAATTTTTAGTTTTCAATAATCACTTCCATAAGCTTTTGAGTTTTAAATTTTATCCTCCTTCCTTCCTATCTCCCTCCCCAAGATGACATGTAATCTGATATAAGCTCTACATTCATTCATATTAAACATATTTTCACATTAGTCATGTTGTAAGACTTACAGAAGAATTAGAACCAATAGGAGGAACCACAAGAAGAAGAAACAAAACAAAACTGAAGGGAAGAAAAAGAGCAAATAGTATGCTTTGATCTGCATTCAGATTCCATAGTTCTTTCTCTACATGTGAATAGCATCTTCCATCATGGGGCTTTTGGAAATTTCTTAGATCCTTGCATTGCTGAGAAGAGGTAAGTCTATCAAAGTTGTTCATAACACAACATGGCTGTTACTGTGCACAATGTTCTCCTGGTTCTGCTCACTTCACTCAGCATCAGTCCATACAAGTTTTTCCAGGTTTTTCTGAAGTCCACTTGCTGATCATTTCTTATAGCACAATAGTTTATAGCACAATTACATTCATATACCACAACTTGTTCAGACGTTCTCCAATTGATGGGCATCCCCTCAATTTCCAATTCTTTGCCACCACAAAAAGAGCTGCTATAAATATTTTTGCACATGTGGGTCCTTTTCCCATTTGTATGATCTCTTTTGGATACAGTCCTAGAAGTGGTATTACTGGGTCAAATGGTATGCACATTTTTATAGCCCTTTGGGCTAGTTCCAAATTGCTCTCCAAAATGGTTGGATCAGTTAGGAGGACATTCTTAATTGTTATCAGGCTGACTTTGTTTATTTTGATCTTTCATAAAGATTTCTTAGAATTATTTTTCTCACTACTGCTTTATGAGGTGATTTCAACTGTTCATAATCTTATACTACAATTCTGTAACATTTTCCACAATTTATATTCTAAACTGGTATTGCTGTTTGATGTTGTAGTTCTTCACTTAATATAAGTTGAATGTACATTGATGAAAGTAGCTTTTTAGGTTCTTTTGACTTAATTGTGGAGATTGATGTAAAATGGCAAAACATGTACAAGATTGTTATATTTTTCAACTTTTCTCTTTTTATTCTATTTTTAATTTTCTGGAGACAATAATTTATTTAAAATGTCACACCTGCATCTCTGAACTTCTTAACCTTTATTCCTAGTTTTGTCCTACAGAGCAAAAAGCACAAATATAATCAGTCTTCTAATTGGCAATCTTTTACATTTAATTATTTTATTTTATTTTTTTCTCAATTACATGTAAACAAAAATTTTGACATTCTTTTTTTAATTTTGAGTTTCAAATTCTCTCTCTCTCTCTCTCTCTCTCTCTCTCTCTCTCTCTCTCTCTCTCTCTCTCTCTTTCTCCCCCCCCCTTTCCTTTCTCCTCCTTGTGAAGGGAAACAATTTGATACAGATTATACACATGCAGTTATGTAAGACATTTCCATGTTATCCATGTTGCAAAAGAAAACAGAGACCAAAAAAAAAAAACCCAAAATAGTAAAGAAAGTTTAAAATATTGGTAGTCTTTTAAGTCTTTGAAGACAGTTATCATGTCACACCAACCCCCATCATGAGCAACTTCTGTAGTCTTAAACATTCTATATCCTTCAACTAATGCTCACATGAAATGTTTTCCAATGCTCTCAGTATGCTGGCCACCTTCTTCTAGATGTACTCTTATCTTCACACTGTTCTTTTTAAAATTTTAGCTTTTAAAAATTGTCATAGATATTTACATCATATTTATTTCTGAATAAATCACTTTTCCATTACCTATGCAGAAAGCCCTCCTTTATAACAAAAAAGTAAAACAGAAGAAAAAAAGTTTAGCAAAACTAACCAAAACCTATGTAAAGAAGATAGGAAAGTGCATTTTCTTCTCTCGTTTTCAGGACCAAGATTGTTAATTATTATTACAACTTTCAGTTTTATATTCCATTTACATATTTATAGTTATCATATATATTATTTTCCTACTTTTGCTTATATCACTTTGCATCAATTCATGGAAGTTTTCCCATACTTCTCTTATTTCTTTATGTTCATTGATTTTTACACCACAGTAATACTGAATTAAATTTGAGCTGTTCCCTAATCCATAGACATCTATTTTGTTTGCAGCTCTTTGCTACCACAATATTTTGGAATATATGGGGCCATTCTCTTTATCCTTTACCTTCTTAAGAGGGGAATGTTTAGCTGTGGTAAAAAATCATGGACATGCTAATTATCTTTTAGCATAATTCCAACTTACTCTCTGAAAAGGTAAAATCAATTCACAGTTTCATTAACTGTGCATTAGTGTACCTTCCCACAGACATTCCAACAGTCAGTGTTCTTTATAAAATGTGATGAGTGGAAATGAACACAATACATTGAACAGGGTCTGACCTGGGCAAAAGGGAGCAGGACAGTTGTCTCCTTGGTTTCAAACACTTTACCTCTAGGTGCTGTCTAGGGGACAGCATTAACTTTTTTGGTTGCTAACCTACACTTTTCATTCACACTGAATATAGATTCCACCAAAATCCCCAAATCACTTCCATGGAAATCGTTGGCTAGCCATGCCTATTTTACTTATGTTTCTCAACTTTTTTTGTTTGTTTTAACCTAATTTTTAACATATTTATCACTATTAAATTTCATTTTATTAGGTACAAACCATTTCCCCCTAGATTTTCAAGTTGTTATTTTTTTTGGGGGGATATACTGATTTTCTTATCCTTTGCTCTTCATGGGTCTCTCTCCCTATTCTTTGTGTTGACTTTGTATATTCTTTCCTATTAAGTCTCTAGGGATAAGGACAAGCTCTTCTTACCACTTTATTATGGGAAAGGGAATGTTTAGGGATGGGCCACATTGAATTAATTATTTTTGTTAAGGTTGTAAGGAATACTTCTGGAAACTTTCAGGAAAGTAACTTTGTTTTTATTGTCCTCTCAATGGGGAAAAAAGCAGTTATTGACCAATTAACTCAGTGTTTGCAGAGCTGGCTCTTATAGAATACACCTGCTCATAGGATTGTATATAGACAAAAGCAGGTCTTTTCTTCCTCTTTTGAAAAGAAAGCAAGATAAATAAATCATCTATAAATCACCTTAGCAGTTACAATCTGGAATAGGACATAAAATTAAAGGCTATGTTTTGTCCTAAAAATTCCTTGCAACAACTTATTATCTATAAGTACCATATTATACTGAAATGCTCCAGGCAGAAGATATAAAGTAAAAGATATCTAAGAAGATAAGCTTGTTCTGGATTTCAATAGGTTTTCCCCCCTTCCTGTTCGAAAGCTACAATGAGGTGAGTGAGCACCAATATACTATATTGATTGGATGCTGATTTTGCAAAAATTTTAAATGCAGAATGACAAACATTTTAATAGTGTTTGAAACTATGGTGATGTTATATTTATTATATATAATATATGATATATATGATGCTATATATTATATTGTGGATATATTTGCTTTTAGCAAAGCACACAAACATAGAAGCAATTGGTGGCACAGTAGATGGAGGGTTGGGCCTGGAGTCAGAAAGATCTGAGTTCAAGCCTGGCCTCAGGTACTTACTATGTGATCTTGAGCAAGTTATTTAACCTCTCTGCCTCAGTTTCCTCAATTGTAAAATGGGAATAATAATAGCATCTACATCCCAGGGTTGTTGTGAGGACCAAATGAATAATATTTGTAAAACTGCTTCGCACAGTACTCGGTACATGTTGCTGTTTGTTTTTTGTTTTTGAAGAGGACCAATGGCAACATGGGGTGATGTCTTGACTTGTGCATGAATGGGATTTAAATAAGGCAGAAATGCACAAAGTTGTCAGTCTTGAGCTCTCTCTTCCAGTGTTTTTAAAGTTCAGTGGTCAGGCAAAAGTCAAAGTGACTGGCGATGGCCTGGGATACAGTGGATGATCATGGCATCTTCAATATCTCATCAAGCTCTAAATGCCCCACAGTGTCTGCTTTAGCCTCTTTTATGGCTATTGAAGTGCATTGTTTTCATCCACCCATTCCACTGGGGGAAGTCTTCACACAGTTGGGGTAGACAACCCCCTAATTCACCTATGGGTTTGATGTCCTTTGATGCATCCTCAACATGGTTTAGCCCATCTGCCAAGATGGTTTACCCAACTGTGGTCACTGTACGTGCTATAGCTTCTTGGAGCCAAAGCTGCGAGTTGAGTGCCAAGGAGACACCAAAGGATGAGCAGCCTTGCTAAGGGCTCAGCAAGCTCTCACACCACAGCTGCTAGTCCTCCCTGAACACTTCATACACCTTGATGCACAGTAGGTGCTACATAATTGCTTATTCCCTTCCTTTGCCTACAGTTTAGGAATATCAAACACGATAGTTTGTTCTAATATATTATGTATTTATATCCTTCTTTGCCCTACTTTCCAACCTTTTACCATATAACCTGTGATTTCAACAGTGTAAGGAACTCTTGGAATGGAAATTCCCTCCACTGATACAAATGCACGGTTGTCTACTTTTCTGCAAGTCATTGTTGTAGAGAGTTTCTTGGAAAATAGAGACATTAAATGCCTTGGAAAGAACTCTGTATCTGCACTCAGAGGATATGAGTACAAATCTTGACTTGGCCACTAACTACTGTATGATCTTGGACAAGTATTTAATATTTTTAGGTCCCAGTTTCTATATCTATATAATAAGGGGATTGGACTATGTGGTCTCTAAGGTGTCTTTCCTTTTTTAAAATTAATTAATTAATTAATTTTTGGTTTTCAACATTTACTTTCACAAGATTTTGAGTTCCAAATTTTCTCCCTATCTCTCACCTCCCCCCCCGCCAAGATGATGTGCATTATGAACACCCTTTCCCCCAACCTGCCCTTCCTTCTATCACCCCCCCTTCTCTTATCTTCTTCCCCTTCTATTTTCCTGTAACAGGATAGATTTCTATACTCAATTGCCTGTATATCTTACTTCCCAGTTTCACGTTAAAATTTTTAACATATGTTTTTAAAACTTTGAGTTCCAAATTCTCTCCCTTCCTTTCTCCCCACTCACCCTCATCGAGAAGGCAAGCAACTTGATACAAGTTATGCATGTGTAGTCATGCACAACACTTCCATAGTACTCATGTCGTGGAAAACTAAATATATTTCCCTTCATCCTATCCCGCCCCCTATTTAATCTATTCTCTCCTTTGACCCTGTCCCTCCTTAAAAGTGTTTGCTTCTGATTACTCCCTTCCCCAATCTACCCCCCTCTTCTATCATCCCCTATCTCTTATCTCTTTCCTCCCTATTTTCCTGAAGGGTAAGATAGATTTACATACCTAATTGAATGTATATGTTATTCCTTCCTTAAGCCAAGCCCTATGAGAGTAAGATTCACTCATCCCCTCTCACCTTCCCCCAATTCTTCTCATTGTGAAAGCTTTTTCTTGTCTGTTTTATGTGAGATAACTTATCCCATTATACCTCTCCCTTTTTCCTTCTCCCAGTATAATCCTCCCTCACCCTTTAATTTTATTTTTTAGATATCATTAACTGCATCTTCGATGTATCTGTGCCCTCTCTCTCTCTCTCTTTGTATATATATACATATATATATGTATATATGTATGTGTGTGTGCGTATATATGTATGTATATATATATGTGTGTGTGTGTGTGTATATATACACACATATAGACATATAGTCCCTCTAATTACCCTAATACTGAGAAAGGTCTCATGAGTCACAAATGTTGTCTTTCCAAGTAGGAATGTAAACAGTTCAACCTTAATAAGTCCCTTATGATTTCTCTTTCCTGTTTACTTTTTCATGCTTCTCTTGAGTCTTGTATTTGAAAGTCAAATTTTCTGTTCAACTCTGGTCTTTTCATCAAGAATGCTTGAAAGTCCTCTATTTCACTGAATAATCATTTTTTCCCCCTGAAGGCTTGTACTCAGTTTTTCTGGGTAGGTGATTCTTGGTTGTAATCCTATCTCCTTTGCCCTCCAGAATATTATATTCCAAGCCTTACAGTCCCTTAATGTAGAAGCTGCTAAATCTTGTGTTATCCTGATTGTGTTTCCACAATACTCGAATTGTTTCTTTCTGGCTGCTTATAATATTTTCTCCTTGATCTGGGAACTCTGGAATTTGGCTATAATATTTGTAGGAGTTTTACTTTAGGGAACTTTTTAAGAAGGTGATTGGTAGATTCTTTCAGTTTCTATTTTGCCCTCTAGTTCTAAAATATCAGAGCAGTTTTCCTTGATAATTTCTTGAAAGATGATTTTTAGGCTCCTTTTTTGATCATGGTTTTCTGGTAGTCCAACAATTTGTAAATGATCTCTCCTAGATCTATTTTCTAGGTCAGTTGTTTTTCCAATGAGATATTTCACATTGTCTTCTATTTTTTCATTCTTTTGGTTTTATTTTTACAATGTCTTGATTTCTCATAAAGTCACTAGTTTCTATTTGCTCCATCCTAATTTTTAAGGAAGTATTTTCTTCAGTGAGCTTTTGGACTTCCTTTTCCATTTGTCCATTTCTGCTTTTGAAGGAATTCTCCACATTGGCTTTTTGGACCTCTTTTGCCATTTGGGTTAGGCTATTTTTAAGGTGTTATTTTCTTCAGTATTTTTTTGGCAAGCTGTTGACTTGTTTTTCATGATTTTCTTTTATCACTCTCATTTCTCTTCCAAGTCCTCTACTTCTCTTACTTGCTCCTCAAAATCCTTTTTGAGCTCTTCCATGGCCTGGAACTGATTAATATTTTTCTTGAAGCCTTTGGATGTAGGAGCTTTGACTTTGTTGTCTTCTTCTGGTAGTATGTTTTGATCTTCTTTATCACCAAAGAAGTATTCTATGGTCTGACTTTTCTGTGCAGTTGCTCATGTTCCCAGCCAATTACTTGAGTTTTAAACTCTTTGTTAAGGTAGTGGTCTACTTCCAGTGTGGAGAATTATGACCCAGATTCAAGCATGGACAAAGGAAAGAAGCTTGCCTTAGTGATAGCAAAGAGATCCCTGCAATCCCTCTCTGATCAGCTGCTTGATCTCCCCACCATCTGTGGGTGGAGAGCTCTGGAAGTAGCTGCTGCCTCATGGCTGTGCCAGAACTGGGGCTGGACCATGCTCCTCTCTCACTAAAGTCTGACACACCTTTCCTACTGACCTTCTAAGTTGTGTTTAGTGTTTATGGGTTGACAAGTCTGGAAACTAACTACAGTTGCTAGTGATTCAGTCCCCTGAGGCCTGCTCCAGGTTTGCTGATTGTGCTCCTCTCTCAGCCTGGCACAACAGACCTTTCTAATCAACTATCCAGGTTGTCCTGGAGTGGAAATTTGTTTCACTCTGTCTTTTTGTGGGTTCTGCTGCTCTAGAATTTGTTTAGAGTCATTTTTTTACACGTATTTGGAGGGGTTTGGAGGAGAGGAAGTCACTGCTTTTACTCTGCCATCTTGGCTCCACCCCCATTAAGACCTCTTTCAATTCTAAATCTATGACATTGTGATTTGCCTATGGTTAAAAAGTGGCTAGAGGGAAGCTAGATGGCATAGTGGATAGAGCGCTGGGCCTGGAGGCAGGGAGATTCATTTTCTTGAGTTCAAATCTGGCCTCAGATACTTATTAGCTTTGTCACCCTAGGCAAGGCACTTAACCCTGTTTCCCTCGGTTTCCTCATCTGTAAAATGAACTAAAGAAGGAATAGCAAACCACTCCAGTATCTTTGCTAAGAAAACTCCAAATGGGTCACAAAGAGTTAGATGTAACTGAAATGATTGAGCATCAAAAACAACCCAAGGATCTCACAATCTAATGGAGGGAGACAACAAGCAATCAAAGATGCTAAATACAGTATAAATAATTAAGAGAGGGAAGGCACTAGAATTTTGAGGGGTTAGGAAGATTTCCTGTAGGAATTGGGATTTAATTGGTACTTGAAGAAAACCAGGGATGCCAGGAGATGGAGATGAAGAGTAAGTTCATACCAGGCATGGGGGACAGCCAGAGAAAATGCGTGGAGTCAAGAAACAGTGTCTTGTTCATGGAACAGCCAGGAGGCCAATGTCATTGGATCAAAAAGTACATGTAAGAAGACTAGAAATTTAGGAAGGAACTAGGTGATGAAGGGCTTTGAACGTCAGACAAAAGATTTTGTATTTGATCCTGGAAGTAATAGGGAGCCACTGAAGTTTATTGAAGTTCTGAGGCTGCCTTGTTGCAGTGTGTCTAGTTTATCCTCAACTCTCAATGTGGTAAGTCCTGCTGGCTATTCTAGAAACACTTCTAGTATACTTATGAGTTCAAATTCTCTAACGTTTTTAAGTTCGTAAGGTCAATAAGGTCCATAAGGGAGATTCTCACTCTATCCCCCCAAACTCTACCCCAAACCTCTCAGAGGCTTGGCATTCTCTCTTTTATACTAGCCAAATGGGGAAAGTTCTATTCACAACCAGAATGCTGTTTTATACAAGATGCACAAGGTATGACTTAGCTTCTTCAGACAAATGCAGCTCTTTTTTTGTGTTCTCCTTTTTCATGCCATTATTAGCTTATTAATTAAACGCCTTTTGTTGATTCCCTAGAGATGTCTAGGCCTTGTTCATACTTAATTCAAATGTCAGACTTTTCATTCATTTGAGAAATCTAGGACCTCCATAAACATTGAGGCAGGGGTTTGGAAAACCCCTCTTACATGTGTATTTAGAAGTTTTGGGGCAAAGACTGATGGTCATGGTAAATGCCAGGATAGAGATGATGGAGTAATGGGATCTGTAGCCAGAAAAAGAGATAAAGGGGGTGGTAAGAAGATTAAAATTGATCCTGTATTACTTTCTTATTGATCTCATTTGTGGTTAATTGGTTTTGTTCTTTAACTGCCTGAAGTCATGATTCTGTCTCTGAACTTAGTTCAGAATTCTGCTGGCATGTAATTGGTTAAGTTTAGAAATCTAGTTCTCTTGCTAATGACTATTTTATTCTTGCCTCTGCTAACTTTGGGGGATAGAATTTGCAACAAGGGAGTCAGGCTTAGTATCTTCATTCCACCAAGCTATACTTCAAGGATGTCCAAAGCAGTCTGGGGCCTTGTCTTTGGCCTTGCAGGTGAACTCAACTGATGAACACTTTTTAGTCACAGGAGGGAGAGGAGGGGATGTTGCTAGTCTCTCATTTCTGACTTCCAACCAATCATATTGTTTTCCCTACCTTAGCTATGTAACCAGTAATGTTACCCTCAACCCCATGATGTCACCTACCTCATTTTGTTCTTTCTTCTGTACTCCCCAAAACCTATAAAGGAGGAGCTATTCTTTTGCTGGAAGTGGAGGAAGCCGTTGGTCAATTTTATTCTCAGGTTACCAGCTTGGATAATAAAATTATCTCACATGAAAAATGTGTCTCAGTATACCTTTTTGTTAAATTTCACTCCTGACAGAGGTCTTATGAGTTGTGACTGTTTCATAGGCAGTTCTGTGCTTTGTGCTTCTTTAAAAACCAGTGTCAAAGAAACACACATTATTCCATCCTCAGCACCTCCCTGGAGTAGGCTACAGAAATCTTCCCTAGGGGAAAAAGGGATCATTTGTGGGAGAGAGAGTATTAGTTATCTTTCATAAGTCTTTTCTAGTCGACCTAAGAGGCCTAAAATACTCTTAGCTGTAAGGTTAGTCAGGGATATCCTAAAATGATGCCAGGAAAGCCACTACAAAGTCCTATTTTCCCCTTCCTTGCTGAGTTTTGAAATTTCTTTAAAAAAGAGAACAGCATTTCATTGCTCAACTAGAGAGGAGATTTAAAATGCAAATGTTTAGTTGAGGTAATATTTTATAGTTAATGTGTCTCAATGAAAGCAGAATCAATCAAGTGAAAATGATGATTATGATAATAATAATAACTAACATTTAGACAACACTATAAGATGTAGAAAGTGCTTTCCTCCTTTTTTAGCCTTACCTCTCTTGATAGTGGAGTTACAGTGAAGAGAGCAGAAAGAACTAGAAATTCTGAAACGAGTAGAGGGACAGATATATGGGTAAGAAGAATTGAGGAATAGTCCACAAAAAGGGAAGCTGGGGATAGAGTAGGGGAAAAAAAACCCCTAACAACCATAGCAGTTTTACATATTTGTCAAGAATTACATATGACATCCTGGCACCAAGCATTGCAAATTCTGTTTTCACAGCATATCTTGCATCTGTTCTCAAGTGGAAGTATTAGATGGTCTCTAATGTCCATAGCTCTCCATCTATAATCCCATGAATGTCTATAATTAGAGTATAAACTGCCTGAGAGTAGGAAAGGTATTAGATGCTGTCTACTCATATTGCCTGTGTTTTAGTTCTAAAATATTACAATACCTGCCTGGTTGAACTCCTGGCTCCCATTGTCTTTCCCCTCTAAAACTAGTATTCCATCTCTCATCTATATGCCTTTGTCTGGGCCAGTCCTCCATCCCTGGAATGCATTCCCTACTTTCCTGCCTCTTAGAATATATAGTCTCATTTAAGGCTTAGCTGATAAACTACTTCCTAAAGAAAGCCTCTCTTAATGGGTATGGTTCAAATTCCCTGTGTTCAAATTTATATATTATATTATATTACATTATATTATATTATATTACATTATATTATATTATATTATATTATATTATATTATATTATATATATTATATTATATTATATTATATTATATTATATTATATCATCTCATCTCATCTCATCTCATCTCATCTTATCTTATCTTATCTTATCTTATCTTATCTTATCTTATAGCATATCATATCATATTATATCATATTATATTATATCACATTATATCATATCATATCATATTATATTATATCATATATTATCATATATTACATTATATCATATCACATCACATTATATCATATATCATATCATATCATGTCATATCATGTCATATCATGTTATATTATGTTATGTTATGTCATGTCATGTAATATCATATAGTACCATATATTTTGTTGTATTAATCATATCATATCATGTCATATCATTATAATATTCTATTATATACATGTTTATCTATTACACACTGTATCCACCAGCAAAATGTAAACTTCTTAGGAACAGGAACTATTTTTCAGTTTGTTTTTGCATCCCCTGACTTGAGCATTGTGATTTTCTTGCAGTAGAAGCTAACAAAGTATTTATTGAGTTCGATTTCATAAGGTACAAGCTTTGAGTGGAGGTATATTTGTCCTGCTTTTGCAAATGCAGACATTTCTGTTTCCTGTAATTTTCAAAGACTCTAAAAAATTTGCTTTTAAAATGAGCATTTTTCTATAGAGGAACTTCATTTCCAAGGGATTAATTAATTGAAGCATCACTGTATACTGCAGGGCATTTGTTGATTAAAATACAGGGTGGTAAGCTCATATTACTAAGGTATATTATTCTTTTGATGAACTTGCCACTGTTATTGATGATGAATGATGCTCATTCTTTTCACAAACTCTTTCTTTCTCAAAAACCAGTATCACTTACCAGTCTATAGTTTAACATTTATCCTCTACCTACCAGATGTGGTATTCAAATACTGATGTATCAAAAGGCAATCTACTATTCACTGAGGTCATCAAGGCAAGAATGGTTCCTTGGCTACATTCATCAGTTAGCAAAGGATGACTTAATGGAAATACAGCATTTTCATTGTTCTGAGTTTTTTTTTCTGAAGTTCTATAGAAATTCCCAAGTTACATTTTATGTCTCACTATATTTTCATACATTTTCTCCATCATGCAGACAAACTTCTTTCTCTTTTTTAAAAACCAAATCAAGTATATAACCCAATTAAAAAATTTTGACTGGACTGGTGATTTTATTGGTATAGGGAACTCCCATTGATAAAGCTCACCATACCAGGGCAGATTGGGAAAGGGGGAGAGAAGGAAGGGAAGGGAACAACCATTTTTAAAGTACTTACTTTGACAGGTGTTGTCTATACTCTACAAACATTATCTCATTTGACACATCTCAGATTGGCACCTTCTCTGAAACTTACTATGTAAAAAGTTGCTTGGAGATCTGAGATGTGAAAAGACTTGCCCAGCTACTTCAGATAGGGTATCAGACATGGAATTTAAACCCAAATCTTCTTGGCTGATAGGGATGTGGAACACACTTCTTACATCTGTATCTAGGAGTCTTGGGGAAAAGAAACAAAGTGTGGAAGAAATTTAAGGTTAGAGGTAAAAGGGGGTGATAAGCTTTGTGACAAGGCAGAGAGAGGTCTGAAGAGTTGGGATTGGACCTTGGGTAGGCATATTCTTCCTACTTCTGTAAGACATTAGAGTCAAAGAAGCACACGTTACTCTATCCTCAGTAACTAGTTGGAGTAGAGCATAGCCACCTTCCCTAAGGGAAAAAGGATCATTTGTAGATGAGACCTACACTTTATCCAGTATACCATAATGCCTCTCTATGCTCAAATGTAATAAAATTGATATAGCACTTTAAGATTTGCAAAATTATTTACATATATTATCTCATTTGATTGTCACAGCAGCACTGAGAGATTGATGGTATTGTTATTCCCATTTTCCAGATGAGGAAATTAACACTCAGAGAGGTTGAGTATAAGAGGAAGAACTCGAATCTAATTCATATATAAACACATGCACACACACAGACACACAGATATACATACAGATACACTGATACACATACATACAGGCAGACAGATACATAAACAGACACACACACACACAGATACACATACAGACATAGACACACAGACACACCCCTTTGACCAAGGAATTATATGCTCTAATGGAAAGGTTCTCCTTTGATGGAATATGAAATCTGTAAAGGCAGTACATGGAATGACAAAGTAGGAAGAGGACAGCCATATAACCAGATCAGCTAAATCAATCCTGGAAATCAATGGAGATGTAGGTGTCACAATCAGATTTTTCTCACATTGGGAATGTATATTTGGTTGCGGAGTTTATTAAAGTTAGTCAAAGAAAGCTGACTTATTGGCTGTGATTTTATTGACCATGGCAACTTATAAATCAAAGAAAAATACAAGTGGCTAACAATCCAAATATTTATATTATTAAGTTTGAGCGTTTCAACAATGATTTTGTTGATGTAATGCCACCTGGGAATATTGAGTGCTTATTGATTGCATTGCTTTAAAATAGCATGTGGTTAGAAATAGAAGGGGGGAGGTGGGAACTTATAATGGAACATAAGGATACCTCATTTGGGGAGGAGTCACCAATTCTGATTAAAGGAAAGACACCTGAGACATTTACTTCAAAGGGGTGCATGCGCGCATGCGTGTGTCTCTGTGTGTGTGTGTGTGTGTGTGTGTGTGTGTGTGTGTGTGTGTGTGAAGAGAGAGAGAGAGAGAGAGAGAGAGCAGTGGAGAAAGGCAGAGAGAGAGGGAAGAGAGAGGAGGAGAGAGATACAGTAGAGAAAGAAAGAAAGAAGAGATAGAAAGAAATATAGAAAAGAGAGGAAGGAGATGAGAGAGAAGAGAGAAAGCACTTTACATGGTAAGTTCGGGGCTAAGCACAAATACAAACAATATAATCCCTACCTGTGAGGAGATGACTTTCTAATGGGGAAAGACAATACATAAAGGAGAGTGGGAAAGGGGAGGGGGAAGTTTTTGATAGGGGTTTGGAAAAGTCTGGAGAGAGAAGAATGGAGGCAGGAGATTCCATATATATAATCCAGTTGATTGACAGGTAATCTTAAGTCACCTCTATGTAGATGTACAGTTTCATTAGCACTACAATCACTTTAGAGAGTGTCATAATATAATGTAAATATAATTTGGCTGGAAGTAAGGAGATCTGATTTCAGGCCCTAAATGTGACTTTGGGAAAGCCATTTAATATCTCTGAACCTCAATTTCCACCTCTATAAAATGAGTATACTAAGCCTTAGAGCATCTCCCTTACAAGGTTGATATGAGGAAAGCCCTTTGTAAACTCTCAAGCCATAGATATAAATGTGAGGTGCTTTGATAGAGAGTTCTGTTACTGATGTCATGCTGCATTAATGCTCCTGTTTTCCCTCTTGGAAGCATTACATTCCTGTGCTGTGTAGTGAATAAACTCACCATTTCATTATTGCTTTGGGAGTAAAGAGAAAAATGAAACTTCCTTTCAAAATCTTGGTGCATTCTGCATGTGGAATCAAGTGCAAACATAAGTATCCTTGATTTGTTTATCCTGTACAAACCCAACTTCCTGTTTGGAGCAAACTGAGTTTTAGAAAAGATTATCAGAAGACTCAAATGCCTTTCTGAGCATTAAATAGCTCTTAAAGTGCAAAGTCTTGAGAAACTTTATGTGATCAGAGAGATGAATTTATTAAATCCTTTCAGAAATACACCTTACTATAAAATTTGAGAGAATAGAATAAGTGCTCAGTAAAATGGCTCTGTGATTTAACTGACGTGTTTATATGTTTGTGAAAAAACACAGGGCAGTCTGCTGAACCATTGTTAATGACCTTAAAGTTTTCCCTCTAAAAAGTTTTACTGTTGCCTTTTATTTTTCAACTATATTCATTCCTCTTCACCCCCTTGAGCCCTTTTTTGTATCAGAGACAAATGCTAAAATTGTCTTTTGAAATATGCCTTGGTCCTCTTACAGGTTGTTGTTGTTTGTCCTTCGTTCTCCAGGGCATCAGGAAGGTGATGCCATGACATGCAAGTGAATTGGATTTAAGTGAGGCAGGGCTGTGCAAAGTCACCAGCCTCACTTTCTCCTCCAGAGCCATCTGGGTCTAGTGGAAAAGATATAGATCAGGATGACCAGAGAGCAGCATAGCAAAGAGGAGACAGACTACTTAACCAAAGCTTCTACAGAATTATGGATGGTGATGACCCTACAATAATTCCTCCCTTCCAACACTTAGGCATTCTTATGTTCTTTGTCATTTTGGGATAACAAAACTTCAAATATGATGAGAGGTTGCTTTTGAGATAAGTGGGATTGCCAAAACATGTTCCTTTTTTGATCCTTCCGCATAAACAAAAAAGACAATAGAACAAAATGCAATATAAGCAAATTTTTTTTAATAAGTTAGGTTTAAGTTTATAACTTTTGGGTCATTTATGGAAGGAGTCAAGATCCTCCCTAGCTCTAATATACATTGGAGGTCAAGCTATTAATTATATTGGTTTATTGACCACTTCACATTAGGGATGTGGTAAAATGAGTAGAGAGAATTAACTAGAATTAATGAGTAGAGAGGCAGTATACCCTAGCAATAGAATTAGAGTTAGGCAGACCTGGGTTCAAGTCCAAGTTCCAACACACACTAGCCATGTGACTATGAACAAGTCAGTTAATCTCTCATTTGCACAGGCAACCCTCTAAGATGATAATTGCCCATGAGTTGCAAGTCATACTTGGAGGGTATTTCCAAACTGGTAGTCCCCTACACTTATGAAATTATAGAGGTAGACCAAAAACAATCATAATGAATAGGTGTGTGTTAATTTGCAAGCCTTTCAGGGCTTTATAAAAGTTAGTTCTTAAAATCAATTCATTACATCATTTGTGAAACATTTAATATGTATAAGGCACTATGCCTATAATATAAAAATCACAGATTATTAGAACTAGTAGTGATTCCAGATCATTTAGATTTGGTTCCAAAGTATAATGCACCTTCTGTTCTTAATATTTTTTGAAATTGAAAAATAACATAGTTCTTACCCTCATGGTCAGCATCTTGGTAGAGTGGAAAGAAAAGTAGGTCAGAAATCAGAGGATCTGGGTTCAAATTCTGCCTCTGTGATATATATTATCTGTGCGACCTTAAGCAAATAACTTGTCTGTGCTTTAGTTTCCTTATCTGTAAACTGAATGTCCAATTTGGGAATTCTTCAATCAGTCAATAAACATTAAGTACTTACTATGTTCCAGGCATTATGCTAAGTTCTGGTGATACAAAAAGAAGCAAAAACAGTCCCTATCCTCAAGGAGTTTACAATCTAATGGGGGATACAATATACAAACACATATATCCAAAACAAGCAATATACAGGATGAATAGGAAATAATTAAAAGTGAAAAGCACTGGAATTTAGAGGGTCAAGGACTGTTATGATTCTTGTTACTCTGCTCTAGATACTCTCCAACTTAACAATGACTTTATAAAACATGGATCTCAGGAATAAACATAATACTCCAGATGTTGTCTGACCAGGGAAGAACACAACAAGACTATTGTCTCACCAGTTTTGTGTTCTTTTCTTTTTCTTTTGATTTCTGCCATGTTATTGTTCAGTTGTTTCAGCCATGTCCGACTCTTCATTACCCCATTTGGGGTTTCCTTGGCAAAGATACTGGAGCAGTTTGCCAAACTCTGCTGACTCATTAAATTTCATCTTCTCTTCAGCCTATTATTCTTACCTGTTAATATCTTTTTCAAATTCAACTCATCCATTGTGTAACTAAGGGTAACTCCTTCTTTGAAACTAAGAGATAAGCCAAAACATAGAAAGTGGCTATAATATGATTGTAAAAAGTGAAAGAGTTCATGACAGAAAAAAACAAGCAAACTCAAGGCTTTGACAAAATTCAACACAAAAGAAAAAAAAACATGCTAAGCTTCTACAATGTGCCAGGCATTATGCTTAGCATTGAGCACAGAAAGATAAAAAATGAAACAGTCAATGTGCTCAAGGAGCTTACAAGCTAATGACAATAATTTCTGGGAACGAGAGTACTAGCCCTGAACGGGATCAGGATGGGCCTCCTATAGGGGTCACTCGAGCTTCAAAGGAATCCAGGGGTTCTAAGAGGTGAAGACTCAGTGTATCCCAGGTATGGGGGAATATCTGTTCTAAGGCACAGAGATGGGAGATGTAATATATGGAAAAGAAGCAAATAAGAATGCTTATGTTTGATAGGAAAGTAGTGTTTGATAAGGCCAGAAGATAGGCTAGATAAAGTTCATGAAGAATGTTTAAAAACCAAATGTAAGAATTTACATTTTATCATAGAGACAATTGGGAACCACTGGAGCTTCTGGAGCAGGACAGTGTCATGGTCAGAACTGTGATTTAAGAGTACTAGTTTGGCAGCTATAACAGCTAATGAGTTTTCTCTTTATGCTTCATTAATTCAATGTATTCTAGATCTCATGGATACAGGTATTCCTTCCAGTGCTACCAATGCATCCATTACTCATCTAGTGTGACTTTAGAGGGGGTCTGTCCATTATATTGTGGTCTTTCATGTATATCTTGTAACATTTCACAAGTACCAGTATAGCACTTGACTTTTATATCCATTCTAATCCTTCATTTACTCTCACTGAGTGGCCAACTCACACACTTATTTTTCTAATCACATATTTCTTTGATAATATGTTTTGTGTCATTTTTGCATGTAATTTATCATTAGTAGCATGCTATCCCCCATTTTTGCCTGCTGCATAATTTCTCCATTACCTTTTGGGTGACTCACAATTTCAATTCTTCACAGATTGTAGTGGTTCATAGTTTACACTAACAACACTGAAGTCATACCTAGATGCTTCTCATTGGTCTCTGATCTCATAGATGTGGATATTCATTTCTTCTAAAGGTGTAGAAACTCATTGTCTGATATCCAAGACACATGGAATTTGCACATACATAGAAGAAGAAGAGGCATTATCCAATAGACATGTGGTGAAAGGATATTGGAAAACAGTTCTCATCACCATCACCATTACCACCATCATCATCAGTAACATTTGCATAGTGCTTTAAGTTGTGCTAAGTGTTTTACAGAAATTGTTTCATTTACATACCACAACTTATTAACAATCATGTAAAACATTACTCCAAATTTCTAATAAGAAAGATTTCACTTCATTCCAAATAAATTAACAAAGATGACAAAAGATGGTAAAAGCTCATGTTGGAGGGGATGCAGAAAGACAGCTCAAGCATAAACTATTATTGTTTGGAATTATGTTTAAAAGGTGACTAAAATATTGATTCAGATATCCCACTGTGAGGTTTATGTGCCAAGGAGGTCAAAGACAGAAAAGAAGGTGCCATAAAGAAAAAAAAATTCCTAGAAGCATACATGTAGTAAGAAAGAACTAGAAATAATGTAGAGGCCCATTGATTAGAGAATGGTTAAACAAATTATAATACTATATTGTAATGAAATTCTACGGTACTATGTGAAAATAACTATGAATGATTCTGAGAAGCAAGGGAAAACTTAAATGAACTTATATATAGAATCAGAAGAACACTGTACACAATAACTACAACAAAAGTGGAAACAACCACATAATTATAATGACCAAATATGGCTTCAGAGAAGAGTTGTGAAAATGCACCTCTCTTTTCTTTACAGAGCAGAGGATTATGGATGTGGAATATTACATATGCCATCAGATTCAGTGTTGGTTGGTTTTGTAAAAATGCCTTTTTTCCCATCATTGTTTTTCTTTCAAGCGTAGGGTAGTAAGCAAATACATATCTGGAAATAAAGGGGATATATGACAAAATGCATCAATAAAAATAAAATCAAATAAAAATTAAACAAAAAAGGGAGAAAAAAACCCCTAACATACGTAAATTAAAAAAAAAAAATCACAACCCATTCAATCCTTCCCAATCTTGTGTAACTCTTGACTATGTCTTTGAATAAATCCTCTGCAGAACATTTATCCAGTATGATGGGGAGCCTTTCACTACTTGAGATAACTTCACTTTTGAAATAAGTGGGATTGCCACTTGGCTATCTCTTGGCATCACATGAGTTGTCCATCTGGTAGCATTTGTTCTCATTACATGATCAGCCAATCTATTTGGTTGAATTTCTTTTCATCTATATCTTTGAAAACATCTTGATGCTTACCTCTCGCACAACTCTTCACTGGTAATATGTATAGGCAATCCATTCGCCATATAGATTTCCATTGTCTTTTGGGTAAATTGCAATATTAATTCTTTATTTTTTCCTTTTTAAATCCTCATGTATTTATTTTTGTTATACAAATTCATGTATTTTCAGTTTTCAATATTTACTTCCACAAGATTTTGAGTTCCAAATTTTCACCCCATCTCCCCCCTGCCCCCACCTCAAGATGGCATACATTCTGAATATCCCTTCCCCTAGTCTGCCCTCTCTTCTATATCTTCCCTCCTTCTCTTATCCTCTTCCCCTTCTATTTTCCTGTAGGGCAGGACAGACTTCTGTACCCCATTTCCTGTATTTCTTATTTCCCAGTACCATGTTAAAATATTTTTTTAAACATATGTTTTTAAAATTTTAGGTTTCAAATCTTCTGCCTTCCTCCCTCCCCACCCACCCTTATTGGAAAGGCAAGCAACTCAATATAGGCTATACATGTGCAATTATGCAAAACGCTTCCATAGTAGAGATATTGTGAAAAACTAACTCTATTTCCCTTAATCTTAACCTGCCCTCCCATTTACTCTATTTTTCTTTTGACCCTGTCTCTCTTCAGAAGTATTTGCTTCCTATTATCCCCTTTCCCAATCTGTCCTCCTTTCTATCATCTCCCTGTTCTCTTATCCCCTTCTCCCCCCATTTTCCCATAGGGTAAGACAGATTTTCTTACCTAACTGAATGTGTATGTTGTGCCCTCCTTAAGCCAAATCCTATGAGAATAAGATTCACTCATTCCCTCTCACCTTCCCCCATTTCCCCTCCACTGTAAGAGCATTTTCTTTTCTTTTTTTTTTTTTTTGTGAGATAATTTACCCCATTCTACCTCTCCCTTTCTTCTTCTCCAGTATAATCCTCTCTCATCCCTTAATTTTATTCTCCATATGACCCCTTAATCTTCAACTCATCCTGTGCCCTCTATCTATCTGTCTATCTGTCTATCCATCTATCTATCTATCTATCTATCTATCTATCTATCTCATATAATTTTTTCCCTCCAACTACTCTAATACTGACAAAGGTCTATGAGTTATAAATATCATCTTTCCATGCAGGAATGTAAACAGTTCAACTTAATAAGTCTTTTATGATTTCTCTTTCCTGTTTACCTCTTCATGTTCCACTTGAGTCTTGTTTTGAAAGTCAAATTTTCTATTCAGCTCTGGTCTTTTCATCAAGAATGCTTGAAAGTCCTCTATTTCACTGAATGACCATTTTTTCCCCTGAAGGATTATACTCAGTTTTGCTGGGTAGGTGATTCTTGGTTGTAATCCTATCTCCTTTGCCCTCCAGAATATTATATTCCATGCCCTGTGGTCCTTTAATGTAGAAGCTGCTAAATCTTGTGTTATCCTGATTGTGTTTCCACAGTACTTGAATTGTTTCTTTCTGGCAGCTTGTAATATTTTCTCCTTGACCTGGGAACTCTGGAATTTGGCTATAATATTCCTAGGAGTTTTCCTTTGGGGATCTCTTTCAGGAGGAGATCTGTGGATTCTTTCAATTTCTATTTTGCCCTCTGGTTCTACTATATCAGGGCAGTTTTCCTTGATAATTTCTTGAAAGATGATGTCTAGGCTCTTTTTTTGATCATGGCTTTCAGATAGTCCAATAATTTTTAAATTCTCTCTCCTGGATCTATTTTCCAGGTCAGTTGTTTTTCCAATGAGATATTTCACATTGTTTCTATTTTTTCATTCTTTTGGATTTGTTTTATGTCTTGATTTCTCATAAAGTCACTAGCTTCCAATTGCTCTATTCTAATTTTTAAGGAAGTATTTTCTTCAGTAATCTTTTGGACTTCCTTTTCCATTTGGCCAATTTTTCTTTTTAGGGCATTCTTCTCCTCATTGGCTTTTTGGACCTCTTTTGCCATTTGGGTTAGGCTATTTTTTAAGGTGTTATTTTCTTCAGTATTTTTTTGGGTCTCCTTTAGCAAGCTGTTGACTTGTTTTTCATGATTTTCTTGCATCACTCTCATTTCTCTTCCCAGTTTTTCATCTACTTTCCTTACTTGCTTCTCAAAATCCCTTTTGAGCTCTCCCAAGGCCTGGGACTGATTCATATTTTTCTTGGAGGCTTTGGATGTAGGAGCTTTGACTTTGTTGTCTTCTTCTGGTTGTATATTTTGATCTTCTTTGTCACCAAAGTAAGATAATACAGTCTGACTCTTTTTGTGCTGCTTGCTCATGATCCTAGCCAGTTACTTGAGTTTTAAACTCTTTGTTAAGGTAAGAGTCTGCTTCCAATGTGGAGAATGTACTGTCCCAAGCTTCAGGGGTTTATATAGCTGCTTTCAGAGATACTTGTAGGTACCTGCAAATTTTCAGTTCTTCCAAGGTGGTATGATAAGGGGCGAGGTGTTTACTTCTTTCCTGGCCTGTGCTGTGGTCTATTAGTGACCAGTAGTGCTTTTTTCTGTCCTGGAACTGTGAGGAAGGTTTTCTGTCCACAGCCACTACAAGTTCCACCGTGCCAGTGCTCCTCCTCACGCCAGGATCCCCATCCAGATGTCCAGAACTGTGGCCCAGATCCAAGCACTGGCAAGCAAGAGATTCCTGCCTCAGCCCAGCAGAGAGATCCCTGTAATCCCCCTCTGATCAGCCACTCAATTCCCCTTCAGTCTGTGGGCTGGAAGCTTTGGAAGCAGCTGCCCACCCCAGGGCAGCGTTCTCAGGGAAATATAGCTAAGACCCTGCCTTCCTCTCTCTGCACCACAGAAACAGACTTTTCCCTCTGACCTTCTAAGTTATCTTTGGTATTCATGGATTGAGGAGTCTGGAAACTGCCACAGCTGCCTACAATTCAGTCCTCTGAGGCCTGCTCCAGGTTTGCTGTGGCCTGTGTGCCCAAACTGCGCTATGCTCTGCTCCCAGCTCGGCAAGATATACCTTTCTCATCAATCATCCAGGTTATCTTGGGCTGTAAATTTGTTTCACTCTGTATTTTTGTGGGTCAAGCTGCCTTAGAACTTGTGTAGAGCCATTTTTATAGGTATTTGGAGGGGTTTGGGGGAGAGCTCAAGCAAGTTGCTCCTTCCACTGCCATCTTGGCTCCGCCCCTCCCACCTCATGTATTTATTTTTAAAACACTATTTAGTATTTTACTTTTCCCCAATCAAATATAAAACAATTTTAATAATCATTTAAAAATTTTGAGTTCCAAATTCTCTTCTTCCCTCCCCTCCCCACCCCCCACTGAGAAGGCAAACAATTTAATACAGGTTATACATGGGTAATCAGGCAAAATTTATTTCTATATTAGTGATGTTGCAAAAGAAAACATAGACCAAAAAAATCTCCAAGAAAAATAAAGTAAAAAAAAAGTCTGATTCAATCTATATTCAGACTCTATCAATTCTATCTCTGAGGATGGATAGCATTTTTCATCATAAGTCTTTCAGAGTTGTCTCGGAGCATTGAGAATAGTTAAGTCATTCACAGTTGATCATTACCCAATAATACTGTTTCTGTGTACATTTTCCTCATTCTGCTCACTTCACTCAGCATCAATTCACGTAAGTCATTCTAGGTTTTTCTGAAATCTGCCTGCTTGTCATCTCTTATAGCACAGTAGCATCTGTTACATTTATATATTGCAACTTTTTCAGCCATTCCCCAATCAATAGGCATCCCCTGAATTTCCAATTCTTTCCCACCAGTAAAAAAAGCTGCTATAAATATTTTTGTACATATAGGTCATTTCCCCCTTTTTAAAATCTCTTTGGGATATAGACTTAATAGCTATATTGCTGGGTCAAAGGGTTTACATGGTTTTATAGCCCTTTGGGCATAGTTCCAAATTGCTCTATAAATGGTAGAAACAGTTTAGAATTCCACCAACAGTGTCTCAATTTTCCCATTCCCCCTCCTAAATTTGTCATTTTCCCTTTCTGTCATATTAGCCAGTCTGATAGGTGTGAGGTGGTAATTCAGAATTTCTTTAATTTGCATTTCTCCAGTCATTAATGATTTAGAGCATTTTCCACGTGGCTATAGATAGCTCTGATTACTTCATCTCAAAAGTGCCTGTCATATCATTTGACCATTTATCAATTGGGGAATGGCTCTTATTTTTTATAAATTTGACTCAGTTTTCTACATATTTAAGAAATGAGGCCTTTATCAGGAAAACTGGCTGCAAAATGTTTTTCACAGTTATGATTGCTAACTGTATTTCCCTCCAACCTATTTTTATCCTGTTTATTCTGCTCTCTCTCTCTTTTTTCACCCTGTCCTTCCTCAAAAGTGTTTTGCTTTTGATTACTGCCTCACCCAATCTGCCTTCCTTTCTATTAGCTCCAAAACCCTTCTTTTATTCTCCTCTGCCCCTCCTCCTTTCCTATAGAATAAGATTTTTATACCCAAATGAGTGTATGAGTTATTCTCTCTTTGAGCCAATTCTGATGAGAGTAAGGTTCACACGCCCTCCCCCACCTCCCCCCATCTTCACCTCCATTGTAAAAGCTCTTTTGTACCTCTTTTATGTGAGATAATTTACCACATTCTACCTCTCTCTTTCCCTTTCTTCCAGTGCATTCTTCTTTCTCACTCCTTAATTTAATTTAATTTTTTAGATAACAACCCATCGTATTCAGCTCACACTTGTGTTTTCTACATACACTCCTTCTGATTGCCCTAATAATGAAAAAGTTCTTATAAATTATAAGTATCATCTTCCCATGTAGAAAGGTAAACAGTTTAACTATATTGAGTCCCTTATGATTTCCCTTTCCTGTTTACTGGAATGTCTATTCCACCCTTTCCCTAAAATACTATACTCAGTTTTGCTTTACTTATATTGTTTATAATTCTAGCTCCTTTACCCTCGGCAATATCATATTCCAAGCCCTCTGATCCTTTAATGTAGAAACTACTAAATCTTGTGTTATCCTGTCGTTCCATGATACTTGAATTGTTTCTTTCTGGATGCTTTTAATATTTTCTCTTTGATATGGGAACTCTGGAATTTGGCTATAATATTCTTTGGAGTTTTCATTTTGGGATCTCCTTCACTCATGATCAGTGGATTTATCAATTTCTATTTTGCCCTCTGGTTCTAGAATATCTGGGTAGTTTCCTTTATTATTTCTTGAATGATATCTAGAATTTTTTAAAAAAATCGTGGCTTTGAGGTAGAACTATAATTTTAAATCTATATGTCCTGGATCTTTTTTCTAGGTAAGTTGTTTTTTTTCCAATGAGATATTTTGTGTTGTCTTCTATTTTTTTCATTCCTTTGGCTTTGTTTTGTTGTTTCTTGATGTCTCATAAAATCATTAGCTTACATTTGCCTAATTCTAATTTTTAAGGAGTTATTTTCTTCAGTGAGCTTTTGTACTTCCTTTTCCATTTGACAAATTTTTAAGAGGTTCCCTTCAGTGAATTTCTGTATATCTTTTTTCCATTTGGCCAGTTCTACTCTTCAAGGCATTGTTCTCCTCATTTAATTTTTCTATCTCTTTTACCATTTGTCCTATTCTTGTTTTTACTTTTTAAAAAATTATTTTAGTTTTCAACATTCAGTTTTATGAGATTTTGAGTTCCTTCCCTCTGTCTCCTCTCCCCTTCCCAAGACAGCAAGCGATCTGATATAGGCTATACATGTACAATCATATTAAACATATTTCCACATTAGTCATGTTGTGAAAGAAGAATGAGAACAAAGGGGAAACATCACAAGAAAAAAAATGAAAATAATATGTTTTGATTTGCATTCAGACTCCATAGTTCTTTCTCTGGATGTGGATAGCATTTTCCATCATGAGTCTTTTGGAATTGTCTTAGCTCATGGTATTGCTGAGAAGAGCCAAGTCTATCAGAGTTGCTCATTGCACAATGTTGCTGTTACTGTGTACAATGCCCTTCTGATTCTGCTCATTTCACTCTGCATCAATTCACATAAGTTCTTCCAGGTTTTTCTGAAATCTGTCTAAGAGTAGGAATTCTTAACCTTTTGTGTGGCCCAGATCCCTCTTACAGTCTGGTGAAGTCTATGACTTTCTCAGTGTTTTTAAAGGAGCAAAATAAAATAGGATAACGAAAGAAATTAATTGTATTGAAATATAGCTTTTTTTTTTTAGAGAAATGAGGTTCTTTATCATAGATAATTGCTTCAAAATTTTTTTCACAGTTACTATTGCTACCTGTATTTCCCTCTATCCTATTTCCCCCTACCTTCCCCCCCCGTTTATTCTATTCTCTTTCTTCTTTCACCTTGTCCCTCCTCAAAAGTGTTTTGCTTCTGATTACCCCTTCCCTCAATCTGCCCTCCCTCTATCACCCCTCCCCAATCTCTTATACCCCTCCCCTTCTATTTCCCTGTAGGGTAAGATAGATTTCTATTGCCTGTGTATCTTATTTTCCAGTTACATGTAAAACAATTTTCAACATTTGTTTTGAAAACTTCGAGTTCCAAATTCTCTCCCTTCCTACCTCCCCACCCATCCTCACTGAGAAGGAAAGCAATTCAATATATTCAATGCGTAGTCATGCAAAACACTTCCATGATAGTCATGTTGTGAAAGACTAACTATATTTCCCTCCGTCCTACTGACCTTCTAAGATGTCTTTTGTGTTTGTAGATTGAGAAGTCTGGACTGCGCTTCTCTCTCAGCCTGGTGCAACAGACCTTTTCTGTCGACCTTCCAGGTTGTCTTAGCTAGAAATTTGTTTCACTCTGTCTTTTTGTGGGTTCTGATGCTCTAGAATTTGTTTAGACTCATTTTGCAGCTATTTGGAGGGATTTGGGGGGAGCTCAAGTAAATCCTTGCTTTTACTCTGCCATCTTGTCTTATTCTGTTTTTAAAGTTTCATTTTCTTCAGTCTTTTTTTGTGCCTCCTTAACCAAGCTGTTGACTCTTTTTTCATGATTTTCTTGTATTACTGTAATTTATCCTCCCAGTTTTTCCTTTACCACTTTTCCTTAATTTAAAAAGTCTTTTTTGAGTTCTTCAATGGCCTAAGATCAATTCACATTTTTCTTTGAGGCTTTGGGTGTAGGATTTGACTTTGTTGTCTTCTGAGTATGTGTTTTGATCTTCCTTGTAACCATAGTAACTTTCTACAGTCAGAATTTCTTTTCTGTTGTTTGCTCACCTTTCCAGTCTATTTCTTGATTTTTACCCCTGTACTAAAGTGGGGCTCTTCTTCTGGAGTGGAAGGTACACTGTCCAAAGCTTCAACGTAATTGTGCAGCTGTTTTCAAAGATACTTCTAGGGATCTGTAAGTTTTCAGTTCTCCCAAGGTGATATGATCTAAGGAGAGGTATGTTTGCTACTCTTCTGACCTGTACTCTGGTCTGTGGATGACCACAAACACTCTTTTTGCCTTGAAATTATGAGGAGGCTTCGTGCTTCCCTGCAGCCATAAGCTCTGGTGTGCTAGTACTCTTCCTCATGCTGGGACTGCTACTCAGGACTTTGATCTAGATCTGAACATGGACAATACAACAGAGTCCTGCCCCCAGTTCCAGCACAGAGGTCCCTGTAATTTCATTTTGCCTAGCTGTCTGACCCCCTTACCATATGTGGGCCACGAACTCTGGAAACAACTGCTGCCACTGTTGATTCAGTGGCTTCCAGGGCCTGCTCCTGATTGGCTTGGGCCTACTCTGTACTGGCTCAGCTTCGGTTGGACTGTGCTCCATTCTGACCCTGCTGAAACAGTCCTTTCCTCCCAATCTTGTAAGTTGTCTTGGGCTGGAAAATTGTTTCACTCCATCCTTCTGTGGTTTCTGCCACTTCAGAATTTGTTTAGGCATTATTTAAAGCTATTTTGAGAGGAATTTGGGAAAGCTGAGGTAAGTCCCTGCCTTTTCTCTGCCATCTTGGCTCTCCTGTAATATTAATTCTTTAGAGATAAGAAGTATTGCTGTTGAAGTGATGGAGCCTTTTCTTAGGAAGAAGCACACTATCCTCTTAGTTCGGGTGTACGGAACCTGCTCATTGGGGTCCTTTGAATCATACCATCTGTTCTGTAACCTCTGCAGAACCTAATTACTACCCAACCTTTCTATCTGGCATGAACTTAAAATGAACATAAGTCATATTGTGTCTTCTAATTAAATGTGAGTACCCTGAGAGCCAAGACTATCTCAATTTTTGTACTCCCAACCCTTCTTTAGCACAATTCTTGGCAAATAGTAAGTATGTAATAAATTCTTTTCTATTCTATTTATCATAATGATAATGTCATTCACAAAAAAAAGAGTTATCTGGAGGACTTTATCATGCATAAAATCCCTCTTCCATGTAAACTTTGCACCAGACATCCTTCATGACAGTGTCAAATACCTCTCAGAAGTTTATGTTTCCTAAGTTTTCTACTTCTTGGGTAGTACCACTCAGAGGCTTGACAAACACATTTCTCTTTTATTGCAACTATTAGAGAATCTTTTGTGACATGTGGGGTATGCAAAAGGGCACTTTTAAAGTTGTGCTTTGCTCTACCAAATTCAATGCTTCTCTTAAATCGTCAAGCAAAAAACACAGTGGCATCTTTCTTTAACCTTTCAATAATTTGACTATAAAGATGTGATTTGCTATAGATTATCAGTTATAAAATCCTGTCTATTCCATCTTTTTTTGTTATTTGTTGTTGCTTAGTTGTTTCAATCATGTCTGACTTTTTATAATCCCTTTTGGGGTTTTCTTGGCAGAGATATTGGAATGGTTTGCCATTTCCTTCTCCAACTCATTTTACAAATGAGGAAACTGAGGCAAACAGGGTTAAGTGACTTGCTCAGGGTCACACAGCTAGGATGACCTAGGTGCACATATAGTTCATTGCCATAAAGATTGTGTAGAGTGAGAAAATTGGAAGTATAGTCAGAAGTTGTTGATGTTTTCTTATTTCTTTTTCGGTAGTAACACTATGATTTTCCCTCCAACTACTCAGTATCTTAACCTTTTTCAGACATCTTGAGATTTCCTCTCATCACAATGGTGTTCCTTCCAATACCAACTTCCTCTTGATATATAAATTTTATTTATATTTCATTGTAATAATATTAGAGTATTACTATTACAATATTATATTATTTCCTTATTTATTTTATATCTGAACACTTGATCTGATAGAGTTGCTGTTCCCCTTTGCTTATTCCATTTTCTTTTGCATCATGAGAGTGATTAATGTTAGTATTTCACTGTAATTGATAGAGAAAATAGAGATTATTATTAAAATATCAACAGACCTATTCTAATTTTCATTTCTGTATTGTTCTCCTTTAAGTGTCATCTTTAAATGGTTTTATAATAATATCTTTAGGTCTCACACCAAGCTTTCTGTAAACTCGTTTTTCTTTTCACTGCTTCTCTGATTTATGAGGTAAGATAACTCATGATCATACACTAGTCTCCCTTCATCAGATTTTAAAATAAGTTAATGTTCTAAACCAGAAATTTTAACCTAGGGTCCATGAACTTGAGTCTTTAAAATATTTTGATGCCTTTATTTCAATTGATTAGTTTCCCTTGTAATCTTATGCATCTAAAAATATTATTCTGGGAAGGGTACCTGACTGCCAAGGAGCCAGTCATTCACACACAAAAAATTAAGAATCCCTGGTCTAAATACTCATTGCCCTTGCCTGCCATATTTCTGTATTTGTCAGGAAAATAGAGTTTTACCAAGCTGAAATGGTTTCCAGGTTTTTTTTTAATCTTTTTCGCTGGGATTGCATTCCATTGGTTAAATATCCATTGAAAATGGCGATAGTCAATGTCAACATGTGTTCTTTTATTTAGTTCTAACTTCCTGGAGTCCATGGATTGTCTTACTCTTCCTTTCCAAAGTTACAGTCTGTTAGAACCTTTGTTTGGGATCTAGAGCTAAGAACTAGGAGTCAGGATTCTATTTTCTGGAGCATACACAGGCCAATCAATCACCATAGATTTATTTAGTACCTACTATGTGCCATATACTGTGCTCAGGTTAAGGGAATCAAGTAACAAGTTTCTATGGTATTGAAGGAATGAAATACTGGTTCAAGTCTTTGGTGTAGTATTTTCTTGTTGTTTGACCCTTGGCAAGTCATTTGCCTTTTCTGAGCTGCATTTATAAAACGAAGATGATAGACTCTCTATTTTATAGGCTTGTTAGAAAGGCACTTTGTAAGCCTTCAAGAATTATATACATGGGAGCTAATATTATTGAGAAAAATAATAAGCTTAAATAACAGTATAACAAATTAATCCTTTAAGCACAACAAATTAATTAATAAATTAAGCACAATCTCCAGATATTTCAAGAATTGACCAACCATTATGCCAGGAAAACAAAACAAAACAAAACAAAAAACCCAATGTTCCTTTTGCTTTCCCTCAGGAGATATATTTGCCACAGTTTAATACTTTTCAGTGGACTAAAATCAAATTACCCACTTCTTACTGCAAAAATAAAGCAAGTAGCAACTTAATAAAAGTCAACATAAAAATTAACAAGAAGAATGAAATTGTGTGGATGGTAATTATATTTGATAAATGTGCAGCTGGCAAAAGCTTTATAGACTGTTTTCCTTTTAACTTGCTTGGAATTCAGAGAAATCCCTAGAATTGTTGACAATGAAGTAGATTTCTGTGCATTTAATCATACTTTCTTGTGAACTAGATTTATGAAATTGGAGCTATATTCCAAAATATTTGGTTTCCTATATAAATCACACTCCAAAAGTCTATAGACAGAACTTTCAAGGTCAAAGTTAAACAAAGTATGAAACTCTTCTGATTGAAGCAATTTACGTAATTGTTTATTATGGGGATCTTATGGTCAGAGGGCAAGTTATCTGTGTCATTATGGATCCATAAACCCCAAAGTAATTATTTCAAGTATCTGTCATCTAATCTGTATGCAATACTCATTGCATGTGTGCAGACTACAACTTTAAGGCAGCTTAGTAGATGATTTTTTGAGAGTTGCGGTTGCTGAAATTAATGTTGTCAAAGATTAATATTCCCTTTAAAAAATCTAAGCTATCTATGTTTTCTTCTGAAAGAAGAGGCAGCTAGGTGGCATAGTGCATAGAGTGTGGTATTTGGAGTCAGGAAGACCTGATTTCAAGTTTAGCCTCAGATAATTCCTAGATAAATGACCTTGAGCAGGTCACTTAACCTTTGTCTGCTTTATTGTCCCCATTTGTAAAATGAGTATAGGCATAGCCTCTACTTTCCAGGGCTGTTGCAAGGATTAAATGAGATAGCATTTGTAAAGTATTATATAAAACTTAGCTGTTATTACAAGTTATCATCTGAGATAGTAAGAAGGGACCTAAATTCAAGTCACAAGCCTGGACAAGTCATGTCTCATTTCACTGGAAATATGGTGGATATAATTGTTGAGCTGCTGTCAGAGATCTTTGAAAAAAAATCAGACTAGGCCTATGTCTTAGAGCTCAAATAAAAAATAAAAGGGCATATGAGTACAAAAACACCTATAGCAGCTCTTTTCATAGTAGCAAAGAACTAGTAAGGGGTTCCCAGCAATTGGGAAATGATTGAACAAATTACAGTGCATGAATGAAATAGAAAGGTGTTGTATCATAAGAAATGATGAAAGGGAATTTTTCAGAGAAACCTAGGAAGATTTGCAGAGTGAAGTGAGAACTAGGAGAGAAATACACATGAAGACAACAATATTATAAAGAGAAACAAATTTGAAAGAATTAATACTAATAAATTAGATGAATGCATAGTGATACACCATTGTTTATTATCTTTATAGGCTTGGATTTCCTTGGTAGTTCATTACCAGTCTCCTTTGGTGGAATCATAAATCAATGCTCATGCACAAAAATTATGTCACAACTTGGTCCAAGGTCAGTTCTGAATAAGCTGTAACACTTGTGATCCCGACTAATATAAACTCAAAATTACACCTTAATTTCCCAGAAGACATAGTCTAAGTGGATGGCATAAGTTGTTTTCCTTTGCACTGCAGATAGTAAGAACCAGAAGAATGAAAGTAAGGAACATCTGGACCTAAAGAAAGGAATAAAATCCAGCAATTTTAGAGCAGCTGCCTAAACTATATATTTTTCCCCTTGAAATTTCTATTTATAAAACATAACAACTCAAATCTTTTCCCTTCTCCATGGAAACCTACTTGCCTAGAACAACATTTCTGAAGCTAATTACTGTCCATAAGGACATATACTATGGAGCAAGATATTGATTTCAAAAACCTGAGAAAATAAAACACCAAAAATGCCTTAAGGATGATTGCTTGTTTTAACCAAATTTGCACATTCTTGTTTTTACAAATAATATTTTCTTGAGATGCAGATATCAAAGACATATTGTTGATTTGCTCTGTTTAGTCCTGCCTGACATTTGAAATAGTCAATTGTCTACAATCTTCAGCTAATGAGACATACTGAGTCTTTTATGTAGCAAAATGGTGATCTTTCAAGTAAAGAATAATTTCTCAACTGATACAGGTAGGCATATGGTTGCATTGATCCACAAATGCTTAACAGACTTGGACAACTAGAAGTGGAAAAATAATTATTTTGACTCAAAGGTTAATTTGTTGTACTACAATACTTGGCACCAAGAGGGAAATTCTAATCATTTTTTCTCATGCTACAGTCATGACTCAAGCCCACCAATGGGTGTGTGGTTGATTTTATGCCAGCCACAGGCCATTGGAATTTCATTTTAGCTGAGGCCAATGCATTGCAGAGATCTGACATCTCTTTACAAATTAAATGTCACATGAATTGAAAACTAATTCCTTGGGCAAAACATCTGGAAAATCCATCATAAGTTGTTGAATTATCACTTATTCTTTGGTGGTACTGTGGATGAAGCACTGTGCCTTGAGTCAGAAAGACCTGAATTCAATTTTGGCCTCTAATACTTATTAGCTACATGACTCTGTGGAAATCATTTAACCTCTGCATACCTTAGGTTCCTCAACTCTGAAATGGGGATAATAATACTACCTACCTCCCAGGGTTGTTGAAAAGTCAAATGAAATAATATTTGTAAAGTATATAGTAGATACTTAACGAACGCTTGTTTCCTTCCTTTCATTTATATTTTATATGAAAAGCAATACATTTGACCCCAGAGCATCAATCCTGGCCTGGCCAAGATCATCTAAACACTTTAAAAGCTCTCAATACCATAAGGGGCCATTTGGTCCTTTTTATTTTTCAATTCAATTTAACAAGCATTTATTAAGTACCTACTGTGCACCAAATTCTGGGTTAATCACAGAAAACATTTGTGCATATGCTTTTGTTGTTGTTGTTGTTGTTCTTAAGTCATTTCAGTTGTGTCTTACTCTTCATGACCCCATTTGGGGTTTTCATGACAAAGATACTACAGTGGTTTATTTTTTCCTTCTCCAGCTTATTTTGCAGATGAGAAAACTGAGACGAACAAGGTTAAGTGACTTGCCCAGGGTCACACAGCTAAGTGTCTGAGGCCAGATTTGAATTCAGGAACATAAGTCTTCCTGACTCTAGGCTCAACACTGTATCCATTGTGCCACCTAGCTGCCCTGTTGGGGTCCTAGGCATTGGGAATAGAAAGACAAAAATTGAAACAATTTCTCCTTTTAAGAAACTTAATATTATACTTGGGCAGAAGGGGAATTTTGGGGCTTAAGATGAAGTAGAGAAAGGTCTTAGATAAATAGACAATTAAGTAAAAATTCCTCCAGAGCATAACTTAGGTGTTATCAACAGCAGAGTCTTTTTTGAGTGCCCCGATTGTTAATGCTCTTTATTTCTTGGAATCAATTTATATTACTTTGTATACACTTCTTATTTACTTATCTAAGTACATATTGTATCTCCACCTAATAATACCCAAGGGAAAGGACTATTTCAGGTTTTGTCTTTGTATCTCCAGTACCTAGTACATAGTACCTATTATGTAGTAGATGTTTGTTGAAATTGAATGAAAAATCTTATGCATTATCCCAGTATGCTTGATAATTTCCTATTGCCAATGAGGATCTAGTAACAATATTAGAAAGACCCCCAAACCTTTAGGGTTATTTCTGGAATCTTGAGAGGGAAAAAGAAGACAGGCAAACTCTGGGGACCCAACCTGCCAATCAAGTGGAGTTTGGGAGAGTGAGTTCAGTGTCTGTGTGCTATACCTGCTTTATCATTTTATAAGCCAATTAAGTCATATTGGCTATGTTTTGTTTTTTCCTGCCATCTTTAGAGTATACAATCCAGTGCTAGGTAGACAGGTGATCAATAAATGCTTACTGATTGGATACGGTTTTCTGGAACTGAAATATCAGCTTTGTGACTCAAAAAGGAAATGATCAGTAAAGAAGTTTACCATTTTGGTGCCCTCAAATTTTTGACTCATACTTCCTTTTTAGTGTAGTCTCTGTTAATTTATCTCCCTGTACTCTAGATTTTTAACTGAATTTTCTTCCTCTTGAAATCTTTGGTGATTTGAGCATTTTAAATGTATTTTCTTAACTCTCATTTTCCAAGTCCTCCCCTTTTGGTGATGGCTTGAAATCTTCTTCAATCACCTCCCATATCTGGCTATTTACTTTTCATTGGCCTAATTAATTCCCTAAATAACTTTGGGAGTGGAGTGGTTTATGACTAGGTCCAGCTGGATTTTAGTGTCCTTTTCTTCAGGCCTAGTATAGTTACTCACAATGGCACTCTCTCCCAGATCCATTCCTGGGTCTTATTTTTTCCTTCTATAGCTTGACTAAGTCAACTTCTGCTGTTTTATTTTTTTCTTCCTAAATTAGAGGAAGGGCAGGATAGGTATTGTGAGAAGAATTCCTGTTGCTTTTGGGGTTCTGTAATCTAAGGAATACCCAAGGCAGAAGTAAGCCAAGTTTCTACTCATCCTTCCACCCTAAGTTGGGTTGAATTAATTTCTACTATATATTGTAATGAGGTGGAGGATAAGCAAAGGGTCCATGCCCCACCACAGACTCTGCAATGGTAGAGGAATCCCTGAGTGGATCTGAAAGCAGAAGTCTTTGGGTCAGTTTTTGGGCTCTACTAGTGCATGGAGCTTAGTGGGGCAGGGGTACCAAATTAGTAAGTTATGAATTAATGTTTTTCAGTGATGATTCCTAAGGCTGCTACCTTATTGGATTCAGCTTTAATTTTTTTTTTTTTACCTTTGTTGAATAGTTCCTCTTTTTTTATTTTAACTTAGTAGGGACTAGAGAAAATGCCTAGTCCTCTATCTTGTTGGTCACATGACCTAATAGTCTTATTTTAGTGTCTTCAGAACAGCTTTGTAGATCTTTTAATTACTAATCTACTCTGTAAACCAGTTCATGTTACATTAAAAGCATTTTGTGATTAAAAGCACGTGCGTGATTAGTGGAGGGTTTAGAAACATGTCCTATCCTGGTATAATGGATCAGCTACCCAATCTTCCTATTCTAGGTTGTATTGGACTGCATAACAGTAATATGCATAGCCACTGTAGAAAAGGTAATAATGATAATAATAATGATGACAATATAATAGCTAAGATTTACATAATACTTACTACGTACCAGGTACCGCACTGAACACTTTAGAAATATTATTTCATTTGATCCTCATAACAATCTTGAGAGGTAGGTGCTATTATTACTCTCATTTTACAGATGAAAAAAACTGACACAAAGAGAAATTAAGTGATTTTCCCAAGGTCACAAAGCTATGAAGTGTTTAAGATGGGATTTGAATTCATCTTTCTAATTCCAGGCTCAACATTCTATCTAATTCAACACTTATCTGCCTCTGTAGGTACTAATGTCATACAGTATTTCTCAGCCCTTCTGGCCCAAGGAAGAAATGAGTGTGGGAAAGTTTATGAAGGTAAAGGAGCTTACCAAAGAGGACTAAGAATTATTTTGTTTTTATCTATGTATCTCTAGGACCTAGTACAAGGCCTTCTACGTAGCAAGCAGTAATTAATAAATGAACTAATAAATCAATTAAATGAATAAAGGGCAGTGGGGGAGAGTAAGAGAAAAGGGTTTAAGACTGCTGCTCATATCTACATTCACATGCCATGTTTATTTCTCAGTAAGATATTGATTTGCCTTAGTGGAGATTGTATGTTGTGTCATTCAAAAGGGGCAGAAAGCAAGCAAAGTCCAAACTGTAGGTGTTCATTCCAGTAAGTCACTTATGGGAAAGTTGGGACTTCAGCCTAATGACATCTGAGAACCAGGTTGCCACAACAGCTACACTCTTCTGACAGTCTGCTTCTGTCCCAGCTGTTTCCCTTGGAGTGGGGAGGCCTGGTAACTTCACATTCTGTTTTCTATAAACTTTCTGAATAGTGACATGACAGAGGACCCAAGGGATGTGAAGGGGCTGTTTTGTCTTGCCATCAGTTGCCATAAATGGTAAAAGAGTGTTGAACAGAAGCTTGGCTCATGGGAATGGCCTAGTAGTGGTATTCAAAGACAGAGAATGCTTTTTGTGGCCTAATGTGGGCCCTCCTCAAGCCCAGGGCTCCTTTGCTCTCCTAGCTAAAAGGAAGCATTCAAGGCAATGGGCTACCTGAGCAGGCTGCCTTCTGTGCATCACGGCATGTCTAGAGATATTTACTTGGCAGTGTTTGAACACCAGCTTCTTTTCAACAATGTTATCTGCCCATTGGGAATACAAGCAAATCCAGATGGATCGAGAACAGATGGTTTATGGTTTAAGAAGCCTGGGTTAGATTTAGCAATACAATACAACAAGCCCCCAGCAGGGGCCCTTCTTTCTTTTTGCTATTTTGAGCCAGAGGCTGCAGCTTTTGTTTATATTTGGGGGGTGATGGGGAGTTGTTCTGGAAGTAGTTGTGCTCAAGAAAGTGAAACCAGAAGGGAGTGGAGGAGGAGATGCTGAACTTGTTTGCATGTTTTACTCCAGGGAATAAAAGAGTTTCCCTTGTGACAAATGTAGAACAATAAAGTGACCCGGAGGTCACTGATCAGATAGAGATTTACTTTGGTGTGGGGATTTACAAGGGCTTTGAACTGTGGTATGTTTCAGAATGTCTAATGAGATATCATTTCATAATCTTTGGACTCCAAGTGAAAGGATTAATGGGTATAGAAAGCCTTTGACTCCAATGGTATCATTTCATCATCTACTGGGAAGTTAGAGTGGGCAGGGCTGGCTCTTCACAAAATTGCAAGGGGCACCACCCCTTGATCTGCACATAAAAATCTGTAGGTTCTGGGCTAGGGAAAGAGCTTTGGATCTCCTTTCAGAGAACCTATTTCAGATTCTGGCTCTGCCATTTGCTAACTGCACTGCCTTGGGCCACTCACTTGATTTTCCTTCCTCACCAGTAAAATGAGAGGTTTGGACTAGATGGCCTCTGGGGTCTCTTCTAGCTTTAAGGATATTGTTTCTATCAATCAGTACAGATTTGGGAAGGTTTGGGATACCAAGGTCCAGGACAAGAAAACATGAAGCACATAGGATAGCAGAACAAGTGAGCTGTATTTGAGGGGACATATTTAACAATAAGAAAGGAAGAAAAGGAGGATGAGGGGACAGGTCAGGTCCACTGGCACTGGGTGGAATTGGACACACCCTGCTGGAGCTGCAGAGGGAATTGGGCATCCTACCCATACCAATAGAGTATATTATTGTTGTTGTGATTGTTGTTTTTAAATGAGTTCTTCATCAGGTTGAGTAGGACCAAGCATTGTTGGAAGAAAGGAACCTGGTCCTAGGGTCTTTTGCTGATTCTTGTTTGTGAGGGCAGGGAAGATCCTAGGAATTGTCAGCTAGTGGATATTCCAACTAGTTGGTCTTATTTTGATAGAGCAACTCAAGTTTCCCCAGGGCTTCTTTGTTTAATTGGATGGGCAGGTTATATTGGGTCACTACACTCTCTTTAATCAGTGACTTCAGTTTGTTTATTGTTACTCATCATGTACAACTCTTTGCGACCCCATTTGGAGTTTTCTTGGCAAAGATACTGGAGTGGTTTGTCATTTCCTTCCCCAGCTCATTATACTGATGAGGAAACTGAGGCAAACTGGGTTAAGTGACTTGCCCAGCATCACACAGCTAGTAGGTGTCTGAGGACAGATTTGAACTCAAGTAGATGAGTCTTAGTGACTCTAGGCCCAGCACTGTATCCACTGCATCACCTAGCTGCCCCCATTTTGTACTCAGTTTGTTCAGAAGTCTTTAAAAATAGTCCCACAATTTTCTGGATCGATCCATTCATCTTTAATATTTCCTGAAAAACTAGAAGAACTGCTATTTTATCACTGTGGGTTTTCCTTCCTTAATGCAAATCCCAACCCTTTCAAACATTAGAAATGTTTTGTTTTGTCATTTCTAACTGTGCTTGTCATCAGAGTAGAATTCATGAATCTTCAAAGCTAATAGTGAGAGAGCTTAAAAGATTGACTATCAATCTAATTTAGGTAAAAATTGACACATAATCCCAGGCTCAGTGCTATGATAAACTTGCATGGGGGCAGGAAGGAAGAGTGGGGAGAAAAAAGCACAGAGAGAACAGTCTAACTATCAAGGTAGTCTGCCAGGGAAAAAATAGTCCCCCAGAAAGTCCTGGGCCTAGGGGGAAATGGAGTCAGAGGCAGACCTCAGGACAGGAAAGAGACAGGATCTGAGGGAGTGGCTGCCAGGGGCCCATCTACTTGCATGGCATTAAGGGCTGCCAAATACCAGGAGATGAAATACGTGGCTGGTTGTCATGACAGGGAGAAAGACTGCCCCAACAATGCCTTCTTACTCCATGTGTTGGTGCCATAGGTAAAAATTCTGGTCACTTGTTGCCTACTGTTGGCTCTGCTTGACATTCAGTGTTACATATTAGCAGTATCTCTTTTGATGTTATATGAGCATGTAAACTTCTCAAGGACAATTACCTTGACTTTTCGGGACTTTATATCTCCTTCAGACTGCCTTTAGGGAGTTGTCTGGGGCACTGGGAGGTCAAGCATCTTCCTAGCATTACACTGTGCAAGACATGAAACTTCCTGAGTCTTTCTGACTCTGCTCTCTGGTCCTTCATGTTTCCTCTCTCTGCTCATAATAAGTGCTTAATAAGGGTTTTTTGTTTTGTTTTGTTTTGTTTTTAGGCAGTTGGGGTTAAATGACTTGTCCAGGGTCACATAGCTAGTAAGTGTCAAGTATTTGATCTGTGGCTGGATTTGAACTCAGTTCCTCCTGACTTGAGGGCTGCTGCCGTATACACTGTGCCACCTAGCTGCTAAACAGCTTTCTACAAGTGTTGTAGTTGAAAGTAAGTGTTTTCCTACTGGCCAATTTTCTGGTGATGCATCTGTCTACACTTAGTTTGGTTGGTCCTTGTAAAAGTCTAAGCTCAAAGCTTTTTTTTTTTTTTGGCACAGATTTTCCCTTTCTGACACAGCTTTCAAAAGCATATCATGCCAGGGTACTGGAGTGGCATTTTGATAGCCATAGTCACCAGTCTTATCAAAATGATGGCTAATTCAAAGTTTAATAGAGGCAGGTCTGGTTTAGAGATCTTAGAAAGCTGAAACTCCATATTAAATTAAACTAAACCCAAATTTCTTTCATTTTTGAAGTCCAAAGTGCAATCTGCAGACTAATAAATGAGATATTTCTGCTTTAGTAACTCAAGACAGATTTTAAATAGTACACATCTTGATTCTCTGTGATACCTAGATCCCATAGACTGGTTTTAGTTATTAAAAAGAATGTTTTGCTCGTGGAAACATTCTTGTTAGCGCTGTATGATAGACAGCTAGGTGGTGAATTGTATAGAGTGCTGATCCAGGAGTCAGTAAGGCCTAATTCATATCTAACCTTAGACACTTGCTTGACCCTGAGCAAGTCACTTTACCACTATCTGCCTCAGTTTCCTCAATTATAGAATGGGAATCATAATTTCACCTGCCTCCCTGGGTTGTTGCAAGGTTCAAATGAGGTAATAACTATAAAGCACTTACCACAGTGCCTAGTACATAGTAGACACTTAATAAATGCCTGTCCTTTCCCCATTCTCTCCAGTAGGGTGTATAAAAAAGATGCTTCCTAGAGATTATATTGTAGTGGACAGGTATAGATGGAAAGTTTGAAGAGGGATTGGTTAGAGTGACGATTTTTAAGATACTAGCATCCAGTGGATAGAGCACAGGCTCTGGAGTCAGAAGGACCTGAGTTCAAATCCAGTCTCAGACACATAACACTGACTAGCTGTGTGGCCCTGGGAAAGTCACTTAATCCCATTGCCTAGCAAAAAAAAAAATTACCAGCATCAACAGGGGTCTGGAAGTATTATTTTATGATCTAGTAACCGGTCACATCTATCTCAATGCAAAGAAATAAACAAAACAAAAGAATATTTAATCCCCAAACAGTTTTACACCACAAATCAATATTGTCATGCACGGACTGGCTGGGCAAACGTACAATAAAAATAGTGAAATGAATCTCTACAGCCTTTACAATAGTACGCAAATTAGTTGGGACAAGGCAAGTTAATTCATTACATATACACACATATGATCAACCTTAATATATATGATCAACAACTTTTTATATCTTTAATAAACATTCAATATGAAATATATCTTTTTGCTATAATTACTTGTATATGATTTGGTACTGAGTTTGCAAGATTTTGATACATATTCCCTAATTCATGAAATTCATAATTTCTTAATTCATGAAACCATACTTTTATCAGATTGGATATTAATAATAGCTAATACGTATATAGCCTTTTCTATGTGCTGGCATTTTACATTGATTTTACATACATTTACATATTTACATACATTTTACAGTTATTATCTCATTTGATCCTCATAACTTCTTTGAGAGGTAGGTCTATTATTATCATCCCCATTTTACAGATAAGACAAATAGAAGTTGCCTGGAATTACACATTTAGTAAATCTCAAAGGCTGTATTTAAAATCAGGTCTTTCTGACTCCAGGCCAAGTGTTGTATTCACTAAGCCACTCAGCTGCCCTTTGACAATATTCCTTTGACAAATAACCCATTTTTTCTAAGTGTAATCTTATTTATACCCCATCAATTTTCAATGGGATTTAAGTAAGTTTAGTTTCCAGCAAGTAAAATGTGATTATCTCCATGTCTTGGGTAAATTTCTTAATTTTCAGTGCTACAAGGCCATATTGTAGGGTTCCATCTTCATGTAGGAGATTCTGCAAATTTGCAATAATTTTGCTTCTCTTTTTTAAAATAATCAATATATTTATCAGTTAATTATTCCTTGAATGGGGACAAGACTTTCATGCTCAGTGGAAGTAAAAAAAATTCTCCAAACTTTTTTGGGGGTACATGTGGTATATAGTTTAATGAAGATTTCCAGATATCTCATAGGCTCACCAGGAATTTTGCCAATCAATTTGATCTATAGCCTTAAATGAAAAAACAAGTCTTGGGGCAGCGACGTGGTACAGCGGATAGAGCAACGGCCCTGGATTCAGGAGGACCTGAGTTCAAGTCTGGCCTCAGACACATAACACTCACTAGCTGTGTGACCCTGGGCAAGTCGCTATTGCCTAGCCAAAAAAAAGAAATAAAAGAAAGAATGAAAGAAAAGAAAAAATAAGTCTCATCAGTTAAAATGACTTTTCTCAATACTGCAGTCTTGTCCATGAGAAACATTTTTTTTTCTTCATAGCAACAGTTAGCAGATGCTTAAAAACTTCTCATTGTTCAAACTTCCAGAAGTCTGAGGCACTTTGTAGAGGAATCAGTAACAACACCTCCTGCTACCAAGCCCCCGTGAAAGTCTTTGCTTATTTTCTGAGGATAAATTAGTTTGTTTTGCAGCAAAGAGTTTATGAGGTTTTTTTTTTTTTTATTATTTTCAACTAGACTTTTCTTTGGGCTTAATGTGACTGCTTCCATTTTCGTATAGATTTAAATGATCCTTGATGTGTTGCACTTTCCTAAACCAACAGCCACCAAATATCTTGAAGTGTGCTCTTTAAGAGCAGACTTTTGCATATTTCTTTGGAGTAATATTCTTTCTTAAAAAACAGAGAATTTAAAACACAACCAAAGAGAGCAATGAGATGTGTGTGTATGACATGAAATCCAGCACTTAGCTGAAAGAGAATTAACCAAATATGGGGAAACAAGTCCAATCTAGTTTCATCTGGTCAAGGTCAGAGTTCTGAGTCAGCCTAATGTCAAAAGAAGTTCAAACACATGACCAATACTGTCACAAAATGAAACCATATTAAAATCATTGTTTGTCTCAAGTAATTTGCACACCACTGTAGAATGACAAAACTCATTTTGCTGCCAAAAGAGCTAAGATCAAATGCTATGGCTTTTGTATGATTTGGGCATTAAGTTGAAGATCGTTGAAGTTGAAGATGTGAGTGAATAGCTATTTGCCAAGGCCGTTATCCACCTCCTTATTGTGAATAACTAGTTCCAGTTATGAGTTCAAGGGACTGAAGTGAAGTTGGCCCTTTTTGCCTGGAGTAAACCCATGTCACTAGGAATGCATGTGGTGTTCAGTCTAAACAGCTTCAGACAGACTTAACTTTGTTTGGTCACCTGAACCTTGACCTCTAGTGGATATAGGTGTTTAATCCTCTTGAAATAATTTATTTATTTAATAAATATTAATATTTATATTTATATTAAATATATATTTAATATTGAATAAAGAAACATTCATTTGAGTCCTTACTATGTACAGGACATTGTGTCAGGCACTATATTGGGACTTACTGACAAACCTATTCTAGGACCCCAGAACTTTTCTGATTATCCCAAATATAGCTGTGACCTAGAGATAACTTCGGACTAGATGAGATCTCCTGGGAATCTTTTGATCTAAATTAAAAAATATGATTTATGCAAAAACTAAAACTTCTGGTACAAAAATATTTATAGCAGCTCTTTTTGTGGTGGCAAAGAACTGGAAATTGAGGGGAATGGTTGTGGTATAAGAATGTAATAGAATATTATTTTGCTATAAGAAATGATGAACAGGCTGACTTCAGAAAAGCTGGAAAGACTTGTATGGTCTGATTTTGAGTGAAATGAGCAGAACCAGGAGAACGTTGTACACAGTAACAGCCATGTTGTGTGATGACTAATATTGATAGACTTAACCCTCCTCAACAACACCAGAATCTAAGACATATCCAAAGGCCTCATGTTAGAAAATGCTATCTGCATCCAAAGAAAGGACTATAGAGTTTGAATGCAAAGCAAAGCATACTATTTGCTATTTTTCTTTCTTCTGTTGTGTTTTGTTTGCTCTTTCTGGTGGTTCCTCCTATTGGTTCTAATTCTTACAACATCACTAATGTGAAAATATGTTTAATAGGAATATATACGTATAGTCTATATCAGATTGTGCTCCATCTTGGGGAGGGAGGTGAGGAGGGAGAGGGAGAAAAATTTAAAACTCAAAAGCTTACGGAAGTGATTGTTGATAATTCAAAATAAATTAATTAAAATTTTTTTTTTAAAAAAACCCTAAAACTTCTGGGCCTAGAATTAGGAGACTTAGGTATAAAGTGTGGCTGTAAGAGTTACTAACTGTGTGACCATGGGCAAATCACTTAACCTTCTTTCTTACTCCTCTTAGCTCCAAATTCTCAGTTGAAAAAAAAAAGGTAGTCATGCTTGTACTACCCCACCTCATAGCATTGTTGTGAAGAAAACACATTGTATTCTGTAAAGCACTAGACCAGGGGTATTTAACTTTGAGGCCATGAACCTTTTTAAAAATTATTTTGATAGCTGTATCTTAACATATCGGGTTTCCTGTGAAATCCTATGCATTTTATTTTTTGAAATTAAAAACATTCTTCTGAGGAATTTATAGGTTTAATCAGACTTCCAAAGGAGTCCAGAACACAAAACACCATGAATAACGACTGAGCTAGACAAATGTAAACTACCATCATCATCAGTATCATCATCATCATCATCATCATCATCATCATCACCACAGCAGCACTATTAATAGCACCATCATTATCATCATTGTCATCATCATTGTCATTGTCATCATCATCATTATCATCTGTCGGATTGGCATGAACAAATAATTAATAAAATAATGGCTAACCTACTGGTGATAAGCTTTTTATGCTATAACCTAAAGTTCTTTCAAACTGCTTGTGATGAGCTGTAATATCATCCATAGTATGGGTAGTATTTTTCATTGGAAGAGTACAAATATAGAGTTTTAAAGCTACAAGGGGGGGTTAATAATAATTCAACTATATAATAATTTCATCCAGACAATAAAATTTTATTCAGGAGTTTAACTAATGTAAATTAATTGCTACAATAAGGAGATCAAACAGCCCAGAAATTTCTTTAGTCAGCAAATAACTGACTCACTTGACAAATGAAGAGAAATGGCTGCCAAAGGCAATGCTAGAATGTAATATAAACTTGTTTATAAAATATTATGAAGAAGAACAATGGATAATTATGAGCAGTATCATCTCATAAAACTGAGGGAAGCAATGGAGGGTAAAAGCAGTTTCAAGAAAGCAAGGCAAGACATCCAACTAAGGGAAGTCATTTCAAGGACACAAGATGAAAATATCAGGAAGCCTAAAACAAAATAAAAATTTTTTAAAGATTTACAAAAATTACTTTTACAAACTGTTTTCTTCATCATGGATCATAGAACAATCAGACTTGTACCATAACCTCACGGTCCCAGTTATGTTTATAGAGGATATAGAAATGGCACTAAAGAGAACAAAAGTGGGAAAATTAGCTGTATTTGACCAAATGTATAGAGAGGAGATCTATGCTAGAGGTAATACAGTTATAAGAGAATTGAGAGAATAATATATGAAATCTCTGAAGAAGACCAAGATACCTAATTATGTGAAAAAATTTGTTCCTTATTAATGTTGAAAAAGGCAACTCAGAGAACATATTACTATTGAGATATATAAATATCATATATATATATATATGTATATATATGTATACTGATATATATGCCTAATTTCCTATCTATACAGAATGTTTATGAGGGCCACTTATATATGAATCTAGGGCATCATCAATGAGGGTCTTAGTTGAGAACAAGCAACATTTTGGAAGTGATATTTCAACAATGGACTACATCTCTACCATTTTATTGTTAACTAAAAGATGTAGAATATATAACATACTATTTTGCTCAATTTTTAATTACAAAAAAAAAGTGACAAAACAAAATGCCTCTTTCAGACTCTTTTTACAACAAAGTATTTCCTATACAAACATCAAGGTCATGTAAGATTCCTTAGAAAATGTAACAGAAATAACCCTCTCCAGTTAACTTAGGCTTGAAATCTAGGTGGCCTTATAAATTTTTATTCATTCTCTTCACATCCCACATCCAATCTGTTGCCAAGTTCTGTTGATTCTTCTTTCTTGCCATTTCTTGTATATATGTCCCCTTCTCTCCTTTTATATAGCCACCACTTCTTCCAAGCAACAGACCTTCAATTACTCGGACAACTACTGTGTGCTTACATTCTTAGTGTCTTCCCTCAGAAATTACCTTACATTTATACTGTATTTATCTTATCAACATGTAATTGTTTGCATGTTGTTTCCCCCAATCAAAATTGAGTGCCTTGAGAACAAGGAATGTTTTATGATTTTCTTTGTGTTCCCAGTGCTTAGAATGGTGGCTCACATATAGTAGATGCTTACTAATGCTTGTTGAATGACTGTTCAGTGACCCTCAAATAATAAATATCAGGATATGGATTTCATTGATTTCAATGATATTAGTAATTCCCAAATGAAAAAAACCTCCCCGTGCCATTGTAAATCATTACTTTTTTCTGCAACTAATGGTCTTAGTTTCTTAGACCACTAACAGGTTAAATGACTTGTCTAAAATCACACAGCCACTATACTATAGTTAGCTCTTAAATCTAGTTTTCCTGGCTCCTAGGTTAGCTCTATATAAATTATATTGCCTGTCTAATAACAAATATTAGACAATGTAGGACATATGCTCAACCAAAAGTTTTCACCACTGTGATGGAGGAGATCCAGAGCACAGACTAGGGATTGTCTATCTTTGATGAGGTCCTCTAGATGCTACTCTTTGTGGAAGACATTGTGCTGATTGCACCAAGCCCCAGGATAATGCAGATAATCCTGAAATAATATGTAATCATTTAAAGATGTTTGTTTGACTTTCCCATCCACACAGCAAACACTAAGTGGAAGAAGAATTTATCAGATTTCTACATACATTTGAATGAACAACTTATAGAGCTTGCCCAACAATGTGTATACCTGAGACAGACAATGTAGATGGACAAGAAGAGGGGCCAAGATTTAAGCAAGAGGATTGTGCACTGGTTTGCTTTTGGGAAATTTCAAGGCTCTTCTTTTGATAATCATTTTGCACTGAAGTGCAAAGTATAGTTGAAAACAAAAAAAAAGCAAATTTAAAAAAAAATGACTCACAAACTATTCTGAGAAATCACCTAACGATTCTTCAGAAAACAAGCAAAACCTTTTAGAGGGACTGGAAATGTGGGAGGAGATTGTTACTCATTTTTCAACAAGGGTCTTGAAGTCAAAACAATATCAAGAATATAATTTTTCTTAAATGCTTCTAAATGCCTGTATGGGAAATTAAAATAAAATGTTTATCATGGGTAAGACAAAACAGAGACTGAAGATTGGAAAGAGGCAATTTTTAACACCATATCTATGTATAGAAAAAGTCCCAGTAAGCTTAGAAAATCTGGGTAGCTTTGTTAGATTTGAATATATTTAACACAAAGTATGTCTGTCTGTTTTCTTCTGGTGGATCTGGAAGTCTTGTTCTCAATGAAGGGGTAATAAACTTTGATATGTATATTGATATGTTGAGGAGCAGAATTCTTCCAAAATCACAGAATTTCTTAGATAGAGGTAGAATATTGCAATATAACTTTGTGTCATGCCACATATCGTTGAATGTTAGAAATTTATCCTAGAGGTGTAAATATACATCCCTCAGTAACCTGGAAACTTGCCTAATTTAAAACGCATTGAAATCCTGGAGGCTATAGCAAAACTAGACCTGAAAAATGGATATTCAATATAATATATATGTATACTCACATATATACACATACACACATATATGTGTATATGGTTCGATGATGAAGGATTAAAGAATACTTACCAACTATTGCGAACTTTATGCCAGATCACATAAAACAAATGACAACAGCCAAAGGGGGATGTTACATATTAAATTGTTCAAAATATAAAAATTTGCAAGAGTTATTGCAGAAATAAATAAAAAAAAGGTCGTTTTACTCTATTTCATTCAATTCACACACCATCACAGCCATTTTTTAATGATTACCCTATATTGGTAGGCATCCTGCTTTTGCATGAATTGGAGTTGAGGTTTCTGTTGACAATGAGCAATCTGAACCCTTTGCCTTTAGTTGGTGAGGTATTTCCAGTTTTAATATATGATACTATTGGTACAAAATGAAAGTATTCATGTATCCAATCCATTTCATGAGCGCTCATGGTGTCTTTCCTATAGTGGTCAGGACCCTTAAGTTCCACATTTTTAAAACTAAATGGCATGGAGGATGGATTAGACTTTTATGAGGTATTATTATTTTTGTTGTTATATCTGATCTTCGAATTCAGCACATTTAAAACTAAATTATCCTTCCCTCTCCAAATCTTGTTATTTCTCATGTCTGCTATCAATATTAGTAGTGTCATTATTAACTCAGCCACCCATTTTCAAATTGCTGAAAGTCATCTTTCATTCCTCAGTCTCCTTCATTGTATATAGTCACCAAGTCCTGTAAATCCTATTTCCACAATATGTCTCATAGCTATCTTTTTTTCTATTCCATTAATTCATACTCATCCATCTGATGCTGAAACATCTTAACATTTTTATCCTCTATCCTCTTCACCTTGTTGTTTTTGTTGTTGTTCAATCATTTCAGTTGTGTCCAACTGTTTGGAACCCCATTTGGGGTTTTCTTGACAAAGATGCTAGATAGCTTGCCATTCCCTTCTCCAAATCATTTTATAGATGAGGAAACCAAGGTAAAAGGGTTAAGTAACTTGCCCAGGGTCACATAGCTAGTAAATGTCTGAGTCAAGATTTGAACTCAGGAAGATGAGTCTACCTAACTACAGGCCTGGCACTCTACCTACTGCTCCATCTTGAATTAAAAAATACTGTAATATGATAAAAACAGGGCTGATGTGGAGTGAGAAAACCTTAGATACACCTCAACTCTGCTACTTAATAGGCTGTGTGATGTTGTGGACATCACTTCTGTCATCAAATTCCTTGTTTTTAAAATTGGTATACTAATGTTTATGCTACTACTGGTATTACACAGGGCTGTTGTGCAGAAAGCAGCTTGTAATCTTTAAAATGCTATGTCTTTAATAGGTTATTATGTTTATTTTTATTGTCATCATTCTAGAATTTACTGACAAATTAGTCTTCTTGGATCAGTTATTGTCATTTCACTACTCAGGAACTTATGACTTCCCATTGCTTACCAAATAATGGCCAATTTCTTAGCTTATTATTTAAGGCTTTTCACAATCTTAGTCCAACCAACTTTTTAGCCTTTTATTATAATGTTTGTTTGAGTCATTTTTCAGTTACTCTTTGTGACCACATTAGGTGTTTTCTTGGAAAAGATACTACAGTAGTTTGTCATTTTCTCTCTAGCTCATTTTACAGATGAGGAAACTGAGGCAAATAGGGCTAAGTGACTTGTCCAGGGTCACATAGCTAGTAAGTGTCTGAGGCCAGATTTAAACTCAGGAAGATGAAGGCCCAGCAGTTCATCCACTGTACCACCTAGGTGTGCCTTTCTCAAAATGCTACAACTTGTCAATATTTCTATCAAAACTTGTAACTAATATATAAGGTAATACTTTAATAAATTATTCCTTTCCAATTATATCAATAGTTTCTTCATGAATTGATTAGTTACAGTCTAAGTAGTTTTTCTTTGCAACAGGTATTACCCCTACCTTATACATGAGTAACAACATCATCGCTAACTTTCAATCCTGAAAATTTTCTAAGGCTTGTTTTTGGTATGTACAACATACCCTCAAACTACCCATTTGGGACAGCTACAAAAGGAGTATACATCTACCTAGATTCTTCCATTCTTATGCAATCTATCAGATACAAAGAACCCTTTTAAACAAGTCTTTATTTCATGAATTGGTAGGAGAGTCAACATTCAAACAGTTGAGAAACGAAAATCAATGTTTGTAAGGATTTACTACTTTCGCTTAGATTCAGACCACATCACATTGGAGAGTCTCAGTAACCTAGTAAATTTAAAAAAAAACACTTCGGGGTACTGGGAAGTTATTACACTGCCCTCTGAGTCGAGAAGTGCTTGTCTTCCAGAAAAAACTGGGCTACTCACGAACCCTGAACACAACCCCACTTCCCATTTTGTTCCTTTTGTTCCTTATAACTGGAATGACTTATGACTTTGGCCAACTTTTGCCTGTTTATATCTTTCAAGGGCAGGTTCAAATGCCTCTTCCATGACCATCTAGCTGGTAGGGATCTCTCTCTTAACTATTCTCATGAAAATTTGTATTACTCTTAGGCACTTATAATATTCTTGTTTTATGTTTTATTTAGTGTCCTTTAAATCATGCATAATTGGGAAAGGATTTGAAGGCTATTGACAAAGCTTAGCTATACTTGTCTCATCATCCTCTGCTGCTTGGTAAGCTTCTTAAAGTCAGGGACAGCATCTTATTTAGCTTTGTACACTCCTTTAGACCCTAATTCCTGAAAAAGCTACCACAAAGTGCATCTTGCAAAGGCTGTAGGAAATGTAGTCTAGCCTGCAAAAAAGTAGCCAATGAAAAACTATACTTGACAATCCATTTGAGAGACACAGTACATGGGGAGAGAGGGAATTTCCAAGAAAGAAGAAGAACAGGAGTAAGTACATGGCTGTGGGAGGAAAAGCTAGGAGGGGAACTGTGAGGAGATGTCACTGAGTTGACTCAGATTATAGGGAGATTGAGCCAAAGGGGTAGTTATAGACAGGGTGCAGGAAGCTCATTTTCCAGAAACTAGAGGAAATTTGGCTTCTATCTAATTGTGGAATGAATGAACATAGCACAAACACAACCTCATTTAACCTCAAAACAGTTTTCTTAAGGAAACAGCTTGTGATTTCTATGCATGAGCAGGTGAAGTTTGGAATTAGCAAAGTAAAATTCCCATTTTTCTTGGGGAGGTGGCAATGAGACCATAAATGTAAAAGATTAACAGATGTAAATTCCCAGTTCTGCAAGAAGTTAAAATAGTGAGTTCATGTTCATTAAATGGATTACATTTAACATTGCTAATCCAGTTAATTTTCTTATGACATAAAATCGGAGATCATTACTATTTGCAAAAATAAATAGCAAAAGTGTACTTGGATTCAAACATGAAACTGGGTTTAAAATTTAAGAATCTATGAGATTAGGCAAAAGAATTCAGTTTTTTTTTTACTATCTGGGAGACTATCATAAGTTCTTTCTTTTCTTTTTTTTTCCTTATCACAGAAAAGATTTCAGTTAAATTTGGCACATTTCAAAATAATTTGTATAAAATTTGTTCATTTCCTTTTAACTTTATCCATGTAATATCCTGTACTTGGAACCTACTGTTATGTAAACCCAATCCAGTTACCAAGAATCCTTCTCTAATAGTTGACCTTCCCTCTCATCACCATGGGCTTCATTTTACTTTATTTGAGTCTGTAATACATTTCTACATTATTTTATATTATAGTTATTAGCTTATGTATCACAATTCCCTAATAGATTGTAAACTATGAGGTTAAAGAGTATGTTTTATCTAAACTGTATCCTTCTTTTTGAAAGTTATTTTTCCCCATTAACAACCATTTATTTTCTCTTCCTCTCACCCCTCTCCCCATTGAAAAGAAAAAAAAACACAGTCCAAACTCTTGTAACTAATATACATAGTTAAGCAAAATAAAGTTCTGAATTGTCCATGTTCAAAAATATGTGTTCATTCTGCAGTTTGAATTAATCATCAGTCTGTCAGGAAGTAATGTAGCATGTTTCATCCTCATTTTGAATCATGGTTGGTCATTGCATTGATCAGAGTTCTTAAGTCATTCAAATAAACTTTCCCAGTACCTAGTATAGTAATCTGCAAACCGTCAGTACTTAGTAAGTCTTTGTTAAATTAATGTGGACTGGATTACATATCCTCCAATTGCACTATGATATAAGAAATACTTGGGGCATTTTAAAGAAAAGTTCTTTGTCAAAAAGGCAAAATGATTTATGAATTTAGCAGAGAAAACATAATCTCTTATAAAAACCTTTCCAAGACAGTATTGGTGGTAAATGAAACACGTACTTTTGAATTTTTCTTAACTTACCCCTCAAGAAAAGAAGTAAAGCTTCCTTAGATTCAGAATATCCTCAACATTTTTGAAACTCACATTTCTTCTTTTAGTTTCATCACTTGCACAAAGATTTAGTTGGAGAAGGCCACAAATAGAATTGCCATGTATAAAAGAAAATCAGATGATAAAAATGCAGAGTCTCTTTGAAGCAGTTTGATAAAGGACCAAGAATAATCCTTACCCAACATCCTTATACAGTGATCAATGGAGTTGGTACATTTAGATGCTTATCTTTCCTTTGAATTTTGCCTTATATTAGCTTTCCTCTAAAAATATAATGTTTCATTTTTTTTTCTTTTAGAAAATGCTCTGCTGCCCTCCTCGTTGTTTTTCTTAATTACCTTGTAAGAGAAGATTGGAATTATCTCTTTGTAGATGATGATAATTATTTCACAATTTTTAGAAGAACATTAAACACCTACAGTATGATGGGTGCTTTATATTCATCATGCAAGAGATGGCTCTTGACCCCTCTGTCATTCAGTCATTAAACATTTTCAAGCACTAAGTTGTATCAGGTAGTATACTAAGCACTGCAGATACAAAGAAGGCCAAAGAGATAGTCCTTGATCTTAAGGAGTTGATAGTCTAATAGAGAAGATAACATGCAAAGAATTAAGGGTACTTCCTACAAAAGGCAAGATTTTAGCTAAGACTCAAAGGAAGCCAGTAGGAAGAATTGAGGAGGGATAGAATTCTAGGCATGGGAGACAGCTCATTGAAAATGGCAGGAATCTGGAGTATCTTGTTCAATGAACAACGAAAAAGAACATGTCCCTGAATTGGAGAGTTCATAGGGAGTGGGGTAAAGTAGAAGAAAACTAAAAAATGGTGGTGGGGAGGGTTATGAAGGGCTTTGAAGGACAAACAGGGCATTTTATATTTGATCCTGAAAGTGATAGGGAGTCACTGGAGTTTATTGAGTAGGTAGATGGTGACATGGTCAGCGCTAAGCTTTAGGAAGATCAGTTTGGCTTCTGACAAGAGGATGGCTCGGAGTAGAGAGAGACTTGTGGCAGAGATACTAACCCTCAGGCTGTTGCAATAGTCTAGATATGAGGTTGAGCATCTGTACCAATGTGCTACATGAGAGAGATTTCACAAAGGTAAAATGACAGGCCTTTGTGAAGAAGTCAAAAATGACGCCTAGGTTGTGAGCCTGAAATAGGGATCAGGGGTCCCAAATTTCCAGGCTCATGCCTAGAGTTAGTTCTGCCTACCCAGCTGTAACATACTCTCATCAGATTTGGCTCAAGAAGGGCATAACATAATTAGTTAGGTATAGAAATCTAACTTGCCCTATATGCAGTAGGAAGGAAAAGGGGAAAGAAAAGGGAGGTGGGAAAGAAAAGGGAGGGGGGAAAGAAGGAGAAGGCAAAGCAGTAAGAGTAAAGGGAAGAAAAGGGAAAGGGATAATAAAAAGGGAGGAGGGACTGAAGGAGGCAGTGGTCAAAAGCAAAACACTAGTGAAGGGGGAAAGGAAAAAGGAGAAAGAAAAGCATAAATGGGGGGAAAGGATGGAGAAAAAGACACAGATAGTAATCATAACTGTGAATGTGAATAGGATGACCTCTCCCATAAAATGGAAATAGATAGCCGAATGGATTAGAAACAAAAATCCTACAATATGTTGTTTACAGGAAACACATTTGAAAAACAGTGACACATACAAGTAAAGGTAAAAGGCTGGAGCAGAATATATTATGCTTCAGCCGAAGTAAAAAAAGCAGGGGTAGCAATCCTGATCTCAGACAAAGCAAAAGCAAAAATAGATCTAATCAAAAGAGATAAGGAAGGAAACTACATCCTGCTAAAAGGCACCATAGACAATGAAGTAATATCATTACTAAACATATATGCACCAAATGGTATAGCATCCAAATTCTTACAGGAGAAGTTCAGGGAGTTACAGGAAGAAATAGACAGCAAAACTATACTAGTGGGGGACCTGAACCTCCCCTCTCTACTATAAATCTAACCACAAAATAAACAAGAAAGAAGTTAAGGAGGTGAATAGAACATTAGAAAAGTTAGGTATGATAGACCTCTGGAGAAAACTGAATGGGGATAGAAAGGAATATACTTTTTTCTCAGCAGTACATGGCACATACACAAAAATTGACCATGTACTAGGGCATAAAAACCTCACAATCCAATGCAGAAAGGCAGAAATATTAAATGCATCCTTTTCAGATCATGATGCAATAAAAATTATATGTAATAAAGGGCCATGGAAAGATAGACTAAAAAATAATTGGAAACTAAATAATCTAATCCTAAAAAATGATTGGGTCAAACAACAAATCATAGAAACAATCAATAATTTCATTCAAGAGAATGACAATAATGAGACAACATACCAAAACCTATGGGATGCAGCAAAGCAGTTCTTAGGGGAAGTTTTATATCTCTAAATGCTTACATAAATAAAATAGAAAAAGAGGAGATTAATGAATTGGGCATACAACTAAAAAAACTAGAAAAAGAACAATTAAAAATCCTCAACTAAACACCAAATTAGAAATATTGAAAACCAAAGGAAAAATTAATAAAATTGAAATTAAGAAAACTATTGAACTAATAAATAAAACTAAGAGCTGGTTTTATGAAAAAACAATAAAATAGAAACCTTTGGTTAATTTAATTAAAAAAAGAAAGAAGAAAACCAAATTACTAGTATCAAGAATGAAAAGGTGAAGCTACCACCAAGGAAGAGGAAATTAAAACAATAATTAGGAATTATTTTGCCCAACTATATGCCAACAAATTTGACAATCTTAGTGAAATGGATACATATTTACAAAAATATAAATTGCCCAGATTAACGAAGAGGAAGTAAAATACTTAAATAACCCCATCTCAGAAAAAGAAATTGAACAAGCCATTGATGAACTCCCTAGGAAAAAATCTCCAGGGCCAGATGGATTTACATGCAAATTCTATCAAACATTTAAAGAACAATTAATTCCAATACTATATAGACTATTTGGGAAAATAGGTGAAGAAGGAGTCTTACCAAATTTTTTTATGATACAAATATGGTGTTGATACCTAAACCAGGAAGAGTCAAAAGAGAAAGAAAATTATAGACCAATTTCTCTAATGAATATAGATGCAAAAATTTTAAACAAAATACTAGCAAATAGATTGCAGCAACTTATCACAAGAATAATACACTATGACCAGGTAGGATTTATACCAGGAATGCAGGGTTGGTTCAATATTAGGAAAACTATCAGCATCATTGAGCATATCAACACCAAAACCAACAGAAACCACATGATCATCTCAATAGATGCAGAAAAAGCTTTTGAAAATACAACACCCATTCCTATTAAAAACACTAGAAAGCATAGGTATAAATGGAGTCTTCCTTAAAATAATAAATAGCATATCTAAAACCTTCAGCAAGCATTATATGTAATGGGGACAGGCTAGAAGCATTTCCAATAAGATCGGGGGTGAAACAAGGATGTCCATTATCACCACTGTTATTCAATATTGTACTGGAAACTTAGCTTTAGCAATAAGAGAAGAAAAAGAAATTGAAGGCATTAGAATAGGCAAAGAAGAAACAAAGCTATCACTCTTTGCAGATGACATGATGATATACTTAGAGAATCCTAGAGAATCAAGTAAAAAACTACTTGAAATAATAAACAACTTTAGCAAAGTTGCAGGCTATAAAATAAACCCACATAAATCATCAGCATTTCTATATATTACCAACAAAGCCCAACAGCAAGAGATAGAAAGAGAAATCCCATTTAAACTTACTGTAGACATTATAAAATATTTAGGAGTCTACCTCCGAAACAAACCCAGGAACTCTATGAACACAATTACAAAACACTTTTCACACAAATAAAATCAGATCTAAATAATTGGAAAAACATCAGTTGCTCATGGGTAGGCCGAGCTAATATAATAAAAATGACAATCCTACCTAAGCTAATTTACTTATTCAGTGCCATACCAATCAAACAAAAAATTATTTTATAGAGTTAGAAAAAATAATAACAAGATTCATTTGGAAAACAAAAGGTCCAGAATATCAAAGGAACTAATGAAAAGAAATGCAGGGGAAGGTGGCCTAGCAATTCCAGATCTTAAATTGTATTATAAAGCAGCAATCATCAAAACTGCTTGGTACTGGCTAAGAAATAGAGGTGGATCAGTGGAATAGGTTAAATATGCAAGACACAGTAGTCAATGACTATAGTAATCTATTATTTGATAAACCCAAAGACCCCAGCTTCTGGGATAAGAACCCACTCTTTGAAAAAAACTGCTGGGAAAACTGGAAAAGAGTATGGCAGAAACTAGGCATAGACCCAAATCTCACACCATATACCAAAATAAAGTCAAAATGGGTTCATGACTTAGATATAAAGGCTGATACCATAAGTAAACTGGGAGAACAAGGAATAGTTTACCTATCAGATCTATGGAGAACAGAAGAATTCATGACCAAACAGGAGATAGAGAACATTATGAAAAGCAAAATGGATAATTTTGATTACATTAAATTGAAAAGTTTTTGCACAAACAAAGCCAATGCAACTAAGATTAGAAGGAAGGTAGAAAATTGGGAAAGAATTTTTACAACCAGTCTCTCTGATAAAGGCCTCATTTCTAAAATATATAGAGAATTAAGACAAATTTATAAGAACACAAGCCATTCCCCAATTGATAAATGGTCAAAGGATATGAACAGACAGTTCTCAGATGAAGAAATTAAAGCCATCTATAGTCATATGAAAAAATGCTCTAAATTATTGATTAGAGAAATGCAAATCAAAACAACTCTGAGGTACCACATCACACCTATCAGATTGGCCAACATGACAAAACAGGAAAATGATAAATGTTGGAGAAGATGTGGGAAAATTGGAACACTAATACATTGTTGGTGGAGTTGTGAAATGATCCAACCATTTTGGAGAACAATTTGGAACTATGCCCAAAGGGCTAAAAATGTGCATACCCTTTGATCCAGCAATAGCACTTCTAGGGCTATATCCCAAAGAGATCAAACAAATGGGAAAAGGACCCACATGTACAAAAATATTCATAGCAGCTCTTTTTGTGGTGGCAAAGAATTGGAAATTGAGAGGATGCCCATCAATTGGGGAATGGCTGAGCAAGTTGTGGTATATGAATGTAATGGAATACTATTGTGCTATAAGAAATGATGAACAGGCTGACTTCAGAAAAACCTGGAAAGACTATATGGTCTGATGCTGAGTGAAGTGAGCAGAACCAAGAGGACTTTGTACACAATAACAGCCACTTAGTGATGACTAATATTGAAACTGAACCCTTCTCAGCATTACAAGGATCTAAGACATCTCCAGAGGCCTGGATGGAAAATGCTGTCCACATCCAAAGAAAGAACTATGGAAGTTGAATTGCTATTATTTTTTTCTCTCTTCTGTTGAGTTTTGTTTCCTCTTTCTGATGGTTCCTCCTATTGGTTTCAATTTTTACTTACAACTTCACTAATGTGAAAATATGTTTGCTAGGAATGTAAATGTATAGCCTGTATGAGATTGTGCGCTGTCTTGGGGAGGGCGGTGGGTAGGAAGGGGGAGAAAAATTTTAAACTCAAAAGCATATGGAAGTGATTGTTGATAAATCAAAATAAACTAATAAAATTTAAAAAAATAACTCTGAAGTTTGACTAGTTTGAATCAGAACCTCCTTTAATATAAGTGTCGTATAGTTCTGTGAAAATGGCATTTATCAGATTTGCCCATGACACAGAACTGAGAGAGAGATCTAATATGGGTAGAAGAGTTGTCATCCCAGAAGTCAGAATTCTGGCATGCCAGCCAAGAGCCTGATTACCGTTTTGGGCTGCATTGAGAGAGATCAAGCTTTAAGAAATAAGGAATTGGTAGTACTTCTGTTCTTTGCTCTTGTCAGATCATATGTGGAGGATTCTGTGCAGAGACAAAAAAAGAGACAAAGAAAGGAGAAAGAGGAAGAGAGGCACAGAGAGGCAGAAAGTCAGAAGAATAAATAGATGGAGAATTTCAGTCAAGCTCTATTCTAATAGGTGACTTGGAAATAACTCTGGTTTCTGCAAGACTATACCAAAGGAAGATAGGCTCTGGTAGATCCCTTTAATTCAATTCATGCATCAATGGTATCTTCTGCTCCTGTGATGGTACCCCTTGAATGGAAAGCAGGGCCATGGGCTCTATGTTCTCTATTTAAAGAAGGGGCTCAGTGGGATTTCCCCCATTCCCACCAGCTACACTGCTTTTGTATTTGGGGGGAATTCTCCATCATGCTCTTGGACCATTTCTTCTGCTCCCCACCCTTTTCAGCTACCTTTTATATATTATTGTTTTCCCTCAATAGACTGTAAGCTCCTTGAAGACATGGACTATCTTTGTTTTTATTTGTATTTGTATGCCCAGTTCTTAGCACAGTGCCTGGCACATAATAGGCATTTAATATGTGTTTATTGATTAACAATTCAATGAATGTTTATTAAATACTTATGATAGGTAAGGCTAGAAAGAGTTTGAGTAAGGATCTGGAGATACATTGCCTGGCTGCTATCTGAGAATCACCTTAGAAAGTCATCACCAGTTTGACTATAGGTTGATGAGTTTCAACTTCTCTATTACAACAAAAAGTGTTACTACAATTTTTAAAAACATTTTTCTTTTCTAGCTTTCTTTGATGTTTTTGGAGGATTGTGCCTAGAAGTACTGTAGCTGGGTCAAAGGGTAAGTACAATTTAGTGATATTTTGGATACAGTACCAAATTGCTTTCCAGAATGGCTAGACACAGATCAATCAACTGTACATGAATGTACCTCTCATGCTCCAGACACGCCAACAATTGGTATTTTATTTTATTTTTCTTAATCTTTGCAAATTGGATGGGTGTGAGATTGAGTTGAAATCTGAGTTGCTAGAATTAGAGTTTCTCATATAATTAGTGATCTAGAGAATTTTTTTTTTCTGATTGTCAATAACTTTCATTTATTCTTTTGAGAACAGTTGTTTATATCATTTGAGCATTTATAAGGGAATAGTTTTTATTTGTATATATTTGAATTGATTCTATATATTTCTCAGATTATGCACCTTTAATGGAGAATAAAGTATAAAAGAAAATAAAGCTGTGATCATGGTTAGACTGTGAAGAAAGGTGAATTGGAGCTTGAGCAGACTCATTGAATCTTAGACCAAAGTGTTATTCCTATTCCTTTTCTTTCTGTACCTTCTTTGTAAAGTGGGGCAAGTGTTCAAACAGAAGAATAGATGTGAGAGGATGTAATGTGTTCGTTAGTGTAATATAAATGGAATGAATACCCATATAAAGAAAGAGAGTAGCAGAATGGATTAGAAAGCCAAATCTTAAAAGTACATTCTTTAAAAGAAATACATATGAAAAATAAAGATTCACATGTAATTAAAATGAAGAACTAGAATACTAGAGCAAGATTGTTAAAGCAGAGGTAACAGTCATGATCTTACAGAAGTAATAGTAAAAATAGACATGATTAAAGGAGATAAGCAGGAAAATTACACCACAAGGTCACCATAGACAGTGAAACAATATAAGTACTTAATATGTATGCCCTAAATGGCATAGCATCTAAGTACTTATAGGAAAAGTAAGTTCTTGATGGTTATCTCAATGGTCAGTCCGCTCAACTGCTTGTCATAATCTGTGCATAATTCGTTCTCGAATCATTTGATTTTTCCTTTGTGGATTAAGTCTATCTCTTTTGAGTGGTTATGGAGGAGGTCCTATAGTTTTCTAGGACTTAATGCAAACAGCAAAATGTCATTGGTAAGTAGAAATAGTGTCCAGTTTCTGAGAGACTTTACCATGTCAATCGGCCTCTGTACAAAATTTTCTTCCTGAAAGGGGTAACTACCTTTGGTGAGCCTGTCTCCCTATTTTATGCCTTGCTTAATATTATAGATCATTAAACAAAATTAATTTTGTTGTTGGTCTAGCAAGGAATCTTGAATGATATTAATATATTTAGAGGAAATATTTGGTTTCTACTAAAACAGGTAGGAACATAAGTGTCTCAATGATAGTGTTAGACTTGGAGTCGGGAAGACCTGAATTTAAATCTTGCTTTGCATGCCTACTAATGGCATTACTCTGGGCAAGTCACAACTTCTCTTAGCCTCAGTTTCCTCAAATATAAAAATGCAATAATAAGAACACCTACTTCACAGAATTATTGTGAGGATCAGATGTTCTATATGTTATCACATGTAGAAAATTCTTGGCAAACTTTAAAGACCTATTTAATGCTAGCTGTAATTATTATTGAGTCAAATACATTTCTATAATCAACAAAGACAAAACAATTCTGTGTTCTCTATACCTTTCAGTTATTTGTGTGGTTGGGATGATGGTCTGCAGAGAAAATTTTGGAAGCCTTCCTGTCCTCTTACTACTTTCTCTAAGGATACCCCTTATGTCTGTCTAGATTGTTTTTTAAAGGTGATGAAGATGAGGAAATAGTTATATGGGTGGCCATCTTGATGTGATAGAAAGATTGATGAACCTGGAGTCAGAAAGACCTGAGTTCAAACTACCAGCTGTGTGGCTCCAGGCAAGACATATAATCTCTTTGAGAGTTTCCTCATATGCTATATGTAGATCTCAATTAGTGCAAATAATCTCCTTGAAGTGGATGCAAATATTCAAATTCACACTATTTGAAATTGTAATTATGTAAAATTGTTATAATTATAAAATAATTATAATCAGGAAGCTGATGGTGCAATGGATAGAGCACTGGGCTGACTTCAGGATAACCTGATCCCGAATGTGGTCTCAGACACTTAGAAGCTGTACGATCACTTACCCTCTGTTTTACTCAATTTTGTGAATTGTAAAATGGGTATAATAATAGCACCTACTCTTTCAGGTTGTTGTTAGGATTAAAGGAGATACTATTTGTTAAAAAAATAATTAAAAAGCAGTTAACAAAGTGCCTGGCACATAATAGGTGCTATATAAATGCTTACTTCTTTCACTTCCCTAAAATATGGTAATTGGTTCTGGTCCAGTGGAAATGCACAGTGTGAATTTGAATAAGGCAACTACTTTAGGGGGATTCATTATACACACTGATCTGGAAACCTAACTGTACCTACCTTACAGGATTGCTTTAAAAAATCAAATGAACTAGTGAAGAAAAGCACTTTGCAAATATTGAAACACAATGTAAATGGCAACTATTATTTGGTAATGATGGCCTCTTGATTGCCTTTAAAAAAATGATACTAGCATTGGTTTTGATTTTCGCCTCTAATTACTGGGTCCTGGCAGCATAGATTTTTGATCTGGAAAGAACCTTAGAGGCCCTCTCCTTCAGAGATCTTGAAAATTAGTTCCTCAGTCTTTTCACAGTTGTGTTGCTTCCTGGACATATTTCTTTTGTGTCCTTGCTATGGTCCAGTTGCTCTTCCAACTTCATTTTCTTAAGTGCTATTTCCACTTGCACTTGTAGCACATTGGGGACCAAGCTATCATCAATGATTAAAACAGACCACTACAGAAACAGTTCTGTTCCACTTTTTGGGCTTAATTATTGCCCTTATTCCAGTTTTATCTATAAAAATTATGGAACGGGTGATATGACTTACTGGAGTCTCTTGGCAAGCTTTCTGTTAACTCCTCTCCCTTCCATCATTCTTCACTGTTTTGTGAAGCAATACCACTCACTGTCTCCCCCCCTTTAATGTTTTCTAAATGACTTCATATTATAAACGGATGCCATTTTTTAATGCAATATCTCTCCTCTTGGCAAAGAGATAACTGTTTTCTGGTTGAGGTGATTTTTTAAAACTTTTTTGGCCCCTTCATTGTAGTTATCATTTTACATTATTTAAACTTATGGAGGAAATGATGGTGATGATGATTGTCAATCTTTTTTCTTCAACCCATTTCCCTTTTTTCAGTGCCAAATCAAGATGATAAGTATTGAATATGAGGTGCAAAATATTTGTAAGCCCAGAGAGATACAGTACAGACCAGAAAACTGACTTTCTCCTTAAATGCTGGACTGTGGCTAACTGTCTATATTCTATATCAAGTACCATGTCCTCACCAAACTAGCTGCACTTACAGTACTGATGTTGAGATATATGGACTAATCTGTAAATTATTTTAGCTTTTTGGATTTTGGGTAGGTAGAAAGAAAGGGGAATTTGGGGGAATATAGAAAGCAACATTTCCAGTGATTTCTTTTTTTCTTTATTTAATACTTTATTTTTCCCTAGTTACATGTAAAAACAATTTTTAACATTTGTTTTTAAAACTTTGAGATCCAAATTTTCTCCCTTCCTCCTTCCTCACAGCCCTCATTGAGAAGACAAGTAGATTGATGTATATATGTATAGTCATGTAAAACATTCCATATTAGTCATGTTGTGAAAGAAAACACAGAGCAAAAAAAATGCAAGAAAAATAAAGAAAGTTTTAAAAAAAAGCATGCTTCAATCTGCATTTGGACAGTATCAGTTATTTCTCTGGAGATAGACAGCATTTTTCGTCATAAGTCCTTCAGAGGAGTCTTGGATCATTGTATTGCTGAGAATAGCTAAGTCATTCACAGCTGACAATCTTTCAATATTGCTGTCACTGTGTATACACTATATTTCACTTTGCATAAGGTCATGTAAGTCTTTCCAGGTTTTTCTGAAAGCATCCTGCTCAGCATTTCTTATAGCACAATAGTATTCCATAATAATCACATACCACAATTTGTTCAGTCATTCTCCAATTGATGGGCTTCCCCTCAATTTCCAATTTTTTGCTCCCAGAAAAGAGCTGCTGTAAATATTTTTGTACATACAAACCCTTTTCCTTTTTGATTTTTATCTCTTTTGGGATACATACTTAGTAGTGGTATTGCTAGGTCAAAGGTATATGTGGTTTTATAGCCCTTTGGGAATAGCTCCAAATTGCTTTACAGAATGGTTGAATCAGTTCACAATTCCATCAACAATGCATTAATGTCTTATTTTTCTCATATCCCCTCTAACATTTGTCATTTTTCTTTTCTGTCCTATTAGCCTAATATATATAAGGTAGTATCTCAGAATTGTTTTAATTTGCATCTCTAATCAACAGTGATTTAGAGCATATTTATATAACTATAGAGAACTTTGATTACTTCATCTGAAAACTTGTTCATATCTTTTGATCATTTATCAGTTGGTGAATGGCTCTTATTTTTATAAATTTGTCTCAGTTCTCTACATATTTGAGAAATGAGACCTTTATCAGAGAAACTAGCTTCAAAATTTTTTTCACAGTTACTATTGCTAACTGTATTCCCCTCCATCCTATTTCCCCCTTGTCTATTCTATTCTCTCTCTCTCTTCTTTCATCCTGTCCATTCTCAAAAATATTTTGCTTCTGACTACTGCCTCCTCCAGTCTACCCTCCCTTCTATGACCCTTCCCCCTTTCTCATATTCCCTTCTCTTCCTACTTTCCTGTAGGGTAAGAGATTTCTATACCCAATTGAGTGTGTCTGTTATTCCCAATCTGAGCCAGTTCTGATGAGAGTAAGGTTCATTCACTCACTCTTATCTTCCCTTTCTTCCCTTCCACTGTAAAGGCTTTTTCTTGCCTCTTTTATGTGAGATGATTTACCCCATTCTACCACTGCCTTCCTCCCAGTACATTCCTCTCTCATTCCCTAATTTTATTTTTTAGATATCATCCTTTCATATTCACCTCATACCTGTGCCCTCTGTCTATATATACTCCTTCTAAAGGCTCTAATAATGAGAAAGTTCTTGTGAATTAAAAGTATCATCAGATTTTCTATTCAGCTCTGGTCTTTTCATCAAGAATGCTTGAAGTCCTCTATTTCATTGAAAATCCATTTTTCTCCTGAAAGATTATACTCAGTTTTGCTGGGTAGGTGATTCTTGATTGTTATCCTAGCTCCTTTGCCCTCCAGAATATCATATTCCAAGGCCTCTAGTCCTTTAATGTAGAAGTTGCTAAATCTTGTGTTACCCTGACTGTGGCTCCACAGTACTTGAATAGTTTCTTTCTGGCTGTTTGCAGTATTTTCCCTTGACCTAGGAGCTCCGGATTTTGGCTTTAATATTTCTGGGAGTTTTCATTCTGGGATCTCTTTCAGGAGGTAACTGGTGGATTCTTTCAATTTCTGTTTTACCCTCTGGTTCTAGAATATCAGGGCTCCTTGATAATTTCTTGAAAGACAAGGTCTAAACTCTTTTTTTTATCATGGATTTCAGGTAGTCCAATAATTTTTAAATTACCTCTCCTGGATCTATTTTCTAGATCAGTTGTTTTTCCAATGAGATATTTCATATTATTTTCATTTTTTTTCATTCTTTTGGCTTTGTTTTATTGTTTCTTGATTTCTCGAAAAGTTATTATCTTCTATTTGCTCCATTCTAGTTTTTAAGGAATAATTTTCTTCAATGAGTTTTTGGACCTTCTTTTCTATTTGTCCAATTCTACTTTTTAAGGAGTTTTTTCTTCAGTGAATTTTTGCATCTCTTTTTTCATTTGGCCAACAGGCAATCTTCTCTTCGTTGGTTTTTTGGACCTCTTTTACCGTTTGGCCTAGTCTGCTTTTTAAGGTGTTGTTTTCTTCAGTGTGTGTGTGTGTGTGTGTGTGTGTGTGTGTGTGTGTGTGTGTGTGTGTCCTTTACTAACCTGTTGACTTGTTTTTTATGATATTCTTGCATCACTCTCGTTTCTCTTCGCAATTTTTCCTCTACAACTCTTACTTGATTTTCAAAATCCTTTTTGAACTCTTCCATGGCCTGAGACCAATTCATATTTTTCTTGGAGGTTTTGTATATAGGAACTTTAACTTCATTATCTTTTTCTGAGTGTGTTTTGATCTTCCTTGGCACCAGAGTAACTTTCTATGGTCAGAATTTTTTTCTTTTGTTTGCTCATTTCTCCAGGCTCTTACTTGACTTTTAAGTCATTGTTAAATTAGGGCTTTGCATCCAGGGTGGAGGGAGTACTGTCCCAAGCTTCAGGGATTTTGTGCAGCTATTTTCAGTTACTTCTAGGGACTTGTAAGTTTTCAGTTCTTCCAAGGTGGTATGATCTAAGAAGAGGTGTTTACTACTCTCCTGGCCTGTGCTTTAGTCTGTGAGTTACCACAAGCTTTCCTGCCCTGAAACTATGAGTAGGGTCCCCGCTGCACTGTGGCAGCAAGCTCTGGTGTTCTAGTGCTCCTCCTCACCCTGAGACTGCCACCCAGGACTGCAACCTTGATCCAAATATAGGCAAAGAGACCCCTGTAATCTCCTTCTGACTAGTTGTTTGACACCCTTACCATCTGTGAGCTGAAAGCTCTGTAAAAAGCTGCTGCTGCTGCTGATTCTGTGGCTCCCAAGACCTGCTTCTGGTTTGCTGGGGCTTGGGCTGCTCGGGTACAGCCCGTACTGGACTGTGCTCCACTCTCACTTAGGTGGGATGGACCATTCCTGCTGACCTTCTAAGTTGTTTTTGGTGTCTGTAGGCTGAGCAGTCCTGGAAACCACCACTGCTGCCACTGATTCAGTCACCCTGAAGCCTGCTCCAGATTTGCTGAGGCCTGGTCTACTCTCATGTGGCCTGCACTGGACTCTGCTCCTTTCTCACCCTGGTGTAACAGACCTTTCCTCCTGATCTAAGTCATCTTGGGCTGGAAAATTGTTTCACTCCATCTTTTTGTGGATTCTGCTACTCTAGAATTTTTTAGAAGCATTGTTTAAAGATATTTGGAGGGGTTTAGGGGAGAACTCAGTCAAGTCCCTGCCTTTACTCTGCCACCTTGGCTCTGCCTCATTTCTAGTCATTTCTGAGAATTTGGCCCAAGTTAGAGGTTCCCTCAAAAGTTCTTTGTCTGCCTAATAGGCCTTCAGAAATCTGACATCTCTTTATTTTTTAAACTTCATTTTTTTTTATGAAGCTATCCATATTTTTTAGCATATGCTATGTTCTGATGGAGTAAGTTCCATAATGTGTAGGATCAAGAAGAGAAAAAAAGGAGAAAGCATGTTGTACTATTCTATTTCTATTTGTCCTAAACCTGTCTCTTTGAAATATAAAATGGTGTGGCCTCTAGTACACTGGGTTAGAAAGTCATTGTTTACTTTAGCTATATTGCTTTAATGCAGCTTGATATATTGAAAAGAGCATGGGAGTTAAGTGTTAGGAGATATGGGCTAGAGTCAAGTTCCATTTTTGTGACTAGGTGGCAGAGTGGATAGTGTCCTGGACCTGAGTCAGGAAGACCTGAATTCAAATCTAGCCTCAGACATGTACTGGCTGTGTGATCCTGGCAAGTCACTTACCCCTATTTGCTTCAGTTTCCTCATCTATAAAATGAGCTGGAAAAGGAAATGGCAAACCACACCAGTATCTTTGCCAGGAAAACCCCAAATAGGGTTATAAAGAGTCAGATGTGATTGAAATGACTGAACAACAACAAAAAATTCCAACCCCTCATATAAGCTTGGCCATGACTTTTAGTCATCTAGTATTAGCTTCCTTTCCTAAAAACTCAGGAAGATAAGCTGAATGATCTCAAAGGTCCTCTTTAGCAGAAGTAATTTTAACCATGATACTTATAACTCAGTTAATTTGTGCTCTAAAATTTGTCAAATGCTCACTTTAAAACCATCTGGAGAAGTAGATAGTATAAATATGGTTACCTTTATTTTACATTTGGGGAAACTAAGTCTCAGAGATGCAAAATTACAGCTATGGTCACATATTCATGATTTTATAAATTCCAGTGAAAATTTTTGTTTTATGGGCATGTAGGTGGCCTCCTGGATAGTGTATGGGAATTAGGAATCTGGAGATGTGAGTTCAAATCCAGTCTCAGGCACTTGCTAGATATATGTACTTGAGGAAGTCACAACCTTTCTGCCTCAGTTTCCTAATCTGCAAAATTGAGATAATAAAAGAAGCTGCCTCCCCAGGGTCATTGTAAATATCAAATGAGATAACAAATAACAAGCAGTCTGCAAATCTTTAAGTGCTATATAAATGTTACTTACTGCTACTAGATTATTGCTGTTGGTGTTATTGTTATATTTCCAGGTGAAAGATTCCTTATCATTTAAATCTGTCCTCCTATCTTGCCATAGGAGATAGATCTGGATGTCACTATAGAGGCTATCTATTCTGACTCCCACATTTTAAAGATGTGGAAATGAGTCCCAGGTGGTAAATTGACTTGTACAAAGTAACATAGGAAGTAAATGATCAGGTGGGATTTGAAACCAGGTGTCTCAGCTTCAAAATCAGCCCTCCTCCCCCCTGGATCATGCTTCCTTATTTTTCCTTTGTGCCCATTGTTGTCACCCTTTTCTAGACTCTCTTCAGCACTATTAGATCTTCCTTGAGGGGAAACCAGAATTCCACAAGGTAGTATTTCAGATGTAGACATGCTGTGGTTTGGGGAAATATGATGATAGCTTCTGTTCTCATTTTGATCCCTTCCTTGCTGATGTCCAATATTTTGTTGGTCTTTTCAGCCACATCAGCACTGGACGTTGGCAATAGTGAAAACTCTGTTTTCCCAATACAATTTCAAGAGTTTATGTACTGGGTTACTCTCAGCAGCATTAGTTTTTTGCCACTATATCTTTCATGAAATGGGAAATTCTGGGCTTATCTGGATTTTATAATATTATACTGATTCTCCCAAAAGTCTTAATGCTGTTTTAAGCTTTACTTAAAATTACTCCTGAGATACACTGTATTGAATTGGTGTGATTCACAGTTACGGTAGTTGGAATTTTGTTTTGTTTGTTTCTAGGTTGTATGTAAAAGTCATCTTAGAAAGAGGAGACTCCTTTGTGAAAGAAACACTGTTCATATGCAGTCATGCCAGATGAAAAGTGTGAGTAGAAACATGCATGCCTGTGTCCATGTGTTGAGCCATCATCAATATATTGCTATTGACTATGTTAATATGACTAAATAGCTGTGAGATGTAGATGGAATCTGTCAATTTGTTTTAATGATTTCTCAGGGATGGCAAAGATACTATGCTTATATAATAAATGTCTAATTATTCCAAGTATTTTTGGAGAGTTGGCTGCTCTATATCAGTTAGTTTTCCAGATAACTGAACCTTACTTCCTCTGAGTTTAAGATATTTTAAATTGTATTTTAACCATTTTGGAGAGAAATCTTTCTTACTATGGATTTCTTAACTTCTTAAGCAGTGTAGAACATAATTTCAGTTTATCTGAAATATGGAGGACAATTTATACTATTAAAATCAATAGAGTAAAAAAGAAAAGAAAAGAAAAATTCTGAAAGATTTACAAATTCTGATCAGTGTAATGATCGACCATGATTCCAGAGGACAGATAATAGTTGTGACCACCTCATGACAGACAGATGATAGAGTAAACAGATTTTTGGATGTAGCTGGTGTGGGAATTTGTTTTGTTTATGCTTGTATGATATAAAGCTTCTTCCTACTCTTCCCTCCCCTCCCTTCTCCTTCTCTTGTTCTGTCCTGTCCTTTCCTCTCTTCTCCTGTCTTGTCCCATCTTCTCTTTCCCTTTCCTCACTTCCTCTCCCCTTTTTACCTCCCTTTTCCTTTATCTTTTTCTTTATTAGTAGGAGAGGGAGGTGGAAGGGAGAAGAAAAAAATAAATGTTTGAGCTTTGAAATTTTTTAAAAAATGTATTCTAAAAAGCTCAGGAAGTTTAAGTGGATTTTGAGCACAGTAGAAGTGAACAGAATGATGTGGCAGCCAACAATTACAGAACAAGCATTAATAGCTCATTACACCCCAAGATTATGCCAGGCAAAGAGACTACAAGTATATTCCTATCATCAAGGAGCTTACATTCTAGCTGAGGAGGTGCCTTGTTTTAGGAAGGACATTTATAAGATGAAAAGTGTCCAGAAGAAGGCAACCAGAATGGTGAAGGGTCTTGGGCTCATGTCATAGGAAAAGGGATTGAAGGAACAGAGATCCATTAGCCACTGCAGAAGAGAAGATCCAAGAGGAACCCAATAGTGGTCTCCAAGTATTTGAACAGTTTTCATATAGGAGAGGGATTGGATTTGTTCTGTTTGGTTTTCGAGGGTAGAAGCCATTGTTCAGTCATTTCAATCACATCTGACTCTTTGTGACACCTTTCATGATTTTCTTGGCAAAGATACTGGGGTGGTTTGCCATTTCCTTCTCCAGCTCATTTTACAGATGAGGAAACTGAGGCAAATAGGGTTAAATGACTTGTCCAGGGTCACACGACTAGTAATAAGTGTCTGAAGTAAGCTTTGAACTCGTGAAGAAGAGTCTTTCTGACTCCAAGCCCAGCACTCTATCCACTGTACCACCTAGTGCTTGGCCCCTAGGTGGAAGTTGCTAAAGAGCAATGTTCTAACAATTCCAGCTTCCTATCAATACAGCTATACCTATCAATAGGTGGTAGGTTTGCCTCACTGGGGATCTTTAGGCAGAGACAAGTTGACCACTTGTCAGGTATGTTATATTCCATATACCTTTCTTAGCTGTGGATTTGACGAAATGGCCAGTGTGGCTCATTTCAGTTTTGCTATTTTATGTTTTCTTAATTTAATGTTTTTCGATGACTCAGAGTCATCATTAAGAATGTCAAGTATTGTAAAGTGATATTCTCAACTTTTACTATTGAGTGGTTAGACCCTAAAGTTAATGGTTCTAGATGTATCCAGAGTTCTTTTAATCTGATTTCTGTGTTTCTCTGCACATTAGCCCAACCAAGCCTCAACTTTCCCTTTGATACTTTATTCAGAAGTGTGATTAAAAGAAGAATAGATAAGCACTGAGTGAGGGACAAAGGGATTTTATAATGTATAAAGTACACGGGTTTTTTGGCATTTTTGTTGTTTATTGGCATTTTGGGTTCTAAGCTTACTTTTTGGATTCTTGAGGGAGTCCAGATAAGACAATAATTTCTCAAATTTTGAGCTCAAAATGTAACTTTGAACACAAATTTAAAATACACACAAATACATGACCTACATTTAAAAGTCAGTGCACATCTATTAAGTGCTTATACTTATAAGCAGAATATCTAGTGAGAGATACTCTAAGGAAGATTCCATAAATAACAAGGCACCATCATGGCCTAGAAGAATGAGAGGTGGATTGGCATCATAGGACTTAAATTCTAGTCCAAGCTTTGGCATTAACTAACTGATATCAAAACCTCTCTGAGCTTCTGTTTTTTCACCTATAGAATGAAAGGAAGGGCCTAGATGGTCCTAACTGTCCTTATCAGCTCTAAAATTAGTTCAGTGAAACAAAGTTTTGCTGTTTTGGAACATCTTTCCTTTTTGGAATATTGATTCTCAATTTGGAGAACGAGATTAGCACTGTGAGGGGAGAAGGACAGACGTGGAAGCAGGAAATAAAACATGAAGAGAGAAGGCAAAAGAGAGGGGCAGTGGGAAAGGAGGTTGGGATACAGCACCTTCACTCTCATTTGATTTGGGACTGGGAGAGGGAGGGAAGGGAGGCAAGTTTCCTGGATCATAGATTTAGAACTGGAAAGAATATCAGAGCCTGTCAAGTCCAACTGCTTTGTTGCACAGACAATAGCTAATTAGCATTTGTGTGTCTTTTTAAGACTTGCAAAGGGCTTTATACACACACACACACACACACACACACACACACACACACATATGATAAATCTCATTTGATTAGATGAGGAAATTGGAGCACAAAGGGGTTAAGTGGCTTGCCCAGGATCACACAGCTAACTAGTCAAGCCAATAAGCATATAGTAAGCATCTACTGTGTGCTAGAACCTTGCACCTTAGAGAAGGTCAGCACTTGTCTCAGCTTTCCAGTCCAGCACTCTTAACACTCAGCCACCTAGCTCAAGTATGATTTCTTTAATTTCACACTTCTGATTTTTGTTGGAAGAGGGAAGAAGAGCTGGTTTTCAGATGGATAAGTTTCAAGAGGCTGAGTAAAGCTGAGGCCATATCTCTTTTTATCCCTCACTTTTCATCTGAACATTTAATATTTGCATAATGATAAAAACCATGACCGTAATCAAAACAGACTTGTGCTGAACATCTTGTGCTTGGCAAATATACTTTCTAGATTCCAGGGGCCAGGAGAATTTCTATGAGAAGAGACTTAAGGACACTTGGTATGTGTATCTGTCTCCTTACTCTTTTTAATCCCTCCCTTTTTCCTTGCTCCTTCCCCACCCATCTGTTGCATGAAAAAAAGAAAAGAATGAATGCCTTCTGAATGTCTGCAGTTATGTGCCAACAGACATAAAAATGAAGAGACATGCAATTGGGAAAGTAAATGGGAAGTGTATTTCTCATATAAGAAATGAGAATTGTACTCAGAAAGGGGTGGTGTGATCTGGGAGATACCAAACTTGTCAGCAGAGGAATCTAATGAGATCCTGTCCATTAAAATCATGGTCAGCTTAGGGGCTGACATGTAAAACATGGGAGGTGAATTTGGCTGAATTGGCAATTGGTGAAGGGTTTTACAAATTGCTCTGGCCTTAGCTTTTAGCCAGTTAGAACTTGTTAGTTGCCCCAGCATATGTACTACGAGATCTACTGCATCCAGTTTCCCCTTTAATTCAAGGATGCTCCATTTTTCAAAAGTTTGCAATACAGAGGATCACATGTAACCACTTATCAGTTCTAGTCAGTCAATAAACACTGATTAAGAAAATATCTTCCATGTGCCAGGTATTATGTTAAGCACTGGGGATACAAAGAAAGGCCAATGACAGATCCTGTCTCAATGAACTAACAGTCTAACTCAGGAGACACATGCAAATAACTATGCAAACAAGCTATATGCAGTACAAATTGGAAAAAAAAATCAACAGAGAGAAAGTACTAGAATTAAGGGGGATTAGAAGTTTCTGGTTTACACAGTCAAATATTGCATTAAGTCATGGCTTCTTAATCTCTGTCTCTGTCCTTATGTGTCTCTCTCTATTTGTCTCTCTGTATATGTCTCTGTGTCTCTGTCTCTGTCTCTCTCTCCCATCCCTCCCTCTCTTGTATCAAGGAATATTTTGCAGTCTGGTGGAGACTATGGACCCCTTCTCAGAATAATGTTTGTAAATGCATGAAATAAAATGCATAGGTTTATAAAGGAAACCAATTATATTGAGATACAGTTATCAAAATACTAAAAACACAAGTTCATGGGTTCTAGGGGAAGAAGCCCTGGACTGTGCTGATGTTAAGAGTTATAACATGTCTTTATTATTGCTTTCAACAACATTCATTTCTTCAAACATGAAAGACATAAGTCATGTAGTAGAAAGAGCTTTAGATTTAGTCTCAAGGCCTGAGTTCCAATTCTTCTCTGTTGGGTGAACTTGGTTGGGTGAATAACTGAACTAATCTCACATCTGTCAAAAGAGGTTATGAGCTGTTACCCTATAAATGGCATAGGATTGTCATAAGGATCCCATGAGCTAAGATTGACAAGATGCTAAATCATGAAATTTGCACATGTGTACCTTCCTGTCTCTCTTCCTCCCTCCCTCCTTTCCAGATGAAAATAAGAGTGAGAAGCAGGACTAGAAGCAGAAATCAATGGTAGGCTAGTCCTGAATTTCACGGTGTTTCTTCCCAGGACAGAATCTTAAATTTAATTTTTTGTTAAAAAAAAAAAGGCAGCCTGGTATAATGATGATAGAGTACTGGATTTGAAATTAGGAAGACTTGAGTGCAAATTCTGCCTCAGATACTTACTAGCTATGTGATCCTGTGATATCTGGCCTCTCTAGGTCTCAGTTGCTTATCTGCAAAATAAGGAGATTACACTCAATTACCAAGGCCCCATCCTATAAAGCTCTCAATCTATGGACCTAAAACTTTTTTTTTCCCAATGAGTAAGATAGATACAGATCTCCTGGCACATATGACAATTTTACCCTTGTTTTTATTTTTACATTTTCTATTTGGAAAAAAGAAAAAGAAAATCACTTGAATTGTTACACCTAGGATTGTGTTACTGTGGTGGCACAGCAAATGGGATATTCCAAAATAAAGGTCTTGTCTCCCTAGCATTTCATTTGATTTAATTGAACTAACATTTATTAAACTCTTACTATGTGCAATGATCCCCATTAGGTGATAGTCATACTAAGATAAAACCGAAGCAATCCTTTCCTTTATAATCCACTGGGGGAAGGTAAGATAGATTTCCATACCCAATAAAATGCGTATGCTATTCCCTCATTAAGCCAAATCTGATGATAATAAGATTCGCTTATTCCCTCTCACTTTCCCCCACTTCCCCTCCACTGTAAATGCTTTTTCTTGTCTGTTTTATGTGACATAATATACCCCATTCTACCTCTCCCTTTCTCCTTCCAGTATAATCCTCTCACCCCTTAATTTTATTTTTTAGATATCACTCCTTCATCTTCAACTCACTCTGTGCCTTTTATCTATCTATCTATCTATCTATCTATCTATCTATCTATCTATCTATCTATCTATCTATCTTTCTATCTACCTATCCATCTGTCTGTCTCCCTCCAACTACCCTAATACTGACAAAGGTCTCATGAGTTACAAACATCATCTTTCCATGCAGGAATGTAAACAGTCCAACTTTGATAAGTCCCTTATGATTACTCTTTCCTGTTTACCTTTTCAGGCTTCTCTTGAGTCTTGTATTTGAAAGTCAAATTGTCTATTCAGCTCTGGTCTTTTCATCAAGAATGCTTGAAAGTCCTCTATTTCACTGAATGTCCATTTTTTCCCCTGATGGATTATACTCAGTTTTGCTGGGTAGGTGACCTTGACAGACCTTCAGAAAATCATATTCCAAGCTCTCCATTCCCTTAATGTAGAAGCTGCTAAATCTTGTGTTATCCTGATTGTGTTTCCACAATAATTGAATTGTTTCTTTCTGGTCGCTTGCAATATTTTCTCCTTGACCTGGGAACTCTGGAATTTGGCTACAATATTCTTAGGAATCTTCCTTTGGGGATCTCTTTCAGGAGATGATCAGAGAATTCTTTCAATTTCTATTTTGCCCTCTGGTTCTTAACTATCAGGACAGTTTTTCCTTGACAATTTCTTGAAAGATGACGTCTAAGCTCTTTTTTTGATCGTTGCTTTCAGATAGTCCAATAATTTTTAAATTCTCTCTCCTGGATCTATTTTCTAGGTAAGTTGTTTTTCCAATGAGATATTTCACATTGTTTTCTATTTTTCCATTTTTTTTGGTTTTGTTTTATAGTGTCTTGATTCCTCATAAAGTCACTAGCTTCCAATTTCTCCATTCTAATTTTTAGGGAAGTATTTTCTTCAGTGAGCTTTTGGATTTTCTTTTCCATTTGGCCAATTCTGCTTTTGAAGTCATTCTTCTCCTCATTGGCTTTTTGGACCTCTTTTGCCATTTGAGTTAGGCTACTTTTAAGGTGTTACTTTCTTCAGTATTTTTTGGGTCTCCTTTAGCAAGCTGTTGACTTGTTTTTCCTAATTTTCTTGCATCATTCTCATTTCTCTTCCCAGTTTTTCCACTACTTGTCTTACTACCTTCTCAAAATCATTTTTGAACTCTTCTATGGCCTGGGACCAATTCATATTTTTCTTAGAGGCTTTGGATGTAGGAGGTTTAACTTTTGTTCTCTTCTTCTGGTTGTATGTTTTGATCTTCTTTGCCACCAAAGTAAGATTCTATGGTCTGACTTTTTTTGCACTGTTTTCTCATTTTCCCTGCCAATTACTTGAGTGTTAAGCTCTTTGTTAAGGAAGGGATCTGCTTCTAGTATGGAGAATATACTGTCCCAAGCTTTGGGCATTTTGTGCAGCTGTTTTCAGAGATACTTCTAGGGGCCTGTAAAATTTCAGTTTTTTCAAGGTGCTATGATCAAGGGTGAGGTGTTTACTCCTTTCCTGGAACATGCTCTGCTCTGTGAGTGACCACAAGCACTCTTTTTTGTTTTGGAACTGTGAGGAGGATTTTCTCTTCACTGCCACCATAAGCTCTACCACGCCAACACTCCTTCTTGCCCCAGGACCTCCACCCAGAAATGTGACCCAGATCCAAGCATGGGCGAAGCAAGAGAATCCTGCCTCAGCACCGGCAGAGAGATCCCTACAATCTCCCTCTGATCAGTTGCTCAATCCCCCCTCTGTCTATGGGCCAACAGCTTCAGAAACAGCTGCTACCCCAGGGCTGTGCTGGGACAGGGGCTGGACCAAGCAACTCTCTCACAGTGGTCTAACAGACCTTTCCTACTGACCTTCTAAGTTGTCTTTGGCTTTTGCGGATTGAGAAGTCTGGAAACTGCCATGACTCCTTTTGATTCAATCCCCTGAGGACTGCTCCAGGTTTGCTGAGGCCTGGTCTTTGCCTGCGTGGCCCATGCTGAACTGTGCTCTTCTCCCAGCCTGATGCAAGAGAGCTTTCCAATCAACCATCTAGGTTGTCTTGGGCTGGAAATTTGTTTCACTCTGTCTTTTTGTGGGTTCTGCTGCTCTAGAATTTGTTTAGAGTCATTTTTACAGGTATTTGGAGGGATTTGGGGGAGACCTCAAGGAGGTCACTGCTTTTACTCCGCCATCTTGGGTCCACCTCGGAAGCTTCCAGAAATGTAGGTTTGTGAAGAAAATAGGCAACAAAGAGGAGTAAGGCAAGTGTGGTGTCATGGAAAAATCTCTAAACTGAGTCAGGAAGCTTGGGAGTCTGGTCATAACTTTCCAATAATTAGCTATGTAACTTTAGGTCAAGTCCCTTGACTTCTCTGGGACTCAGGATCTTCACAGGTAAAATTAATTAGTTGGAACGTGTCATTTCTACATTATCTTTTAGTCTTCAACTTCACTGTTTCAATGAAGCCAAGGCTATACTGAATATAGAATTTATGTATGTGGTGTCCCAATTGTATTAAGACAGCTATATACTATTGAGGTTTGAGGTTTAAACTATATAGTTTTATACATACATACATACATACATACATACATACATACATATATATATATATTTGTCATAGCTGGTCTTTGAATACTCCTTTCTTAAGTTTTTGCTTAATTTGATGTTCCGTTTCAATGTTTGTTCTGTTTTATAAAGTAGTTGGAGGCAGGTGATTAACTGTTATCAACTGAAGACTTTAGGATTGGAATTTGCTTCAAAACTTTTGAAGTCAGTGATCATCTTAGGACCTATAACCTTGCCCAGCTTTAATTCTGAGCTGATTCTCTTATTCATCCTGGTGATGAGGAGCCAGTTTAGTCCTTACTGTGTTCGTATTACTCAAACAAGATCATATTCTCTCTTTATCCTTCTCTGTCTCAGGAACATGGTTGACCTTGAATGAATTGTTTACATGAGTCTCTTCTCACCTTCCACAGAAACAAATAAGCCAGAGTGCAGACCACAGCCTGTAGAAATCCATAGAATCTGATGTGACCTTTGTTTTTTGGTAGACTTGATTTGTACATGCAGGGGCAGTTTAGAAGCACATAAATGGTACATCAGACAGAAGATAAAGCATCAGACCTGGAATTAGGCCAGACCTGAGCTCCAATCTAGCCTTAGATATTTGCTAGTTGTGTGACCCTGGGCAAGTCACCTAACGTATATTTGCCTTAGTTTCCTCTTCTGTAAAGAATGCAGATAATGATAGCACCTACCTCCCAGGATTGTTGTAAGGATCATATGAAATAATAATTGTAAAGTGCTTAGTACAGTGCTTGACACATAAGTGCTATATAAATGTTAATTGTTGTTCTTGTTGTTATTACATGCTGAAAACTTCCCATTGCTCTATAGTATGTTTAGAACTTGACTTTACTAAGTTTATTGAAAGCCTTTAATGAGAGATTAATTAGTACAGCAGATCTTTCTGCGATTGGTGTGTCACTGCAATGACTAGATCTTAGCCTATACATGCCAATTATTTGAGATTTGTATCCATTGTGTGCATGTTGAGACCTCACAAGAGATTCCAAAGTGACACACTTGAATTTATCATCACCAATTACAATATTTTTCTACCCCTGTCTATATACACTTTTAGGTGGTCCCTACTTTCTAGACATCACTTCCCTAAAACCTGTTTTATTTCCTATCTCCTCTTGTGATACTTTTGTTTTCTTTGAAATTCACATAGCAATTCCAAAGGAAGTTTTTTTTACTCTGAACTGTACTAAGTTCCCTGGTTCTTTGAAGGCCGATCATCTCATCTTGACTGTCAGTTTTGACCACGGAAACCCAAAATCATGTAGTTGATATCAGGTTCCTCAACCATCCACCATATATATAAATCCCTTCTTCAGCATCCTTGAAAGATGCTCATCCAGTCGTTGCTTGGATACCTCCAGTGATGTATCCATTACTTAATGAGATAGCCCATTTCTTTCTTTCTTTTTTTTTTTTTTGAAAACTGACTGAAAGATGACCCTTTACCTTATAGACTAATAAGAAGACAAAGTTCAGTTGATTTCATGTTGTGGAGTGCTCATTATGTTTTTTCAAGCCATACTTTTGATTCACAAGTTCCATTTACATACAATCCATTTTGTTCATCCCCACCCCCTATCAGGTACCTTCAAGGAAAGCTCTTTTTCCTTAAGAAACACAGTTTCTGCATGGCCAGTCTTTTGGGTTGATACTATCTCATAATCCCATAGCAGAATGAAAGAAACATTCAGGTTTATAAATGCTAGCAGAACCTGAATCCTCAGAGACTACTTTAACCCCTACTTTAATCTTTCACAAAGCAAAAAGAGACAACAGAGGGAAAAATTAATATTCTGATTGTAATTTTTTTGTATATGATAGGAGGGAGGGAGAAGAAAGACCAAAGTACTGTCACCTTTTATGTCTTGAGATGGGTTGCACAGTGCAAGAATATGATGGAGTCCTCAGTTGGAGAATGGCAGAAAGTTCTGGTTGTGTTTTCTGAAATCTGTAGTTGACCCTACCCCATGGGAATATTAGTGTTGAGAGAAAGAAAATTACTGGCTCTTGGATAGCACCTGGTAATCCAAAGCATGTTTACAAAGATTACTAAATGCAGTGTTAATTTAATTAGAAAGGACTTTTCTTGCTTGTATTAACAGGCAATTAGAGTATATTTTAGCACACTGAAGATACATTTGGCACTACAAATATAAATTCTGTAATTGTTTAATTGCAAATTGGGCATAAAACCTTGAATTTTCTTCTATGTATGTTTCAACTATCTTTTTTTTTTAAAGTAAGTTTAGGTCTGAAATTGCTAAGCAGATGCTTGTGCTCCCTTTTCTTTTACAAGATTCCTTTAAGTCTGGGATAATATGTATCATTTAGCTACTCTTTGGTCATAAACCCAAAGCAGAAAGTAAAACAAATTCCAGACAAATGTATATCAGCTACTCACTCTCATCATCTTTACCCTAAGGCCTGAGGCATAATTCTCCTGTGGCCCTATAGTGTTTCTTAACTACAGCAATACCATGCCTTTGTTAAACATTGTAACTATAATCTTACCCAGAAGTATAGTGTCATCAAACATCTATAGCACATATGAATGTGATTAAATTTAAGTGCAATTAAATTGTATATGTAAGGCAGGAAAGGGCAAGGAAGAATAATGATAATATCACTTTGAAGTATTAACTTTGTTTTGTCAACTAGAAATATTATTCTTATGAATGGCATCCCCAAGGCTCTCAACAGTATCATAAATATTGAAAATGGAAACTATGGTTAATTCACGTGGTCTGAAAATATTCCATCCATTTGTAAAGGAACTCAAAATACTGAATTGTTAAAACAAATGACTGTGTTATGTTTCTTGTTCCTGGCCTACCTGTGTAACCTTGGCCATGCCATTTAACCTCTATAGGTCTCAGTATCCTCATGCATTCCAATTCTAATATTCTATGAATTTATGATTGTTGACGAGTATATAAAAATTAATGAGAACTACAGATGACAAGGTAGGCAGGTGGCACAGTGGAAAGAGTGCTGACCTTGGAGTAAGGAGGACCTAAGTTCAAATCCAGCCTCTGACATTAACTGGCTATGTGACACTGAGCAAGTCACTTAACCCTGTTTGCCTCAGTTTCCTTATCTGTAAAATGAACTGGAGAAGGAAACGGCAAACCACTTTGCCATTATTTTTGCAATCTATTAGACTGTTGATTCTTTCTCCAAGCAGTAGCAGTAATTAAAAATTCAGGCTACAGCCAAAAGAATATCATTCACGTGCATGGAAATGACTTGGTTGACCATGCAGCAAAAACTACAACTTTAATTCCTCAAACTCCTAAGGGAATAACACTCATAATACGGGTCCCTACAGCATTTTCACTTTGCCCCATAAGTACAGCCTTAGTATATCCATATTGCACTGAAGGCCTGCCTGACTCTTAGCCCTAGAAGAGAAGAAATAGCCACTGCCCATAAAAGAATGCTTATCAAGGAGCAGGGAAAACTTCAAAAGGAGGGATGTGAACTTGATAAGACTATGGGACTATAGGTTAGGAGTTTTCATAGGGTTGTTGCCACTCATTATTAGATGTGTCCCACCTGCCCCAAGAACAATGCATCCAAGCCTCTGCAGCCAGCCCATGAACTGTTTCTTCTCGCAGATGCACTCTTTGAAACCTGGCAGATGGACTTCAATAACTTGCCACCTGCCCATGGTTACAGATATGTTTGGTTATGGTCTGTATTTTTCCCTGATGGGTAGAAGTGTTTGCTTGTCATACAGCCACAGCCTCTGGGTTAATAGAAATCCTCTTAGGAAAAATCATTCCATTATGGGGTGTTTCTAAAGACATACATAGTGATAGAGGTACCCATTTCGCAGGAGCTTCATTAGCTAAGCTACTTTCATCCTGGCCAATTGCGCAGCACCTCCATTGCATCTATCATCCCTAATCATCAGGAATGGTTGAAAGAGTTAATGTACTTAAAACCTCATTGCTAAACTCTCTGAGAAGCTAGGTATCCCCTGGCCCAAAGCCCTTCCTTTAGCCTTGTTAGGCATTAGGTCTAGACCCTTTGGTTCCCTATGAGATAGTAACAGGGCATTTAATGCCACTGTACCCGTGGGTGGGAAGCAGAGCAGCAAAATGTTCCATCCTGCAATATTGCACTGGAGTGACTCAGAAAATATCAGAGACTTACCAACTTGTCTCACAGGCTCATTCTTCTGAAATTCCAACCGAGACTCAACCCTTGATCCAACCGGGAGCCTGGGTCTACTGGAAACACCACCCCTGAAAACACATCTTTGAATCACAGTGGGAAGGCCCCTTTGAAGTCCTGCTCACCACTCCCACTGCAGCTAAACTCTGGGGAGTGGAGTTCTGGATCCACCTGTTGCACTTCAAAAGGGCCATACTGCCTATCTGGATCATGGAATCTACAGATGACCTGATGCTAAAAGTTAAACAGGGTCCAAAGCAGACAACATCTTAGGTGGGCAGCTGTTCCAAAGACTCCAGAATGAAAAGAAGATAACAACAGAAAAAGGCCACTGACCCAAGAAAGTGGACGTGGCCTGAGGTTTGCTGTTATTGCCTTTATGAAGTAAGCATTTTCTTCCTTGTTACTATAGCAGCCTCTGGCCTCTCATTTTCCAAAATGTTTGTCCTATTCCTAATCTCTTCCCTCTCCACCCACTCAGGAGCCCAATACAATGCTTCTCTAAAATACTTAACTTATCTGACTGTTGAACATGTATTCAAGGTCCCAACCCCTTGAAGCTTTAGCCCAAGCTGCCCCATTAGGAGCCTGGATCATGACCCCAGTGGGAGGTTCCATTTTACTGGCCCTCTGAGACATGCTCTGAAAACCCTTGCTTCTCCCCAAACTGAGAAACTACCCAGTCCTGGTCTGCTTCATAGAGCAGCAGCTTATGTGAAGGGGACAGCTAGTGTCCCCTCCTCTTACTTCTACTTTTTTCTCTTTTTTTAAATTAATTTATTTTGATTTATCAACACTCACTTCCCTATGCTTTTGAGTTTAAAATTTTTCTCCCCATTCCTCCCTACCACCCTCCCCAAGAGGGTGCACAATCTGATATAGGCTATACATTTACATTCCTATTAAACATATTTTAACATTAGTGAGGTTGTAAGTAAGAGTTAAAACCAAAAGAAGGAAGCATCAGAAAGAGGAAACAAAACTCAGCAGAAGAGAAAAAAAAAGATAGCAATTCAACTTTCACAGTTATGATTACTACCTGTGTCTTTTTCTCCATCCTTTCCCCCCTGTTTATGCTTTTCTTTCTCCTTTCTCCTTTCCCTCCCTCACTAATGTTTTGTTTTTGACTACTGCCTCCTTCAGTCTCTCCTCCCTTCTATTATTCCTCTCCCTTTTCTTCCCCTTTGTCCTTACTGCTTCTTCCCTCCCTTCTATCCTCCCTCCCTTTTCTTTCCCCTCCCTACTACCTATAAGCAAGTTAGATTCTATACCTAACTGATTATGTTATTTTCTTCTTGAGCCAAATCTGATGAGAGTAAGGTTCAAACAACGCTCAGTCCCCTCCCTTCTTTCCCTCTGCTGTAACAGGATTTTCTGTCTTTTCCTGTAATGTAATTTACCCTTGTCTGCCTCCTCCTTTCTAAGTACATTTTCTAAGATCAGATTGATCCACTTATTTGGATCCATTTAACCCACTTGATTAGATTTTGTTTTATCATTACATCAAAGTGAACTAATATCCACCCTCTTTATGTATACTCCTTTAACAAGGTGTAATAAAAATACAGTTTTCAAGGGTTGCAAGTCTCATATTCCCTTGTAGGGGTTTAAACAGCCCCCCCCCCATTACCAATATATTGTATCCTTCTGTCCCATTTACCTTTTTAAGTCCTTCTTGAATCTTGTACTTAAAGATCAAATTTTTTGTTGAGCTCTGGTCTTTTTATCAGGAAGGTTTGGAAGTCCCCTATTTCATTGAATATCCATTTCCTCCCTTGAAAAATCATGCTCATTTTTGCTGGGTAGTTGATCCTTGGCTGCATTCCAAGCTCCTTTGCCTTACAAAATATCATGTTCCATGCCCTGCGGTCTTTTAATGTAGAAGCTGCAAGGTCCTACATAGTCCTGACTGTAGTTCCATGATATTTAAGTTGTTTCTTTCTGGCTGCTTGCAGCATCTTCTCTTTCATCTGGTAATTTTGGAATTTTGCTATTATATTCCTTGGCATTGTCAATTTGAGATCGCTTTCAGATGGTGAGTGATATATACTTTCTTTGGTTATTTTACTTTCTGGTTCTAGGACTTCCAGGCAGTTTTCCCATATGGTTTCCTGAAAGATATTGTCCAGGGTTTTTTTTAATCATGATTTTCAGGTAGTCCAATGATTTTTAAGTTGTCTCTGCTGGATCAATTTTCTAGGTCAGTTGTTTTACCGATGAGGTATTTTATGTTTTCATCATTTTTTCATTTCTGTTTGACTGATTCTTGCTCTCTCATAGAGTCATTAGTTTCCATTTGTCCAGTTCTAGTTTTTAACAGATTGTTTTCTTCTGCTAGTTTTTGTGCTTCCTTCTTCAACTGGCCAATTGTGTTTTTTAGGGACTTGTTTTCTTCAGTCTACTTTTTTTCTAATTGGCCAATTGTATTTTTTAAGGACTCTTCCACCTCTCTCATTAGACTTTTAAAATCCTTCTTGAGCTCTTCTAAGAAGGCTTTTTGGGCTTCAGACCAGTTCATATTACCTTTTGATGTTGCAGATATGGGTTTGTTGACAATGCTGTCCTTCTCAGAATTTCTGTCTTGATCTACACTCTTCTCATAATATGAATCTATGGTATGTTTCTTTTTACTCATGGTGTTTCTTTATTCCCTGGCCTTTAAAGAGATTGAGCTCTGCTGGGGAACAGAGGGCACTGACCCAAGCTTCTTGTGTTGGCAGCCTAGGTCTTGGTCACTGGCTTTGTGTGCTGGGGCTTCTTATGTTGGCAATTGGAAGCTGTAGGGTTTTGGCAGCTTACCTCATGTTGGGCTAGAATCTGCAAGGCTGGAACTTTCAGGCAATTCTAGGTTCCCTGCTTTTTCTTTCCTTTGGCTTTCTTCTGCTCCTTTTAGATGAATCCTGCAGGGTCTTTATCTGCCTGGGGCCCCTTACAATGCTGCCTCCCTTTTTTCTGGTAAGGTACTGGGAGGTTCCTTTGAGGTATAGTGCCGAGGAACCTGGTGGTTTTCTGAGCTGGTTTCCACTGGTTCCCCCTCCCTCACTGAGGCACTTGGAGGTCCAGTTGTTGGTGTTTGCCTGCTCTACCACCTGGGCTTCAGGATATCCTCCTGGTTGACAGTTAGAGGCTGTTGGGTTCTGACAGCTTAACTGGTGTTGGGTTGGAATCAGCAAGGCTGGGACTTTAGGAAGACTCTAGGTTGCTTTCTTCAGCTCCTTCCAGATGAATGCCACAGGGTGCTTTTTTGCCTGGGGTCCTTTGTAGTGCTTCTTCCCTTATTTTTGCTGAGGCAGCTGGGCTGCTGTACTGCTGTTCCCCATCTTTTTCCTAGTTCACCTGTTGCAGGGCTTTTTTTGTTTTGTTTTGTTTTCTGGGGTGATATTTTCTGGGTTTTCAGTGGTTGATAGGGGAGGGTGAGAATGACTACCTTTTTACTCTGCCATCTTGGCTCCCTCTATCCCTATTCTCAGGACACTACCATAGTCACAAGCACTGCACCTGCCCATAAGAAAAAGAAACATATTAACTGAGAATTAATGGACTTAACAGAGGGTTTCAGGGTCCTCAGCATATCAGCCGATTACCTACAGGGTCCTTTATACTCAGGGGTCCCTCTAAAGACACAGGTTCCACTCTGCATCCAGGACATAAGCAGCAACAGGGACCTTCACCTTGAATCATTAAGTCCCATTTAAGAAGACACAGATCTTTTACCTTGATAAAGCATATAATCTATCAAAGAGATTCAGTATATTCAGAAATATCTTTTTCCATTTTGTAGTTCTTAGTGACTTTCCCTTCAATTATAGGTCTTGTATATACCTTCCCTGTTAGAATGTAAGCTTCTTGAGGTCAAGAAATATTTCCCCTTTGTTTTTGTATCTCTAGCACTCAGCACAATGCCTAATATAAGGTAGAGGATTAATAATTTTTTGTTGATTGATAGTTGCCTTAGTATTTAATTAGAGGTTGATGTACCAAAGACAAAACTAAGGATGATATAGAAGGAAATAAGTAGAGAAAAGTTTCCCATCTAAAAGATAAGGAGATGAAAAAAGAGGTTATGGGTATCTAGTTGGTGAAGTATTTGTTTTATGTTTAATCCATATCCCCAAAAACTAAGTGCAAAAATAAGGAAAGAAGAGAAAAAGCATGAGGCATCCAAACAGTAATGTTACTTTGTACATTAATCATAATGTTCAATATGTGGCAAAGAATAACTCACCTCCTGGCTGATCAACACAACAGAAAGGTGTGGGTAAGAAAACTGAAAGCTGCTGTTTAGCCTCAAGCTACCTTTTTGCAGACCTAGAATAGAACCTTGAGAATTTATGGCATGGAACTTTTGCTTACTTGGGAAAATAAACCAATATGCTACCCACGTATATACTCTGTGTTATCCCTACTTAGCTCCTTTTTCCCCAGAAACAAGAAAATGAGAATGAAAAAGACTCATATATGGGAGGCATAGAAGTGAATAGGGTTTATTTCTCCAAAGATGGAGCAGGGGGAAATTGGCATTCATTTGGAGTACTATGGCATATTTTCTCTTTTGTCTATCTTTAGTCTGCTTTCATTATGGACTAAGGGGTTTTGGTGGAGTAAGAAGGGATGGGCTTGAGTCCAACATTTTCATCTTCCTGATAAAGTAGGGTCTCAAAGTGGCAGGAGTTATTTTAAGAAATTCCTTTAAGATATGTAACATTTTAGCAGATATTAAAAATGATATTATAGATGTGATAGTGACTACCGTGGCCTATACTTCCTGAATGCCAGGTATATTACATTTCACTCCTCCACCAGGGTTCTCTAGTAGTCTTTCTATCTCTCTCTCACTGCCCACCCCCCACTTAATAGTATTTTATTTTTTCAAATTACATGTAAAGATAGTTTTCAACATTTACTTTTGTAAGATTTTGAGTTCCTTATTTTTTCTCCCTCCCTACCCTCTCCCTTTCCAAGATGGCATGCAATCTGATATAGGTTATACATGTACAATCCTATCAGACTTCTTTCCACATAGTCATGTTCTGAAGGAAGAATTAGTACAAAAGGGAGAAACCATGAGAACTGTATTTGCCTCCCTCTATCTCTCTCCCCTCCCCACCTTCCTCATTTTTTCTATTCTGTCTCTTCTTTCACCCTGTTCATCTTGGCTCTTGCTTCTGCCCAGTGTCTAGAGTAGTCTTTTTGTGTGTGTGTGTGTGAGGCAATTGGGGTTAAGTCACTTGCCCAGAGTCACACACCTAGTATCAAGTTTCTGGTCTGAGACCGGATTTGAACTTAGGTCTGCCTGACTACAGAGCTGGTGCTCTATCCATTGTACCACCTAGCTGCCCCATTCTAAATTTTTTTTTTTACTTTAAGTGTCTAGTAGTCTTTTTAAAAAATATGTCTTAATGGAAGGGGGGAAGCCAAGATGGCAAAGTGAAAGCAGTGACTTGCTTGAGCTCTCCCCAAACCCCTCCAAATACTCATAAAAAATGGCTCTAAACAAATTCTAAAGCAGCAGAACCACAAAAAGACAAAGTGAAACAAATTTCCAGCCCAAGACAACCTGGATAGTTGATATATCACGCCAAGCTGGGACAGGAGTGTAGTTCGGTGTGGGCGCACAGGCCACAGCGAACCTGGAGCAGGCCTCAGAGGACTGAATCTTGGGCGGCTATGGCAGTTTCCAGACTCCTCAATGCACGAATTCCAAAGACAACTTAGAAGGTCAGTGGGACAAGTCTGTTTCTGCAGTTCTGAGAGAGGAATGAGGGGTTGCAGCTCCATGCCTCCTGAGCTTCTGGCCCAGAGAATAAGGGGGAATCCAGTGGCTGATCAGAGAGGGATTGCAGGGATCTCTTTTCCAGTTCTGAGGCAGGAATCTCTTGCTTTGCCCGTGTTTGGATCTGGGTCACAGTTCTGGGTGGTGGTCCTGGGGTGAGGAGGAGTGCTGGTGTACTGGAGCTTGTAGTGGCTGTGGAGAGTAAACCCTCCTCACAGTTACAGGACAGAAAGGAGGACTTGGGGTCACAGGCCAAAAAAGGAATAACACCCCATCCTTATTGCACCACCTTGTAAGAACTGAAAATTTTCAGGTCCCTACAAGTATCTCTGAAAACAGCTGTACAACCACCTGAAGCTTGGGAGAGTACATTCTCTACATTGGAAGCAGACAAAGAGTTTAAAACTCAAGTAATTGGCTGGGATCATGAGCAAGCAGCACAAAAAGAGTCAGACTATATTATCTTATTTTGGTGAAAAAGAAGATCAAAATATACAAACAGAAGAAGACAATAAAGTCAAAGCTCCTACATTGAAAGCCTCCAAGAAAAATATGAATCAGTCCCAGGCCTTGGAAGAGCTCAAAAGGGATTTTGAGAAGCAAGTAAGGGAAGTAGAGGAAAAACTGGGAAGAGAAATGAGAGTGATGCAAGAAAATCATGAAAAACAAGTCAAGAGCTTGCTAAAGAGACCCAAAAAAAATACTGAAGAAAATAACACCTTAAAAAATAGCCTAACCCAAATGGCAAAAGAGGTCTAAGAAGCCAATGAGGAGAAAAATGCCCTAAAAAGAAAAATTGGCCAAATGGAAAATGAAGTCCAAAAGATTACTGAAGAAAATACTTCCTTAAAAATTAGGATAGAGCAATTGGAAGCTAGTGACTTTATGAGAAATCAAGACACAGTAGAACAAGTCCAAAAGAATGAAAAATTGAAATATAATGTGAAATATCTCATTGGAAAAACAACTGACCTAGAAAATAGATCCAGGAGAGAGAATTTCAAAATTATTGGACTATCTGAAAGCCATGATCAAAAAAAGAGCCTAGACATCATCTTTCAAGAAATCATAAAGGAAAACTGCCATGATATAGCCAGAACCAGAGGGCAAAATAGAAATGGAAAGAATCCACCGATCTCCTCTTGAAAGAGAACCCTGTAGGAAAACCCTTAGGAATATTATACCCAAATTCCAGAGTTCCCAGGTCAAGGAGAAAATATTATAAGCTGCCAGAAAGAAACAATTCAAGTACTGTGGAAATACAATCAGAATAACACAAGATTTAGTCGCTTCTACATTAAAGGACTGCAGGGCATGGAATATAATATTCCAGAGGGCAAAGGATTACAATCAAGAATCACCTACCCAGCAAAACTGAGTATAATCCTTCAGGGAAAAAAATGGCCATTCAGTGAAATAGAGGACTTTCTAGCATTCTTGATGAAAAGACCAGAGCTGAGTAGAAAATTTGACTTTCAAATACAAGACTCAAGTGGAGCATGAAGAGGCAAACCGGAAAGAGAACTCATAAGAGACTTATTAAGGTTGAACTGTTTACATTCCTGCATGGAAAGATGATATTTATAACTCATGAGATCTTTGTCAGTATTAGGGTAGTTGGAGGAAAAAATTATATGTATGTATGGATAGATAGATAGATAGATAGATAGATAGATAGATAGATAGAGGGCACAGGGTAAGTTGAAGATTAAGGGGTCGTATCTGGAGAATAAAATTAAAGGCTGAGAGAGGATTGTACTTAGAGAAGAAGAAAGGGAGAGGTAGAATGGGGTAAATTATCTCAGAAAAAAAAAAGAAAAGAAAAGGTTTTTACAGTGGAGGGGAAATGGCGGAAGGTGAGAGGAAATGAGTGAATCTTATTCTCATAGGATTTGGCTGAAAGAGGGAATAACATACACACTCAATTGGGCATGGGAATCTCTCTTACCCTGTAGGAAAATAGGGCAAGAAGGGGACAAGAGAGCAGGGGGATGATAGAGAGGAGGGCAGATTGGGAAAGGGGGTAATCAGAAGCAAACACTTCTGAGAAGGGACAGGGTCAAAAGAAAGAATAGAATAAATGGGGGGGAGGATAGGATGAAGGGAAATAGAGTTAGTTTTTCACAACACGTCTACTATGGAAGTGTTTTGCATAGCTGCACATGTATAACCTATATTGAGTTGCTTGCCTTTTCAATGAGGGTGGGTGGGGAGGGAGGAAGGGAGAAAATTTGAAACCTAAAGTTTTAAAAACATGTTTAAAAAAATGTTTCCACCTGCTACTGGAAAATAAGAAATACAGGAAATGGGGTACAGAAGTCTATCCTGCCCCACAGAAAAATAGAAGGGGAAGGGAATAAGAGAAGGGGGGAGAGACAGAAGAGAGGGCAGACTAGGGGAAGGGATATTCAGAATGCTTGCCATCTTGGGGTGGGGGGAGGGGTGAAATGGGGTGAAAATTTGGAATCCAAAATCTTGTGGAAGTAAATATTGAAAACTATAAATAAATAAATTTATATTTAAAAAAATAAAACAAAATGTTTTAATGCAAGATTTAAATTTTTTCCCCTCCAACTCTTCATGAAATTGTTCTGTTTCTGGTGTACATAGCTCTATAAATTATTTAGGCATTAATGAGTGAAAGTTACTGCATTTTGAAAATACTCTGATATTTTGTCTAAGAAAGTAGATGAATGTCCACTGTGTATTTCTTGTCCTTTTTGACCTTTGAGAGATACTTACTTTCCCAGTTGGTATTTAAAAAGAAATTAGAATTTGTATAAAATCCTCATTCCCTCAAATGTTTCATGCTTTCTGCCTAGAATGGTTCCCAATGCATTGTGTTGTTCAGGCATTCAATCACGTGCAACTTTTTGTAATCCCAAGGACCACAGTATGCTAATACCATCCATGGGGTTTTCTTGGTAAGGATACTGGAGTGGTTTGCCATTTCTTCTCTGATGAATTAAGGCAATAGTTGTTAAGTGACTTGCGCAGGGTCATATAGCTAGTAAGTGCCTGAGGTTGGATTTGAACTCAGGTCTTTTTGCTCCCAGGCCCAGTGCTTTATCTACTAGCCACCTAGCTGTACTCCTTACACCTTAGAATTATTTGCTTCTGATTATCCCCTCCCCCAATCTGCCCTCCTCTCTATCATCCACCTGCTCTCCTGTCCCCTTCTCCCCTCCTACTTCCCTGCAGGGTAAGATAGATTTCCGTACCCAATTTGTATGTTATTCCCTCCTCAAGCTAAATCCATTGCAACTAAGATTCAGTCATTCCCTCTCAGCTTCCCCAATTTTCCCTCCACTGTAAAAGCTTTTCTGGTGTGTTTTGTGTGAGATAATTTACCCCATTCTACTTCTCCCTTTCTCCTCCCAGTATAATCCTCTCTCACTCCTTAATTGTATTCTCTAGATATCACCCCTCCATTTTCAACTCACTCTGTGCCATCTATCTATCTATCTATCTATCTATCTATCTATCTATCTATCTATCTATCCATACATACATATAATTTTTCCCTCCAACTACCCTAATGCTGACAAAAGTCTAATGAGTTACAAATGTCATCTTTCCATGCAGGAATGTGAACAGTTCAACCTTAATGAGTCCCTTATGATTTCTCTTTCTTGTTTACTTCCTCATGTTTCTATTGAGTCTTGTATTTAAAAGTCAAAATTTCTTTTCAGCTCTGTTCTTTTCATCAAGAATGCTTGCAAGTCCCCTATTTCATTGAATGTCCATTTTCCCCAAAGGATTATGCTCAGTTTGGTGGGTAGGTGATTCTTGGTTGTAATCCTATCTCCTTTGCCCTCTGGAATATTATATTCCAAACCCTCTGCTCCCTTAATTTAGAAGATGCTAAATCTTGTGTTTGTTTCAACAATACCTGAATTGTTTCTTTCTGGCTGCTTGCAATATTTTCTCCTTGATCTGGGAACTCTGGAATTTGGCTACAATATTCCTAGGAGTTTTCCTTTGGGGATCTCTTTTAGGACGTGATTAGTGGATTCTTTCCATTTCTATTTTGCCCTCTGGTTCTAAAATGTCAGGGCAGTTTTCCTTTATGACTTCTTGAAAGATGATGTCTAGGCTCTTTTTTTGATCATGCTTTCAGATAGTCCAATAATTTTTTAAATTCTCTCTCCTGGATCTATTTTCTAGATCAGTTGTTTTTCCAATGAGATATTTCACATTGTTTTCTATTTTTTCCATTCTTCTGAATTTGTTTTACAGTATCTTGATTCCTCATAAAGTCACTAGCTTCCAATTGCTCCATTCTAATTTTTAAGGAAGTATTTTCTTCAGTGAGCTTTTGGACTTCCTTTTTCATTTGGCCAATTCTGCTTTTGAAGTCATTCTTCTTCTCATTGGCTTTTTGGACCTCTTTTCTCATTTGGGTTAGGCTGTTTTTTAAGGTGTTATTTTCTTCAGTATTTTTTGGGTCTCCTTTAGCAAGCTGTTGATATTTCTTTCATGATTTTCTTGCATTATTCTCATTTCTCTTCCCAGTTTTTCCTCTACTTTTCTTACTTGCTTCTCAAAATCCTTTTCCCACTGACCTTCTAAGTTGCCTTTGGTGTTCATGGGTTGAAAAGTTTGGAAACCACCACAGCTGCCTGTGATTCAGTCCTCTGAGGCCTGCTCCAGGCTCGCTGTGGCCTGCACGCCCATGCTGAACTGCATTCCTCTCCCAGCCTGGCACGATATACCTTTCTGATCAACCATCCAGGTTGTCTTGGCCTGGAAATTTGATTCACTCTGTCTTTTTTGTGGGTTCTGTTGCTTTAGAATTTGTTTAGAGCCATTTTTACAGGTGTTTGGAGGGGTTTGGGAGAGAGCTCAAGCAAGTCACTGCTTTTGCTTCTCCATCTTTGCTCTGCCCAAGTTTCTAGTGGGAGCTGAAGAAACTAGACACTCCTGGTTTCTTCAGCTCCCACTAACTGTGTTGTTTCAATTTTATGGGTCTCCTGAGCTCCATTTCATTAACCGCTTAACAGTTAGACTAGCTTTTACAAAGGAATATTCACTTCAAAGTTGTAAGGAGAACAAATGTACAATCATTCTGCTGTACCTCTCCCCTCTCAGTACTTATAGGGCATAATTTCTTTTTGTATTATTTCATATTTTGGAGAGGGGAGGGAGGAATCAGATTCCCAGTTTAGCTCAGCTCCTATGGAGCCTAGGTACACCAATTTCTAAGTTCAAAGCCCCCTTGGGTTTCCATCCTGGCACCCTGGCTTCTCAGGACTTCCCTGGCAAGCTGGCAACAACATCTAGCCTGAAATCCTGTGCTCCAAGATCTCCATGACTCAGATCTGATTTGGGAGGCTCTTTTGCCTCTGCATAGTTCTGAAAGGATAGATACAACAGATAAGAATAAAATTTCTAAGCTCATTTCTTGGGGCAATAAGGCCTAAAAGAGAGAAAGGGGTGAAAGAAGTCCTTTCTTTCACTCTGCTGAGTTTCTGGCATCCACATTGTGGGTCAACAGACATTTAACCCCTTGGATACAGAGTGAGAGAGAGAGAGAGAGAGAGAGAGAGAGATAGGGACAGAGACAGAGACAGAGAGACTGTCCCAGTCTAGCAGTTTTTTAAAAATGCCGTCTTTTCTGTCTATGCAGGTAATGGAAAGAAGCTATTCCCACCCACTTGGTAGGGGAATACAGAATGGCATCTTCCAGAAGCAAGTAGGTCCCTGACATTTCCCACACGGGTGCCTTCAAATTAAAGTGATTCGAACATGTGCAAAGCAAAGCCCTATCACACAGCCTAAGAATTTTTTACATTTTAAAACAAAATTTAAAGTTTTTCATAATAAAAGATTACCTATAAATTGCAATTGAATACCCTAGTGCTTGCTTTTCAAATTAAAACTAACAGCAAGCATATATTTATGCCATTCCCACAGAACTTCCCTCTCTGGCCATTTCTATTTAATATTGCTTTATTAACATTAATGGACATTAATAAATTTCCTACAACTTCTCTGGTAGTGCAACCCCCCCAAATACATATTTCTTTCATAATATATACTGCATCTGTTTCTCATAATCATAAATGGTGTCATATACATATATATGTATATTAGTAGCAAAGAGATAACAAGTAATTCTTTCCCCTCAGGCAAAAACATCTGGAGTGGGGAACACAGGACAGTGCAGTAGTAGAGAAGGATATGGCCCCAGCTCTTACCTTCCCCTACCCACAGGAGTAAGGGGACGGGGAAGCTCTAGAAGTAGAGTACTACACAGCAGTAGGAGCTGGTGGAGGACCATGAGACAAAGTACAGAGATGGAAGTCAACTCCATCATTATGGCAGCATCTGGAAGAAAGCAACATTTGCCCATTACAAGTTATAACTTTGCTTAATAGGTCTGAACTTTGCTCATTACAAATGAATTGAACCATTTATTGAAATATTTAGCTGTTCTAATTTGGCAAAGGAAAAAAAAATAATTGTCCTTCACTTTTCTGTCAACAACAATAACAAATAAATCATTCTGCAAATCTTTTGCCAAATAATGAAGAGCTCATTTAAGGTTTGGGGATTCCTGATTGGGTCAAAAGCATAGAATGTGCCATTTTTGTCTCTATCTCAAGGGTTACGAGAAATCTTAATAACAGTGGACCCTCTCAAGAGTGATGGGGCAAAGCTACGAACTTCCCTTTTTCCAAGGAGAAGGACCCAGGATATTTGAGGATGTCCCCTAGCAGTATATCCTCTACCACTGTATGGGACCTCGGATCTCGGGTTCTAGCACCAATCATATTTGTTTGAAGGGGGTGGAATATAAAAACAGTGAAGGGAAAAGAAAGTTTATTTGTCTTTAGGAAAAAACTCTTTGTAGACTTACTCTTTGAAAATTTGGCCCTGCTTTAGTTTCTCTTCCTGCCTAAAGACCCTTCTCAACCTTACAAGTACCTCACTCCACAGTTCCTTCAACTCCACTTCCACCTGGACCACCAAACCTGACCTTGACTTTGAATCCTGGTATCTGTATTAAAAGTAGCCTCTTCTCAGAGCTACTCATCTCCAAGGAAAGGAAGGGGTTCTGAAAAGATGGGGTAAGGTGAACAGAGCCAGGGGTCAGGGGAAGAGTAGAGATACCTAGGGTATCTATTTCTACTGTGATCTCTCAAGAACATTTTTTCTGATTCCTCTAGTTACTTGAGTCTAGTCACTCTTTCTTTACTCCTTACTTTGTAAGTATGTGTTTGTATAAAATGTTGCAGACCCTACGTATAATGCAAGCTTGAGGATAGAGGTTTCATAATTTTGTCTTTGTATCCATAGTAACTAGCACGATGCCTTGACCAAAATAAGTGCTTAATAAATGCTTATTGGATTCAGCTTAATTGATTTTGCCCAGAACTGTATCACACTGTTAAGATGGGTAGGATGGGTGGAAAAGGGAAGAAAATGGTTATTTTACTTTGTATCAGTAATAATAGAAGTTAGGGCCATATTTGGAAGCCCATAAACTCAATGCTTTTTACTGATTGTCTCTTCTTCCTTCCATCTCTACCACCATGATAGCATCGAATCCAGCCTTGGCCTTCTTGTATGGTGTTTTGTGCTTTCTGACCATATCTCTTCCACCACTATAGCTTTCCTATTTCATTTATCCTAAGCAACTCATGTGCTACACCTATTAGAGTATTTGCTTAATAACAATAATAAAAAAAAAAGATTCTTGGAGACAGTAATGCTTTAAATCAAAAGAAAAACTCTTGAGGACTGAAATTTTTACCTAACAATTGCAGGAGATGTTTTTGTACTTCCTTTTCTATTTGACCAGTTTTTCTTTTTAAGAAATTGTTTTCTTATCCCAAGCTGTCCTCTTATTTCATGATTCTCTCACATCATTCTCATTTCTTTTTTAAATTTTTCTTATACTTCTCTTATTTGATTTTTGAAATCCTTTTTGAACTCTTCCAAGAGGACTTTTTAGGCTCGAGATCATGTTCCTCTTTGAGGCTTCACATTTCGACATTGTTCTTCTCTTCTGAGCTTGTGTTTTGATTTTCTCTGTTGCTATAGTAGCTTTCTATGTCCAGGGCTCTTTGTTTTTATTTTTTTGCTCATTTCCAGACTATTTTGTGACTCCTAAATTTGAGCTCTACTCCTAGGGTTCAGGGGGGCATTGTCCCAAGCTTCTTGCTCTGGAGCCTGGTCACTGGCTTTCTGGGGCCCCTGGGACTGGAAGCTTGCCCACTTCACCGGCATGGCCTACCCTAGATACATCTATTGTGCTGGGAGTTCCAGGGCTGGCAGTTGGCCTGCTGCACTAGGGCTGGCCTGCTGTGCTTCAGACCTGCTGAACCCGAACCAAACATCTCAGTTGCTGATCTGTGCTGTGGCTAAGGGCCTCCTACTGGCTTGTCTGGACACCGCCTGTGCTGGACTGTGATCCCCTCGTACCCAATGAGACAGACCTTTCACTCAGTCCTTCTAAGTTATCTTGGGCTGGAGAGTTGTTTTTGCCTCATCTTTTTGTAGGTTCTGTTGCTCCAGAATTAATTTAGAGCCTTGATTTAAAGTTGTTTTGAGGGAAAGTGTGGAGAGCTCATGCAACTTTCTGGCTTTTCTCTGTCATCTTAGCTGGACCCCTCCCCCAAGAGATGTTTTTGAAGGGAGGATGGGGGATGGTCTTTGTTAGTACCTTCCAACCCTCTCTGCACATGTTTGTATATGTATATACACATTCACACTTTCATATGACTCTTTATCACACAACAGTTTGAGATGCATATGCTGAGTGCTATAAGGATATAATGTTTCTTAACTTTCCCTTTGTTCCATATATTTTTCCCTATGTAGTCTCCATTTGTCTTTCCTTTCCTTTCTCTTTCCCCCCCCCCCAAGGATAAGGTAGATGAATATTTTTTCTTCATCTCAAGGTAGTAGGGAATGGATGAAGTCAGATTGAAGATAGGACAATCATCCCCACATAGTCCTTAAACTACCTTTGAGGTATAAACCTTAGATTATGTTACTTTGTGTTGGGAATAGGGGTAGGTGTAGATTTTGCCCCTATATGACAACTGGTTGTCACAAGACCCAATATAAATCACCATTTGTTAATGGTCTACTTCTTCCAGATACTTTCTGGCAGTGACCAAGCTGGCAAACTAAGCCATATATCTCTATTAAAAATTCAATGTTTTTCCTCCTTAGATCACCCCAACTGGAGATTCAGCCATTAATACTAATTGACATTAGCTTGAATTAATTTATCCTGAAGGTAAACCTGTAACTGAAGAATGGTTCATAAGAATAAATCATGTTCAGTTTTCTAACTCTGTTGTCTTAGTTACAGATTAGGAAAAGTATGAGAGAAAATTGATTACTCAGAGGCGCATGACTATGATTCATCATTGAGTTCAGAAAGGAGAAGATGTCTGAGCTATTGCTGCTATTTGCTTCCTTAAAAGCAAATTGAGTTTAGACAAGATAATCATTTGATTGCATGATAGCCCTTGGCTGAACAAATACTCACTTTTATCCTACTCCAAATGGGAGCATTTTCTCAATCAGAGATAATAGGATCAACTTTCATTGAGGTGCTCTCTCATTTATTTTCTCATTTGTTAACTACATAGAGTATTTATAGTCTCATATTTTATTACTATGTCAAACTGCTTGGAAACCTGAACAAATGAAACTTTTCATGTGTTTTTCCCTAAAGCTGTCCTGGTTCAAAACATGAAGATGTTGGCCAAAAAAGCTGTTTCTTGGCTTCATCAGGATATCATATATGGTAGGTTAGGCTTTACATATCTGTCACATGTATTTGTATTTCCAAGTAGTTCAGACTGTCTGGACTTGTTCCACTGTAGGGCTCAAGAATAAAAACTTGGAAGTATGTTTTGGATCAGTGGTGGGGAACCTGCAACCTTGAGACCACATGTAGCCCTCTAGGTGCTCAAGTGTGGTCTTCACAAGGCAAATAGTTTTGTGAAGTTTGGACTCAGTCAAAGGGCCACACTTGAGGACCTACAGGGCCACATGTGGCCTCAGGGCTGCAGGTTCCCCACTCCTGGAGAAAGCTATTGCCATTGGTGTGATAGAGGGGAACTCGAACTAGCTCTAGATTAAATCCCACCAATTATGGCTATTATTTTTAATGGTTGTTCAGTAATTCAGTCAAGCCTAACTCTTTGTGATCCAATGGACCATGGCACTGCAGTCCCTTCTATCCTCCACTATCTCTCAAAGTCTGTCCAAGTTCATATGTGTTGTTTCCATGACACCATCTATTGAATTCATCCTCTGCCATTTCTTTTTCCTCTTGCCTTCATTCTTCCCAACCAACATCATGGTATTTCCCAATGAATCCCATCTTTTCATTATGTGGCCAACGTATTTAAGCTTCACCTTCAGTATTTGACCTTCTGGTATTGACTCATTTGATCTACTTGCTGTTTAAGGGACTCTCAAAAGTCTTCTCCAGAACCATAATTCAAATGCATCAATTTTGTGGAACTTGGTTTTCCTTATTGTCCAACTCTCATGGCTATACATTGCTACTGGAAAAGCCATAGCTTTGACTATACAGACCTTTGTTGACAAGGTGGTGTCTCTGATTTTTAATATGCTGTCCAGATTTGCCATAGCTTTCCTTCTAAGAAGCAAGCATCTTTTAATTTCATGGCTTTGGTCACCATCTACACTGATCTTCGAGCCCAAGAATATAAAATCTGACATTGTGTCCATTTCTTCTTCTATTTGTGGGGAAGTGATAGGACCAGTTGCCAAGATCTTAGTTTTTTTAATGTCAAGCTTCAAGCCAGCTTTTATACTTTCCTTTTTTATCCTCATCAAGAGCCTTCATAATTCTTCACTTTTTTCCATAAAAGTGGTATCATCTGTACATATGAGATTATTGATATTTCTCCTGGCATCCTTAATACCAACTTTTGATTCATTCATCCTAGCATTTCTAACGATATACTCTGAGTATAAGTTAAATAAACAAGAAGACAATATACAGCCTTATTGTATTCCTTTTCCAATTTTAAAACAATCAGTTATTCTATGTTTGGTTCTAATTGTTGCTTCTTGACTTACATAGAGATTCCTTAGAGACAAGTAAGATGATCTGGTATTCTTATCTCTTTGAGGACTTGCAACATTTTGTTGTGATATACATGGTAAAAGAGTTTATGTAGTCAATGAAGCAAAAGTATATGTTTTTTCTGGAGGTTGCACAGTGGATAGAGTGTTGGATCTGAGGTCAGGAAGACTCCTCTTCCTGAGTTTAAATCTGGTCTCAGATACTTACTTGCTGTGTGACTCTGAGCAAGTCAGTTAACCCTGTTTGCCTTAGTTCCTCATATGTAAAATGAGCTGGAGAAGGAAATGCTAAACTACTTCCAGTATCTTTACCAAGAAAACCCCAAATGGTGTCACAAAGAATCAGACATGTCTGAAACAAGTCAACAACAAGAAGTATGCATAAAGCTAGGCATTGCAAACATGAAGACAAAAGTGAAACTTACTTGTGTATGAGGAGCTAACATTCTACTGGTGAATATCATATTTATACAAATAAAAAATAGAGAATATATTTAAAGTTACACAAAATAATTTCAAGCGAGAGAGTGAATTAACAAATGGGGACCTTACAAAAGGCCTTAGGTATGAGACAGCACCTGTGCTATGTTTTGAAGAAAGTGAGAAATTTTAAGAGACAAATCTGAGGAAATAGTACATGATAGACAAGAGGAGCCATCTGTGCAACACTATGGAGGCAGAAATGAAATGTTTATAGGAAAAAATGGAGTGAAAATTTTATGAAGGGCAGAGATATGTCGAAGTAAGTGGGTGTGAGGAATTAAAGAGCTTTGGATGGTAAGCTGAGGATTTTGTAATTTGTCCTAGAGGTAATAGGGAGCCGCTGAAAATGTTTGAGGTGTGATGGTTAGATCTATTTTTAGGAATGTCACTTTAGAAGCTCATAGGTTTGCAACTGGGATGGATATCAGAGGTCATATTTCTATGCTCCCATTTTAGGTGAGGAAACTGAGGTCCAAGGTAGTTAAATTATTTGCTAAGGTCACATGGAAATTACATTTAAGAGCTGGAATACAAACCAGATCTCATGACTCCTGATCCAGGCTATACCATGCTGACTGGATTTTCAAAGAGAAAAACTGGGAGCAGAGATACCATGAAGGAGACTATTGCAACAGAGGGAATGAAGGACCAAACTATGTGTTAGAGGATAAATTTATGGAGAAAGGTAATGGGTTTAAGAAATGGTATAGTGGTTAAATATATAAGATTTGGCAACTAATAGGATATGGAGGATGGAAGAGGGAAAGTTCAGTGAGGACTTTGAGATTTCACAGCTAGGTAACTGGAAGGATGATGTTGGCCTTGACAGATGCAAGAAAATTGGTAGGAAGATGGGTTTAGTGGAAGTCCATTTTGACTGGGTTGAGTTCAATATGTGGATGGCACATTATGGTGGACATGGCCAGAGGGCAATTGAAAATATGGAACTTGAATGGAGAGAGATGTAAGCTAGATATATAGGTTTTGGAATTATTTACATAGAGATTACAGTTGAGCCCATGGGAGCTAATGGACACACTACACAGAAAGAGAAGAGGACCCAAGATAGAGCTTTAGAATTGGGTAAAAAGAGGATGATGGTGGAACACAGGAGACTGATAAAGAACAATCAGATAAGTAGGAAAAGAACCAAGTGAGAGAATTGTTTTGAAAGTCAAGAAAAGAAAGAGTGTCTAGAAGAAAGGAGTGGTTGATAATATCAAATTTGACAGAGATCAAATAGAATGAAGACTCAGAAAAGAGAGACTCTAGAGAAAACTGTTTGCCTCGGTTTTCTCATCTATAAAATGAGCTGGAGAAGAAAATGGCAAACACTTCAGTATCTTTGCCATGAAAACCCCAAATGAGGTCACAAAATGTCAGCCACAATTCAAACAATTGAACAACAAAGAGAAAACCATATTAAAGTATTATTTCTATCAGAATCCTGGTCAGCATTTCAAGGCTACTCTGCTCATGGCCATTTTGGAAGTGACTGTCCAGAGCCATATATTGTACAACTCCTCTCCCCCACCCATTCATCTTATGTTCCTCACCTAGATTACACAAGAGCCTGAATGCAGAGTGGACAAATTTTTTGAGGTGAATGTGCCTTGTTATTGCTTATCACTAGACACTGACCCCTATTCCCAAATTGTGAGGGGGTAGATATCATGTTTTTAATAGTAGTCAGCACCCTGATCCTTCTTCAAGTACCTCAAATCCATGTTCCTGCAAAAGCTCATCTTTCTTTGCATTATGCTAGTCACAGGTGCAATAGAGGCAGATGTTGAATAGAGTCTACCAAGCATTTCACTGATTAAGTTTTTTGACTGGGTGAAAGAATGCTAGGTTCCCAGAGCTGGATAACATATTGGCAAGATGTTATGTTCTCTCAGAATGATGAAACTAAGTCTCAAGTGGCATTTTTATTCATAATTATGGTACTTCTCAGACCATATCATTGTGCTTTGGCACTAAAATATTCTGGGAGATAACGGAAAAAATGGAAGACATAGAATATCAAATTGCCATCTGAGAGAAGATGGTTTTAAATTGACTACATTAAATTTATTCACCTTTACCACAAAAGAGTAGTGGCATGGGTTTTGGTCAGGAGGGGCATGGTGAAAAAAAATCTGTTAGGGTATTATTGTAGCAGGTATTTTGTTAGCTCAGGGTTGATGTTGGGATGAAATGAGGCACTCATAGGTCAATGAGCAATTAACAAAAGGAAGTTTATTTAGTCCTAACATAGGCTATTTGGCAAGTATACAATAGCCCTTAGCATAGGGGAATGCATCTAGACACCAGATCAGAGTGCATTAACTTGCCTTGTTTTGGGGCATCCACCAAGTTTGAAAGATCCAATGCCATGTGGATATTAGGTTACCAGAAAGCCATGTCAGTGAAAGTTGAGGCTACCAGAAAGCTGAGTCCATAGATGAGCAGCTTGAGTCTTGCCCCACCCTAGGGTCTACCAATTATAATCTTTGTTGTCTTTTAGGGAAAAGCTAGCCTAAATCATGTTGTAGGGTGGGGAGAAAGGTAGGGAGAAACTCTGGTAGATCTCACAATACCTTTTCAAATCTTAGAATACTTCCTCATAGGAGTAGACCACTGTAAGTTATTGTGCACTTTAAGGAGAACTGGTATTGGAGGGGAGCGTTTGACAAGAATTATACCAGTGATAAATCAGCAAGAATACCCTAAAAAGCCCAGAAATCATGGTAGGCCTTTTATAGTGGTTGGTCAATGTAGTAAGACTGAATACATCATCTTGGGTTCAATTTTAACCCCCTCTTTCCACACAATGTATACCCAAAAGGAAGTTTCATAGATCACTGGGTCCACATATATCTTCTCAATCCTTAGTATAAAGACATAAGGCTTCTTCTGATTGGGCCAGGGTGAGGTTGGTGAAATATCCCCAGAACTGATGAAAAGCCTGGGCCTAGAATATTTGGTAGTTGGGGAGCAAAATCTCAACTAACAGGGCAAGATAGCTGAAAGATGAAGCTGGAATGAAAGTAGGTTCTAGGTGTTGTTCTTTTTGCAAAGGTCACTTGTTTTGGGCTCCTCACATCCTAGATTAAGCAACTTAGACAATTTTCTCCCAGCTACCTATGGCATAAATATAGTCTACCTTCTGACTATTTCTCCAGCAATAACATTTCTGAACCTGGTGTAGAGATCCTGAGGTCTGTGATATATGGGATGCATGGCATAGATTTCCCCAGGGAGATAATGGAGGAGTTCTTCCCTGTGGAAGTTCTGTTAGGTGAACTCCTGGAAGGATACTTCTACTTTAGAAAATTCATCTGTGATGAAGCCTGCCAATCCCTCCCAGAAGTGGCTGATCGGGGTGGCCTTGTTCCTGTCAGGTTCTTTGCATGCTGCCTGGAAGGTATTCTTATATTTCACAACTGAGATATGACCCTGATGAAGTTGTCAAAGTCATCATTTGACAGTTTTAGGCTGCAGTTGATCAGCAGGTATTCAGTGTAATTCCACCCTGAAGAATTCAAAGCTGACTGGTGGGAGTTTGTATGATGTCATCTATAGCTCAGACCCTTGTAATGTGAATATCATAAACCTAACTCTGGCTTTGCATGATGCTAATTTTGAGGGTTAATGCTTCAGGCATACCCATACCTGAGCCAGGAAATAAAACAAGTTTGTCAGTATTCCCTTTAAATTTATTCCAAGGGTCAAGGTAGATTAATTGATTGAGTAAAGAATATAATTCTTCCCTCAGAATTATCACTTACTCCCAAAGGTTAAGTTTCTTTAGTTGTCTTCTAGAATGAAAACTCTATGAGGACAGGGGGCATTTTATTTTTGTTTCATCTTTGTACCCCTAGATAAAAAGTTCCAGAATACATAGTTCCAGAGCTATGATGATGAGATTTCTTTGAGCCCGTGCATCACAGAGCAGAAGGCAAGCCTCCTGATTGTGCCTGGGGAGCAGAGGGTGTTTATGAGAACAAACAAGATGGAGTCATTTAGGGAAAACCAGAATAACAGTCCCCAAAAGTGAACTCAAGTTATTAGTAGAAGGGTAAGAAGAGGACAATTGGGAATAAAAGCCAAAAGTTGGTCTGGGGCATTTAGTGGGAAGGCATGAACACATTAATCAGGAGTCAGGCTCCAAAAACCTGGCCAAGTTTGGTACCTGGATGGAATTAATTAGGAGCAAGTTTCAATAGAGTTCCTGCACAAACCACTCACCACCTCCCTGCTTCTCTTTTCTGCAAATGAGTAAGCTTTTGGACCAATGTAATTATTTTTTCTTCAAAGTTGGTTTTTTTAAAAAATTTTTTAATATAAATTTATTTATTTTTAGTTTTCAACATTTATTTCCACAAGATTTTGAGTTCCAAATTTTCACCCCATCTCACCTCTCCCCTCATCCCAAGATGGCATGCATTCTGAATACCCCTTCCCCTAGTCTGACCCCTTTTCTATCTCTCCCCCCTCTTCTCTTATCCCCTTCCCCTTCTATTTTCCTGTAGGGCAGGATAGACTTCTGTACCCCATTTCCTATATTTATTTCCCAGTTGCATGTGAAAACTTCTTTTTTAAATGTGTGTTTTTAAAACTTTGGGTTCCAAATTTTCTCCCTTCCTCCCTCCCCACCCACCCTCATTGAAAAGGCAAGCAACTCAATATAGGTTATACATATGCAGTTATGCAAAACACTTCCATAGTAGACATGTTGTGAAAAACTAACTCTATTTCCCTTAATCCTATCCTGCCCTCCATTTATTCTACTCTTGCTTTTGACCCTGTTCCTCCTCAGAAGTATTTGCTTCTGATTACCCCCTTTCCCTATCTGCCCTCCATTCTATCATCCCCCTGCTCTCTTGTCCCCTTCCCCCCCCAATTTCCTATAGCATAAAAGAGATATCCATACCCAATTGAATGTGTATGTCATTCCCTCCTGAAGCCAAATCCTATGAGAATAAGATTCATTCATTCCCGGGGGCAGCTAGGTAGCACCGTGGATAGAGCACTGGCCATGAAGTCGGGAGGATCTGAGTTCAAATCTGGCCTCAGACCCAACAATTGACACTTACTAGCTGTATGATCTTGGGCAAGTCACTTAACCCCAATTGCCTAAAAGCCAAAAAAAAAAGATTCCTTCATTCCCTCTCACCTTCCCCCTGTTTCCCCTCCATTGTGAGAGCCTTTTCTTTTCTGTTTTTTTTTTGTGAGATAATTTACCCTGTTCTACCTCTCGCTTTCTTCTTCTCCTAGTATAATCTTCTCTCATCCCTTAATTTTATTCTCCAGATATGACCCCTTAATCTTCAACTCACCCTGTGCCCTCTACCTACCTATCTATCTATCTATCTATCTATCTATCTATCTATCTAAATACACATAATTTTTCCCATTCCAACTACCCTAATACTGACAAAGCTCTCATGCATTATAAATATCATTTTTCCATGCAGGAATGTGAACAGTTCAATCTTAGTAAGTCTCTTATGATTTCTCTTTCCTGTCTACCTCTTCATGTTCCACTTGAGTCTTGTGTTTGAAAGTCAAATTTTCTATTCAGCTCTGGTCTTTTCATCAAGAATGCTTGAAAGTCCTCTATTTCACTGAATGACCATTTTTCCCCCTGAAGGATTATACTCTTCCCTTCCCTTCCCTTCCCTTCCCTTCCCTTCCCTTCCCTTCCCTTCCCTTCCCTTCCCTTCCCTTCCCTTCCCTTCCCTTCCCTTCCCTTCCCTTCCCTTCCCTTCCCTTCCCTCCCTTCCCTTCCCTTCCCTTCCCTTCCCTTCCCTTCCCTTCCCTTCCCTTGTTAAGGTAAGAGTTAAGTTTTGCTGGGTAGGTGATTCTTGGTTGTAATCCTATCTCCTTTGCCCTCTGGAATATTATATTCCATGCCCTGTGGTCCTTTAATGTAGAAGCTGCTAAATCTTGTGTTATCCGGATTGTGTTTCCACAATACTTCAATTGTTTCTTTCTGGCAGCTTGTAATATTTTCTCCTTGACCTGGGAACTCTGGAATTTGGCTACAATATTCCTAGGAGTTTTCCTTTGTGGATCTCTCTCAGGAGGAGATCGGTGGATTCTTTCCATTTCTATTTTGCCCTCTGGTTCTAATAAATGAGGGCAGTTTTCCTTGATAATTTCTTGAAAGATGATGTCTAGGCTCTTTTTTTTGATCATGGCTTTCAGATAGTCCAATAATTTTTTTAATTTTCTTTCCTGGATCTATTTTCCAGGTCAGTTGTTTTTCCAATAAGATATTTCATATTATATTCCAATTTTTCATTCTTTTCAATTTGTTTTACAGTGTCTTGATTTCTCATAAAGTCACTAGATTCCAATTGCTCTATTCTAATTTTTAAGGAAGTATATTCTTCAGTAATCTTTTGGACTTCCTTTTCCATTTGGCCAATTTTTCTTTTTAGGGCATTCTCCTCATTGGCTTTTTGGACCTTTTTTTGCCATTTGGGTTAGGCTATTTTTTTAAGGTGTTATTTTCTTCAGTATTTTTTTGTGTCTCCTTTAGCAAGGTGTTGACTTGTTTTTCATGATTTTCTTGCATCAGTCTCATTTCTCTTCCCAGTTTTTCCTCTATTTCTCTAACTTGCTTCTCAAAATGATTTTTGAGCTCTTCCAAGGCCTGGAACTGATTCATATTTTTCTTGGAGGCTTTGGATGTAGGAGCTTTGACTTTTGTTGTCTTCTTCTGGTTGTATGTTTTGATCTTCTTTGTCACCAAAGTAAGATAATATAGTCTGACTCTTTTTGCGCTGCTTGCTCATGATCCCAGCCAATTACTTGAGTGTTAAACTCTTTGTTAAGGTAAGAGTCTGCTTCCAGTGTGGAGAATGTATTGTCCCAAGCTTCTGGGGTTTGTACAGCTGTTTTCAGAGATACTTGTAAGGACCTGTAAATTTTCAGTTCTTCCAAGGTAGTATGATAAGGGTTGAGGTGTTTACTTCTTTCCTTGCCTGAGCTCTGGTCTGTTAGTGACCATAATCACTCCTTTCTGTCCTGGAACTGTGAAGGTTTCCTCTCTGCTGCCACTGCAAGTTCAACCACGCCAGCACTCCTCACCACCCAGAACTGTGACCCAGATCCAAGCACAGGCAAATCAAAAAATTCCTGACTCAGCACTGGCAAAGATATCCCTTCAATATCCCTGTGATCAGCCACTCAATTCCCCCTCAGTCTGTGGGCCAGAAGCTCAGGATGCAGCCACCACGCTGGTGTCCACGCTCTGCGCTCTGGAGCTTGCTCTGACCTAACTCCTCTTTCAGCACCGCAGAAGCAGACTTTTCCTTCTGAGCTTCTAAGTTGTCTTTGGTGTTTTTGGGTTGAGAGGTCTGGAAGCCGCCACAGCTGCTCTGCACAGTCCTCTGAGGCCTGCTCCAGGTTCACTGCAGCCTGTGCACCCATGCCATACTGCGCTCCTCTCCCAGCCTAGCACGATATACATTTCTGATCAATCATCCAGGTTGTCTTGGGCTGGATATTTGCTTCACTCTTTCTTTTTGTGGGTTCTGTTGCTTTAGAATTTGTTTAGATACATTTTTGGGGAGAGTTCAAGGAAGTCACTGCTTTTACTCTGCCATCTTGGCTCCGCCCCCTGGACCAATGTAATTATGAGGCACTTATTGAATCTACTACCTGAAATGTCCTCCCTCTACCTCTTTCCCTATTGAAATCCTGATTTTTATAGCAGAGATGAATACCCATCTCCATGAAGTCTTCTTTGACAAGTACAGTGGAAAGTGATTTCATACTCCACCTAATAACATTTCTTGTCCCTTCCACTTACTGGCCTCTTAATGTCTATTTCTCAGCAGTGTAGCTATATGTGTACAGGTCTTAGGATCATAGATCTAGAATTGAAAGGGGACTTGGAGGCCTCCCAATTCAACCTCTTCATCTTAAAGATGAAGAAACTGAGGCCTGGGATGGTTAAGTTATATGTCTAAGATCTTACAGGTAGTAAACAGGAGATGTGGGATTTAACCAGGGATTCTTAAACTGAGATTTCTTTCAAAATTGTTTTAATTGTATTTCAATATAATTGGTTTCCTTTATTAATGGTATGTACCTTCTTTTACACATTTGAAAACATCATTCTAGGAAGGAGTGCACAGGTTTCATCAGACTACCAAAAGGATCCATAACACAAAAACATTTCAGAGTCCCTTATTTAAACGTAAGTCTTCGGGACTTCTGGAGCCAGAAGTCTTTCCACTGTACAGTCTTCTCTCCTTCTCTCCCCCTGTTGGGGTTGTAATAATCTAGAGAAATTTACAACTCCATCTTTTATTTCTTTACAGTTGCTACACTGCCTAGAACAACGGGATATAGTAGTGAAAAAAAATGCTTGACATATATCTTCTGATTTGATGCTCTGTGCAATCCCGTGAGGCAAGTGCTAGTATTTCATTTTATATATGAGGAAACCAGAGTTCAAGAAGTTTAAATAACTTGCCAAAGGTCATACAGGTGTTACGTATTTGAGGAAGGATTCAAACTCAGGTCTTTCTGCCATCAGAGCTAATATTTGATTACCCAATGGGACAGAGGACCATTTAAATTCAGATTAATATGTGATGCAAGCAGATTTAATTGTTTCATATATCGTTGTTCAGTAGTTTCAGTCATTTGGGGTTTTCTTGGCAAAGCTACTGGAATGGTTTGCTATTTGCTTCTCCAGATCATTTTGCAGGATGAGGAATTGAGACAAACGGGATTAAGTGACTTACCCAGGATCACACAGCTAGTAAGTGTCTGAGGCCAGATTTGAACTCAGAAAGATTACTCTTCCTGACTCCAGGCCTGGCACTCTATCCACTGCATCATCTAGCTATATAAATATAAATATATATGCATATGTATATGTATATGTATATACATATATACATGTATATATGCACATATAAACACATGAATATGTATATATATGAGTAACTATATATAGCCACTCAATAAAAGTCTTGAAATAATGACTGAAAAGGCTGTTAGGCCTCTAGCATGGGGTTGATGGTAGTGGATTATAATTAGAAATATGCAGAAGTAATCAAAATCTTTTTAATAAATAAAATATGCAATTTTATTTTAAAATACAAAGCCCTCAAATGATCATTTTTCCTGTAGCCAAATAAATCTGTTTCCCATTAGAATAATAATACCTTAGAGGTTTTGAGCAAGAATCTTAGTGATCACATAAAAATGACTGTTACATTCTGCTTATACTATGCTTCCCTTTATTTTATAGAAGAGCTTATCAATGCACCTAATCTGTGTGGAAAAAGTCTAATGAAGACCATGTAAAATTTTATTGGATTTTACTCATCAAACTGAGAGCTCAACTTTTTGTGGCATTTATTTGTACCATTTACTCACAGTTTAATAAATCATCTGAGACTGGATGTCAGGGAAGGCCCAAAGTGCCATTAATATTCCAAATATGTCCCAGGTCACTTGGTTAAACAACATTAGAGTCACAAAAGTGGACATTTGGCTTCTACTTGAAGGTCTATTTGACCTCCAATGAGGAAAAAGACACTAGCTTCCTAGGTAGCTGATTCAATTTTTGTGCTTGCTTGATATGAAATACATGTTCCCTACCTTTCTGTCTGTCTTTTCAATCTGCATTTTAAACATGGGTGACCAAAATAATCATAAAATTAATTAAACAACATTTCTAATCCAAGTTTGGTCGAGAAAGTCCTTGATGTTTGAAAGAATAGGTGAGAGGATCTAAATCTGTGGTTTCATTTGCATAGGTAACTGCCTGGTGAGGAAACTCAGTCAGTGTAGCCTGCCATTTTCTCTTCAATGTATAGTATTGGAGAATTGCCTAGAATGCTGATAGTCTGAATGACAGTCAGTTTATGTCAGAAGCAGGACTTAAACCTAGGTCTTCCTGGCTATGAACTCTCACGTTATTCCTCTCAAAGGTTCTTAAAGTTTAAATATCTTCACAGATTGTTCGGGGAGATGCTAACAATGTGGGATATACCCAGTGCAAACAAAGGTGAGGGAAATTTTGGAGGAAATAAAAAGAAATTGTGTTTTATCATGACAAACATATACATGACTTTATGTTTGACATTTTAGTGGGGAAAACATATCTAGCAATTAAATTTTCCCTATTACATGAAATAGCAGGGTTTTTACGGAGTAGAGAATAGGAAATGCAGCAATGACATCTTCTATTTATTTAGCACCATTCTTTCTAGAAACTCATTTCATTTCATAAAACCCAGGCAAGATAGGTAGGTGACAAATGTTATTTTTAGCTAAAGCAGAAAGATGAGGGCCTCTGTGAATTTTTCTTTCAGGACATTAAAATGTGTACTAAGATTAGTTCTTTGTTAGGTGTGAGAGTCAAATCATCTGTGAGTTTGATAAAGGCTAGATTCATTTGTATGAATCTAGCTTAAATCAAATGGATTCTTGCAACATCTCATTCTAATATATTTTAATAATATTTTATTTTCCCCCCAATTACAAGTCAAGACAATCTTTAGCATTCATTTTTATAAGATTTTGAGTTCTAAATTTTTCCCTCTCCCTCCCTCCTCTTTCCTCTTCCTAAAGTGGCAGGCAATTTGATACAGGTTCTACACATGCTATCATGTAGAATATTTTTCCATGTTAGTCACAGTTGTGAAAGAAGAAACATATCAGGAGGGAAAGATATAAAAAAGAATAAAGTAAGTGAAAAAAGTATGCTTTAATCTGCATTCAGAGTCCATCTGTTCTTTTATTGGATGTGGATAGCATTTTCCCTTATGATTCCACTGTACTTGTCTTGGCTCATTGTATTGCTACGAAGAGCTGTGTCATTCATAGTTGATCATCACACCATGTTGCAGATACTGTGTACAACGTTTTCTTGGTTTTGCTGATTTCATTTTGCATCAGTTCATATAAATCTTTCTAGGTTTTTCTGAATTCTGTCTTCTTATCATTTCTTATACCACAGTAGTGTTCCATTACATTCATATACCACAGCTCATTTAGCCATTCCCCAGTTGATGAGCATCCTCCCAATTTCCAATATTTTGCCACCATAAAAAGGTCTACTATAAATATTTTTGCACATGTAGGTCCTTTTCTTTTTTATGATCTCTTTTGCTGGATCAAAGGGTATTCATACTTTGGTCACCCTTTTGGCATAGTTCCAAATTGCTCTCCAGAAAGGTTGGATCAGTTCACAACTCCATCAACAATGCATTAGTGTCCTAATTTTCCCACATTCTTTCCAACATTTCTTATTTTCCTTTTTTGTCATATTAGCTAATCTGATAGGTGTGAGGTGGTACTTCAGAGTTGTTTTAATTTGCTTCTCCAATCAAAAGTGATTTAGAGCACTTCTTCCTATGCCTATAGATAGTTTTGATTTATTTATCTGAAAACTGTCTGTTCCTGTCATTTGATCAGTTGGGGAATGGCTTGTATTCTTATAAATTCACTTCTCTATATACTTGAGAAATGAGGCCTTTATCAGAAACACTTGCGGTAATGATTGTTTCTCAGCTTTCTGCTTTTCTTCTAATCTTAGTTTTGTTGGCTTTGTTTGTGCAAAAGCTCTCTAATTTAATATAATAAAAGTTATCTCTTTTACATTTTGTAAAGCTCTTTATTTCTTGTTTGGTCACAAACCTGTAACTCTCTTAACTTCTTTAAGAAACTGGATGCTATACCACCTGGTGCATACATGTTTAGTATTGCTATTACTTCATTGTCTATGGTGCCTTTTAGCAAGATATATCTTCCTTCCTTATCTCTTTTAATTAGGTCTAGTTTTGCTTTTGCTTTGTCTGAGACCAGGATTATCACCCCCAGCTTTTTTTTTTTTACTTCATCTGAAGCACAACAGATTCTACTCTAGCCCCTTACCTTTACTCTATGTGTGTCTCTCTGCTTCAGGTGTGTTTCTTGGAAAAAAACATGTTGTAGGATTCTGGTTTTTGGTCCACTCTGCTATTTGCTTCCATTTTATGGGAGAGTTCATCCCACTCACATTTATAGTTATGATTGCTAACTGCATATTTATCTCCATCCTATTCTTCCTCCTGTTTGTCCTCTCTCTCCTTTCACCCTTTCCATCCTCACCAGTGTTTTGCTTCTGTCTACCACTTCTCCCAATCTGCCCTCCCTTCTGTAACTTCCCCACCACCACCACCACTTTACTTAATCTCCTTCCCTCCTATTTCCCTTTTTAGGGAACTGATTGTGTGCATTATTCCCTCTATGACTCAATATTGATGACAGTAGAGTTCAAGCGATGCCCATTGCCCACCCTCCTATCTTCCCCTCCATTGTAATAGGTTTTTCACACCTCTTCATGTGAAATAATTTACCCTATTCTACCTCTCCCTTCCTTCTGCACCCGTTGTACTCCTCTTTGTCATCACTTAGTTTTTTTATGTCATTCCTTCAAAAATCACCTTATACCAGTTCCCTCTGTCTATGTATATTCCTTCTAACTGTACCATTAGCAGTACAACTTTCAAGAATTACAAGTACCACCTTCCCATGCAGTTATGTAAATGGTTCATATCCATTGAATCTCTTATATTTTTCCCCTTTTCCCCTTTTATTGTAGATCAAATTTTTTGTACAGTTCTGATCTTCTCCTTATGAAAGCTTGGAATCCTTCTCTTTCATTGAATGGCCATTTTCCCTTGAAGTATTATGCTCAGTTTCACCAGGTGGGTATTGTTTGGTTGTAGTCCTAGATCCTTTGCTTTCTGGAACATCATGCTCCATGACCTCTAATACCTTAATGATGTAGCTGTTAAGTCCTATGTAATCCTGATTGTGGCTCCACAATATTTAAGTTGTTTCTTTCTGGCCACTTACATTATGTAATTTGGTTATAATATTCCTTGGAGTTTTTAGTCTGGCATATCTTTCCTAAGGTGATTGGTGGATTCTTTCAATGCTTATTTAGCCTTTCGGTTCCAAAATATCAGGGCAGTTTTCCTTGACAATTTCTTAAAAGACACTGTCCTGAACCTCCTTTTGATTATGGCTTTCAAGTAGTCCAGTGATTCTGACATTGTCTTTCTTTGATCTATTTTCCAGGTCAGTTCTTTTTTCCATGAGCTGTTTTAAACTTACTTCCATTTTTTTCATTCCTTTGAAATTTGTTTGATTCTTGATGTCTCAGAGTCATTAGCTTCCACTTGCCCAATTCTAACTTTTAAAGTGTTGTTTTCCTCTGTTAGCATTTGTACTTCCTTTTCCATTTGGCAGATTGTACTTTGTAGGGAGTTGTTTTCTTCAGTGGATTTTTGTATCTCATTTTCCATTTGGCCAATTCTACTTTTTAAGCAGTTTTTTTTTCTTTTTCCAAGCTGTTGAATCTTTTTTCATAATTCTCTTTTATCACTCTCATTTCTTTCCCCATTTTTCCTTCTACTGTCTTTATATGATTTCTAAGCACCTCTTTGAGGTCTTCCAAGAGTTCTTTCTGGGTTTGAGACCACTTCCCATTTTTCTTTGATGTTTTGTCCATAGCTTTTTGACATTGTTGTACTTTTCTGAGTTTGTCTTAATCTTTCCTGTCACCATAATAAGTTATTATGGTCAGATTTTTTTTATTCATCTTTTTTTAGCCTTTTTCCTTTCTTTTAAATTTGAGCTCTGCTCTGGGGTAGAAGGAGCACTGTCTCAGGCTTCTTGTGCCAGGGACTGTAGGTTCTGGCTATTTACCTGGTGCTATGCTGATGTTGCCTGAGGGTCACTGGGGAGCCTCATTTCTGGGGCTGTGCTAAGGGGATTGGGTAGGGGGGTGGCTGGCACTGCTGAAGGCCATGTAAGCTGGCAGCTTACATGGTGCTGAGCTGAGGTCCTAGTGCTGGTGTCTGGTGTGTGCTGAGGCTGGTGGAGTATTTCTGTGTTTCCCTGGGGCTATTCTGAAGTGGGGTCTAGCCACTGCAAGTTGTCTATTTGCCCTAGGCTACGCTGAAGCACTTGACGATTCTTGTAGCTGGAGTCTGCCTGTTCCCCGGGATATACTGAGGTATATGGGGAGTCCTGGTGCTGGCATTTCCCTCTTCAATCACACTGGGTCTCAGGATCTTCCACTTGTTTGCTGAGGTAGGGCTTGCTCCTGGCTTACTGGGATGCTTCTTGTCCTGGACTGCATTCTCCTTCTGCCTGAATGAGACAGACCTTTATTGATGATCTTCCAGGTTTTTTGGATTGTTTCATACAGTATTTACTCATTCTGCTGTTTTAAGACTTTTTTTGGGGGGTACTATTTTGTTGTTTGGAGGTGAATGGGGAGAATAATGGATATTTAATGCTTACTCTACCATCTTGGCTCCCAGAAGTCTTTGAACAACCACTAATGTATTTTTTTTCCCAGTGAATATGAAAGAAAGGATAAGAAACCTTATTCTTACCTTATGTTCAGGTAAGACATAAGGGAGAGAGGACCAACTTACTTGTGATCTCTTCATAGCAATTGCTTTGTTAAATTATTAAAGACCTGATTACCTAGTGAGATTTGTTTTAAACTTTAATGATTGCCCCAGATCTTGTATTCCACTAAAGATATATAAAGGCTTTGAGGATTTTTACCTGATTGTAAATATTTATTTATAATTATAATAGAGTTTGGAAAGTGCTCACTAATGAACTCCCAACCAAATTAGGTACATTTATCAAAACAATGTAAATGATTAACATCTACACCTATCAAGAAACATTCAAGTGATGTGACCAATAAAAGAGCAGAACAGTTTCTTCCTTTAACATCAGAGCAAAGCAAAACCTTCATCAAAAGGAACTTTCACACTTGAATTCACAAACTGAGAAGGCAGATGCCTCCTCCTAAGGTAAACATTTCATGAATTAAAACTGGAGAACATTAATGCTAAGAGTTCCCATTCAGCATCCCCAGCCTCAACCCTCTCCAAAGGCTCAGTGAAGTGAGCACAAAGTTGTAGCCTTGTTACTTAGTATCTGACTATGAGGGTTTTCTCATGGCAGTGACTTGGCTTAAACCTTAAAGCAAAAGCAGCAGGCACTGATTGTCTAGCCACATGAAGACAAGAGATAGTTACTGGAGAAGCACAGGAAGGAGAAGTCCTGTGAAGAAGTAAGATGCCCCTGGCCTCAGAGGTGCAGGAAAGAGGGCAACAAGCAGGAAATCAAGAAAAGATATTGGAAATCCAGTTAGAGCAGGTTGCTTCCACTCCAGAGTTTATTTGGGGCAGGGACTAACAACCTAGTCAATTCCTATATTTCCCAATATGAGTAAGATGAGGTTACCCAGCAACCCAGCCTACTGTGAAGTAGTGTAAGGAATTCAAGAAGTGAAGAAGAAATTAAAAGATGAGTGATGGAGAATACAAAAGCAAAGCTGAAAAACAAGAACAAAAAAGGTTGAGACAGAGTCTAAATATTAAATTTATCTCAAAGGAAGATAAACTGACAGAGAGGTTCATAAACACAGAAGAATGAATGAAACCTCAAAAAGTAATTAAAGCACACTGACTAAATATTATAATAATGTCAAACCAATATTGTTATTGTTTGTCCTGTGTTTTCAAAGATAAACCATTATTACTCTATGAAATAAAGAATTCTGAAGATACCTTAGAGACTATAAAACAATAATGATAACCTCCAGAATAATATTATTCCTTTTTTGTTATTTTTATTTTCAGTTCCAAATTCCTTACCTCCTTCCAACCTCACCTCCACCCAATAGGAAGGCAAGAAATATAATATTTATTATACATAAGAAGTCATACAAGTCATATTTCCACATTAGTTATGTTGGGAAAAAAAAGCAAGAAAAAATAAGCGAAAAAATATGCTACAGCCTGCACTCAGAGTTCATCAATTCTCTCCCTGAAAATGGATAGCATTTTTCATCATGAGTCCATTGGAAATGTCATGGCTCATTGTATTGATCAGAGTAGCTAAGTCATTCACATTTGGTTACCATTACAATACCATTTTTACTACATATAATGTTTTCCTAGTTATACTCATTTTACTTTGCATCCATTCATATTAATTTTCCAAAGTTTTTTTGAAATCATTCCCTTTGTCATTTCTCACTGCACAGTAGAATTCCATCAAATCATACATCAAAATCATACATTCCCCTGATTGATGGGTATCACCTCAGTTTCTATTCTTTGCTACCACAAAAAAGAATGCTAATAAGTATTTTTGTACATAAAGGTCTATTTTCTTTTTTAAAAAATCTCTTTGTTATATAAAATTAGTAGTGGTATTGCTGGGCCAAAGGGTATACACAGTTTTATAGACCTTTGGTCATGGTTCCAAACTATTATCCAGAATGGTTGGACCATTTCACAATTCTACCAATAGTGCATTAGTGTGCTTATTTTTTCACAACCCCTCCAGCATTTGTCATTTTCCTTTTCTGTCAAGTTAGCCAATCTGAGAGGTATTAAGTGGTATCTCAGAGTTGTTTTAATTTTTACTTCTCTAATTATTAGTTATTTGAGGCACTTTTTTCATATAACTATTTAGACCTTTAATTACTTTTTCTTTTTTCTAATTATATGTAAAAGCAATCTTTAAGATTTGTTTTTTCAAATTTTGAATTCAAAATTCTCTTTCTCCCTCCCTTTTGTCCCCTTCCCTTAGAGTGTAAGCAATTTGATATAGGTTATACATATGTAGACATGCAGAACATATTTCCATCTTAGTCATGTTGTGGAAAAAAAAACACTGGCCAAAGGGAAAAAATAAAAAAATAAAGAAAGTAAAAGATAGTATGCTCGATCTGTATTCAGATTCTATTGGTTCTTTCTCAGGAAGAGAAATTGAATTGTCTTGAATCTTTGTATTGCTGAGAAAGCTAAGGTTCATAATTGATCATTAGTGTTACTGTATCCAATGATCTGCTCTGCTCACTTCACTTTGCATCAATTCATGTAAGTCTTTCTAGGCTTTTCTGAAACCATCTCTCGTCATTTCTTACAGCACAGTAATGCTCCATGTAATCATATACCATAACTTCTTCAGACATTCCCTAACTGGTCATCCCTTCAATGTCCAATTCTTTGCCACCACAAAGTAGCTGCTATAAATGTGTATGTATATACATATATATATCCCTGTGTGTGTGTGTGTGTGTGTGTATACACACACACACATACATATAATTTTCTGTTTTCCTTTCATCCCTTTGGGATATAAACCTTATAGTTGTATTTCTGGGTCAAAGGGTATATACAGTTTTGTTGTATTTTGGTATAGTTCCAAATTGCTCTCCATAGTGGTTTGCTTAGTTCACAATTCCACCAACTGTGCATTAGTGTCCCAATTTTTCCACATCCCCTCCAGCATTTGTCATTTTCCTTTTCTGCCATATTAGTCAATCTGATAGGTGTCAGATGGTACCTCAGAGCTGTTTTAATTTGCATTTCTCTAATCAATAGTGATTTAGAGCATTTTTATGACTTTAGATATCTTCTAAAATTGTTCATACACTTTGACCATTTATCAATGGGGAATGATTCATATTTTCATAAATTTGACTCATTTCTCTTCTAGATATATTTGAGAAATGAGGTCTTTATCAGAGAAACTTGATGTAAACATTTTCCCCAGTTTCCTGCTTTCCTTTAATCTTTGTTGCATTGTTTTTATTTTGTTTGTGTAAATCCTTTTTAATTTAATGTAATAAAAATTATTCATTTTACATCCTTTACATTCTCTAGGATTCTCCAAATATACCATCATATTATTTACATAGAGTGATAGATAGTTTTATTTACTCATTGCCTATTCAAATACCTTTAACTTAGTTTCTTGTCTTATTGTTATAGCTAACATTTCCAGTGCAATATTTAATAATAGCAGTGATAATGGGCATCCTTGCTTCACCTCTGATCATATTGGGAGGCTTCTGGCTTATTGCCATTACAGATAATGCTTGCTGGTTGTTTTAGATGGATACTACTCATTTTAAGAAAAGCTCCATTTATTTCCATGTTTTCTAGAGTTTTTTTTTAATAGAAATGAGTGTTGTATTTTATCAAAAAATTTTTTTCTGCATCTACTGAAATAATCACATGATTTTTGTTGCTTTTGTTATCGTTATGGTTCACTATCCTGTTAGTTTTTCTAATATTGAACCAGCCCTGCATTCCTGATAGAATTCTCACCTTATCATAGTGTATGGCTTTTGTGATGTGTTGCTGTAATCTCCTTGTCAGTATTCATCAGGAAAATTGGTCTATAATTTTCTTTTCCTGTTTTTGCTCTCTCTGGTCTAAGTATTAGAACCATATTTGTGTCATAGAAGGAATTTAGTAGGACTACTTCTTTGCCTATTTTTCCTAGCAATTTATATAATTTTGGAATCTTTAAATGTTTGGTAGAATTTGCTTGCAAATTTTTCTGGTTCTGGGGGTTGTTTTTCTCAATGAGCTCATTTCTTTTTCTAAGGTCATTTAAATATTCTATTTCCTCTTCTGTTAATTTGATCAATTTATGTTTTTATAAATATTTATTCATTCCACTTATATTGTTATATTTATTGTCATATAATTGAGCAAAGTACCTCCTAAGGATTTCTTTAATTTCCTCTTCATTGGTGGTGAATTCATCCTTTTCTTTTTTGATACTGGTAATTTGGTTTTCTTTCTCTTTTTTTAAATCAAATTAACCAATGTTTGATCCACTTCATTGTTTTTTTTTTCATAAAACCACCTCCAAGTTTTATTTATTAATTCTATGGTTTACTTACTTCAAATTAATACCTCCTTTGATTTTCAGGATTTCTAATTTAGAATTTAATTGGGAATTTTTAATTTTTTTCTCTAGGTTTTTCTTTTTAGTTGCTTGCCCAATTCATTAATCTGCTCTTTCTCTATTTTATTGATGTAATCATTTGCAGATATAAAATTTCCCCTAAGTACTGCTTTGGTTATTTCTTGTAAATCAAATTTTGTTGTGTTGTCTCATTGTTGTCATTCTTTTTAATGTAATTATTGATTGTTTCTATGATTTGTTCTTAAGCCCATTCATTTTTAGGATTAGATTATTTAATTTCCAATTAATTTTGTTGTTGTTTTTTCACTTTTTGCTGAGGCAGTCAGGGCTAAGTGACTTGGCCAAGGTCACAGAGCTAGTAAATGTTAAGCGTCTGTGGCTGGATTTGAACTCAGTTCCTCCTGACTCCAAGGCCAGAGCTCTATTCACTGTGCCATCTAGCTGCCCAGTTTCCAATTAATTTTTAATCTGTTTCCATGGTTCTTTAATTTCCATGACTCTTTATTGCATTATGATTTGAAAAGGATGCATTTAATATTTTTTACTTTTCTGCATTTGGTTGTGAGGTTTTTATGACCTACTATGTGGTCAATTCCTTTAATTTGATTATGATATCACCCTTTATGTCTAAATCATGTATCCATTTTTACTCATATTGTCATGTGGTGTGAGGTGTTTACCCAAAACTCGTTTGTGCCAAAATGCTCTCCAGTTTTCCCAGCAGTTTTTGCCAAATAATGACTTCTTGTCCCAATAGTTTGTATCTTTGTTTTTTTTTTAATCAAACTCAAAAGGTTCGTAAGTTACTGTTGTCATTATTCCTTTACATTGTGTATTTAATCTATCCCACTGATCAACTACTCTGTTTCTTATCCAGCATCAGATTGGTTTAATAATTACCACTTTGTAGTATAGTTTGAAATCTGCTACTGCTAGGATGATTTCATTCACTTTCCCCCCCATTGATTCCCTTGATATCCTTCACCTTTTGTTCCTCCAGATGAATTTTGTTACTAATTTTTCCAGCTTTATAAATAATTCTTTGGTAGCTTAATTAGTACAGCACTGAATAAGTAAATCAATTTAGGTAATATTGTCATTTTTATAACATTAGCTTGATGTATCCATGAGCAGTTAATATTTCTTTAGTTATTTAGATCTGTATTTGTGTGAATAGCGTTTTGTAATTGTCTTCATATAGTTCCAATGTATCTTGACAGTTAGACTACCAAGTATTTCATATTGTCTGTAGTTATTTTAAATGGAATTTCTCTTTATGTCTCTTCCTGATGGGTTTTATTGGCAATATATAGATATGTTGATGATTTATGTGTGTTTATTTTATATCCTGAAAATTTGCTAAAGTTGTTAGTTGTTTTGATTAGTTTTTTTTAGTTGATTCTTTAGGGTTCTCCAAGTATACCATCATACCATCTGCAAAAAGTGTGATTTTATTTCTGAATTGCCTTTTCTAATTCTAATTTCTTTTTCTTCTGGCAAAACTGAAAAATTAAGGGAAATGAAATATTACCTGCAAAAATTACTAAAACTAGTAGAAAGTGAAATACAGATTCCTAAAGAATCCAACATCAGAAAATGAAATTGAATTAGCCTCAAATAAACAACTAATTGGAGAGGGGAGAGCTCTGGTCAAGATGAATTTACAAGTGATATTTATCACAAGTTTATAAAGTGATTAATCCCAATGCTATATAAATTATTCTCAAAAACTGAAATGAAAGCAAGTCTACCAAATAACATCTATGAAACATGTCCCTGATACCTAAAATAGGTAAGTATGAAGAAAAAATGAGAACTAAATACCAATGCTATTAGTGAATATTGATTCAAAAATTTTAAATCCTCAGAAAAGATTGTAGTAATAAAACTAAAATTTTTTACTACAATAAAGTTAAATATATTTCAGAGATACAAGCAAATATTAAGAAAACAACTAAAATTTATAGTATTATTAAATCACTGTAAATCACATAATTATATCACTAGATTCAGAAAAATCCTTTGACAATATAATAATAGTCACTCATTCAAAAAAACACAGTGAAACATAGCCTTTAAATAAGGGCTTCTTTCAATATTATGGCAAATAAGTATTTCAATCAAAAGCAATATTATTTTTAATGTGAAAACATTAAAATCTTTCCCAATAAATAAAGAAGTCAAGCAAGGTCATCCCCTTCCCCTACTGTGTCTTATTTACTTCCTTCCTTTTCTCCTATTATTTGACTTAATTTTAGAAAGGCTACTTGTAATGAAAATACACAGGGAAAAAAATAAAGGCCTAAAGACAAATAAGGCAAAGTTGTCTGAAAAGCTGTGTAATTAAAAATAAATCCACAAGAATCAACAACATGTAGTTTTATAAAGCAATGACATACAGGAAAAATTAAAAATCTAAAGTCAAATGAGGCAAAATTGTTCCTATTTATTAATAATTTACTGGTTTATTTATAAAACCCAGAGAATTATCAAAGAAACTAGTCAAGATAATAAATATCTTCTGAGAAGTTGTATAATGAAAATAAATCCACAAAATCAACTATATTTTTACTTAGCAGTAACAAAATCCAAGAGGAAATAATAAAAAAGGAAATCCTATCAAAATAATTACAAAATGTATATGTCTGGGAGTTGATTTTCCAAGGCCTACTCAAAACCTATAAATAGAGTTACAAAACATTTTATAAAGATATAAAAATATTTAAATAGTTGAAGTATTATTTCTCACTCATTATTAGGCCATGCCGATATATAAAAAAAAGTATATTTCATATATGCATTTACAGAATTAATCCTAACTTTTTGAAATAACTAAAGAGATACTTTATAGAATTAGACAAATTTTGAAGGAATAAAATATTAAGATTCCCAAGGGAAAAAAATGGGAAGTAAGAAAGGAAGATTTTGTTACTATACCTCAAATTATACTATTTGCCATTGACTAAAGAATAGAATAAATCACTTGAATGGACTGCACTAGGCAGACTCAAAAACAGTTGAATTTAATAACCACTGTTTGATAAACTTATTATGAAGGCTACTGTATTAAACAAGAATTCCTGGGGGGAAAAAAAGCTTTAATTTGGCAGAAATTAGGTTTAGACCCAGCCCACCTGAACCATTTACCATAATTAACTTCAAATGGATATATAAACTGAATGCAAAAGTTTAAACTACTATAAAAATAAAAGTTTCCTTTACAGCTGTGATTAGGGGAATACTCATCCCCAAACAAAGGATAGTGGTCCTCACAAAAGATAAGTATAGAGAGACTAGTTCTATAATTTCAGTGTTACAGAGCTGTCTTGAGTGAGGAATCTTCTTCTATTAATGCAAGTATAGAGTCATGTACCAATACATAAGTGGTTAAAAGATAACAAACCAATAGTTCTAAAGAGAAGAATTATTCATTCAAAACAACAGTATGAATTATTGCTCAAAATTATTAATAGAAGAAATGCAAATATAACAACTTTAAGATTGCATCTCATACCCAACCATTTTGCAAAGATGAAGAATTTGTTAATGTTATGGAGATTGCAAAGATAGGCACCATAAAACCCTGTTGGCATTCAAAATGTGTTCAAACATTTTAGAAAGCAATCTGAAATTATGTTACAGTGGTGACTCAAATATTCATTGTTTTTGACACAGATTTTTTTTTTTTGCTTTTTGGTGAGGCAATCAGGATTAAGTGACTTGCTCAAGGTCACACAGCTAGTGACTATTATGTGTCTGAGACCAGATTTGAACTCAGGTACTCCTGAATACAGGGCCAGTGATCTATCCACTGTACCACCTAGCTACCCCTCACAAAGAATTTTTTAAAAGAACATATACCACAAGTAGGTGAAAGACAGAATGAAATGCTCTATTAATTCATAGCTGTACTTTTTCTGATAGCAAAGGAGTAGAAAGCAAATAGATATCCATTGATTGGAGAATGGCTAAATAAATTATGGCATATGAATGTGATAGAATATTATAACATAATAAGAAATTCAGAAAAACATGGGAAAATTTATATCATCTAATGCAAAGTGAAATAGGAATAATCAGGAAAACAACCTGATCAGTAACTACACCAATGTAAAAGGAAAGAAAAAAAGAAGTAGAAAACCGAATGCCATGCAGTTATACTGAACAACTTCGGTCCTAAAGAAATTTTGAGAAAATATACCTCCTCTCTTTGAGGAGGTCAAGGACATCCACTGGGTATTCAATGTTGAACATTCCATGTATAGTCAAATGTGGAGCTGGTTCATTTTGAATTACTTTCCCCCCTTCTCTTTCTCTTTTTATTCTTTGTTACAAATAATGGCTATAGATGTAGGAAGGATATATTTTTAAATGAAAATAAATAAAAAGGAATATTTTTAAAAGTGGTTTACATATTTAGTTCCATATTTATTGCTATTTCTGGTCACATCATTAACTCTTATATTTTAAGTGACCTTTGGGTTTATCTATTCCAGTCTTTTACTTGAAGACTGTGTCCTCCATAAAACATCCTCAAGAAGTGATCATCCATTCTGCACTTCAAGAGCTCCAATGACAAAAAAAAAGCATTACTTCTAGAAATATCCTATTCCATTTTTGTGGACTTCTAATTACTTATATGGCTACATTGATATTTAGTCAAATTATAACACTTTAATTCTATTAAAAATATTTCCCTTCTAGGTCTGAGGCACTGCAGTAAACCCTGGTATGTAAGACAAAAGTGAAATAGTTTTTGCTCTCAAGGAGTTTCAATTTCACATGGCAGAATACATGTACAGAAATATGCACAGTTTAAGAAAAATTAAGCAGTAAAGTGGGGAGAGGGGTGGGAATTAAAGAATTCTTGAAAGAGGACTAGGTTTGTGAGGCATGGGGATGAGGAAGTAGAATATTCTAGGCATGGAGAATGACTTGAAACTGAACTGCCTTTCAGGGAAACTACTAGTCCAGTTTGACTAGAACACAGACTTTACAAAAGGAATCATATGTATAGGTGGAAGCCATACCATGGAGGGCCTTAAATGCCAGGATAATGAACTTTTATCTTATACTGCAGGCAAAGGACACCACTGAAGACTCTTGAGCAGGGACGTGAGGTGGTCCAACTGGGAAATTATTGCAACCATGGAAACAAAATCAAAGGTTATTGTAGTAGTCAAAAGGAGAAATGATGAGGGCCTGAGCTAAAGTAGTGACTGTGTGTATGGAGAAAAGTGAATCATGCAAAAGATTTTTGGAGAGATAGAGTAGGCAAGACTTGGCAACTGAGCAGATATGTATTGGTATTGGGAGCAGGACACTGTGGTGCTCATCAGGGGAAAGAACAAAGTCAATGATGATTCCAATGTTAAGAACAAGTATGAACCCAGCAATAGAACTTCTAGGTCTATATTCCAAGGAGATCATACAAATGGGAAAAGGACCCACATGTACAAAAATATTCACAGCAGCTCTTTTTGTGGTGCAAAGAATTGGAAATTGAGACGATGCCCATCAATTGGGGAATGGCTGAACAAGTTGTGGTATATGAATGTAATGACATACTGTTATGCTATAAGAAATGATGAACAGGCTGACTTCAGAAAAACCTGGAAAGACTTATATGGTCTGATGCTGAGTGAAATAAGCAGAACCAAGAGAACGTTGTACACAATAACAGCCATGTTGTACAATGACTAATATTGATAAACTTAACCCTTCCCAGCAATACGAGGATCTAAGACATCTCCAGAGGCCTCGTGATGGAAAATGCTATCCACATCCAAAGAAAGAACTATGGAAGTTGAATTACTATTTTTTTTCTCTTCTGTTGAGTTTTGTTTCTTCTTTCTGATGGTTCCTCCTATTGGTTTTAATTTTTACTTACAACACCACTAATGTGAAAATATGTTTAATAGGAATGTAAATGTATAGCCTATATCAGATTGTGTGCCATCTTGGAGAGGGTGGTGGGGAGGAAGTGGGAGAAAAATTTTAAACTCAAAAACATATGGAAGTGATTATTGATAACTCAAAATAAATTAATAAAATTTAAAAAAAAAGAACAAGTATGACCATGGTGATTATAGTGGATTTAACAAAAAAAAATGGAATTTTGAAATGAGCAAGTTTGGAGAGGAAGTCAATCTAATCCATGTTTTTTAATTTATCAAAGACTGGGTTGTTGAATTCTATAATTCTTAATGTTTTAGACATCTTGAGTTTGAGATGCACACGAGGCATTAAGGAGCAAATAACTAATAGATAACTGATCACATGTGACTAGGATTCAGGAGAGATTAGAGCTGACAAAAAAATTTCATCATATCTGCATAAATATTATACTTAACTCTATGGAAGTTGAAAATATTGAACAAGGACAAAGAAACTATCCATTCAATATGAAGATATTAATGTGATATAGCTTAAATAGGAATTTAATTAACAGTGATGATCCTTATTACTCCACTACATCCATCCATTCCTCTCCAATTTATCACTAGGCCTTTGAAATGATCTATTTCATCACTGTACATAAAGTTATATACATCTAAAGAAACTTTTTTTAAATGACTAGCTCATTCAGATAAATCAGAAATTCTCAATTTTTTTGTCCAAGGAACACTTTTTGTAGGTTTAAAGACCCACATGATATCCATTCAACTCATTCCCACTTACTGGTTCACTTATCTGACACTCAAATAATGAGATAAACTATATAAGTCATATGTCTTTTTTGAGTGAATGAATCAATTAATTATTAAACACATTTAGGTTACATACACAGATATATATCTACAGATTATGTGTATAATATGTATAGCATACATATATAATATGTAGACATACATATAGAGATATATGTATGTCTACATATTATACATATTAAACATATTTGAGTTACATATACAAATATGTGTATTTCTATATTTATATATAGTCAAGTATAATAATTTTAGTAAATTCCTAGACAAGTGCAAACCATTATATTATAAACATCAATACCATAAGACTAAAAAGACCATTATGAATAAGTAGACCTCAATGCATATTTTGAGAACTATCAATAGAAATTCATTGCTAAAACACAGATACAATTCATCATTAGGTTAAAGGTAGCCTGACTACAAAATCAGCTTTTGGACATCATATAGAAAAAAAAATCTATTAAGCCCCAAATAGAGAATATTTTACACTGGTATAAAGGGCCTTACAGGGAAGTTTCAACAGGTCAAACCTATTTAATCCAATTGGTTTTACATTCTAAAAGAATACTAATATTACTAGCTCTTGATGAATCTTTACAGAAGCCAGAAAATATCTTTGATGTATAAATTGGAACGTTGAAAAATGTCTCTGCAGGTGAAATAGTAAATATGATTAAAAGAAATGGAGATTTTTGTTTGAAAATAAGTGTATTTTATTATCTTTTGTTTTTACTTTGTCTAGAAGATTTCTCCCTGTATATTTCCCCCTCCTAACTCTTCAAGATCCATTCATTATAACAAATATTTTTTCAAGAAACAAAAATGGAATGAAAAGATAAACAAATACAACAAAACTGGTCAATATTTTGAAAAAAAATTGATCTTATTTGCTGTATATACATTTTTCCTTTTTGGTGAGGCAACTGGGGTTAAGTGACATGCCCAGGGTCATGCGGCTAGTAAGTGTCAAGTGTCTGAGATCAGATTGGAACTCAGGTCCTCCTGACTTCAAGGCCAGAGCTCTATAAAATGTGCCACCTAGCTGCCCCTATATATTCTCTTTGGTCTGTTTAATTTTTCAACATTCAGTTTTTATTGTTTTGTAATTTTGTTTTTTAAATTTACATTTTTATAGTCATTTTGTATATTATCTTTCTGAGTACTTACTTTGATTTGCATCCTCTGATACGTCTTTCCATGCTGACTATTTTTTCTTAAAATAATTTATTTTTATCATTCATTTAAAAAATTGAGTCTCAAACTCTTTATCTCCCTCTTGCCCTCTGTTACCCTTGAACTCATGCAAAATATATTTCCACATTATCCATATTGTAGGAAAAAAAAACAAGAAAAATGAAGTGAAAAAGTATGCTTTAATCTTCATTCAGAGTTCCTCAGTTGTCTCTCTGAAGGTCTATAAAGGATTTTTCATCATATGTCCTTTGGAAGTATCTTGGATCAGAGTAGCTACATTGGGGCAGTTAGGTGGCACAGTGGATAGAGCACTGACTTTGGAGTCAGGAGGACCTGAGTTCATATCTGGCCTCAGACATATAACACTTGCTAACTGTGTGACTCTGGCAAGACACTCAACCCCAACTGCCTCACCAAAAAACAAACTGAGTAGCTAAGTCATTCAAAAGTTGATCATTGCTACAATATTTCTGGATATAGAGCTAGTAGTAGTATTGCTAGGTCAACGGGTTTACATAGTTACAAAGCCCTTTTGGTATAGTTTCCAGTTATTCCTCAGAATGGTTGGACCAATTCACAACTCCACCAATAGTGCATTATTGTCTCTAGTTTTCCACATTTCCTCCAGCATTTGTCATTTCCCTTTTTTTCTATCACCTTGGCCAATCTGATAGGTGTGAGGTGATACCTCAGATTTTAATTTTCATTTCTCTCATAAATAGTGATTTGGCATGTTCAGTATTTCTTATAGAACAGTAATATTCCCTTGCATCCAAATACCAACATTTTATTTAACCATTCCCCAGCTGATGGGCTTTATTTCCAGCTCTTTGATGCCACAAAAAAGTGTCTTTTTTTTTTTACAATGAACTCTTTGGGGCATATGCTTAACAGTAGAATATATGGATCAAAGGATACAGATATTTAAATGACTCATTTGCATAGTTCCAAATTGCTTTCCAAAATGTTTGAACCAATTCATGCTCCACCAACAATGCATTAGTATGTCTCTCTCTCCCCACAACTCCTTCAACATTTACTACTCCACCTTTTTGTCATCTGTGCCAATTTACTGGGTATGAGGTGAAACCTCAGGGTAGTTTTGATTTGTATCTCTCTTATTATTAGTGATTTGGAACATTCTTTCATATATTTGTTATTAGTTTGCAATTATTCTGAAGAAAGATTTTCTTTTAAAAATAGATTTGTTTATATAATCTGAATATAAAATTCCTGCCATTGATTTTTGGTTCAATGATTTTTTTTTTCTAGTTGAAGGCTTCCATTCTTATTCTAGATTTTGTTTGTGCAAAAGTTTTTCTTAATTTCCTGTAGCCAAAGTAATACTTTTTTTTTTGTTATTCTCTCATATCTTGTTTGGCTGAGAATTTATCCCTAACATAGCTATGAAGGCATACAATTTGCTTTTCTTCTAATGTTTTGAAAGTATAACTTTAATATTCAGGTCATGTATCCATTTCATATTTATTATGAAATATGGTATAAGATGTTGGTCTAAGCATAATTTCTGCCAGACTGCTTTCCAGTTGTCTCAGCAGTTCTCACCAAATATGGAGTTCTTTCCCAGCTAATTTATGTTTCCAGATTTATTAAAGAGTAGATTATTGAGTTCCATTATTGCTGCCTGTAGAAGCAGCTGCTGGTGCAATGGATAGAGTGATAAGCCTGAAGTTAGAAAGACCTGAGTCAAATTTAGACACTTTGGCCTTAGACACTTACTAGCTGTGTGAACCTGGGTCACACTTAACCTCTTCCTGCCTCAATTTCCTCAATTGAAAAATGGGGATAATAATAGCACTTACCTTGAAGGGGTGTTGCGAGGATCAACTGGGATAATATTTGTAAAAAGCACTTATCACAGTGCCTAGCACATAGAAGATGCTATATGAATGCTTCTTCTTTTCTCTTCCCCTGTTGCATTTATCAACTTTTCTACTTTCTAACCAATAAATATGTTTTTGATTATTACTGTTCAAAATACAGTTTGAGGACTATTCAAAAGGAGCATTTGCTAAATGTTTGAAGAAAAGGTTGGCTTTCTTTATTGTTTAATATTCCCAATAGCTGAACATAGATAAATTTCAAAATTATCCCTTTTTACTTAATGATGGTAAGAAAAAACAAGAATAACTTTCAGTGAAATCAATAAAAAAGTGTTAACATCAGTGTTAATGGTTCTCTGATAAAATTAATTTCTTGGATGAATCAGCTGATGCACATAGCAACCCATCCATGCCTTTTCGTCTGATGTGATCTTTGTACAAGTTTCCCCCTAAATATTCCTCTTCTGTTAGACAGACATAGAGTCCATATAAAGTACTTGTAGTCCATCCAAAATCCTCTTCATATTACATGGGCTCTAAAACAGTACAAAAGCTCTTCATACTGCATTCCTTCCCCTCACTATATAGTCATGAGGGAGATGGACTAGTTGACCTTTAAGGCCCCTTCCAACTCTAATCTATGACCCTATGATCCTATGACAGGCTGCCAATTTGAGAGTCATTGCTGAAACAGCTTTCTGTGTGTGGTCAGACCATCAAATTGTTAGAGCAAAGATAAAAATCCATACCAAATTAGAAGAAAATATAACATTCAAAAGACAATAAATCAAGTTAAAAAGATAACCTGACATTCTGTCAGGTTCTCATTGATTTTTTATTTTAAAAGATATGCACATTAAAAGTATAGAAATTGGTCAAAGAAAAGGCATTGACATGACTTCCATCATTCCCTTTAGAAGTTTAATTGAAGTAAAGCAATCACTTACATAACAGAAGTCTAAACCACCCAGAAACTACCTCAGCAGTTGATGTGCTTGCCAGACATGGCAGCCAAAAACAATATTACTTTAAAATATAAATTCATTTGCAAAACCTTATGCAGGAGGATGTTGAAAGATCTATTGCCTCATAAAGCAATGAGAAGCAATGAAGGAAGAAAAATTTGCAAAAAAAAAAAGTTTGATGTGTGATCCACTTAAGCCAGATCATTCCAATAACATTTATAGGTAAGACTGAAAGAACAGTGAACCAATTTAAAATGAAACAACTCTGTCTAAATTTCTAGAACAAACTTATTTTCTTCATTGATAATAATGGAAATGTTACATAATGATTTTAACGCTTCAGTCCCTTGTGAAATTTTAATTACTGAAGAATGAGACTTAGAATAGCTATACTAGTCCAAATATTTGCAGAGAAAGACCATGCCAGAGATTATACAGTTTGGAAGGCAATGAAGAATTGGTTCTCAAGATATATAAGAAAATATAACATATTGAACTGCTGGAGGATTAAGCCCTATGCCATTACTACTGGAAAAAAATGATCAGGGGGAGAAACATCCTGCAGCAGTGAAATATCTATCTGAAAGAAGCCAAAGAAAGAGAAAGGAAAGGCCCAGGCAAGCAGGCAAACTCCAGGGGCCAGACTACCCAATCCTACCCCTGTGTTGTTGGTTGCAGCCCAATACCAAGTAAGCTGTCAGCACCTTACAGCCTCCAACTGCCAGCAATGGAGACCCTAGCACACAAAGCCAGTGACCAGGCCCCAGGCTCCCAACACAAGAAGCTTGGGTCAGTGCCCCCTGCTCCCTAGCAGGAGAGCTCAATCTTTTTAAAGGCCAGGGAATAAGCAAATAACAGGAGCAAAAAGAAATATACTATAGATTCTTATTATGAGAACAGTGAAGATCAAGGCAGAAATTCTGAAGAGGACAACATTGTCAACAAACCCACATCTGGCACCTCAAATGGGAATATGAACTGGTCCAAAGCCCAAAAACCTTCTTGGAAGAGCTCAAGAAGGATTTTAAAAGTTAAATAAGAGAGGTAGAAGAAAAATTGGGAAAAGAAATGAGAGGTATGCAAGAGAGAGTCAATAGCTTGGAAAAGGAAGGATAAAAATTAACTGAAGAAAACAATCCTTAAAAAATTGGCCAACTGAAAAAAAGACACAAAAAAGGAGAATCCTTAAAAATAAAATGAGCCAAATGGAAAAGGAGGTATAAAATCTAATAGAAGAAAACAATTTGTTAAAAATTAAAATTGGGCAAATGGAAGGTAATGACTCTATGAGAGAGTGAGAATCAGTCAAACAGAAACAAAAGAATGAAAAAAGATAGATGAAAAAGTAAAACACCTCATTGGTAAAACAACTGACCTGGAAAATAGATCCAGGAGAGACAATTTAAAAATGATTGGTCTACCTGAAAATTACAATGAAAAAAAGAGCCTGGACAGCATCTTTCAGGAAATCAGCAAGGAGAACTGCCCTGAGGTCCTAGAACCAGAGGGTAAAATAGCACTAGAAAGAATCCACTGATCACCTTCTAAAAGAGATCCCAAACTGAAAATGCCAAGGAATATAGTAGCCAAATTCCAAAATTACCAGGACAAAAGGAAAATACTGCAAGCAGCCAGAAAGAAACAATTTAAATCTCATATAACCACAGTCAGGATTACATAGGACTTTGCAGCTTCTACATTAAAAGGTCATAGGGTGTAGAATATGATATTCCATAAGGCAAAGGAGCTTGGATTACAATCAAGGATCAACTACCCAGAGAAACTGAGCATAATCTTTACGGGGAGGAGATCAACATTTGATGAAATAGGGGACTTCCAAACATTCCTGATAAAAAGACCAGAGCTCAACAAAAATTTGATCTTCAAATACAAGACTCAAGAGAGACATAAAAAGGTAAATGAGCAGAAAAACAAAACAACAACAACATGTTATTAATAAGGGCAAACTGTTTACATCCCTACAAGGGAAGATGGCACTTGTAACTTTTGAGAACTATTGCTATTACACCATTTTAAAGGACTATACATAGAGGGGTGGTATAAGTTGACTTTGATGTAATGGTAAAAAAATCTAATTAAGTGGGTTAAATAGATCTAAGTAAGTGGATTAATCTGATCTAACTAGGGGAATATACTGGGAGAAAAGGAAAGGAGGAGCAGACAAGGGTAAAGAAAAGGCACAAAAACCTATTACAGTAGAAGGAAAGAAGGGAGGGAGATGAACATTGTTTGAACTTTACTTTCATCAGATTTGGTTCAAGAATGGAATAACATAATCAATTAGGCATAGCAATCTAACTTGTCCTATAGGCAGTAGGAGGAAAAGGGAAAGAAGAGGGGGAAGAAGGGAGGGAAGAAGTAGTAAGGGTAAAGGGGAAGAAAATGGAGGGAGCTAATAGAAGGGAGGTGGGACTGAGAGAGGTGGTGGTCAAAAGCAATGAGCAAGTGAGGAGGGAAAGGGAGAAAGGAGAAAGAAAAGCAAAAAAGGGGAGGCAGATAGGATGGAGAGAAAGACACAGAGAGTAATCATAACAGTGAATGTGAATGGGGTGAGCTCTCCCATAAAACAAGCAGATAGCATAATGGATTAGTCCTACAATAGGTTGTTTACAGGAAACACATTTAAAACAGAGGGACACATACAGGGTAAAGATAAAAGGCTGGAGTAAAATATATTATGCTTCAGCTGAAGTAAAAAAAAGCAGGGGTAGCAATCCTGATCTCAGACAAAGCAAAAGCAAAAATAGATCTTATCAAAAGAGATTAGGAAGGAAACTAAATCCTGCTAAAAGGCTTTATAGACAATGAAGTTATATCATTACTAAACATATATGCACCAAATGGTATAACATCCAAATTCCTAGAGGAGAAGTTTAGGGAGTTAAAGGAAGAAATGGACAGCAAAACTATACTAGTGTGGGACCTGAACCTCCCCTCTATGAACTACATAAATCTAACTGCAAAATAAACAAGAAAGAAGTTAAAGAGGTGAATAGAATATTAGAAAAGCTAGATATGGTAGATCTCTGGAGAAAATTGAATGGAGATAGAAAGAAATATACTTTTTTTTCTCAGTGGCACATGGCACATACACAAAAACTGACTGTGTAATAGAGCATAAAAACCTCACTACCCACTGCAGAAAGGCAGAAATATTAAATGCATCCTTTTCAGATCATGATGCAATAAAAAGTGTATGTAATAAAGGGCCATGGAAAGATAGACTAAAAAATAATTGGAAACTAAATAATCTAATCCTAAAAAATGAATGGGTCAAACAACAAATCATAGAAACAATCAATAACTTCATTCAAGAGAATGACAATAATGAGACAACATACCAAAACTTATGGGATGCAGCAAAAGTAGTTCTTAAGGGAAGTTTTCTATCTCTAAATGCTTACATGAATAAAATAGAGAAAGAGGAGATCAATGAATTGAGCATGTAACTAAAAAAAACTAGAAAAAGAACAAATTAAAAATCCCAATTAAACCAAATTAGAAATATGAAAACCAAAGGAAAATTAATAAAATTGAAATTGAGAAAACTATTAAACTAATAAATAAAATTAAGAGCTGGTTTTATGAAAAAAACAATAAAATAGAGAAAGCTTTGGTTAATTTAATTTAAAAAGAAAGAAAACCAAATTACTAGTATCAAAAATGAAAAGGGTGAATTTACCACCAAGGAAGAGGAAATTGAAACAATAATTAGGAACTATATTGCCCAAGTGTATGCCAATAAATTTGACAGTCTTAGTGAAATGGATGAATATTTACAAAAACATAAATTGACCAGATTAACAGAAAAGGAAGTATAATACTTAAATCACCCCATCTCATAAAAAGAAATTGAAGAAGCCATTGATGAACTCCCTAGGAAAAAATCTCCAGGGCCAGATGGATTTACAAGTGAATTCTATCAAACATTTAAATAACAATCAATTCCAATACTATATAGACTATTTGGGAAAATTGGTGAAGAAAGAGAGTCTTACCAAATTCTTTTTATGATACAAATACAGTGCTGATACTTAAATGGGAAGAGTCAAAACAGAGAAAGAAAATTATAGGCCAATTTCCCTAATGAAAATAGATGCAAAAATTTTAAATAAAATATTAGCAAATATATTACAGCAACTTATCACAAGAATAATACATTATGACCAGGTAGGACTTATAACAGGAATGCAAGGCCTGGTTCAATATTAGGAAAACTATCAGTGTATTTGATCATATCAATTATATATGTATATATATTACAAAACTAACAGAAACCACATGATCATCTCAATAGATGCAGAAAAAGCTTTTGACAAAATACAACACCCATTCCTATTAAAAAAACTACAGACGACAAGAATAAATGGAGTCTTCCTTAAAATAATAAGTAGCACCTACCTAAAACCTTCGGCAAGCATCATATGTAAAAGGGACAAGCTTTTACAATAAGATTGGGGGTGAAACAAGGATGCCCATTATCACCACTGTTGTTCAATATTGTACTGGAAATGTTAGCTTTAGCAATAAGAGAAGAAAAGAAATTGAAGGTATTAAAATAGGCAAAGAAGAAACAAAGTTACATGATGATATATTTAGAGGATATTAGAGAATCAAGTAAAAAACTATTTGAAATAATAAACAACTTTAGCATAGTTGCAGGGTATGAAATAAACCCACATAAATCATTGGCACTTCTACATATTACCAACAAATCCCAACAGCAACAGATAGAGAGATTCCAGTTAAAGTTACTGTAGACATAAAATATTTAGGAGTCTACCTACTGAAACAAATCCAGGAACTATATGAACACAATTGCAAAGCACTTTTCACACAAATAAAGTCAGATCTAAATAACTGGAAAAATATCAATTGCTCATGTGCAGGCCAAGCTAATATAATAAAAATGACAATTCTACCTAAGCTAATTTACTTATTCAGTGCCATACCAATCAAACTACCAAAAATTATTTTATAGAGTTAGAAAAAATAATAACAAGATTCATTTGGAAGAACAAAGGTCCAGAAAATCAAGAGAACTAATGAAAAGAAATGCAGGGGAAGGTGGCCTAGCAGTTCCAGATCTTAAATTGTATTATAAAGCAGCAATCATCAAAACTACTTGGTACTGGCTAAGAAATAGAGTGGTGGATCAGTGGAATAAGTTAAATATGCAAGACACAGTAGTCAATGACTATAGTAATCTATTATTTGATAAACCCAAAGACCCCAGCTTCTGGGATAAGAACCCACCCTTCGATAAAAACTGCTGGGAAAACTGGAAAAGAGTAGGCAGAAATTAGGCATGGACCAAAATCTCATACCATATACCAAAATAAAGTCAAAATGGGTTCATAACTTAGATAGAAAGGCTGATACCATAAGTAAACTGGGAAAACAAGGAACAGTTTACCTATCAGATCTATGGAGAATAGAAGAATTCATGACCAAACAGGAGATAGAAAACATTATGAAATGCATAATGGATAATTTTGATTACATTAAATTGAAAAGTTTTTGCACAAAGCAAATGCAACCAAGATTAGAAGGAAAGTAGAAAACTGAGAAACAATTTTTACAACCAGTGTCTCTGATAAGGGCCTCATTTCCGAAATATATAATGAATTAAGTCAAATTTATAAGAATACAAGTCATTCCTCAATTGATGAATGGTCAAAGGATATGAGCAGGCAGTTCTCAGATGAAGAAATTAAAGCCATCTATAGTCATATGAAAAAATGTTCTAAATCACTATTGATTAGAGAAATACAAATCAAAACAACTCTGATGTACCACATCATATGTATCAGATTGGCCAACATGACAAAACAGGAAAATGATAAATGTTGGAGAAGATGTGGGAAAATTGGAACACTAATGAATTGTTGGTAGAGTTGTGAACTGATCCAACCATTTTGGAGAGCCATTTGGAACTATGGCCAAAGGGCTATAAAAATGTGCATACTCTTTGACCCATCAAATAGTACTTCTAGGGCTGTATCCCAGAGAGATCATAAAAATGGGAAAAAGACCCACATGTACAAAAATATTTATGGCAGTTCTTTTTGTGGTGGCAAAGATTAGAAACTGAGGAGATGCCCCTCAATTGGGGAATGGCTGAACAAGTTCTGGTATATGAATACAATGGAATACTATTGTACTATAAGAAATGATGAGCAGGCTGACTTCAGAAAAACCTGGAAAGACTTGTATGGACTGATGCTGAGTGAAGTGAGCAGAACCATGAGAATGTTGTACAGAATAACAGCCATGTGGTTTGATGACTAACGTTGATAGACGTAGCCCTTCTTAGCAATGCAAGGATGTAAGACATCTCCAAAGGTCTCATAATGGAAAATGCTATCCACATCCAAAGAAAGAACTATGGAGTTTGAATGCAAATTGAAGCATACTATTTGATATTTTTGTCTTCTGTTTTGTTTTGTTTCCTCTTTCTGGTGGTTCCTTCTGTTGGTTCTAATTCTTCCTTACATCACTAATGTGAAAATGTTTAATAAGAATGTATATGTATAGCCTATATCAGATTGTGAGCCATTTTGTGGAGGGAGGGAGAAAGGGAGGGGGAGAAAAATTTAAAACCCCAAAGCTTATGGAAGTGATTGCTGATAAATCAAAAACTAATTAATAAAAAAAAACTTTCAAAAAGCCAAAATCTGAAATATAAAATCTGTTTTAGGCTGAAATTTACTTTTAAAATTGTATAGATTATTAAGAAGTATAGACCTTTCATAAAGGTTTTACAAATTGGCAAAAAAAAATTGAGACTAGTGTTTGTTTTCTGCTACTGTAAAAGTGTTACTCTGGAAAAAATTATTAGGAAGTTATGAAATAATTATAAAAATGATCTATGCAGATATTAAGGGTATCATCAATGCATATAAGAATAGGGAGCACACAGGCTTTGGCAAATGATTTCTATTTGTTTCAGACAATATCCTCACGGTCTTGCTATTGCCTAAAAGGCGCAAAGATTACAAGATACTGCAGCAATTATCGTTAATTGATTATTTTTAAAATATATTGTCTTGCTTGCAATGACTGTTGACCTTTATATAACACTTAAAGATTTGAAAATTATATGAAGCCCTCTGGTTTATTTTCCTGTACTAACCCTATTACATATATATTTTTTGTTGTTGGGGGTGTTGTGGAGTGAGAGGATGCACTTCTGATTTCACTGGGGTAACAAACTTCTGGTGAGGAAACCCTTAACTTACTATTCTGCAACTTAAAGTCTTTCAAAGTTGCCTGTGGTGCTCAAGGGTCATCCAGCCAGGATGTAAGGCTAAGGAATTTGACTAAATGACCTCTAAAGTCCCTTCCAGTTCAGATTCTATGATCTCTTGTATCAGAAGCAAAATTTAAACCAAGATCTTCCTGACTCTAGTGTTGATTATTTATTACAATGTTCTTCTTCTTATTAGTAATATATTCAGCATCTTACACATAAAGAAACTGAGATTCAGAAAGGTAAAGTAATTTGTCCTTGGATATACAGCTAAGGAATGTCAAAGGAATGATTCAGACCCAGGTTGTTTCTGATTCCAGGTCCATCCCTCTTTGTACTACATCCAACTCCCTGAAAAGCAAAATGCAGCTCTCCCTCATCGAGGTGACTTCCATGAATATGTTAAGATCATAAAAGACTCTTTGGCTTATGCAAAAATCAAATGACTCTGTTTAATGATCCTTTGATTATCAGTCTCAGTTGAGGCATAAAATGGGGAAGTGTATAATAAAAATAATGACACTAGCAAAACTGACATTTATATAGTTGTTTAAGATTTGCAAAGTGTTTTATATAGATTAATTCATTTTGTTTTCATAAAATCTCTGGGAGATAGGACAGGACTTACCAAAGCTACTTACCACCATCATTGAATCCAAATGTTAGAGGGATTCCCTAGAGATTGTGAGTTATTCCACTGGTTCCTGTTTACAGATGATACTGTAATAATTACATCAATCTTGAGAATTCAACAAAGACTCTTTAATGAAATCATAACCACTTTAAAAAATTTAGCCTAACAATCCACACAGAAAAATACTAGTCAGAAAGGAATTCTTATTGTACAGACCACAACACAGACTGGAAGTGTGGTAGGTGACACATTGAATTGTTCCATAAGAACAAGTATATTGAAGAGAGACGTCGGATGGACAATAAGCAGAATCTGTGCCTAGATTGGAAGAAAAGAAGGTCCTGCTGGATTGCATTTGGGAAATCATGCAGTGCTTGTTCTCAGCTACCACAGCCTTTGAGAAGCCAATTTATCTTCATGCCATGATGACATTTTAGAATTATACTTTAGTGGAGGGTGAAACAAAACCTGCCCTTCTTTCAAACTTCTCTATTTCTGTTGATGTCACCACTATCTTCCCAGATATCTAGGTTCAAAACTCTGGAATCACCTTTATCTTTTAGCTCTCCCTCATCATCTAACCCTTTGTCAAATACTGCTTATTCTAATGCAATATCTTCTGTATTTGTGCTTTTCTCTCCTTTCCTGGAGAGGCACTTAAACAAATGCTCGTTCCCTGACTTTTTTCACCTCCCATGAACTTCAATTTGTTTCCCTGCTTCTGCTCTCTAGCCTTTAAACAGCTGCTGGAGTAGTCTTCCTAATGCATACATCTGATAAAGTTATTCCCGTACTCAAAAACTTTCAGTGGCTCCTGGAAATTGAATATTGCCAAAGGTTAAGACACAAACTTCTTAGCATCAAATTTAAAGCCCTTCAAAATCTGGCTCCCAGGCATGTTTCTGGACTTGTCTCACTTTACTTATCTTTATAGCACTATGTTCCAGTCAAACGGGAAAACCAAGGCAACTGATTGTTTCCTTTTCTCATCTTGTCCTCTTGCCTTTCGATGAATTTGTACAGGCCATCAGCTGTGCCTAGCCTGAACCCTTTTAACCTCTCCACCTATTCAGTTAATTGAGAAGCATTTATTAAGTACGTACTATGGGCCACAAACTATAATAAATACTGGGGATGCAAAGAAAGGCAAAAGGCAATCCCTGCTCTCAGGAAGCTCCCAGTCTAATGGGGGAGACAACATGAAAATGAGTATGTGCAAACAAGATCTATGTAGATATAAAATGGAGATATCAGAGGTAAGGCACTGGCATTAAGGGGGATCAGGAAAGCCTTCTGGGAGAGTATGAGATTTTAGCTGAAACTTAGTGGGAGCCAGAGAACCTGGGGGGTGAGGATGAGGAGGGAGACAGTTCCAGGCATGGGGGACAGTCAGTAAAATGCTGAGTCTGGAAACAGAGTATTTTATACAAGGAAGAACAAGGAGGCTGATGTCACGATCATAGAGTACATGGTTAGTGGGAAGGTATGAGAAGGCTAGAAAGATATGAGAGGGCCAGGTTATAAAGGACTTTTAGTGTCAAGAAGGGGATTTTAATTTGATCCTGGAGATAATAGGGAGCTACTTTATTGAAGGATGTGTGTGTGTGTGTGTGTGTGTGTGTGTGTGTGTGTGTGTGACAGGGTCAGATCTTTTTAGGAATCTTAATTTGACAACTGAGTAGAGGGTAGAATGGAGTGGGTTGAGATCTGAGGTAGAATAGTGCAATAGTCTAGGCATGAGTTGATGATGGTGTGTACTTTTTAATTTTCCAAGTTTATTTTTCACTTTCTGCAAGCCTTGCCTAATAGAAGAAACCGAATGTGATGTCTCCCTCCTCAAACTTATTTGTCTAGGTACAGGGCTATGAGCCAGAGCTGGAAAGAACCTTAGAAATAATCTTTTTCAAATCCCTCATTTTATAGATGAGGAAAATGACTTCCAGAATGGTAAAATTTAAAAATTAATCCAAAGTCACAGCTGAAATAAGCAACAGAACTTGATTTTGAATCCTTTTTATATGATTGTAAAGCATGGATTTTGAGCTGGATGGGGCCTTAAAAACCATTGAGCCTCATTTTACAGATGAAGAAATAGGCAAAGAGAGAGAGAGAGAGAGAGTAACTTGCCTAGGGTCATACAGCTAGCATGTGACTTTGCTTATTGTCCATCTGGTCTCTCTCCAATTGCCAGATACTTATACTGCCCAGATTTTCAATGACAGAACATCTGTCCTGAGGCAGGATTGAAACTCAAGTCTTCCTGATTCTAAGGTTCTGTCCACTGCACCACCAAATTGCTTCTACATGGACTTGTATATTCAAGTCCTTTTTACATAATACCACATGACATCTTTACTCTTGTTATATTTTGTCATGTATCAGACTTTTTGGTGACTTGCTTGTCTCCCCATTCAACTGCAATCTTATTGACAGCAAGAATTCTTTCATCTTTTTTAACCATTTTACCTCAACACCAAGTTCAGCCAGCATCGTTTATCTTCCACTTTTATATTTATTGAATTAAATAAGAATCTCAGAACAGAGAAACTGAAAGAATTTCCAAGGTTAAAAGAAAAAATAGAGTATGGCAGGTTGAGTAGCAAATTCTATCTAAGTGGCAACTAGAAAGATTTATATTTGCTATTTCCTTGAATAAATGGGTTTACTTATTATTTATGAGCTGTGGTGCTCTTTTGTATAATTAGCATTTGGTGAGATGGAGTCCTGTCTGTGGGTGCAAGTGTAAGGTACCTTCCCCTTTTAAGGGAAAGCTAATGACTTTGTTGCTTCTGAATTTAATAATAATCATGCCCCTAGACCAGCAATACTTATGAGGATAAATAGATAAAACTGTAATCTGGTACTTCTCTTTTTCAGAGGGTAACAGAGCATCCAGGCTCATGGCTCTTCTCCTAGACCCTTCTAGTCAGTAATCAAAGTCATTCTTTGAGACAGTATGCAAGATTTCAGGGGTATCCATCACTGCCTGTGAGCTACATTTAGACAACCTCTGTGGGTATACAAAACCTATATAGGCAAAACATATTCGTTACAATGGGAAAATTGATGGTCTTCACCAGCACAATTGCACATCAGGTCTACTCCAAATCCTCACCTCTTTTAAATTGTTTACTGACAGTGAAGATGTCATCAACTTTCTAGCTGGGTGATGTAGATAAAGCAGATGATGGGGGAGGCCAGAGACAATAAAAATGCTTCCATAGGAAGATATGGGGAAACGTGATTAGACCAGGTTTGCCAGATACTTATACTCTCCAGATTTTCAGTGACAGAGCTGAAATCAATCATTAGATTCCAACTTCGAGTTTGGAAGAATGAGGCAGAGGGCAGAGAATGAAACAAAAACAAACCATGACCTGATTGACTTAGTTTGTAAAAAAGTATATTCTTATTCTATTAATGAAGAAGAGGTGTTTATATGATAAATTACCTCATCAGCAATGTCATCAATTGATGCAGAAAGAAAACAGAAGCTTTTCTTACAGATGTGTTCTAGGATGAGGACTTCCTTCTTGTCAAGTCTCCAAGCAAGTTGCAATTTTAAGCCCTTGAACAAGTTGCTGAAGGTGTACACTCAGACAAGGACATGGAAGCAATGATTAGCCATTGTAGGTCTTTTCCTTATTACTATGCAACAGAGCAAAAAAATCTCATCCTCTGAATCCCCATCATATGCATTGTCTTGCATCATTCATTTGGTGCTTTTCCTTTTCTGTCTTTTATCACAAAACGGTTTTAAAGAGATGAAAATCTCTCCCTTCCCATACGCAACCATATTTATTTATTTATTTGTTTGGCAATTGGGGTTAAGTGACTTGCCCAGGGTCACGCAGCTAGTAGGTGTCAGGTGTTTGGTCCGAGGCCAGATTTGAACTCAGGCCTTCCTGACTTCAGGGCCGGTGCTCTATCCACTGTACCACCTAGCTGCCCTCCCAACCATAATATAAACTACTAGAGATCTCCACCTTACATTAGATGTCTCATTTCCCCCTCTAACTGCCTTCCAAACTTTCCTATTACTGTGATCCAGTGACGCTGACATCTCTGCTATTTCTTTAGCAATAAACTTCATTCATCTCCTGACTTCAGGCATTTTCACTGGCTATCCTGCAGTTACCACCCAAAACTTGTTGGTACACGACGTGGGATACTTTTGTTAGGGGAGTGAGACACATTAGCTGGTATCAGTGAAGAGAATCCAGTGGAGAGGAGCAGGAACTAAATCACCTATCAGTTCCCCTTGAGATGATTATATCCCAATCATCTAACAATGCCATAAAACTCAAATAGAACCAATCCCTGTTGGCTGCATACTGACCTAGAAAATCACAAATTAACACTATGCCATATTGCATTGTTTATTTTATTAAACATTTTCCAATTATTTTTTAATCTGTTTGGGACAAACTCAGGAGTTTTGTGGGCAATGAGTTTGACAACTGGAGTGCCATGGGGTGAATGAAGCATGATTGAAAGCATGCCCACCATATCAGTGCCCTAGGGCAAAGCCCTCTTTACCTTGTGCTAGTTACAGTTCTGGTAGTAGGTGATCAATAATAACTTGTTGATTCATTTGACTGAGCAATCAATTATTTGGGATAGCAAGAGAGGTGACACCACCTTCTTAAATACATAATTTTCCTTTTCTGTCTTTAGCGATAATTTTTATGTAGCTTTAAGATTTCCAAAGCATTTTACAAATATTTATCATTTTATCCTTGAAACCACTCTGGAAAGTATTATTGTTCCCATTTTACAGATTGGAAAATTGAAACAGAGAGTTGTTATGCGACTTGACTAGAGTCACATAGCTAGTAAACGTCTGAGGCCAGATCTGAATTCAGGTCTTCTTAACTCCAGGTCCAGTGTTCTCTCCACTGTGCCACCTAGCTGCTTCTGACATTCTTAAATGCCTGTTAAATGTAAAATGTCCTTTAAATTTTAAATGTTAAAGGATTTTTAAGTTTCTCAACCATTACATAAGATTTATTCCTTCACATTTCTGTCTATCACTCCAAATAAACTCTGCATCCAGAGCAAATGCTGTATAAAACTTCACAGGACAAGGCACAGGACAGAGAGAGTGAGGAATTCCACACATTTTCATTTAGCATTTTCTAAAACTCTATTCCAATGTATAGAAGAAAAGCCACAAAAATAAACAGGGATCTTAAAGAGGAATGTTTTTCAAAAGGCTTCTCATTTATCAGAAAGCTCATATTCTGTCCCTGACTTTTACAATTAAAAAAAAATATGTTGAAACTTTGTTTCTTGACAAACTTCTTTGGCTATCTCTTTGTGTCCTCTAACTTCTCAGGGGCTTCTGAGGAAGCCTTGTACCCTAAGAAGAGTGCTGGACCTAAAAGTAAGAGACCAGTGTTTCGAGGGCCAACCCTGATTATCTTGAGGCATTTTGCTCATGCATAGGTTGCTTCAATTTCTAAGCCTCAGTTTGTCACCTGTAAAATGTAGTTATTATATACCTCATGGGGTCTTTGTGTGGAAGGTGCTGTAATACTTTAAATCTCCATATATAAATGAGATTTTATTTTCATTTAATGTCAAAAATAAAGAGTTCTAGATCTCTCTTTCCATCTTTCTGTCTCTGTCTCTGTCTCTCACTGTCTCTCTTTCCATCTTTCTGTCTCTCTTTGTCTCTGTCTCTGTCTCTGTCTCTCTGTCTCTCTCTCTCATACACACACACACACACACACACACACACACACACACACAAGTACATATACATGCACACACACAAACACCCCTTATAGGGCAAGAGGTTTTAGACTCAGAGCTTCCCCCCTGGATCAGGGGGGAAATAGTGGGTATGTCCCCAATTAATCATCAGCACCTCTCAATCAAGTGCTAGGTCTATGAAGAGTCAAAGGAAGGAGAGCTTCTGAAAGCAACGTGGACTTTTCCATAGGAACAGATTGTCTCTCAAGCTGCCAGAAGGTGACAGAGTTTGAGGAATTGCTGGCAGTTATTCCTGTACATTATTGAGAAAAACTGTCAGCATGGTGTGGCAATCCTATAATCCCAGTGATTAAAAGGCCAGCAGCAGTCCTTTGCAGAAAGGGGGCTGAGCCAAGGAAAGCTCAGGTGTGAAGAGTGCCAGTAATTCTACGCCAGATGTCCAACAGGCCAAATGTGCAGAGAGAGGTGCCAAGCCTCAAAGGGACCTCCTGGCAATAACCAAGAGAAGACCCTACCATGAAACTCAAAGGGATATTTAGCTATTTACTTTGGTGTAAATCACCAACTAATTGCAGAGCTCCTGGATGCAGAGTTTTTACAAATGCCTTCATATTACCAAACAAATCATCATACCACTATGGAGGTTCTAAAACACCTCTGTATTACAAAGGAGAAAAGCAATATAAAGAAAATCACACAGGAAATGAGAGAGAGATGTAGAGTGAAAATGATTATGGCTTCCCAATTTTGTACTTACGGAATTGTGACTCCATTTCTTAGAGAGGGCATTTTTTGGCAATGAATGGGAAACAGTAAAGACATATAGCATGTCCAGGCTCTAAGATACCCTTTCTTCCTTCGTTTTGGCCAAATCCATGAAATTGAGATAGATGACAAAGCTTTGTCAAAGTAACATAGCCCAAATTCACAAACATATGAATCCACTATAAAAGAAAACGTTAGACTGTGGCCCATTTTCCAAATGTTATGTATATGTTAAATAATATCCATGTAATCTGTGCATGTATGTATATTTACATATGTAGTATTAAATATTAATCTGTTTGGTTATACATATTGTTAAAGAGGCAGAATAGTGTCATGGATGAGGAATTGGTCTCAGGATCAGGAGTACTTGGGTTTAACTATATCAGCTGGTTTGTGATTCTGGGCAACTCTTAACTTTTTGATGCTGTAAGAAAGTCAGACAATATGTTACAAAAAAGCTGCCAATCTGCATTGGAAAAGGGGATTTCCTCATCTGGGAATTCTATGTACCAGTATAATCACAGGATACATACATACATATACACACACATATACATATATGTGTGTGTGTGTGTGTATGTGTTCATGATAATTTCATAGAGAAGTTTAACTAGTAGAAATAAATTGCCACAATAGGAGATCAAAAAAGCCCACAAAGTGCAGTAATCAGCAAATATCTGACTTACCAAATGAAGAGAGGTAGCTGCCAAAGCAAACACTGGGTTAGAATATAAACTTGTTTATAAAATCTTATGGAGGATGGAGGATAATTATGGGCAGCACTAAATCATAAAGTGAATAGGCTTGGCAAGTCATCCAATTAAATAAAGTCATAATAAGGGCATTTAAAGATGAAAATAGGAGGAAAACAAACAAGAAAAATGGAAAAGATTCGTAAAATTATAACAAATTATTTTCTTCATCAAGGATGGTGAACCATAACATGTGGACCAAGACATCATGATTTCATATGTACATATGGGGGATGTAGAAATGACGTACAAGAGAACAAAGGTGAGAAAAGCAGCTGAATTGGACCAAGTATATACAGGGGAGATGATACAGTTATGACAGCATTGAAAATATTGATATCAAAGGCATAGGAAAGAGAGATTGCTGCTAAACATGGGGGAGTGGGAAAATATCAGAATATTTATACTGAAAAAAAGTCAAGACAGCAATAACTTTCAAGCTATGTGACTGCTTTCCTATTAATACGAAATCTTTATGAGCCATCTATACATAAATCAAGGGCATCCTCAATGAGGGTATGAGTAGTGAGGGAGGAGGAGTTTTCGTAAGCAATATTCAACAATGGACCATATATTTACCTTTTCATAATCAACTAAACCATGTAAAGAATATGAAATTTTCCCTTGATTACAATTTGTTGATTATTAAAAAGTATTTGGTTGAGCAGGTATAGTATAGGCTCATTTATAAAAAACGTATCTCCCACCCATACATCCAAATCAGTCATTATTACTTGAAATATATGCAATAGAAATAGCCCTGCTCAAAACTGATCTGATCACAAACATCAGGTAAAGTATAAAATAGACAGAAGTGTGCTTTGAGTTTGAAAAAAGTCAATACAAGAGAAATTGAAGAGAAATCCCTTTTGGGTGCCAAAACTTTGAGATGCTCCTGTTTGTGGATGAAATCATGCTAACTACTTAAAGCTCCAGAACACTGCAGATCCTCCTGGACAAGATATGTAATCACTTAAACAAGTTTAGCTATTCAGGTCAAATCACAGGCAGAAGAATCCCCTTCAAAGGCAGCTAGGTGGCCCGTAGATAGAGTGCTGGGTCTAGAGTCAGGAATACCCGAGTTCAAACCCAGCCTCAGACTCTTAGTAACCTATGTGACCCTGGGCAAGTCACTTAATCTCTACCTCAGTTTCTTCAAGTTTAAAGTAGGGATCATAGTAGCACCTACCTTTCAGAGTTATTATGAGGAATAAATGAAATAACATTTGTAAAGTATTTAGCACTATTCCTGGTCCATTGTAGGTTCTCAGCAAATGCTTATTATTTTTTTTTTCTTTCACTCATAACATAATCAACAAGTGAGCATGCAGTGTCCGGTTAAGGAATTTTCAAAGGAATGAGAACTCATCAAATTTTAAGGCAGCTCATTCCCCTTTGCAACAGCTCTAATTCTTGGAAAATCTTTCCTGACATCAAGCCTAAATTCTCCTCTCTGCATCTTTCGCTTGGTGTTCCTGGTTCCGTCCCCTGGACTGAGATTGTACAAGCCTATTTCCTCCCCCACGTAATAAACTTTCAAATATATGTACACAGCTGTCATGTCCTCAATATGTATTTTCTTTTCCAGACTATACATGTCCCCTTTCTTTGAGTGCTTCATAATTCGTGAACTCAAGGCCCTTCCCCAACCAGGTGGTCCTTTACAGCTTATTAATGTTCTTCTTAGGGGCAGCTAGGTGGCACAGTGGATAGAATGATAGATGCAACAGGACCTGAGTTCAAATTTGTCCTTAGACACTTACTAGCTGTGTGACTCCGGGCAGCTCATTCAACCCTGTTTGCTTCAGTTTCATCATCGGTAAGCTGGAGAAGGAAATGGCAAACCACTCCAGTATCTTTGCCAGGAAAACCCCAAAAGGGGAGTGAAAAGTCAGATGTGTCTGAAAAACTAAACAACAAATTTCTTAAAAAACATGGTACTCAGAACTAAACACAATACTCCAAATGAGGTCGGATGATGGAAGCTTATAGTGGGCTATCACTTCCATGTTCTTGGTAGCAATGTCTCTCTTAATGTGACCCGACATGACTTTAACTTTTTATTTTCGTTGCCCCCGAAAACTGCTGATTTATACTGATCTTGCAGTCTACTAGAACCCAGAGGTATTTTTTTCAGAACAGCTGCTTTCTAATCACACCAATACCCCCGCCCCCGTCTTGGACCATGAAGCTAATTTTTTTATATCTAAATATAAGACTTTGTAGTTATCCTGCCCACCCCCTTCCTTTTCATTTTGTTAGATTCATTCCAATGCCCATTGAGATTCTTTTGGATGCTGACTCTATCTTCTAGAGTGTTAGCTATCCCTCCAAGCTTTGTGTAACCTGCAAATTTGATGATTTTGCCATCACTGTCTTTATACATATCATTGATAAAAAATATTAAGCAGCACAGGACCAAGCACAAATCCCTGTGCTACTGTGCCAAAAACCTCTTGACACATTGACCCATTTGAAACTACTCTAAAAATCCATACATCCACCCAAATTCGAATCCATTTAATTGTATTATCATCTAAATCTATCTCTTTATCTTCTCCACAAGAGTTGTAGAATAAAATTACCAAAAGCTTTGCTGAAACACAAGTAAATTGAAATCACCATATCCTGATCATATACTCATTTACTTTATTTTTAATAATTTATTTATTTTTAGTTTTCAACATAAGATTTTGAGTTATAAAATTTCCCCCTTCTCTCTCCTCCCCCCTCCCCAAGACAGCTTGCAATCTGATATAGGCTCTACTTAGACATTCATATTAAACATATTTTCACATTAGTCATGATGTAAAGAAGAATTAGAATTAAACTCATGTACTTCATTGAAGGAAATATCTAAATTAAGATCTCAGATTACTTGAATATTTGAATATATACTGGGTGTCCCCCCAAAAACTTAAAACCATGTGAAGACTTTTGGGACACCTTGTATGTAACAATTCTTTATGAATATACAAAGGATTTTATGATTTTATGATGCAGGTTCATTTTATTAAGGGACATTGGATAAAGGAGTGGCACAACATTTTTCACCACATTTTTGTAAGGAAAATACATTTTGTTCAAAGAGATGATTCTTGTGCTGACCCTCTAAAAGGCTTATTTATCAGTGTGGAGAACTCCTTCTACTAATACAATCTAACAAATGATTTGGGGCAAAAATCCTGGGGAGTTGCCTGAAGCAAATGAGAAGTCATGTAATTTAGCCAGGGTTACATAACCAATAAGCACCAGAAACAGGACTTGAACACAAATTTTCCTAATTACTAGCCTAGCCCATATTTTGCCTTCGTTTAGGATGTGCACCCTGTTTTCAAAAGGACTTAAAGCAGTCTGTAATCTAAAAGCTAGTTTGTAGTTTTAAGGGCAATTGGGGTACAAATCAGCCATAGGCTGGCTGAAGGCAGCAAAGGGAGAAAATACTACCAGATGCCTGCAAAGAAAGATTACTACAGCAAGGTGCTGAATTGGGTTCTAAGTTTCTTGGCAGCCAGTGGAAAGAAAGAAAACATGATGAATTACATGGTTTTCATTATAAATCAAACAAATTATCTTCAGATAAGAACTTTTTTTTGTAGCCACACTAGCAGATGATTTTATGATGCAGGTCCATTTTATTAAGGGACATTGGATAAAGGAGTAGCACAACATTTTTCACCACATTTTTGTAAGGAAAATACATTTTGCTCAAAGAGATGATTCTTGTGCTGACCCTCTAAAAAGCTTAAGCTATAATCTTCTAATATAACTACTTTGAAGATCTTTTTGTGAGAGAACAAGAAGAGGGGATTAAGGAAATCAGTTTTGAGGTGATCTAACATTTTGTGACTAGGATTCTAAGAGGATGGCTAACACGTTTATTAAACTGTCTCTCTCAAATATCAGATATCTTAAGCCAATCTTTGGCATGGTGCTGAATTGTAAACAATTCATGATTTGTTTTCCTGATAAGCACCAGAAATGCAAGTAGTTTGTGTTTATGATTAAAGTGAAAACTGCATGGTTTAGGTATGAGAAGTGAGGAAGACCAAAGTTATCATTCTACAGTGCCAGTTTAAGCTCCCTGAGAATAAGGACTTTTATTTTTGTCTCTGTATATCCACAACCTAGCACAATGCCTGGCAAATAAATAGTAGGCACTTAATAAATGCTTGTTAAGCAACTGATGAATCAATGAAGGAATACAACATGTAGAAGACTTGAATTTTTAAAATGGTTAGGACTTGTGGTACTAGTTAAATGACTCATTCGTTAAAAAAACTCTTTAGTATGATCCCCATGTAATGTCTTTGTTGGCATTGTTTAGTTGTTTCAGTTCTGTCTATCTTTATAATTCCTCTGTGGTTTTCTGGGCAAAGATATTGAAGTCCTTAACTATTTCCTTTTCTAGCTCATTTTACAGATGAGGAAACTGAAACAAACAGAGTTAAGTGAGGGACCCAGGGCCATAGAGTTAGTAAGTGCCTGAGGCTGGATTTGAACTCAGAAAGGTGAGTCTTCCTGACTCTAGGTCAAGCACTGTATCTACTGTGCCACTTAGCTGCCCTATGTAATGTCTATATTTTTATAAAGACATACTAAGTAAGTTGCAAAATGCATATCTAAATAGCTGAAAGAAGATGGGGAGGAGGGAAGCAAAGATCATTGGGTGATTGAAGGGATCTCTTAAGAAGGATCATTTAAATGTTAATGCATCTCAAAAATCAGTTAACTTGAATGTCGGGGAGAATGGCATCCTTTGATAGAGAACTGTGAATTTCCACTCATCACAAGGCAATAGAAACAATCAGCCTCTAGTCATGATGGATGATTTCACATGCTCATGGCAAAATGTCTCATAAACAACTTAGAGCCCAAGAGAAATACTTTACTAAAGCAGCACTGGATTTATTCAGCTATCTCCTTTATTTAAAAATTGAAGTCCTTATGTAAATTTCCCACCCAGAACAGGCTCATATTTATTTATGGCAAAACTGACCAAGCTTCCCAACCACCAATGATTGCTTATAATGTGCTTTGACATTGCACAGTAGTTTTCTTCTGACCAGCGCCAAGTGTTACCATATTATCTGCTTAAGCAATAAATATTTCCAATATGCACCATAGAACTGCAGCAAAGGATGCCTTAGAAATTCTAGCACATATCTACCTCCAGAGAGAAGGCTGATGAAGCCTGAATACAAATTGAAGCATACTTTTTTCTACTTTGTTTCTCTTCCTCTTTTGCAATGTGGCTAATACGAAAAATGTTTTGCGTTATTTTTCACATGTATGATTGATATCACATCGTTTTCTCATAGGTGGGGGATGGGAGAAAGGGAAAGAAAGCATTAGGAACCAAAATTTTAGGAAAAAAGTATTAAAAATAAATAAATCTTTTAACAAAAGAACTAGAAAAACGTTTGTGCCAAAGTATACCTAGTGAGTGTTTAAGAAATACTTGTCAATTTGTTGATTATCCCTACCCAGACACCTTGTTCCTGCAAAGATATGCTGTACACTAACATAGACATAAAGGGGAGTGCCGAGTTCACTTTAAGTTTGAAGCCACCTTTGGCCCAGCTCTGTTAGTTACTCATTTGGCTTGTTTACAGACCAAAGAGTATGTGATTTTCTTTTTTATACCTTCCTGACTGAAATGGATTGCATTAGATAGTTGCTGAGGTCTTTTTCAAATCTCAAATTCTGTGATTTTAATAAGTCCTATTATTGTTCTTTATTGTTGTCAGGGCAGTGAGGTGGCTCGGTGGATAGTGTGCCAAGGAAGATTCATCTTACTGAATTCAAATCCAGCCTCAGACACTTACTAGCTGTGTGACCCTGGACAAGTCACTTAACCCTTTGCATCAGTTTCCTCATCTGTAAAATGAACTAGAAAAGGAATTGGCAAACCACTCCTGTACCTTTGTCAAAAAAAAAAACCCAAAGGGGGTCATGAAGAGTTGGACACAACTAGAACAACTAAACAACCACAACTTTATCATCAAATAGTCAATAAGTTTTCACCTTAAAAAAAGTCCCTGGGTGCATACATTAATGAAATGTGCTGTATAGGCCTACAATTATGTGGTAATTGAATTAAAGAATAACATAATAAAGTTGGATTGGGCTTGGACAGTGAAGACAGGCACTTGGGTTTTGAATGAAAAAAATGAACTAAATATATTTTAAATTAATAACTAGATTTTACTTTAAAAAACAAACTTTAAAAATCACACACAAAATAACCAACTTATCTGAGAAAATAGGGACACTCTATATTTTTTACACTCTATATGCACGCCTAGGCATATCATACTTGTGTGTTTTAGCTAGCTGGGTCAGTTTGGTAGACCTAGAACTGGAAAGTACCTTAGAAGTCATGTAGTCTAACCTCCTGATTACACAGATGAGGAAACTGAAGGCCATAGAGATTAAGTGACTTGACCAAGATCATACAGGTACCAGATCAGTGATTTGACAGTCAATTGTTGCTGTTGTTTAGTGTTTTCAGTCACGTACAAGTCTTTGTGACCCCATTTGGGATTTTCTTGGCAAAGATACTAAAGTGGTTTGCCATTTCCTTCTCCATTACAGATGAGAAAACTGAGGCAAACAGTGTTAAGTGACTTGCCCAAGGTCACACAGCCCAGTGTCTGAGGCTACATTTTCACTCAAGCCTTTCTTATTCCAGGCCTTGTGTTCCATCCACTGTGTCACCTTGGTGCCCCACTTAACTAGCTTAGTCTCAGCTGCCATATAGTGAGATATTCTACAGTATCCTCTCTAGCTGAAATCATTCCAGTTGCATAGGACTTGATTACACTCTGCAGGTACATCTTCGAATGACATCCTCAGCATGGGGCCACTAAAGTAGTATTTTTGTAGTAGGTGTATCTATGCTTCATCTAGAGTCTCCAAACTGACCATATTTAGTTACACAACTTGCCCTTCCTTTTTCATTGATATTTTCTGACCCAAATTTTTAGGGTAAAATAGGCAAGAATTAGGTAAACATCTGACTTCCTACAGTGGCCTTGGTTATTGCTAGTAATTTTTGAAATTTTTTTATCTGTTGTTATTGCCATTCATTCATTCATTTGTTGAATGGACAGATGGATAAAACGAGTGAATGAAGAAGCATTTGTTAAGTATTTACTATGTGACAAGCAGTATGCTGAGTCCTGGGGATATATACGCACGTGTGTGTGTGTGTGTGTATGTATGTATGTATGTATGTACATGCACATATATATGTAGATATATGTATGTATATATGCATACACGTACATGCACGTATACATGTGCACGTACATACACACACACACACATATATATATATATATACATATATATGTATATATATATGCAGAAGTAAATCAAGGCCTGTTTTGGGGAAATTTAATATTTTTCTAAATTCAATTAACTTTTTTCAATGAACAAAAATACTCATTTTCTCTCTTGTTCACCCATCTATCCTTATTTGAAAAATATCAAATATGAATAATAATCAAGCAAAAAAAAATTCCCCCAAGAGTCATATCCATAAAAGCCACATCTCATTCTGTAAGCTGAATCCATTACCTTTCTGTCAGGAAGTAGGTAGCATGCATCATCATCAGTACTCTGAAATCTTTGCATCAATTAAAGTTCTTATGTCTTTCCAAATTGTTTGCCTTTTCAGTGTTACTGTTACTATATAAATTCATTATGTTTGGTTCTTACAAATCTTGGGCTTCTTCCTTACAGCACAATAATCTTCCATTACTCTAACCATTCCCCAAATGGTGCCTCTGACTTTTATTTAATGAAAATTAAAAGAGACATATCCAAAGTAAAAAAGCAATTAGTAATATAGGCTATCACATATCTTATTTTTTAGAAAAGCAATTTAAAAGAATTCACAGATATGACAGGAAGGATCAGAAAGCCAAAAATCTACAGGAGGTGTTGACCCAAGAGAGATTGGAAGCTCTGAAAAATGAAATTCTGACAAGAAAAACGTAAGTGATTATGACCAGTAACTCCATCAACCAACTTAGATTTTTCAAAAATACATTTATGGAAGATGAGATCAAGGTCAGGTAACTTAGGATGAATACTAATGACTAAAAAGGTCCCCCAAGCTCAACTCCTTGTCTATCATTAATAAGGCAACTCCTGCTTCCTGAAATCTGCACAAAATTGTCTTTATTTTTATTCACAGAATTTCAAGCACTAAAATGCAGGATTCCTAAAATTCAGAAGAAACTGAGACTCACAGTGAAGCTAAGAACAGCAAAGCGGACTATTGAAGTCCCTACTTTTTGAGGCCAATAGGATGATAAAAGAATTGAAAGATCCATTACTTAGAATAGATGGTTTGATGATATCAAATGATGACGAGAAAGAACTACTCAATTCGTATATTGCTTTTGTTTCCTTTACCAAGGATAATATTAGACCATAAAGAATAGAATAAAATGTTTAACAGAGAGTTCAAACTCAAGGTAAGTAAGGGCATTAGCAAGATCTTTCCCTATGTTCAAAAAAGGGAAAAAAAAGAAAAAGAATGAGAATGAACTCTTTACATTATATATAGGCTGACAGTGAATTTGACCTAGATTCCTGGCTAATTTTTTCTTATTAAAAAGATATGTTACCAGTATTTAGAATGAAAATTTATGATCACTAAGAAATATAATGGTAATAATAATAATAGTAATAATAGTAATAGTAATAATAATAATAATAATAATAATAATGTCATTTTGACTAATTTCATTTCCCTTTTTTGGGGGGAGGGCAGTTTGAGCAAACTAGTAGGACAGGGAGATAGATGCCATTTTTTTGCTATTTAGTCATTTCAGCTGTGTCTGACTCTTCCTGGTTCCATGTGGGGTTTTCTTGGCAAAGATCGTGGAGCAGTTTGCCATTTCCTTCTCTAGTTCATTTTACAGATCAGGAAACTGAGGTAAACAAGAGCAAGTGACTTGCCTAAGGTCACACAGCTAGTAAGTGTCTGAGTCTGGATTTGAACTCAGGAAGATGAATCTTCCTGACTTCAGGCCTATCCACTATGCCACCTACTGTCCAGAGATGCCATAGACAAAGCATATCTGCATTTCTACAAGATATTTGCTATCCTTGCATATAAGACACAGAGGAGCCTGTTAAGCTATTCAACCAGCCTGGCTGACTTGAACTCACTGATGGCAGCTAGGAACTTTCTTGTTACCTCCTTACAGAAGGAGGTGAACTAGGTGATAATATACTTAGTTCAGCTTAGAACTTGTTGTAGTACCTCCTTCAAGAGCTTATTGGGAGATGCAATAAGATAACATATCTAAAGTGCTTGGCAAACCTTAAAGAACTATATAAATGAAAGTTATTATTTTTTCCTTGTCACCTTGGACTTTGGTAGAGTCTACCAGGGATCTGGCCCAGATTCTGTTCTGCTCAACATTCCAAAGAAAATATCTTTATGAAAGCATCCATAATACAGCTTCCTCTGGGAAACAAGATGTAAAGAAATGTAACTCATAAACACACATAGATATCTTCTCTATTCACTCTGATACAGAAGATATTTTAAATAAGCTACCATAGAGCTTTTATACTCTCCAGCTAATATGTATTGCGTCTCTTTGTAACTCCAATTATTTCTAATATTGATTTAATGGCTAAAATCTGGCTTTAACTGCCATGATTTCTATTGGATGGATCTATTATATGGATCGTAGCCCTAATTTTTCTATTCATCCAAAGAAAGATATGGAAGTGTATTAATTTCATCTTGCTTCAAGATATAAGTATTTTTCTAGTACCTATGTGTTATAGTGGATAGAGTACTGGGCCTGGAGTGAGAAAGAGTCATTTTTCTGAGCTCAAATTAAGCCTCAAACACTTCTAGCTGTGTGACTCTGGACAAGTCACTTAACTCTCTGCCTCAGTTTCCTCATGTATAAAAGGAACTGGAGAAGGAAATGGCAAACTGTTCCAGTGTCTTTGCCAAGAAAACCCCAAATGGAGTCATGAAGAGTCAGACATGACTCAACAACAACAGGAAGGACACTGGGTCTGTGCCTTCTATCTCCTTGACTAGTCTTCTAAAATGTCAATTTATCAATGAAAGCAATGGTAATGGGAGAACTGATGAAAAGAATAGATGACCATATAGTTTGATTTAAAATTTACATTCACTCATGCAGCTCTTGAATGTAATAAAGTGAAAATGTGCTTTCTCTCTAGCTCAACTATCACCTGTAACTGAACTTTCTTGAAATCTTCACAAAATTTTCTGTATTTTTATTGAGTGTAGTTTAGCTTTGACATAAATGGCATCTGCTCTAAGTAAGTTGTTCTGACTTTCCTTTAAGAAGGTAAGGAAGACATCCTCAGGTTTTCAAGTATTTGTTTTTGTCTTCCTGGTCGTCTGAGGTGTAAAAAGCTTGAACTATTGGTGCCTGGAGTTCCTACAGCCCTGTGGAGACAACTTTCTGCCTCACTGGTGCCTGTTATCATGGCGAATGCCAACTTGGAGAGAAGTAGTATTTTATGTGAATTAAACTAGGAATTTTATCCTTTTTAATCTTATAAGTAAAGTTCTTTATTTGCATGTTTATGGTATATATTTCACTGCATCCTAAACCCAAACCTAAATCACTGAATTGTCCTGAGGTAGGAGTGGACCAGAATATTGACCAGGTGAGAGTCCTGTTCACTTCCGCTTAAATATCTTTAAAGCTGTTATCTAGGGACGTATGTGGGATGTGAGAATATCAACTCTGTCTCCGCATCTCTTTCTGGACTAGCACCCCCAATACTAGGCAAACCTTCCTATACCTACCTACAACTCCACGGTTATGTCTAATCAGGTTATTGTTATTTTGGTGATCACATCTGCAATCACCTATTCACCCTCTTTTGAAAATCATTTGTTTCAAAGTTGTTTTGCATAGGATCCCAAGTATTAATAATTAACTCACACTTGTACTTCCTGAATTTTTCTTCCACCTCCCCCATTTCATTTCTTAAAAGATTTTTTCTTTTTCTTTTTTCTTGGATCTTTTTTTTTAATTTAAGAAAAGTTTTACTAATGTATTAATATTGCGACAAAGTTATTACAATGTGTGTGAAAGGCAAATAGACATACCATTACAGGCTATAGAAAAACAAAAAGGGTTTTATATAATTAAAATATTAGACAAGCCCCTGGAATTTAGGTGAATGAGTAACAAATCCACCATAGAAATTAAATCTGGAAGATTAGATCCAGTATTAGGACCTACAATATCGCTGGAAGTTGAACTTTAATTCTTTAATTCTTTTCTAGTAAATCTCTTGGCTCTTTCCAAAGAGCAATGTTCTCAAACCATAATGATTAACTTAATTTCAAGGTCTTGGGAAACACTGTCATGAAGAATGTGGGTAGAAGAAAAACAAATATTAACTTAGATTTTTGGGAGTTTTACTCAGGAAACATCCATCTTGTTTTACCTGAACTAATTACAAGATCTATGTGCATACTGAATGCTGAATTCAAGAAAAGTTTATGATTCATAAATTTACCAGTAGAAATAGTTAAAATGAGCATACGTAGTATTATTTCTACTGAATTATTTTCCCTTAAGTTATATTATAATAAAGCCATAAGGAAAATGTTCATTACACTTGCTTATTACACATTAAGGGACCAAGTAATGATATCTATAGATCTGACGATTTAGCATCCACTTTACTGTGCTTACATAGTTTTAATAAGACAAGCAACACATACTACATCTCCCAACATTTGTGGCAATGCAGTAATTATATAAAATTCTCCAAGGAGAATCAAGGTAACTGGAAACCACATGAAATACTGGTTCAGTTAGTAATAAGTGCTACATTAAAAACAAATAACATTATACATTATCTTTCCAATAAGCTTTGGTATAAGAGACTAACAGTAGAAGCAAACCCTGTGGGTTCCTCTGAGGGAGGTGTCAGTGGGCCGCAGGCATAGCTCATCAAAAATCATATCCAGAAGAAAAAAAATATTTTTCAATTCATAGGAAATGAAACCAAACCTGGACGTGACTTGCTGAAAAAATTAAAAAAAAAAAACACCTGGTAGAGATGGCAGCATAAATAATCGAGCAGAACCAATTGTCCTGGTGGCAGATAAGAAATGGATTTTGGATTGGGCTGATTTACACAACTCATTTTATTAAATTGTTTTGAATTTAAAAAGTGAAATGTTTCATTATATTTTCTCAGAAATAACTACAAAGATTACAGAGTCCTACATATTTTAAAGACACAAAGTGGATGTCCAGCGGCTAGATGTCACTGCAGAATCTGAATTTTAGAAATTAGTCCTTGGAGTAGAATGGCACCGTGGCTCTGGCAGCAGGCACAAAGGAATAATGCTTGATGAGCAGATAGGAGATATTCTGCAGTTGGCCAGTGAACAGAAGAGAGTCCCATTCTGAGGCGGACTCTTAGACTCTATGGTTTATCTTCCACTGCTCATGCCTCTGTCTTCATAAATGGTAATTTCAGTAACACAAAGTCCTCTCTCAATTGGGTCTGTAAAGAAGAGGCGCTGTGGAGCATAAATCTTCTCATACCGTTCCTAAATATATTTTGCGATTTTCTAAAGAACCTTTGCATAACGAGTTTCCGTGGGCAAAAATAGAGTATGTGCTGTCAAACAAGCGAAACAGCCTTCCAGGAAAGCTCGGCCCCCAAGCTTTTCTGCTTCTGTATGAAGGTTATGTAGCTTACGGACTATTTCTTCAAATGCTGCCGGTCATTCCGGTTCTCCAACTTGGCGGGAACCTGTTCTGGAACCCGCACGAGGTGCGGTAGCTGTAATCCCGCTGAATGAAGATCTGGCCAGCCACGGGCTCCTGCTGCGACTTCATGGCATGCGAGGACAGGCTGGCCTGGCCGCCTCCCCCGTGCCCCTCAGGCGGCTGCCACGCCATTTCTTTAATCTTTAGAAGAAAATTCAAATATAACGGAATAGAACAACTTCAAAAAATACCGATCTGTTGTGGTTTCCTCAGATTCCTCCTTTCCTTTCTCCTGGGATCATAGAGCTTTATAATGGAAAGGCATCTTAGAGAAATCTAGTCTATCCTCATTTTATAGATGAGGAAATGGAGGCCCAGAGAGGTGAAAGGACTCTGTTCTAAGTCACGCAAGCAGTAAATAAAAAGAAAAAAAAATGGATTTAAACTGAGGCCTCTATATTCAAATCCATCGTGCTCTCAATTGTATCATTCTATCAGGCAGATAATTTTTTTTTTATCTAGCCTGTTCAGATTCCAGGTGAAGTGGGTGAGTGCATTTTAAAAGGGTTTTGTAAGAAAGAAAAGAATGCTTCACTTTTAACTTCACTAGTTATATACCAATAGGCAAAGTTGGTGGGTTTTCCTGTCACAGAAATCTAAGAAGAGATATTTATATATTCGCACTATGGTCCAAAGCAGAGGTGTCAAATGTGAGCACTGCCTGAACCAGATTAAAATGTAATTAAGAGATATTTAACAAAATTAATAAAAATATAACAAAACAGATAATTACTTATTTTAAAATTAAGTCAGTATGGAGCTTGCAGAGATCCTTATGTATGGATTAATGGTCCCTATTTCTATTTGAGTTTGATACAACTGGTGACTGGTCCAAGGAATCAAGAAGTGCTAATGATAAGACCACTGAAGGCCAGGTGCTCTTTTGTTGGCTAAGATAGCTTCTCCAGTGCTTGTGATTGCTAACCAAAGACAGACCTAAACAAGAATGTCAAGCAGTTGGCATTTGTTTTTGATGCTTCTAGCATCCATTTTCTATACTATTTTGCTCTTTCCAGAGTGTCCCTTAACACTGACCTTCTTTCCCATCCATATACTACTCTTAGGCACTCAGTTCTATCTACTGTACAATATTTTCATCAATGACTTAGTTGAAGGCATTGGTGGAATGGTTATCAAATTTGTTGTTCATATTTTACCTTCAAAGAGGACCAGTGATATTTCAGGGTGAGAGCTTGACTTGTGGGTGAATTAGATTTAATCAAGGCAGAGGAGGGCAAAGTATGTCAGCCTCACTCTGTCTTCCAGAGTCATCCAAGTCCAGTGGCAAGAAAAAAGTCAATACGACTTTTGCCCTGGACACAGTGGATGACCTGGGTCTCTTTGATGTCTGACCAAGCTCTAAATGCTCTATGATGCCTGCTTTAGCTGCCTTCATTGCTATTGGAAGAAATTGTTCTCATCTACCCATTCTGCATGTTTGGGGCAGACATCTACCTAACTCACTGACAGGTTTGAGGCCTGTTGGTTACTCTCAAACTGATTTAGTCTATCTGAGGAGACCGTTTTACCAGGGTGTGACTGCTGTATATGTTATAGCTTCTTGGAGCCAAAGGTGGTGACTGTGGATGCTCAAAGTGGAAAGCAGCCCTGAAAAGGACTTGGCAAGCCCTTCCACCAGAGGTGCTACCCTTCCCCTAACATCCCATAGACCCTGATTGTCAAGTTTACCAATGATATGAAGCTGGAAGGGCCCACTAACATACTTACTGGTAAAGTAAGGATTCAAAAATCCTCTACAGGCTTGAATGATAGGCAGAACCAAAAAGGCTGAAGTTTAATAGGAAAAATGAAGAAGACCTGGGTGTTTTAAAGAATTGTAAGGACAACATGAGTTGGCAATGTAACATGGCAGACATAAAAGGCCTACATGAACATAGGCAAAGGGTCTAAAATGACAGAAATGATAGACCTATTTTGTTCTACCCTGGTATAGCCACATCTGTTTCTAGCTGCACAAAGACTGGTTGAAGAAACCAGAGAAGAATAAGGGGAAACATGAGAGCCATCTTCAAGTATTTAAAGGGTTATTACATGAAAGAAAAACTAGAAATGTTCTGTTTGACTACAGAAGGAAAAAATTAGGAGAAATTCATGAAAATTGGATAATGCAAAATTTTGACAATGCTTTCTACCAATTATAGTGGTCCAAAAGAGAGGGGTGACTCTCAAGGTAGTGAGCTTCCTATTATTAGAAGTCATTAAATGAAGACTTGAGATATTATTTTTATTAATTTAGTTATTTTTAGTTTTCAGCATTCACTTCCATAAGATTTTGACTTCCAAATTTTCTCTGCATCTTGCCCCTTACCCCATCCCAAGATGGCATGTATTCTGAATAGCCCTTCCTCTAATTTGTCCTTCCTTTTATCATCCACTCTTTCTCCTATCCCCTTCCCCTTCTATTTTCCTGTAGGGCAGGATAGATTTCTATACACCATTGCCTGTATATCTTATTTCCCAGTTGCATGTAAAAATAATTTTTAACATTTGTTTTTAAAACTTTGAGTTCCAAATTCCCTCCTTTCCTCCCTCCCCTATACCCTCATTGAGAAGGCAAGCAACTCAATATATGTGTAGTCATGTAAAACACTTCCATGGTAGTCATGTTGTGAAAAACTAATTATATTTCCCTTCATCCTATCCTGCCCCCCATTTATTCTATTCTCTCTTTTGACCATGTTACTCCTTAGAAGGGTTGGCTTCTGATTACCCCCTCCCTTAACCTGCCCTCTCCTCTATCATCTCCATGCTCTTGTCTCCTCGCCCCCTATTTTTCTGTAGGGTAAGATAGATTTCCATACCCAGTGGAGTGTATATGTTATTTCCTCCTTAAGCTGAATCCAATGAGAATAAGTTTCACTCACTCCCTCTCACCTTACCCCACTTCCCCTCCACTGTAAAAGTTTTTTCTTTTCTGTTTATGTGAGATAATTTATCCCATTCTACCTCTCCTTTTCTCCTTCTCCCAGTATAATTGTCTGTCACCCTTTAATTTTATTTTTTAGCTATCACCCCTTCATCTTCAATTTACCCTGTGTCCTCTGTCTATCCATCAATCTATCTATACATATCATTTTTTTTTCTTTCCTACTACTGTAATACGGACAAAAGTCTCATGAGTTACAAATATAATCTCTCTATGCAGGACTGTAAACAGTTCAACTTTAGTAAGTCCCTTATGATTTCTCTTTCCTGTTTACCTTTTCCTGCTTCTCTTCAGTCTTGTATTTGAAAGTCAAATTTTCTATTCAGCTCTGGTTTTTTCATCAAGAATGCTTGAAAGTCCCCTATTTCACTGAATGTCATTTTCCCCCTGAAGGATTATACTCAGTTTTGCTGGGTAGATGATTCCTGGTTGAAATCCTATCTCCTTTGACCTCCAGAATATTATATCCCAAGCCTTCTGGTCCCTTAATGTAGAAGCTGCTAATTCTTGTGTTTTCCTGATTGTGTTTCCACGATACTTGGATTGTTTCTGGCTTTCTGGCTGCTTGCAATATTTTCTTCTTGACTTGGGAACTCTGGAATTTGGCTACAATATTCCTAGGAGTTTTCCTTTAGGAATCTCTTCCAGGAGGTGATCAGTGGATTCTTTCCATTTCTATTTTACCCTCTGGTTCTAGAATATCAAGGCAGTTTTCTTTGACAATTTCTTGAAAGATGATGTCTAGGCTCTTTTTTTTTAATCATGGCTTTCAGATAGTCCAATAATTTCTAAATTATCTCTCCTGGATCTATTTTCCAGGTCAGTTGTCTTTCCAGTGAGATATTTCGCATTGTCTTCTATTTTTTCATTCTTTTGGTTTTGTTTTACAGTGTCTTGATTTCTCATAAAGTCACTAGCTTCCAATTGCTCCATTCTGATTTTTAAGGAAGTATCTTTTTCTGTAAGCTTTTGGACTTCCTTTTCCATTTGGCCAAATCTGCTTTTGAAGGTATTCTTCTCCTCATTGGTGTTTTGGACCTCTTTTGCCATTTGGGTTAGGCTTTTTTTTTTAAGGTGTTATTTTCTTCAGTATTTTTTTGGGTCTCCTTTAGCAAGCTGTTGACTTCTTTTTCACAATTTTCTTGCATCACTCATTTCTCTTCTCAGTTTTTCTTGTACTTCTCTTACTTGCTTCTCAAAATCCTTTCTGAGCTCTTCGGTGGCCTGGGACTGATCCATATTTTTCTTGGAGGCTTAGGATGTAGGAGCTTTTACTTTGTTTTCTGCTTCTGGTTGTATGTTTTAATCTTCTTTGTTACCAAAATAAGATTCTGTGGTCTGACATTTTTTGAACCATTTGCTTAAAACTTGAGTTTTAAACTCTTTGTTAAGGTAAGGGTCTGCTTCTAGTGTGGAGAATGTACTATCCCAAGCTTCAGGGGTTTTGTGCAGCTGTTTTCAGAGATACTTCTAGGGACCTGTAAGTTTTCCATTCTTCCAAGGTGGTAAAATCAAGGGTGAAGTGTTTACTCTTTTCCTGGCCTGGGCTCTAGTCTATGAGTGACCACTGCTTTGGAAATGTGAGAAGGATTCCCTATCGACTGCCACCACAAGCTACATCATGCCAGTGTTCCTCCTCACCCCAGGACCGTTACCCAGAACTGCGACCCAGACCCAAGCACGGGCAAAGCAAGAGAATTCTGCCTCAGTGCCAGCAAAGAGATCCCTGCAATTCTCCTCTGATTAGCCTCTCACTCCCCACTCTGTCTGTGGGCCGAGAGCTCCAGAAGCAGCCACCAACCTAGTGCTATGGCAGGACTGGGGCCAGACTGAGCTCCTCTCTCACTGGTTCAATAGACATTTCCTATTGACCTTCTAAGTGTGTAAACCACCACAGCTCCCCTTGATTAAATCCCCTGAGGACTGCTCCAGGTTCACTGAGGCCTGGTCTTTGCCTGTATGGCCCACACTGAACTGTGCTTCTCTTGCAGCCTGGTAAAGCAGACCTTTCCAATCAACTATCCACCTTGTTTTGGGCTGGGAATTCATTTCACTCTGTCTTTCTGTGGGTTCTGCTGCTCTAGAATTTGTTTAGAGCCATTTTTACAGGCATTTGGAGAGGTTTGGGGGAGAGCTCAAGCAGGTCACTGCTTTTACTCTGCCATCTTGGCTCTGCCCCTTTAAGATAGTATTGGTGATTGGATTTTTATTACAGGTTAAAATAGGTGGCATTTGGGGTTTCTTCCAACTCTGAGATTCTATGATTCTATAAAAGGAATTACTGTCAATCCCTTGCACCCTTCATGAAAATCATGAGTTCAGGAAATCATTGAGTTCAGGAAAACTCAAGAGTGTTTGCATTTTAATTCATTATATCTGAAATGAAAGGTTTTGTCTTCTAATTAATTAATGTTACAATTCAAAAATCAAGTGGGGAAAGTATCTGGGGAGATGGGACTCTGATTCCTCTGGTTCTTCAAATTATACACACCTTCCTCAGTTTATTTGCAAGACTGGCGCTTACCAAAAGTTATGAAAATTACGTGGAGGCAATTTTTAGGGGGTGATTCTTTTTTTCAATTTGGGATGGAGGCAAAATTCATGACTGCCTTAAACATACACTAAGCTACTTTCTCTTCCTCACTGTGACACTTCAATTCCCAGTTCTGTGGATTTGCACTGCTACACCCATGCCTATGAGGAGACAGGTAGGTCATGCAGTGGATAGAGTGCCAGGCCTGGAGTCAGAAAGACTCATCATCCTGAGTTTAAATCTGGCACCAGACACTAGCTGTGTGATCCTGGGCAAGTCACTTAACCCCATTTGCCTCAATTTACTCATCTGTAAAATGAGCTGGAGAAGATGGCCCAATCCAGTGTCTTTGCCAAGAATACCCGCAATGGACTCCGACAGACATGACTAAAACAATTCATCATCATCATCATCAACAACGACACGACCCATGCCTGTAATGTTCTTGCTCACCTCCTTTCCCAGGCATCTCTAGCTTCCCTCAAGACCCAGTTCGAAGCCTACCTCATATGGTATGCCTTAACCCAATGTCCCTTACCCCTAGTATCTACTGTCTTCCTTTTAAGGTCAACTCCATCTATATTCTATAAAATCCTGTAACTATGTAGTTATTTGCATGTCGCAGATAACTGTGGCACCCATTGGAATGTGACTACTTTGGGAGCAAGGACTATGTGCATGGTTTTTTGTTTGTTTGTTTGTTTTGGTTTTTTTGTCTCTTTATTTGTATTCCAAGTGTTTAGCACAGGGCTTCACACATAGTAAGTATTTAGCAAATGTTTGCTGACTGATAGACTGACTGGCCCTTCAGGTTCTTTCTGGCTCTAAATCTATGACCCTACCATTCAGTGTGGATAATGTTGACTGACTGAATGACTAATAAGCACAGCTCATCTTTTGGAATGTAATTCTATCTTACTCTAATTATCTTTAAAAAAAAATTGTCTTAATACTCCCACAAAGCATATATCTTAGGCGTTCCAACAAAGTTGAAGATATTTTAAAAATACATCCATGTGTCCTATGTCAAGGTCAAAATAAAATAACTGATTTAGAAGCACTTTCCTCAAATGCATAAACTGCAGTAGTTTTAAAGGGATCTTACTGCCATCCTAACAGAAATGCCTCTAGTGATGTACAGCTGCAATAGATTATCACTGACATTATAGATTCTGCAAGGGAAGGATTCTCTGAAATCTTCTACCTAAGCACAGTATGAGATATAGGTTGCCATATACCCATTGAAATTTTAAACCTGTGGAAGGTGTCACCATTAACACTGGTGCTGACCTGTTTGCTGGGCTGCTGCACTGCTGCTCCCCATCTTTCTTCTAGTTCAGGTGTTCAGGGTTTTTTTTCCTGGGGTGATATTTTCTGGGTTTTCAGATGTTGATAGGGGAGAGTGAGAGTGACTACCTTTTCACTCTGCCATCTTGGCTCCCAGAAATGGAAGAATGAGCTTACATTCTAATGAAAGCAGACACCATACAAAGGAGACCTATAAAGTCAGGAGGCAGAACAACATGATTTACAGATGACCAAGAAGTAAGGTGGAACCTTGGATCCAGCTAATTTAAGGTGAGAAGAGCTCAGAGTGGTTTTAGGGGTGGAGCCCATATTTTGAAGATAGCCAGGAGATGATGTGAGGTGCTAGATTTGAGCAAGATGAGGTTAAAACTCACCTGTCAAAGCCCAAGGTGGTTTTAGAGGTGGAAATAGAGTTTCTGGTGGGGAATAAATGGAGATGTACGATTGATTGGTCATGAAAGGAACTAGAAGGAAGAATGGATGCAATAATAGAGTAGAATCATTACTATAGAGAAAGCATTTCAAAACAGAAGTGTGAATCAGAAGGCCTGGGTTCAAATCCCGACTCTGCTACTGTCTTTGTTTGACCTTGGTCAACCAATGAAGTTCTCTGGGCCTTAGTTACTTTTTTAGTAAAATAAGAGATTTCAAGTAAATGATCACTAAGGTGCCTTCCAGTGCTCCCATTCTAAAGTACATATGATCCTTCTGCTGGTAGGCCTGTAGCATTTCCTTCCTTATTCATCTTCATCTAGTTAAATAGGTAGGTTTTAAATATAGGTCAAGAAGATGGCAGCCTAGAGACCATGTCAGTACCAGCATAACCTGCCAGGCAGTACTGATGAATGAATAATAATAAACTTTTAGAAGATATGGGGCTTATTTAGGCAATTAAAAATAAACAAACCCCATGTTTTATTCATTGCATAATAAAGACTATTGTATTATTCATCATTTCATCTGTGTGACAAGAGGAATAAAACTTAAATAATTAGTTTAGGGTGATGGGAATACAATATGTGACTTTCAGTAACTCATTAGAGACTTTTTGTAATTCAGATAAGTGGCTTAATGGACTGCTATGTTACTACAAGCCCAAAAGGCTTAAAAACGTCACATATGAAAGTATAATTTGGCATCCAGACATTGAAATGAATTATAGGAGGACTTTTATGCTGTATATGTACACTTAGAATATGTGATTGTGTTTTCAATAAATATTTATTAGTGAAACTACTTAAAGAAAGTATAGAGTAAATTACATCATAATCTTTTTTAAATAATAAGCAATAGGTTAAGGAGCTATGGATTTGTTAATATGAGACACTCATCAATCAACACAAGCAATCAATCTTAGGGGTTACCTGCCCATGATAATAGAATGAAGTGTCTGAACACATCTTTCTTACTTTAAGCCCTGCCTTGTATTCCATTATATTATGCTATCTACTCCTGATTATACTATCTATCCCCATTTTTAGGATGAACAACAAAGGCAAATCCTTGTTCTGCACCAACAAGATTCTTAGACTGCATATGTAGGAACTCAGTTTAATTGTCTGTCTGAGGAATGATTCAACAAATTCCATTTAACTCAACAAATGTCCCGTATATAACTACAACATGTTAGGCACCATGCTAGACAGTGAATATACAAAGACAAAAACAAAATAATGCCTTCCTTCAAGGAGCTTACATTCTAGTAAGAAGATGCAATATGTTCACAAATAAAAAGTATATGTGAAATGAAATGAAATAATTTCAAGGGGAAGACAGTGCTATTAACAGGAAGGGATCAAGAAAGGCTTTGTTTAGGAAGGAGTATCTGAGTTATGCTATGAAAGAAGGTAAAGATGTCGATAATCTGAACATTTCTAAGTAAGGATTATGCATTGCTATCTTCAAAACTTGTTGCATGATCTTGTCCTCATTAATGTATTGAAGGATATTATTTTTCTATTATATTAATAACTAATTATTAAATTAGAATTTTTTTCTCTTTATTTCTCATTCAGGGACTAGCCCCTGCAGGTTATTTAGTGAGTCTTTGAAGGACCAGGCTGATAGATAAGATTGCCCAAATCCTCTGAGAACATGTTCCTCAATCTTGGGTGGGACCCCACTAACTTGTAGACTTTACTTTTCTTTAGAATGCAATCTAGGTGAGTTCCATACCCAAAGCATCAAATCTATGCCCTTGTTCCCCTCATTGGAGTCTAGGTTAACCCAATTCATGAAAGAGAAAATTAACCACAGCGGTCTAGGTAGAGATAAGAGTCCTTTATCCAGGTCGCTAGAAGCAGCTGAGTCTCTTGATAAAGCCATGTTCTCAGCAGGAGGAGCTGAAGGCTTTCAGCCCACCTCCTCATTTGAAAGTCCACCTCCTCATTAGTTGGTCACCAATCAGGATTGATTTTCACCTGTCAAGGCACCCCCCTTTTCCAAATGTATTTAAGCATTCAGTGATCACCATAATTTTGTCTCTGGTTACTGAGAAAACCATTGACCATCAATTTATTGGTTATCTATCAGCTAGCCTAATTAGTAAATATGGCCAGCAGACTCTATGGGTTTTGCAAGAATAGGTTTTATTACAGAATTGAAATAAGTGCCTTCAGACTTGTTTTGAAATTTTATTGAGCAGGATAGTAGATAATATGTTTGTGTTCAATAGGTTCAATCAGAGAAAACAAAGATATAAATGCCAGGGTCGTGGGAGAAATGTTCAGTCAGACTCAAAAACAAATTTAAGACACCTTAAAGTTCAGAAACTTGATGAAATAGCTACTGTTAGAAACTGACCCGTTGCAGGCATCCAAACCTTTCTTTTTTTAAAAAAAGCCCATTATTAATGTCTTTTTTGTTGCATCACAATTTACAGTCATTTCCCTTCCCCTTCCATTGAATCCTCTCTTACAGTAAAGAAAACAATTAAGTAAAATACCCAATATTATTTCAGACAAAATGTGCAATATTTAGTCCCAGTAGGCCCCTGCTTTTGTGCCATAAAGGAAGAGTTGTATTTCACTGTCTCTTTGCTGGGGCCATCAAAATTCAACTTCTTTTAAGTGGTCTGTTAATCTATACTATAATCAGTGTGCATTTTCTCCTTGTTTTACTTATTTTGCTCTTGATCAGTTCATACAAGTCTCATGTTAGTTTGCATTTTCATACTCATAATTTCTTAATATGTTAACATTCTATTACTATGCTATATTAATTCTGCTCTTCTAATCCTTTCCTTATAATACACACAGGTTGGGCTGTTCCAGTGTTGAGTTGGTTGGTGATGAGGTCCTGTGTGCATAACCAGAAACTCAACTTGCAAATAATAAACCCTGTTCCCTTTCCCTCTTTCATTTGGTGCACTTTTGGGAATGCTTCACACTATGAAATATAAGAATGCCTCAGTGATGGACAATAAAACAGTTTGCTCTTTATAGCAGTAATCTCTTCTAAGACTAGTTCTAGATCACAGGCATGGTACTGATTTTGTAATTTTCTGATTTAGTTAGAAAACAGATTCTTTTACTCTAGTATGATACTTTATTTTTCTTTATAGTACTTAGCAATGGATACATTCCAATTGTATTCATGATTTGTATACAAAAGTATGATGGAGCCAGCTCTAGCCAGCTTATTAGAACCCATTGTTGCAATTTTAGTGTGAGCATGTTCACCTGAGAAATTAGTAATTGCTACAAATCAGGACTTGATTTATTCTTCTATTAATTGTCTAGACTTAAGAAAGTGTTAATAATGCAGATTAAACTTAAAAGTGTGTATGTATACTTTTTTTCTGAAGAACTCAACTGTTAAACATTTACTATCACATGCCTATTTGCACCATAGTAATCATTTAATTCCCATTAAGTTTACATTTCAAGTTAATTAATAAATATTAATTAATTTACAGATAGAAATATTTACTTATTGATAAAGAGTTTTAGAATTGATATTGAATGCTTTCCTCAAATAATACTTCATATAATATAGCATCATGCTTCACTAATATGCTTTATGAAATACTCATATTTGGGGGATATTTGGCATGACATTTTGAAAGTCATATGTTGAAGGAATCTCCTATTCTTACACCTTGCGATATAGGGTAGTATGTAGTTCTAGAAGACTACACTAAGCTTAATTGAATTCTAATCTTTTTGGAAAGAGTTGTAGCATGAAACGGACTATAATTTTCCCATATAAGAACTCACCTAGGTAAGTTAAGAAAGGTTTACTATAAGGTTGGGACAGCTGGGTGGCACAGTGGATAGACCACTGGACCTGGAGTCAAGAGGATCTGAGTTCAAATCTGGCCTCAGACACTTGCTAGCTATATGGCCCTGGGCAAGTCACTTAACCCCATTTCAGTTTCCTCATCTGTAAAATGAGCTGGAGAAGTAAAATGGAAACCACTTCAGTATCTTTGCTGAGAAAACCCCTAATGGGGTCAAGAAGAGCTGGAGACAACTGAAAAATGACTGAACAACAACAATGTCTTAAAAGTCAAGCTCATACTTCCTGTATGCAAGCCTTCATGACTAGGGATGCATAATTGTAATATAAAAAAGCTGCAGTATGGGAAAGAAAAGATTTTGAACTAAGATTCACTGTCCCATTCAAAATGACAGAATTTTATAGCTCTCTGTTGACAGATGAAAAGGCTACCTTGCAGGCCAACTGCGTACAATCTCAAAGTCAACTATTGACCAGGTCCTAAGAATTATGTCTTTGCAAAGGAAACAATGGCACATGAATGGGAGTTGGCATTTCATTTTGACTTCTGCTTACTTTCTGCCATAGTTACATTAATATTTGACAAAGGCACTTGAAAAACAACCATAGGTGGATTGAGGCTATAGAAGGCAATGTGTAAAGCCTATCTTCTGGAAAATCAGGAGAATGTGGCTGAGATATTTGTTTAAAAGCATGTCCTTGCCATTCTTCAACAGAAAAAAAAACATTCCCTGTACACCTTTCAAGTGTGGTGATCCATATCTACAATAAATTCAATGTTTTGATCTCCACATTTTAGCCTAATCTTTCTTTATTTCTGTTCTTCATTTTGCAATTAGGAGATCATTTGGTAACTTTGGAGATAGAAAGCAATTTCAGTTGAATGATGAGATCAGAAGTTAGATTTCAGAGAACTAATCAATTAAGGAACAAGTACATTAAATACAAAAAAAACAGTCTCTGCTGAGAGAGATGGAGAAGGAAGTGGAGACACTAATAACATCTCCAAGAAGGGATCAGGTTGAGGTATCCTTTCATAGCCCTTCATTTGAGGCCTACTCATTTTTAAAAATTTTGTTACATTCACTTTTGAATTTTTTAGCATGTAGTTACTCTTTGCACTTACGTTTTTGTAGTCATTTTCCTGACTTTGCTTACTTTACTCTTCAGATCTTTCCATGTTTCTCCATGCTCATCACACTCATCATTCCTTACCATATACTTAATATTCATGTACCGTGAATGCAGTTTATACACATACCATGTAATTTGTTTGGCCATTCCCCACTCAAAGGGCATCTACTTTGTTTCTAATTCTTTGCTAGCACGAAAAGTGCTGCTATAAATATTTTGGTGTATGTAGGGATTTTCTTCTTGTTGATGGCTTCCTTGGGAATACAAGTCCAGCAGTGGAGTTTCTGATCCAAAATATATGGACATTTTAGTCATCACATTTGAATAATTTCAAATTGATTTCCAAAATGTTTGTACCATCTCACAGCTCCACCAACAATATGTTAGCATGCTTATCATTCTACAACCATTCCAATGATATCTATTGCCATTTTTTTGTTATTATTGTTTCTTGGTTTTCATTTTTATTATGCAGAAAGGCAGCTGAATTTTGAGGATTCATCTTGTAGCCTGCCACTTTGCTAAAATGGTTCATCATCTCCATCTTTGCTGATTCTCTAGGATTTCCACATATACAAGCAAATAGGCATAGTTTTATTTCCTCTTTATCTGTCTTTATGACTTAGATTTCTTTCTTCTTTTCTCATTGCTTTTGGTAGCATTTTCAGAACTACATCAAATTATAGTAGAGAGAATGGTCATCCTTGCCTCACTCCCATGTTTACTTGTAAAGGTTCTTGGCATGCTTTTTGTGTATGATGGTTTCTGTTTCAGACAGATTTTTTTAATGATGTTTTTTAAAAGGCCCCTCTATGCCTATGCATGTAGGATTTTGTCAAAGGCTTTTTCTGAGTCTATTGAGATAATCATGTGGTTTTGGATATTTCTGCTTTCATATGATTATGGTGATAGTTTTCCTAATATTGACCTATCCTTGTATCTCTGGTATAAATCCAACTTAATTATAATGGATGATTTCTTGGAAAAAATTGTTGTAGTTTGACAGGATTTTGTTTAAAATTTTGGAGCAAATATCCATGAATGATACTCTTATAGTATTCCTTCTATAGTTTATCTTTCTCTAGTTCAGGTACCAGGACTACATTTGTCTCACAAAAGAATTCTAGTTGGGTGCTTTCATTCTAAGTTTTTGAGAATAATTTGTGAAGTATGAGTAGTAATTTTTCTTTAAATGTTTGATAGGGTTCTATTGTGAATCCAGAATCAAGAGGATAAAAAAAAACAACTTCCTATTTCTATTTCCTTTTCTGAGATTAGTTCATTTAAGATCTCTGTCTGGTCTTCTTACAGTTTGGGTATTTTATAAATGTAAAGGTATTCTATATTTTTTGTGTATGTTTTCTGTTCTGTTAGTGTATGTATAATGTGTTCTGACTATTCTTTTTATTTCTTCTAGACTTGTGATCTCTCTTTGCTCATTTGCTGTTATGTTGATTTGATTTTCTGTCCTCTTCTTTTTAAATCAGATTAGCTTAAGGTTTATCAATTTTATTTGTCTTTTCAAAGAAATAGCTTTTGGTTTTATTTAATATTTCTATGTTTTTTTTGTTTCCAATAAATCTATTCCTCCTTTAATTTTAAATATCTCCTCTTTTTGCTTATTTTAGGTTTATTTATTAGTTGGCTTCCTCATTTTTAAATGCATATTCAGACAATATTTTTCTAATCTTTGTAATGCAGAAACCATCCCATAAATGTCTGTTCCAGAGACCTCGGAGCTCATATGAACTTGTCCCAGACAGACAATAATCAGTGGATGCTCCACACTATTTGTCCACAAGAGGAGGTAAGCCAGGTTATCACAAGACGTTTTATTGCTATCACAACCATGCCCTTTCACTCTTGAGAAATGTAGAAAACTCAGCTCAGACTCAGCCAGTGCTCTATTGTTCTGTAGCCATAACACAGTAGCCTGTGATTTGAGCCCTTTACTTTGGTTAATAGCTTTTGGGTCCCTAGCACTTCCAATTAACAAGGTTTACTGTACTGACATTTAAAATGTCAACATTACCCATGGCAGATGGAAGATGGCTGCATTGGGTGTCTGTTTCTAATTAGGATTTTTAATTTATGATAAATGAATATATTTCAATCATGTCTAGTTTGAGCTTAGTGTATATTAGGTAATTTAATGACAAAAGCTGTCACATATCTACTGGTACACAGTAGGAAAATGAGGCAACACAGAAAAAAACCTTAGTAATGTGATGGTTCCTGAAATACCATATGTTGATCCCAGACCCTCCCTTCCATCATGGTCTTCTTGGGTTGTAAGGGAAACTGGGATTTGTTGAAGCATTTTATTAAACCTGAATAGCTCCAGTTAGATGTTATGGGAAATAAGCTGGTTGCACTTGTGCATCTCAAATTCTAGTTCCTCTCTAGATGTAGGACCTCATATTTAATAGGTCACATTTCCTTCTCTTCCTAATCCTACAAGTCCAGCACTCTGGTTCTCCATTGACCTTGCTTAAATGTGACTCAAATAACAATTCTGGTTGACTCATCTATGTGGTTATTAACACAATATGCACATGCTTTTGTCCCATCAGCATGAAAGAAGCATTTGCTGTGGAAAAGTTTCTTCTGTTGCCCTGGTCATAACGCAAGTATATTTGCTTATGTGCGATTGTTCATTCTTTGGCTACCTTCACTCATGCACCACTGCTTCTACTTTTCTGTGGTCTATTTCTTTCTGTACAGCAGATTTATAACTAGCACAAGGCAAAGGAACTTTGCCCTGAGGTGTCAAAATAGGTGCTTACTTCTTGACCTCCTACTGCCCTTTGGTTGTCAATGGCCCATGCCATTGCTACCCTCCCAGGCTCTCCTCCCCATCTTGAAAGACATGATTTCCTTTGAAACCTTTGAGGGGATTTAGAGATTAGAGTCTGATCACCCCCCTCTCAGTGTGATTGAATCCACAGTTGAACTATCCTCTGTACCCATGCCACCTTTTCTTCTGTTCTCCTCTGGCCAAGTATTTTCACCACAGTTGAAAATATTCCCAACTGTAGTCTTGAGAGAGTATCCTCCCTGCAGGTTCTTGACGTATTTCTTCAGTTAGTCCCAGGATAAGACTCCCAGTCCTCTGTGTCATGTCATCCCTGTATTGTTGAAATAATGTATTTTTAATCATCTATTCTTAAAACAAATCTGTTAAGATAATTGCATATAGCACTGAGGGGTGCTCTCCTTTATATCCTGGGAGGCTGAACCAGACTGTTCAAGACTCCCTCACCTGAGACCTGAATCAGTTTAACTCCTTAGTTAGTTTAACTCTTTTACTAGATACGTTAGAGATCAAATATATACAATAAAAGGTAAACATTGTTTGAAGCCCATCTAACTTGCCAAATTGCTGTGTGAGTCAAGTTAGGGCTCCGACAAGGAAGTCTTCCCTATCTGTATTGTAGGGGAGACTATGGAGCACCATTAGTATGGTACCACACTAATCATTATAATAACATTAATGGTCCATGTATTTAAAATATTCCCAAGCTTTTCGAGTCAACTATTTCCGGAATTGAAAGAGGTCATTGGTATTCAATTCAACTTAATTCAATTCAGCAAACATTTATTAAGTGTGTACTATGTGCAAGGCACAAGTGCTAAGTGGTGGAAATAAAAAGACAAAAACAAAATAGTCATTGTGCTCCAGAGCTTACAGTCTGTGTGTGAGTGAGTGAGTGTGGTGTGTGTGTGTGTGTGTGTGTGTGTGTGTGTGTGTGTGTGTAGGGAGAAAAAGAGTGCACATGAGGAGGTGGTCACCATGTGCACAGATAAATAAATACCAAACACACACAAAGTCAACAAAAAGTAATTTTTTCAGGAAGAATACCAAAAACTAGAAAGACAATGAGAGATCTTATGTTTCATCACATTTTTAAAGAACTTCTTTTATTTTTTAAAAAATTTATTTAGTATTTTATTTTTCCACAGTTACATATGCAAACAATTTTTAACATTTATTTTTAAAACTTTGAGCTTCAAATTATTTCCTTTCCTCCCACCCCACCCTATTTCTTATTGAGAAAGTGAGCAATTTGATACAGGTTATAAATGTGTAGTCATGCAAAACATGTCCATAATAGTAATGTTGTGAAAGAAAATATAGACCAAAAAAAATCCTTCAAGAAAAATAAAGTAAAAAAAGAAGTGTGCTTCAATCTGTATTCAGACACCATCAGTTCTTTCTCTGGGGATGGATAGCATTTTTCATCATAAGTCCTTCAGAGATGGCTTGGATCATTTATTGATGAGAATAGCTAAGTCATTCACAGCTGATCATCTTATAATATTGCTGTTATTTTATACACAGTAAATTTCACTTTGCATCACCTCATGTAAGTCTTTCTGGATTTTTCTGAGAGCATTCTCCTCATCATTTTTTATAGCATAGGAGTATGATCACATACCACAATTTGTTCAGCCATTATCCAATTGGTGGGCATCCCTTCAATTTCCTATTCCTGGCCCCAGAAAAGATTTGTTATAAATACTTTTGCACATAAGGGTCCTTTTCCTTTTTTTTTTTTAATCTCTTTTGGGATGCAGACCTAGTAGTATTGCTAGGTCAAAGGATATGCATGGTTTTATAGCTCTTTGGGCATACTTCAAAATTACTCTGCAGAATGGTCGAATCAGTTCAGAACTCCAGCATCAGTGACTTAATGTCCCATTTTTCCCACATCCCCTCCAACATTTGTCATTGTCCTTTTCTGTCCCATTGGCCAATATAATAGGTATGAAGTAGCACCTCCAAATTGTTTTAATTTGCATTTCTCCAATCAATAGTGAGTTAGAAATTTTTTTTCATATGACTACAGATAGCTTTGATTGCTTCATCTGAGAACTGTTCATATCTTTTGATCATTTATCAGTCAGGGAATGGCTCCTATTTTTTTTTTTTATAAATTTGACTCAGTTCTCTACATGTTTGAGAAATGAGGCCTTCATAAGAGAAACTTGATTTCAAATCTTTTCACAGCTACTATTTCTGACTACATTTCCCTAAATCCTATTCCACACACTTGTTTATTCTATTTTCTCTCTCCTTTCACCTAGTCCCTCGTCAAAAGTTTTCCTTCTGACTACTGCCTCCCCTAGTCTGCCATCCCTTTTATGAGGCCCCCCTTCTTCTCCTCCTACTTTACTGTAAGGTAAGATAGTTTTCTATGCCTAATTGAGTGGGTATGTTTGAGCCAATTCTGATGAAAGTAAGGCTCACTAATTCCCTTTACCTCCCATATCTTCCCCTCCACTGTAAAGGCTTTTTTCCTGACTCTTTTCTGTGAGATAATTTACCCTATTCTATTTCTTTCCTAGTACATTCCTCTCTTATGTTTAATTTTGTTTTGTAGATATCATTCCTTCATATTCAACCTGCACTTGTGCCCTCTGTCTATATATGTATTCCTTCTAACTGCCCTAATTATGAAAAGTTCTTATGAGTTACAAGTATCATCTTCCCATGTAGGAATGTAAACACTTTAACTTTATGATTTCTCTTTTCCTTTTTACCTTTTTATGCTTCTCTTGAGTCTTGTATTTGAAAGTCAGATTTTCTATTCAACTCTGGTCAATTCATCAAGAATCCTTGAAAGTCCTCTATTTCATTGAATAACCATTTTCCCCCTGAAGGATTATACTCAGTGTTGCTGGGTACTCTTGGTTGTAATCGTAGTTCTTTTGTCCTCCAGAATATCATACTTAAAGACCTCTGATACTTTAATGCAGAAGCTGCTAAATCTTGTGTTAGCCTGACAGTGGCTTCACCATACTTAAATTGTTTCAGCAAGTGGCTGCTTGAAATATTTTCCTTTTAACCTAGCAGCTCTGGAATTTGGCTACAATATTCCTGTGAGTTTTCATTTTGGGATCTCTTTCAGTAGGTGATTGGTGGATTCTTTCAGTTTCTATTTTACCTTCTGGTTCTAGAATATCAGGACAGTTTTCCTTGATAATTTTGAAAGATAATGTCTGGGTCCTTTTTTTTTTTGATCATGGCTTTCAGGTAGTCCAATAATTTTAAAATTCTCTCTCCTGGATCTATTTTCCAGGTTAGTTATTTTCCATTAAAATATTTTATTGTCTTCTATTTCTTTTGCATGCTTTTGGTTTTGTTTGTTTGTTTCGGGATTTCACATAAAGTCATTAGCTTCCCTTTGCTCAATTCTAATCTTTAAGGAATTATTTTCTTCAGTGAGCTTTTGGACCTCTTTTTCCATTTGGCCAATTCTGCTTTTTAAGGAGTCTTCTCCTCGTTGGCTTTTTGTACCTTTTTTTTACTATTTGATTGAATCTGCTTTTTAGGGTATTATTTTCCTCAGTATTTTTTTTGTCTCCTTTGCCAGGCTATTGACTCTTTTTTCATGATTTTCTTGCATCACTTTCATTTTTCTTCTCAATTTTTCCTCTACTTCTCTTATTTGAATTTCAAAATTCTTTTTGAGTTCTTCCATGGCCTGAGATAAGTTCATATTTTTCTTGGAGGCTTTGGATGTAAGAACTTTGACTTTATTATCTTCTTCTGAGCATATATTTTGATCTTCCTTGTCACCATAGCAACTTTCTATGGTTAGAATTTTTTTTTCTGTTTTTTGATCATTCCCCAAGCCTCTTACTTGACTTTTCACTTTTTTGTTAGAGTAAAGCTCTGCTTCCAGGTTGAAGGGCACATGTCCCAAGCTTCAGGAGTTTTGTGTAGCTTTTCAGAGATACTTCTAGGGACCTGTAAGTTTTCACTTCTTCCAAGCTGGTATGACTTAAGGAGAGGTATTTACTACTCTACAGGCCTGTGCTCTGGTGTGTGAGTGACCACAAACACTCTTTTCTGCCCTGGAACTGTGAAGAGGGTTCCTGCTCCACTGTGGCTGCAAGCTTTTGTGTGCTACTGTTCCTCTTTGCCCTATGACTGCTACCCAGGACTGTAGAGTAAGAGTAAAGCAACAGAGTCCTGCCCCTAGTGCTGGCAAAGAGACCCCTGCAATCTCCTTTTGACCAGTTGTTCAACCCCACTACTCTCTGTGGGCTAAGAGCTCTGGAAGCAGTTGCTGATACTGTTGTGGCTGAGTCAGTGGCTCCCAAGGCCTGCTCCTAATTAGCCAGGGTTGGGGCTGTGCTGGTGCAGCCTATGCTGGACAGCATTCCTCTCTCACCCCCTAACATAGATATGAATGAAGTCCTTTACTGATGCCCTGAAATTCAATGGGATTGAGAGCTTGGGATAGGAGAGGAGCTTTTCCTGCATGCCAATAAGACAAGTTCACATAAAAGCGTACAGATTAAAGAAAATAACCAGTCATTGCTTTTAACTCCCTCTTAGATTATAGGCTCACTGAGAGCAGAGTCTAAGCATGGTTTTTCTTTGTATACTTCATGCTGCCTAATAGAATAATGCATAGGGAAATCTACCCAATTTGTAGAGCTTCATACCTCTCTTCTGGCCATCATGGGGCCACCTACTTTCTCTCTATCAGAGTTGGTTCCAATACTCCTACTTACTTCCACAGGTCTAAAGTTCCAGAAAAAGTCAATCACCACATTGTTAGACTCAAATTCTTTCAGAGTCCTAGGCATAACCCCACCCACTATTATAGTTCTTGAACCTCCTCTAATAAATATATATTTACTCAACCAGTTACTCAAAACAACGTCACTTTTAGATCTTAATATAATGATTTGCTTAGTAATAAGGCAAAAAATATTATGAGTATTTAGATATTAAAGCAGATATATAAATAATAAATACCTTGCAATACCAATATATTAAATATCTGTGTGAAAGAGAGGACACACAATTACAGGGAATCATTAGTGATGATAACCTGTGTTCAGAGTAACTTATGATTCTAGAATTGTAAATCCTTGATTAATGCAGCTTTTCTGTCACTAAGTAAAGTTGATCCATGTTGGGCCTGTCATCCCAGATGCCTTCTCTAGCTGGTCTGCTAAGTGACTTCTTTGATTTTTTTTTCCAGTCTTTCCCTCTGTTCAATCAACTTACTTATCAACAGCAACTCCATTATGTATCACTTCCATCTTCAGCCTTAGCTGATGGAATTTTGAAATCTGTCCTTTCTCTATCTTCTCTTTTAAACCAAATAAATTATATTTGTTCCATGATCATAAATTTGTTCTCACATGCATATTTCCCTAGCATATAACAGCTTGTCACATTAAGCAAGTATTTGTCTCACTAAGCAAAAATTATTTGTCTCAGAACTCTGCACACTCAACTTTCCACAACTGTCTCTCATAGAAATTTTTTTCTTAGAACACTGAGCAAAGCAGACTTACTTCAAAGCAAACCTTAAAGGGATAATATATTACATTAGTACAAAACCATATTCACAGTATGTACTTAACAAATATTTACTAAATTGAATTAAATTGAATTTATATTTGTTTGTAGCATATTCTAAACTCTTTGAAATGCATTATCTCATTGATGTAGTCTAGCAGTACTATATTCCATCCCCTATAGCACATGGAGACAGGGACAAGAAATCATTTAAAATAACTAACATCTCCTCCATGAGCATCACCTCCCCTGTGATGTCAAAGGGATTGTGACATCCCTGTGAGCTCAATATTCTAGCTTACTAATGATTGGCATATTCAAAAGGGGTCTGTTGGTGAATTTTTAAAAAAGGCTGTAACTCACTTTGACTTTCTGAGTGTGGTGTGCTGAATGGCTAGTGTGTTGGGCTTAGACTTGGAGTTGGGAATGCCTGGGTTCAAATCCTGTCTCTGATTTAATATGTATGTGGTCTTGAATAAGTGATTTAACTTCTTTGTGCCTCAGTTTCCTCAGTTGTGAGTGGAGGGGGTTGAGCTCAATAAGTTCTAAAATCCCTTTCAGTTCTATCTTTGTGGTCTTATAATCTATTTCTTCCTTTTATCATGTCTGACCTAGCCTTAAGTTCAAGGCAAGTCTAGTTTTCCTTGAAGTATCACATACATTGTTTTATATGTACTATACAGAAATAGATATCTAAGACACTGGGTGCCAAGAAAGGTTTATTGGCATGTGTATCTTGTATTCTTTTATGTATGTGCCAGATATATGAACTAGAACTGTAATGTCATTGTAGAGGGAACATACTGGTGAGGAAACTCTGTACCAGTGTAGTTGAGCATCTTCTCTGCATTTGTAGCATTGTGGAGTCAACTAGAGCGTCAAAGCATTAAGTAACTTAGCCAGGATCACAAAATCCATATATATTAGAGGCAAGACTTGAATCCAGGTTTTCCGCATTCCTGGTTCACTCATTAGTCACTATGCCATATTGTCTCTACAATTGTTTGCAAATTATTAATAAATCTTTTAGATTTATAGATGAAGGAGAAGCTATGCTTTTATTTCTTGAGGTCTAGAACTTTAATAATTTTCACAAATAATACAGGGAAGCAAGCTACTGTGAGCTTAGGCATTGGAATAGCTGAGGGTGGGTGACCTTGTTTCACTTTGTGACCCTCCTTAGAAAACATTTCAGCCTCTAAAGGTTGAGTTTTACTTCATTTCATATTATTCTAAAATTTTCAAATTTGCATTAATTTTAAATATTTGTGCAGAGAATTGGAGCAAATCTCAGAAAATGGTACAAATAGAGATAATAGAATAAAGGGATGCACTTTGTGCTATGGTGAATCAACCTCACACCAGGAATGGAAAAACCATTTCTCTACTCCAGGAAACCACTTTGGCATGTCAAGATTGCTTCAGATACACAACTTTCTTTAATACCAAAGGGATATGTTTCTGTATTATTTATGAAGAGAAAATAAACGTGACTGTTTATGGGCAAAGAGGCAGTGGTTATATAACATTGTTTCTGCAGCTTCTGTGCACACTCCTACATTCGGCTGTGTTGCCTCTTTTCATCTTGTTTTTGGCAACTCCATCTTAAAAACTCCTCACAATGGAACAAGTTAGTGGAGGGTCATAAAAAGACATTTTATGGCTTTGAAATTCTAATGAAACTAGAGAAAATTACACTTAGAAAAGGAGCTGTGAATATGGAACAAGAACAGGCATTTCTCTGGGTAAGAAGACCTAACAGAGTACCATTTTGTGACTCCTTACATCTATTTCTGAAATTGATAGTAGCCTTTAGGTATGAAATGCAAGAATCTTTTCTATTTTAACAATACAAAGTTTCCAATAGAGTCTGAAAATCAACACTATACTAAGCAAATACCACTTTCATTATATTAAGGCACTTTATTTAAAACAAGACGAAGGCAATCAGCAAGAGAGACCACTATTTTGGTTTATCTTTAAAAAAAAAAAGCAATGCAATCGCACCACTGTTTTATAGTGGTTCATCTATTATAGTAGGGATTATATGACCAAAAATAACAGTTTAGTCAGAATTACTTGGCCAAGTTTGCTGATCCACTTCCTCCATTCAAATTCTTTTATTTTGAATTGTTCAGAAGTGGATGGGATGCAATAAATGGTAAGAAAGGGAGGATTCACAATTGGAGGTTAGAGAGCAAGATACTTAGAAGGCCCAGTCTATTGAGAACAGAATAGATTTATAAGCCTTTAAACACTGTGTACTGTGTAGTTTATAATAAGTTTCTTGTGGCCATATTAAATAAAACTCCAAGTTAAAGATGCTTTTAGATGATGATTAATGTGACTGTACAATTACATTTTATATTTTTGTACATTCATACCAGGTTGCCTAAAGGGTATGGAAGGATAGACATATACCTGTGTGCAGACCTGGATTCCTGGGATGGGAGCTCAGCTCAAGTCAGCCAGGCTTAAGATCAAAGCAAGCAAATTCCATTAGATTTGCCAAGACAGTGTCCTTAAAGGACCTGCTTACCCTGCACTTGCCCAAACTCATCCATCTCCCATAACAATTATCCCACCCTACCTGCCATGGTCCATGATGGACTGGGGAACAGATGAAAAATGGAAAATGAAGCAATCAGCTAGTCTTGTGGGTTATAGTTACCTTAGAATTTGGAAGTGGAAGAGGCCATAGGAAAATGGTTAATGCAGGGGGAGGATTATTTGGTTGAGATGTACTAGAAGGAAGGAGCTATTAGGAATATAAGGCCCCATGTGACCACAGCATATCAGGTCAGGTTGTATTAGTGAAATGGTCCTGATCCCTGTACCTGTGCCAGGAGATGAGGGAAATAAAGCTTGGTTGCCAAATCACAGATGGCTTAGATCTTTATCCATATGTTGCAAAAAAAACTGACCCTCTGTAGAAAGTGTAGGGAAATTATGGCAAAATTAGGCTTACACCTGACCTTAGTCTATATAAAAAAATATATTTTAAACCATCACATATTCTGGGCTTAATTGCACATATTTGTTATAAGTGAGGCTTCTGTTACTGGTTGGTGGGAGAATAACGGGGAAATGGAAAGATATGGTTTTTTTTTTTAAGAATAGCAACATACTACATTTAAAGAAATGAAATCATCAAAACATAGAGATAATAGAAGTTAGAGATTCTGGTTCTGAGTCATAACTCTATCACTGTTACTAATAATACCTGGGGCAAATCAGTTGAACACCTTGGGCCTTGTTTTCTTCATCTATAAAAAAATGAATGGAGCAGGTTGGATGAAATGATTATATGGTCTTTCTGACTCTAAATCTTATGAGGCTATAAATATTTACATCTTACATATTTCTAAAAGTCTGAATAATAAAATTTAAAAAGTTAAAACACTCTCATTTTCTACTACCCACCCAAATTAATAAATAATCTATGAAAATGATAATTTAAAAACAAACAGTAGGAAACAGAGAGTAATCTGTCATTTTGGATATTTTATATTTTACAGGTATTCTATTTTTTGTTTTATGTTCTGTTAGCATATTACTGTGCTCTGATTCTTCTTTTCATTTCATCTCATTTTGTTGTGGTTTCACTTTGCTTATTTGATATTTTATTAATTTTATTTTCTAAATGTTTCTTTTTTAATCAGGATGGCTAAAGGTTATCAATTTTATTGGTCTTTTCATAGAACCAGCTTTTAGTATTATCAGGATTTCTATACTTTTTTACTTCTAGTTTATCTATTTCTCTTCTAATTTTTAATATCTCCTCTTTTGTGTTAAGTGGTATAGTGAATAGTGATGGGCCTGGAGTAAGGAAGATTCATCTTCTTGAGTTCAAATCTGTCCTCAGGTACTTAGTAGCTGTGTGACCCTGGGCAAGTCACTTAACCCTATTTGTCTCAGTTTCTTCATCTGTAAAATGAACTGGAGGAGGAAATGGCAAACTTCTTCAGTATCTTTACCAAGAAAACCCTAAAAGAGGTCATGAAGAGTCAGACATGACTGAAATCAACTGAACAACAACAATAATAATAGTAACAATTTTTGTGTTTATTTTAGGTTTGATCATTAGTTGGCTTTCTAATGTTTTTTAAAAAAAACATATCCAAGTCATTGATCCTTACATTTTTCTCTTTTTTTTTTCCTAAATAGTATTTTATTTTTCTCCAATTACATGCCAAGGAAATTTTTAGCATTCATTTTTACAAGATTTTGAATTCCAAGTTTTTCTCCCTCCCTCACACCCCTCCCTTCTTCTGAAAATGGTAAGCAGTTTGATATAGTTTATATATGTGCTATCATGTAAAACATATTCCCATATTAGTCACAGTTGTGAAAGAAAAAAAATATCAAAAGAAAAAAAAATGAGAAAGAATAAAGTGAAAAATTGTTCTTCAAGCTGAATTCAGAGTCCATCAGTTCTTTATCTGTATGTAGATAGCATATTGAATTGTGAGTCCTTTGTATCTGTCTTGGATCATTGTGTTGCTGATAAGAGCTGAGTCATTCATACTTGATTATCACACCATGTTGCTGATATTGTGTACAATGATTTCCTAGTTCTGCTCATTTTACTTTGCATCATTTTTGTACAGTTCTTTCCAGGTTTTTCTGAAATCTGCCTATTCATCATTCCTTATTGCACAATGATATTCCATTACATTCATATCTCACAGCTTGTTCAGCTATTTCCTAATTGATGGGTATCATCTCCATCTCCAGTGCTTTTCCATCACAAAAAAGGGCTACTATAGATATTTTTGCACATGTAGATCCTTTTCCCTTTTCTGTGATCTATTTGGGATATAGACCTAGTACTGGTATTGCTGGATCAAATGGTATACACAGTTTGGCTGCCCTTTGAGCATGGTTCCATGCTCTCCAGAAAGGTTGGATCAGTTCACAACTCCACCAACATTAATGTCCTAATTTTCCCACATCCTCTCCAAAGCTTATCATTTTCCTTTTTTGTTATGTTAGCCAAGCTGATAGGTGTGATGTGGTATCTCAGAGTTGCATTAATTTGTATTTCTCCAATCATAAGTCACCCCTTATGTCCAAATCATGCAACCATTTTGATCTTATCTTTGTACATGCTGTGAGATGTTGGTCTGTACCTAGTTTGTGTCCTATTGTTTTCCAGCTTTTCCAGTACTTCTCATCAAATAGTGACTTCCCAAAAGCTAGGTTCTTTGGGTTTATCAAACACTAGGCTACTATTGTCATTGACTACTGTGTCTTGAGTACTAAACCTATTCCACTGATAATTTGGATGTTATACCACTTAGTACTGGTATTGCTTCATTTTCTGTGGTACCTTTTAGCAAGATGTACTTTCCACCCTTATCTCTTTTAATTAGATCTATTTTTTGCTTTTGCTTTGTTTGAGATCAGGATTTCTACCCCTGCCCTTTTCACTTCAGCTGAAGAAAAATGGATTCTATTCCAGCCCCTTACCTTTACTCTGTGTGTGTCTCTCTGCTTCGAGTATGTTTCTTGTATACAACATATTGTAGGATTCTGGTTTTTGAACCACTCTGCTATCTGTTTCCATTTTATGGGAGAGTTCATCCCAATCACATTCACAGTTGTGATTACAAACTATATATTTCCCTTCATCCTATTTTTCCTCCTGTTTTTCCTTTCTCTCCTTTCACCCTTTCCCTTCTCATCAGTGTTTTGCTTTTGTCTACCACCTCCCTTGATCTGTTCTCCCTTTTGTCAGTCCCCAAACTCCTCTTTACTTGATCTCCTCCCCTCATACTTCCATGCTGGGTAAGATAGATTTCTATCTTCAACTGATTGTGTATATTATTCCCTCTTTGAGACTGCACTGATGAGAGTAAGGTTCAAGTGATGCCCATTGCCCATATTCCCATCTTCTCCTCCCCTGCAATAGGTCTTCTGCATCTCTTCATGTGAAATAATTTACCCCATTCTACTTCTCTTCCTTCTGCTTCCATTGTACTTTTTTTCTTCATTCCTTAATTTTTTTCTGTCATTCCCTCAAATTCACCTTACATCTGTATTCTGTCTATGTATATGTCTTCTAGCTATACCATTAGTGATACAATTTTTAAGGATTTCAAGCATTACTTCCCATGTAGGGAAGTAAGTAGTCTAGCTCTATTGAATCTCATATGTTTTCTTTCATTTTTTAACCTGTTTACGCTTCTCTTCAGTCTTGATATTGTAGATCAAATTTTTGGTTTAGTTCTGGTCTCCTCCTTATAAAAGCTTGAAAGCCGTCTATTTCATTGAATGACCATTTTTCCCCTTGGAGTATTAAGCTAAATTTTGTTGGGTAAGTGATTTTTGGTTGTAGTCCTAGATCTTTTGCCTTCCAGAATATAATGTTTCATGACCTCTGATCTTTAATGTTGCAGCTGCCAAGTCCTGTGTAATCCTGACTGCGACTCCCCAATATTTAGACTCTTTCTTTCTGGCCATTTGTAGTATTTTTTTCCTTGACCTGATAGTTCTGAAATTAGGCTATAATATTTCTTGGATGTTTTATTTTGGGATCTCTTTCCTGAGGTGATTGGTGAGTTCTTTCAATGCCTATTTTGCCCTCTGGTTCCAGGACATCAGGGCAGTTTTTCTTGATTGTTTCTCAAAAGATGCTGTCCAGGCCTTCCTTTGGATTATGGCTTTCAGGTAATCCATTGATTCTGATATTGTTTCTCCTTGATCTATTTTCCAGGTCAGTTGTTTTCACCATGCAGTATTTTATGTTTTCTTCCATTTTTTCATTCTTTTGAATTTTTTTGATTCTTGATGTCTCATAGAGTCATTAGATTCCACTTGCCTAACTCTAATTTTTACCGTGTTGTTTTCCTCAAGTAGATTTTGTGCTTTCTTTTCCATTTGTCCAATTCTACTTTTTAGGCAGTTTTCTAACCTGTTGAGTCTTTTTTGCATAATTCTCTTGCATCACTGTCATTTCTTTCCCCCATTTTTCTTCTACCTCTCTTACATGATTTTTAAGTTCCTTTTTTGAGTTCTTCCATGAGTTCTTCCTGAACATGAGACCTCTTCTCATTTCTCTTTGGGGTTTTGCCCATTGGTGTTTTGACATTGCTATCCTCTTCTGAGTTTGTGTCTTAGTCTTACCTATCACCATAATTACTTTATGTGATCAGATTCTTTTTTTGGTTGTTTGTTGCTCATCTTTTTGGGGCCCTTGTCCCTTTTTTTAAAATTTGAGCTCTGCTCCCAGGGTGTCTCAGGCCTTTTATGCCAGTAGTTACCTGGTTGTTTACCTGGTGCTGTGCTGATGTTGCCCTGAGGTCCAAAGAGGACCCTCAAGTCTGGTGTTGTGCTGAGGGGTGGGTGTGGGGAGTGGCTGGCAGTGCTGGAGGCTGTAGAGCTCTGGCAGCTTACCTAATACTGAGCTAGGGTCTTAATGTTGATGTCTGGCATGTGCTGAGGCCTGGAGGGATACTTATGTGTTTCTGTAGAGCTACACTGAAGCACTTGGCAGTCTGGCCTCTAGAGGCTGCCTGTTTGCCCATAGCTGTGCTGAAGGATGCCTGTTTGTGAGGGGCTGTGCTGAAACACTTGGCCATTCTTGGGGGTTGTAATCCTCTGATTCTCCTGGCTGTGCTAAAGCATGTGACGGTTCTGGTGTTGGCATTTTCCTGCTTCACCACACTGAGGCTCAGGATCTCCTGCTGGTTTGCTTAGGTGGGGCTTGATGCTGGCTTGTTGGGAAGCTTCCTCTCCTGGACTGTGTTTCTCCTTTTCCCCAAGTGAGATGAACTGTTCATTCTGATCTTCTAAGCCTCTTGGGCCAAAAGATCATTTTACCTTATCTTTTTTGCTGGTTCTGCTGCTCCAGGAGTGTCCTGCAGTGCTATTTTATGGGTTTTTTGGAGGTGAACGTGGAAGAGTCACAGTGATTTACTGCTTACTCCACCACCTTGACTCCCAGAAGTCCCAATCTTTACATTTTCTATTTTGTTAATGTATATTTGAAGGCTTACATCCTACATATTTTTGTACAATGTTTCATTATTTTTGTTTTCTTATACATTATTAATTATTTCTAATTGTTTCTAATTTATTCTTTGATCAGCTTATTATTTAGTAGTTTATTTAATTACTACCAAGATAAAGAATTTGTATCAAAGGTAAATCTAACTCCAGGTCTTCCCCTCCCAAATTGAATTTTTTTTTTTTTGGCTAGGTAAAAGGGTTCATTTTTGGCGTCCTTTCTTACCTATCCTTAATCTCTGAGTGGGTATTTCCTCACACTAACTGAGACCTGGGAAAGACCTTAGCTTTAAAAGGTCAAGGTCTGACATTGCATCCAGAGCCATCTCTAGTCATCCTGATCTGCATCTTGCCAGGGTCCAGATGACTCTGGAGGAGCAAGTGAGGCTGGTGACTTTGCACAGCCCTACCAAACTTAAATCCAATTCACTTGCAAGTCAAATCATCACCTTCCTGATGTCATTGGCCCTCTTCAAGAACAAAAGACAAGCAACCACAAGTGAGATGAAGGAGAATGAGGAGTTGAAAATGATACTGAGGCTGTGAATTGGGTGAATAGAAGAATAGTGATGATGATAAAAGGATTTACATAGGAATTAAGGTTTGCAAAGCACATTGCACATATTGTTTCCTTTTATCCTTAGCACAACCCTGTGTAGGTGCTATTATTGTCTCCATCTTGCAGATGAGGAAACTGAGATGCAGCCCCAGAGTCCATAGGTGTCACTCTGAGGGATACCAGGTGAATTCACAAGATGGTCTGGGAGGAGACATGGGTCCATTGAAGTAGGAAGGTAGCTATCTTTCAAAACAATGGTACCTACAGAGTTTATTCTGTGGGTGAACTACCCTGAGGGGCTGACACCAGGCTCTGAATGGGGGAGTTTGTGCACCTGCATGAGGGAAAGGACAGTATAGGAAAGATGTGGGGGAATAAATATGTATTGTATTGGAGACAAACCGTAGATTGGTGATAGAAGGGAAGGGTGGGATAAGACTCATCTTCCTACTCTAATTAGTTGATTGTACATCCCTTGGCACCAGGCCAAAGCCCTCCTTTGGGAGATCACTGTTCTGGAGAACTGGATAAGATTTCCATTTACCTTGGGCTGAAAGGAAGAAAATAAAAGCAGTAAAGACACAGAGATACAGCTTGTTTTGTTCTGATCTAATTCAAATGGGCCATATCTCTTTTTTATTTAATTACCACCAAGATAAAGAATTTGAATCAAAGGTAAATCCAACTCTTTCTAATCCTGTTTTTTTTTTTTGTTAACATTAGGGGGAGGAGGTTTCCAGGAATCTAGAGAATTGACTTCAGGAGAAGAATATTTTTTTCTTACTTTGGAGAGATTAATTAAGAGGTCAGTTTACCGTCAGTTAAACTCAACTTTATCAATCACTACAAGCCAGAGGCTATTCTAGGTAATGACTTGGAAGGAAACTGCTAGGTTCTCCTGTTACAAGGATTCTCACTTCATATTTGTCTTTTGGAGAAATCTCTTGGGGGACTGTCCCCAGACTGATAAGAGATTGTAATTTGGTACTAAATTACTTTGGGGAGGAAGAGAGAAGGCAGAGATCCATTGTTTAATCAGCTTGCCAGTTTTGCAAAAGGCTGCTTTAGTCTTTTCTTTTTTTTTTGTAATCTTTTGGTGGTGAATAAAGACTTTTCTCTTCAGCTTGAACTAATTTAAATATAAATACATATGCTTTTTTTTTTTTTGGCTAGGCAATAGGGCTAAGTGAGTTGCTCAGGGTCACACAGCTAGCAAGTGTTATGTATCTGAGGCCAGAGTTGAACTAGGTCCTCCTGAATCCAGGGCCGGTGCTCTATCCACTGCGCCACCTACCTGCCTCTCCATATGCTTTTTATATCAACCACTTAAATGTGTTGTTTTCGGGATATTTTCATCATGGCATTTGTCACCATACATAACAGTTAACTTAAAAAGGGATCTGATAGCTTGATGTCTTAGAATCACAGCTTGAAGGAAGATACACAGTAAGTCTATAGTGAACTTTTAGTGAGAAAACTGCCTATACCTATACAGTATCTAAAAATTTTTATTTTAGAGAATCTCCAGGGATACTGAGAGCTTTAGGGTGGCCTGGGGATAACCAATAAGCATGTGTCGAAGGGAGAACATGAACCCCGGTCTTCCTTATTTTCAGGCTTATTCTGCACTTATGCTGCCTCTCTCATTCTGCATAAGTTCATACTATCTTCCCAAGTTTCTCTGTTATCTTCCTAATTGTCATTTCTTGCTGCCCAATGGTAGATATTCCATTATGGTCTCATACCACCATTAGCTCCACCATTCACCAATTAATGGGCTCCTGTTTTGTTTCCAGTTGCTTGCTTGCCACTAAAACTGCTGCTATAAAAATTTTGGTTTGTATTCAGGAGTGTGCTGGTAAATGTTTGATAATAGACTCTCACAAAAAAGTGCACATGACACATTTGTAAGTTCAATCTGCACTATTATTAACATTTCTCCATTAATTGTCTAAATTTAGAAATCAACAAAACAATGAATTAAGCTGCTATTTATAGCATTTGCCAATTTCCCAGATATAAATGTTTACACTGAAAATTTAACTATAAGCTTCTTATATAGTTCAGCTGGCTCCAGCACACCATTGTATTTATGGGAAATTTCTTTTTGTTCTTGACCTCCTTGGGGAAATATCCCATAAATACAAAAGGTATGTAGTATTTCTTTTTGTTTTATTAAATAGTGTGTGTGGCTTTGTTTAAAAATTAGATGAACTAAGATTTGTGTGATAAGTAATAAAGAATCAATTTGACTTACTGAACTAACATTAAGGTAAAGCTAGAGTTAAGATTTCATATCACCTAGTTCTCAGAGAAGATATATACAAGTAACATTTTACTTTTCAGAGTTCTGAGAAGGTGTTGAAATTTACGTGGTAGGATAACAGTGAAACGTTCACATCAGTAAAGTAAACCACCTCCATTTATTATGCTTTTGGACTGGCTGTCCCGCAGGACTATAATGCTCTTGTTCCACCTCTGCCTCTTGGAAATCCTACCTCCCTTTAAGACTTAGTAAAAGTACCACCTCCTCTGTGAGGCTTTTCCAGATACCCCTCATCTAAACTCTGATATTACTTTGCAATTATTCTGAACATATTTTGTATTTCCTTGTCTGCATGCACTTTCATTTACATCAGTAGAATACAAACTCCTTGAAGGCAGGGAGTTTTTTTCTTCGTCTCTGTATCCCTAACTTCTATTAGAGTGCCTGACACCACAGTAAGTGTTTAATAAATATTTATTTAATGAATGATATTCAATCAATGAGTTGAAAAATAAATATACCCACATTCTGTATTCCTATATCTGAACTATACTCTAAGGAATTTGATGATAAGAAAAAAAACCTATCTATACAAACATAGTCACAGATGCACTATTTGTAATACCAAAAACCTAGAAACTAACTAGGTATACATTCATTGAATAACGTTGGAAAATATAGTACATGAATGGAATAGAATATTATTACATCACAATTTGTTTATTTGTTTACATGTTGTATCTCTGAGAAGAATATCTTCTCCTTGAGGATAGTGAAAATCTCATTTTGTCTATGTGTCTCCATCACCTAGCATAGTGCCTTGCAAATTATAGTCACTGAATAAATACTCATTGAATTGAATTTTAGTGCTCTATATGTGAGATGATAATTCAGTACCACAAGTATTTAGTGAATCTTTACTATGACCAAAGTATTGTCTTGATGCTGGGGATAACAAGACAAAAACAACAAACAGTCCCTGCCCCCAAGTGCCTTACCTTTAGCTGGGAGATTTAATGTGTAAACAAATGCATAAATAAATTTGTGATGGATAAAATGTGCAAGAGACATAGCTTCTAGGTAATTAATTGCTTTATTAATTTTTGCTAGCAGATAATTAATAAAAGGAGATCATTTGGCTGTCTGTCATAAACTGAAGACCCTTCATGAACCCACTCAATGTGTAAACATATGCCCTTGGAAGAGTAGGTGTTCCTAAGGGTGAAAATCAACTCTGATAGGTTAACAAGTAATGAATGAATGGATATTATAATGAGAGGTTGGCTTATTCTAATGAGGTCTGAGGGACATGACTCTGATCACTGTCTTAGTCAAAGAGACTTATTTATACCTATACCATTCCATTTAGCGTAATCTAGACAAAAGGAGGAATCCACTTCCATACAGATCTGTCTGACCAAAACACAATGGGCCAGAATCTACCAATTCACTTAAACGAGAATTTCTGTACCTTTTGATCATATCTAAGCTCTCCATCTCATTATAAGCCCTGTACTTCAAAGGCTGCCTGAATAATCTACAGGAGCTGATTTCTGAATGGGGAAATAGAAAAGGGGAAAAATTTAGTCCTAACTCAATAATTGGTTGTTAATATAAGGGAGAAATAATCATTTATCTCAAATTCAAGATTGAGAAGGAGGAAAGAAGTAATAACCAGTTTTTGTTACATAGAGTTTAAGGTATACAGAACCCTTTATAAATATCATCTCATTTTATCCTTACAACAACCCTAGGTGAGATAGGTAGTTTTATTATTATTCCTAATTGTATAGATAAAGAAAATGATGCAAACAGACATTAAGTAACTTGCCCAGGGTCACACAGTTTAGTAAATGTCTAACTCTGAATTTGAGCTCAAGCCTTCCTGAAAACAGGCTTAGTGCTCTATCTACTATACCACCTGGCTACCTCTAGGATACATTGAATATGGAAAGGCTGTCAGTAGAAGCTAGTGTGTAAGTTTTGAAGGAAATGAGAGTTTTCATGAAGAAAGAAGGGAGAACACCCAAGCCTTTGAAAATGTACCTGAACTAGGGTTTTAGCAATAAGAGCTAGAAAGAAAGAGACAGATGTGATCATTACTTGCCCAGAGTAGATGAGATACCTAAGGCAGAGAACACCACGAAAGCACACCACAATGTTCAGTGCTATAAAGACATCTGATGGTTTACAGGGAAAAATGTGTTCAGTCTGAGGTAAATTTGCAATAATAGCAATGGACATATTTCCTCAGAATCTCTTTCAAGGGAACACTTAAGCCCTCAGCTGAATAATGTTATTTTCTATTCAACCACAATGACAATTAGATCTCTGCAGAACAACTTAATTTTTGCTCCATGAGTAGCCATGTGAAAAAGTATTTGCAACAAACAGATAGCTTTCAAGCTACAAATTTGCCTTGCATCATCGCTAAAATATTTAGTCATAGTACAATGTGTTTCTCCTTTTTTAGTCCAGATAATAAAAAAGGGATTTTTCTTGCTCAATATGTAGGAGGGAATTTTTTTTTCCATTCATTTCAAAATTCAAATATTGTTTACCCTACTTATGGGAGAAAATATCAGATTGGTAAGGGAAAAATCCAGGAATTGGAGGAAAAATGTACACTTCTGCTATATTTTTTAATCCAATGCTGCTAGACAATCTTACAGATGGTATTTCAAAATCAGAAGGGTAGCAAGAATGCTATTCCACCACTATATCCTGCTTTGGGACCTCCAATGTTTATCAATAACCCACTTTCCAAAAATGCATTAGAATGCAATGAAAAGCGTATGTCCATGGAGTCTGAAGGACTAGTTTGCAGACCTGGTTCTAACACTTACTATTACTAGAAATATTAATAGATCACATTTAAATATCACTTTAAGATTTACAAAATGCCATTCTTACAATCACCTTTTGAGGTGACCAAGGCAACTATTGTTGTTCCTATGTTATCAATTAATCAATAAACATATATTTTATGCCTACTTTTCTGCCAGGCACTGTGTTAAGTATTGAGGTTACAAATGCAAAGAAAGAGAGAAAGAAAGAAAGAGAGAGAGAGAGAGAGAGAGAGAGAGAGAGAGAGAGAGAGAGAGAGAGAGAGAGAAGGAGAGAAAGAAAGTCTTTGCTCTCAATAAGTTTACAATCCAATGGAGGAAGACAACACTCAAAAGGAAGCTGAAAAGCATGGGGAGGGGCAGAAGGTACTAGATGCAGAACCATGGTGGATTAAGTCCTAAAGTAGTACATCCAGCTGAAAAGTGAAGGGATGCTCAGAGCTAAGCTCATTAAGTTCCCTCAGTAAGTGGAAGTTCTGGAGTTCATGTTTTTACCTTCTAATCAGAGGGACAGACGGTGATATAATACAGTCTCAAGGCTAGTAGAATCTTGAAGGATGATGAGGTTTTCTGAATGAGCTTCCTAAGGCAAGGAGGAAAAGTCAAGAAAAGTCCCAAACTAGTACAACCAGGATACAGAAGAAGAAAGTGAGGTTCAGAGTAGTTACATGTTTTCCCCATGGTCACACAGTTCAGAAAGGTATGAGTTGGGAATTAAACCCAAGGTTTTTGACATAGTGCATGACTTTGTGACTAAGATCATTCTCCTATTTATCTCTACCTCCTGTCATTCTGCATATCACCAGACAGGAAGAACACAAGCTGTTGGCATGGAATCAGAGCATTCAAATTTCTCCCATTAATCTGCAAGCATTTGTGAAGTACTCATCATATGTAAGACAATATGCCAAATGCTGGAGATAGAAAGACAAAACAAAATCTAGCTTCTGTCTTCAAAAAGCTTGTATAAACTTACATTTTGGGAATCAAGATCAGGACACTATTTTTTAAAATTAGAGCTGGAAAAAGTAGAATAAGTTGCCTGAAGAGGTAGAGGGTAGATTCAATCACTTGTTGAATATGTTCTTCTGTTTATGCATTGGACTAGATAGCCCTTTAAACTCTCAAATTCTATGATTTTGAGGATTTTAAGTCACTTAACCTCTGCCTTCCTGGGGTGTCCTGGAGAAAGTACTTTGTTAATCTTTGGAAGATATATAAATGTAAGTAATTATTAATTGGGAAGAGGTGTTCTAGATGGAAGTAACTGGGGAGGTCTTATGAAGGAGATGGTACTCAGATATCAAAGGAAAGTTCTAGTGTAGGTAGAAATATGAGGTGAGTCCTTGTTTAAGTGTGCAAATATTCATAGGCAGGAGAATAGAGAACATACTCAGGGAATGGTTAGTAGTGCTGTAAGCCAGACAGGGCTCATTGTGTTCTACAGTATTTCTTATGACTCATTCCTTGGTCACCATTAGTTAGCTCACCTCTCCCTGATTTCTTTTATACCCTGTACACATTCTCATTGGTAATATATGGTACTATACAGTTGCTATAAACAAGAAGTCCCTTCTGAGACCTTATTCTTGCTCTTGGATTGATGGGATATTTGGTTCATAGATCAGATTTCTACTCACACAAAACAGTGCTTTGCCAAAAGTCATTGATTTACCCAGTTAATAATTAGTGTAATCAGAAACTACCTAGGGAGAATCAGACTGGTGGAGGGGTGTGGGGAAAATGATCAGGGCAAGGGTTTTGACTTAGGGTCCATCAACTTTTTAAAAAAGATGTTTTGATAATTATATTTCAATATAATTGCTTTGTGATCCAATATATTTTTATTTTTCCATTTAAAAACATTATTCTGAGAAGGGGTTCACAGTATTCACCACAACACCAAAGAAGTCTATGACATCCAGAAAGGGCCACAAAATCCTAATTAGAGGATCTACGTTCAAGTCCTGACCTTGCATGTACTAATTTTGTGACCTGAGGTAAGTAAATTAGCCCTCTATGCCTTTGTTTCCACATCTGAAAAATGCAGAGGAAAGATCAGACCTCTCAGGTCATTTATAGCTCTAAATCTATTATCCTATGAAAATGTAGGCTTCATAAGGTTTGGCACTGTGTGATATCTAAAATTTGCATCTTGCCTGACATCTAAGACAGTACTCTGAACTCATTAGGGGATTAATAAATATTTACTGAAAATGGTGAAGTCAAATCTGTCTTTAGAGGGCTATACTTCCCATTTTCAGCAATTTTCTTCTCCCACCTGGTCTTTCTACCTGACTAGGCATCTATATTGTTTACTCATTAGTTCATTCAACAAACATTTCCTTAATGTCTATTATATGATGTGCACCATGAATTCTATTTCCACAGTGCTTTGATCTCATTTAACTGCTATGACTGGAAACTAATTTGATAAACTAATATCCCATAATTAATAACAATAATCAGTAATACTAATTGACTAATAACAGGAATAAAGGAGGAATAAAGACTTTTAAAATGATTTTCAATGGAATATAGTGCCAAAGGAGGAATTTTGGAAACCGTTACAAGTGAAGATGAGAACATATTTGAAGTGAGGAGACTTTCAAACAACATCATAATAAAGAGCTGCCATCCCATAAGGTTGGCCCTCATTGCAAAGATCATCAGAACCCAGGACTTAATAGGCCTTTGAAAGGCCTATTAATTCATCTATCTTCCTTCAGGTAGAATCTTCTTGGAGAGATAGGAATATATCCCATTTGGCACTCCTAGTGTTAAACCATTCTTACTGACAAAAAGCCATTCCTTAAAGATGACCTTATTATATATTGTGAGAAATAGTGTATCTCAGCTGCTCTGAGCCATTTGGATAAAAAGCACCTCCTAAATGTAAAACATTGAGTTGGCTGGCAGTGGGAAGCAGGTCCTGAGTTCTGGAGTTCAAAATGTGTATTCTTATTTGAGGCATAATTATTCTCCATCAGTCAGACTATCTTGCTGCCCACATTACTTTTCTCCTTGCCTCCTACCCCTCAGCTTGCATCATTTATTCTGGGCAGTTTTTATGCCCTGAATTCCTTTCTGCTGCTCTCATTGCTAAGATTCCTCTATGCTGCCCTATAATCCTAGAATGGTCTCAGCCATAAAATGACTGGCCCAACATTTCAGCTTTCTTAAAAGTTATAATCAAAAGCCACTTCTTTGTGAAATATCTATTATATTTCCACAATAAGGATCTGAGATAATAGGGAACAACAACTTCCAGTTATTCACATTTAATTGATCAATCAAAAAGTATTGATTAAATGCCTAGTATGTGCCAAGCATTATGCTAGGTGCTAGGAATACAAGTGCAAGTAATGGAACAATCCCTACTTGTAAGGAATTTACATTCTAATAGGGGAGACAAGTACATGTAAAAATATATATGGCATAAATATAAAATTAATAAACACAAATTAGTCAGAAACAAGATAAGGAGGAAGGACACTAGCAGTTGGGGGATCAGGAGATGCCTAATGTAAAGGATGGCCCTTAAATTTTTTTTCGGCTAGGCAATGGGGTTAAGTGACTTGCCCAGGGTCACACAGCTAGTCAATATTATGTGTCTGACACCAGATTTGAACTCAGGTCCTCCTGACTCCAGGGCTGGTGCTTTTCCACTGTGCCACCTAGTTGCCCCTAAGTTATATCTTAGTAGGAGAGAGGAACTCTGTCAGGCAGAGGGAAAGAGAGGGTGCATTTCAGGAATGGGGAATGGCCATTATAAAGTGTAGTGAGAATTAGTTTTAGTATCTTAACAGATGATTAGAATACATTTGTCAACTTAGCATAACTGTTTTAGCCTCCATTTTGTGACTGAGCTGTTTCAAGTTGTTTTTCAATAATAAGATAAGCAATAGAGCACTGGCCCTGGATTCAGGAGGATCTGAGTTCAAATCTGGACTCAGACACATAATGCTTACTAGCTGTGTGACCCTGGACAAGTCACTTAACCCCATTGCCTAACCGAAAGTAATAATAATAAGATAAGTGCCTGTGTGGTATGATATAGGAAACAATATGTGTGTATCTTAAACAATCAATAAATATATGTGGATCCTCGAATAAGATACACCACCAATAAAATATTTTAAGCAACATAAACAATCAATCAAATTATGTGGTAAACAACTTAGGAACACTAATAGTAAAAAGTATAAAACACTCACCTAAGGTCTCTAACATTATACTCTTCGTTTTTTAGCTTTTATTTAGTGTCTATTTTTCCCCAGTTACCTATAAAAATATTTTTAATATTTGTTTTTAAAACTTTGAGTTCCAAATTCTTTCCCTTCCTCCCTTCCCATCACCCCCTCACTGAGAAAGCAAGCAATTTGATATAGGTTATACATGTATAGTCATGCAAAACATATACGTATTAGTCATGTTGTGAAAGAAAACATAGACAAAAACTCAAGAAAAATAAAGAAAATTTAAAAAGGTATGCTTCAATCTGTATTCAGACACCATCAGTTCGTTCTCTGGGGATGGATAGCATTTTTCATCTTAAGTCCTTCAGACTTGTCTTGGATCATTATGTTGCTGAGAATAGCTAAGTCATTTACAGCTAATCATCTTACAATATTGCTGTTATTTTGTACACACTACATTTCACTTTGCATCAGCCCATGCAAGTCTTTCCAGATTTTTCTGAGAGCATCCCACTCAGCATTTATTACAGTACAATAGTATTCCATCATAATTACATACTACAACTTGTTCAGCCATTCCCCAATAGATAGGCATCCCCTCACCTCATTAGCCTCTTCTTAAAGTGAAACCAGACCTCACTCCTGAGTTTCTCACACTGGAGATTCAACCAATCAGTGGTGACCTGAGCAGCAGTACTGATTTATAAAGACTTGCCAGATGACCACTTCAGATGGAGCTATGCAGCCTCTGAGTAGGCAGAGAGGGAATATTGTTGAGTCTGTTTCAAAAGAAACCTATTACAACCTCTAAGCTTCAGGTGATGGTTTGTTCTTACAATAAATTTGTTTGTTTGTTCTTAAAATAAATAAATGCTTTGATTGATAAAGATTGATTGCGTGCATTGAGAAGTATGAGCCTAATTATTGTTTAGATGCACTAGCTCACCAATGTTAACAGTAATCGGCTATATGTGTGCACTGTCTGTTATATGAAGGCACAGAAACAAGATCGAGTGTGGTGACTGAGGAACACAGGAGGCCAGTTTGGCTGAATTGAAGGATATAATAAGGAAAGTAATGGGCAATGAGGCTTGAAAAGTAGTCTATTCTTTTTTTCTAGAGCCTAAAACTTTGGTACCTCGATATTAAAGATTTTGTAAATGTGGGTATTCCCTCCAACAGTGCAGAATTTAAGCACTTGAATGCTTTAGTGCACTTTTTCCATGAGGTGCTTTGGTGGAAAATTCATTCCCTGGTGGCCAACCACCTGGTGATGATTCTCTCTGAACTTAACTAGACTGGTCTTCCAATGATGGCAGTCCAGTGCTGGGTTCATACTCAAAATCTTTTTAGCTAAGGAGGCTTTTATAAAGTTCATGCTTCAATGGCACTCTTAGCAAATCTAGGGGTGACTTCATATTATAAGAGATCAGAGTAGAACATTAGTGGACAATTGTCATGAAGTCTTGATGTTATTAGTAATCATAGTATGTTTAAAAATGTGTAAAGTGACCTTAGATAAGCCTTGCTCAGTCATAAAAAAGTCATTCAAAATAGCTTATAATATTTACAATACCTAGTTTGTATTCATTTACAATTAAGTCAGCAGATTCTGTGGGATGAAGGGAATCTTACATTCAACAAGCATTTATTAAGCACCTACTACGTGAAAGGCACTATCCTAAGTCCTGGAGATTTCTCAACATCCATATTCCCTTTCTCCATTCTTTATGAACACAGTTGTCCTACAGACAAAGGTGAGTTAGTAAATGTTTAACAACTGGCTGGATGTGGGAAAAGAGGTATGCATGACACACTTACAAGTTTAAACTGCATTATTAAATTTCCACCTTCACTTCTTAAGTCTAGATAATCAACAAAACAATATCAAGCCCTAATTTATAACGTATGCTAATTTCTGAAACATGAATGTTCCCATTAAAAATGTAATAATTACTTATCTCCAGTCTGTTCAAGCTCAGTCCAGTACAGCCCTGCCACTACTGCTCTGCCCCTCCACACACTGGCTTTTAGCACCTGGTGAAATAACCCTTTTCCCAACACCAGCCTCACCTATATCTTTCATCTCCATAGCTACCTACCACAAAAATTCTGTTTCACAGGAATAGCTTAAGGTCAGAATAAATAATAATTCACCTTTATATGGTATTTTTAAGAGTTGCAAGGCAATTACCACCTTGCAAACCTGTAAAGTAATGCAATATCATCACCCACATTTTACACAAGATAAAGTTGACTTTGAGCAGCTAAGTGGTGCAGTGGATATTGGTAGAGTGGATAGAGTGATGGGCGTGGAGTTAGTAAGACTTATCTTCATGAGTTCAAATCTGGCCTCAGATGCTTACTAGCTATGTGACCCAGAGCAAGTCATTTAACCCTGTTTGCCTCACTTTCTTCATCTATAAAATGAGCTGGAGAAGGAAATGGCAAACCACTCCAGTATCTTTGCCAAGAAAACCTCAAATGGAGTCACGAAGAGTCAAACACAACTGAAATGACTGAACAACAACAAAGTTGAGTTCAAAGAGATGGTGATGTGCCTGTTGTCATAGTGCAAGTGGGTTTGGAACTCAGGCCTACTGCCTCCAAGTCCAGTGCTCTTTGAACCATATCCATCTGCTTCTCTGAACAATGAGTCATTGGGTTCTCCCCATGGTTCTGTAAGACATTTCTTGGACTCCTCTAAGAAAGTGCAATCTGTGGTAGGTAGCTGTGGTGAGGCTGGTGTTGGGAAAAGGCTTGTTTCACCAGGTATTAAAAGCCAGTGTGTAGAGGGGCAGAGCAGTAGTAGCAGGGCTGTTCTGGACTCAGCTTGAACAAACTGGAAATAATCAATCATTACATTTTTTAATGGGAACATTCATGCCTCAGAAATTAGCATATGCTACAAATTAGGGCTTGATATTGTTTTGTTGATTATCTAGACTTCGTATAGTTCTGCTTAAAGTGAGTTCCTTCATTTTAAGACTATATGCCTTCTTATGTTAAGCATCTGAAAAATACCATGATTCTCAAATACTCTGATATTTTGAAAGTGCCTGTTACTTCAGTATGTATGTTCATTTATTCATCCATTCAAGTGGGATCAAATGCCTACAACATGCAGGTCACTATGTTTGATAAGATCTTAGGGCATATGTTTAACAAACTTGAAAGAAGTCTGTTGAATGCATCCCATTTTTCAAGCCATTTTTGGAAAAAGAGTTATTTTTAACCTAGACCTGCGATTTCCTTGCTGTGAGATCTCATTTCACTGATCCAGATTGCAATTTGTTACTCAAAGTTTTAGAGAATTACCTAGGAGCACTTAGAGGTTCAGTGACTTGCCCAAGGCAATGCAGCTAGTATATGTCAAAGACAGAAATGGAGTTTCAGATTTTTCTGACTCCAAGATTAACCCATTTTCAACTACGCTCCACTAAACTACACTGAATCTCCAAAAGTGGTTTTATTTCTGTTTTTATGTATTTGTGGAGTGTTTTGACCCAAATTTTGCCCTTCCTATAACACTTCTATATCAGCCTAACTTTTTCCCCTTATTTTATCTGGAGAATTTGGAAAATATATATGACTTGCTTTTGCATGTTCCTTTCCCTCCTTTTGCCAAATGTTAGAATTTCACAGGGTGAAATTGTTATTATTCATCTGCTAATTTGAAGAGCTGCAATTTTGTTCTTAATGTCTCCTCTGCATGATAAGTTCTTGTTTGGAATGTATTATCATTTACTTCCATGATGCTCGATGTTAATGAAGGAAACCACTGGCAACAACTACAGTTATGGGCTATTCATGGTTATGGGCCACTTCAAAATTTAAGTGAGACTAGTGAATGCTGTGACATAGGACCATGACAAAATAGTCACAGTGCTTTCTTTCAATCACTTTAGGCTCTTAAAAATGCAATAGACATTTCCCCTCATTTTTATTAGAACAAAGAAGAAGAGAAAGCAATCTCCTCCAGTTTTGTTTTGTTCTGATTTGTTTTCTAATCAATTTTACCTAGGTTGTAAACATGATTCTTAAGACTTTAGGGAATCCTGCTATATTTGTTTTTGTTTTTTAATTTTTTTTCTTTTATTTATTTTGATTTATCAACAATCACATCCATATCCTTTTGAGTTTAAAATTTTACTCCCCCTTCCTCCCCTCTACCCTCCCCAAGACGGCACAATCTGATATAGGCTTTATTTACATTCCTATTAAACATATTTTCACATTAGTGAAGTTGTAAGTAAAAATTAAAACCAATAGGAGGAACCATCAGAAAGATGAAACAAAACTCAACAGAAGGTAAAAAATGATAGCGATTCACTTCCATAGTTCTTTCTTTGGATGTGGACAGCATTTTCCATCAGGCCTCTGGAGATGTCTTAGATCCTTGTAATGCTGAGAAGGGTTCAGTTTAACAATTTAGTCATTGCATAACATGGCTGTTATTGTGTACAAAGTCCTCTTGGTTCTACTCACTTCACTCAGCATCAGACCATATAAGTCTTTCCAGGTTTTTCTGAAGTCAGCCTGTTCATCATTTCTTATAGCACAATAGTATTCCATTACATTCATATACCACAACTTGCTCAGCCATTCCCCAATTGATGGGCATCCTCTCATATTTCCAATTCTTTGCCACCACAAAAAGAGCTGCTATGAATATTTTTGTACATGTGGGTCCTTTTCCCATTTGTTTGATCTCTTTGGGATATAGCCCTAGAAGTGCTATTGCTGGATCAAAGGGTATGCACATTTTTGTAGCCCTTTGGGCATAGTTCCAAATTGTTCTCCAAAATGGTTGGATCATTTCACAACTCCACCAACAATGTATTAGTGTTCCAATTTTCCCACATCTTCTCCAACATTTATCATTTTCCTGTTTTGTCATGTTGGCCAATCTGATAGGTGTGATGTGGTACCTCAGAGTTGTTTTGTTTTGCATTTCTCTAATCAATAATGATTTAGAGCATTTTTTCATATGAGTATAGATGGCTTTAATTTCTTCATCTGAGAACTGCCTGTTCATATCCTCTGACCATTTATCAATTGGGGAATGGCTTGTGTTCTTATAAATTTGTCTTAATTCTCTATATATTTTAGAAATGAGGCCTTTATCAGAGAGACTGGTTGTAAAAATTCTTTCCCAATTTTCTACCTTCCTTCTAATCTTAGTTGCATTGGCTTTGTTTGTGCAAAAACTTTTCAATTTAATGTAATCAAAATTATCCATTTTGCTTTTCCTAATGTTCTCTATCTCCTGTTTGGTCATGAATTCTTCTGTTCTCCATAGATCTGATAGGTAAACTATTCCTTGTTCTCCCAGTTTACTTATGGTATCAGCCTTTATATCTAAGTCATGAACCCATTTTGACTTTATTTTGGTATATGGTGTGAGATTTGGGTCTATGCCTAGTTTCTGCCATACTCTTTTCCAGTTTTCCCAGCAGTTTTTTTCAAAGAGTGGGTTCTTATCCCAGAAGCTGGGGTCTTTGGGTTTATCAAATAATAGATTACTATAGTCATTGACTACTGTGTCTTGCATATTTAACCTATTCCACTGATCCACCTCCCTATTTCTTAGCCAGTACCAAGCAGTTTTGATGATTGCTGCTTTATAATACAATTTAAGATCTGGAATTGCTAGGCCACCTTCCCCTGCATTTCTTTTCATTAGTTCCTTTGATATTCTGGACCTTTTGTTTTTCCAAATGAATCTTGTTATTATTTTTTCTAACTCTATAAAATAATTTTTGGTAGTTTGATTGGTATGGCACTGAATAAGTAAATTAGCTTAGGTAGGATTGTCATTTTTATATATATTAGCTCCCCATGAGCAACTGATGTTTTTCCAATTATTTAGATCTGATTTTATTTGTGTGAAAAGTGTTTTGTAATTGTGTTCATAGAGTTCCTGGGTTTGTTTGGAGGTAGACTCCTAAATATTTTATAATGTCTACAGTAAGTTTAAATGGGATTTCTCTTTCTATCTCTTGCTGTTGGGCTTTGTTGGTAATATATAGAAATGCTGATGATTTATGTGGGTTTATTTTATAGCCTGCAACTTTGCTAAAGTTGTTTATTATTTCAAGTAGTTTTTTACTTGATTCTCTAGGATTCTCTAAGTATATCATCATGTCATCTGCAAAGAGTGATAGCTTTGTTTCTTCTTTGCCTATTCTAATGCCTTCAATTTCTTTTTCTTCTCTTATTGCTAAAGCTAAGGTTTCCAGTACAATATTGAATAACAGTGGTGATAATGGACATCCTTGTTTCACCCCGATCTTATTGGAAATGCTTCTAGCCTGTCCCCATTACATATAATGCTTGCTGAAGGTTTTAGATAATGCTATTTATTATTTTAAGGAAGACTCCATTTATACCTATGCTTTCTAGTGTTTTTAATAGGAATGGGTGTTGTATTTTATCAAAAGCTTTTTCTGCATCTATTGAGATGATCATGTGGTTTCTGTTGGTTTTGTGTTGATATGCTCAATGATGCTGATAGTTTTCCTAATATTGAACCAACCCTGCATTCCTGGTATAAATCCTACCTGGTCATAGTGTATTATTCTTGTGATAAGTTGCTGCAATCTACTTGCTAGTATTTTGTTTAAAATTTTTGCATCTATATTCATTAGAGAAATTGGTCTATAATTTTCTTTCTCTATTTTGACTCTTCCTGGTTTAGGTATCAACACCATATTTGTATCATAAAAAGAATTTGGTAAGACTCCTTCTTCACCTATTTTCCCAAATAGTCTATATAGTATTGGAATTAATTGTTCTTTAAATGTTTGATAGAATTGCATGTAAATCCATCTGGCCCTGGAGATTTTTTCCTAGGGAGTTCATCAATGGCTTGTTCAATTTCTTTTTCTGAGATGGGGTTATTTAAGTATTTTACTTCCTCTTGGTTAATCTGGGCAATTTATATTTTTGTAAATATGTATCCATTTCACTAAGATTGTCAAATTTGTTGGCATATAGTTGGGCAAAATAATTCCTAATTATTGTTTTAATTTCCTCTTCCTTGGTGGTAGCTTCCCTTTTCATTCTTGATACTAGTAATTTGGTTTTCTTCTTTCTTTTTTTTAATTAAATTAACCAAAGGCTTATCTTTATTATTTTTTTTCATAAAACCAGCTCTTAGTTTTATTTATTAGTTCAATAGTTTTCTTAATTTCAATTTTATTAATTTTTCCTTTGGTTTTCAATATTTCTAATTTGGTGTTTAGTTGAGGATTTTTAATTTGTTCTTTTTCTAGTTTTTTTAGTTGTATGCCCAATTCATTAATCTCCTCTTTTTCTATTTTATTTATGTAAGCATTTAGAGATATAAAACTTCCCCTAAGAACTGCTTTCGCTGCATCCCATAGGTTTTGGTATGTTGTCTCATTATTGTCATTCTCTTGAATGAAATTATTGATTGTTTCTATGATTTGTTGTTTGACCCAATCATTTTTTAGGATTAGATTATTTAGTTTCCACTTATTTTTTAGTCCATCTTTCCATGGCCCTTTATTACATATAATTTTTATTGAGTCATGATCAGACAAGGATGCATTTAATATTTCTGCCTTTCTGCATTGGATTGTGAGGTTTTTATGCCCTAGTACATGGTCAATTTTTGTGTATGTGCCATGTAACCGAGAAAAAAGTATATTCCTTTCTATCCCCATTCAGTTTTCTCCAGAGGTCTATCATACCTAACTTTTCTAATGTTCTATTCACCTCCTTAACTTCTTTCTTGTTTATTTTGTGGTTAGACTTATCTAGTGCAGAGGGGGAGTTTCACCCCACTAGTATAGTTTTGCTGTCTATTTCTTCCTGTAACTCCCTGAACTTCTCCTGTAAGAATTTGGATGCTATATCATTTGATGCATATGTGTTTAGCAATGATATTACTTCATTGTCTATGGTGCCTTTTAGCAGGATGTAGTTTCCTTCCTTATCTCTTTTGATTAGATCTATTTTTGCTTTTGCTTTGTCTGAGATCAGGATTGCTACCCCTGCTTTTTTTACTTCAGCTGACATAATATATTCTGCTCCAGCCTTTTACCTTTACCCTGTATGTGTCACTCTTTTTCAAATGTGTTTCCTGTAAACAACATATTGTAGGATTATGGTTTTTAATCCATTCTGCAATCCATTTCGTTTTATGGGAGAGTTCATCCCATTCACATTCACAGTTATGATTACTATCTGTGTCTTTTTCTCCATCCTTTCCCCCCATTTATGCTTTTCTTTCTCCTTTTTCCTTTCCCCCTTCACTAGTGTTTTGCTTTTGACCACCTCCTTCAGTCCCTCCCCCTTTTATTATCCCTTTCCCTTTTCTTCCCCTTTATCTTACTGCTTCTTCCCTCCCTTCTTCCCCTCCCTTTTCTTTCCCCCTCCCTTTTCTTTCCCCTTTTCCCTCCTACTGCCTATAGGGCAAGTTAGATTTCTATACCTAACTGATTATATTATGCCCTTCTTGAGCCAAATCTGATGAGAGTAAGGTTCAAACAATGCTCCCCCTCCCTTCTTTCCCTCTGCTGTAATAGGATTTTGTGTCTTTTCCTGTAATGTAATTTACCCTTGTCTGCCTCCTCCTTTCTCAGTACATTTTCTAAGATCAGATTGATCCACTTATTTGGATCCATTTAACCCACTTGATTAGATTTTTTTTTATCATTACATCAAAGTCAACTAATATCCACCCTCTTTTTGTATACTCCTTTAACAAGGTGTAATAACAATACAGTTCTCAAGGGTTGCAAGTCATATTCCCTTGTAGGGTTTAAACAGCCCCCCCTTATTAACAACATATTGTATCTTCTGTCCCATTTACCTTTTTAAGTCCTTCTTGAGTCCTGTACTTGAAGATCAAATTTTTTGTTGAGCTCTGGTCTTTTTATCAGGAAAGTTTGGAAGTCTCCTATTTTGTTGAATATCCACCTCCTCCCTTGAAAAATGATGCTCATTTTTGCTGGGTAATTGATCCTTGGCTGCATTCCAAGCTCCTTTGCCTTATGGAATATCATGTTCCATGCCCTGCGGTCTTTTAATGTAGAAGCTGCAAGGTCCTGTGTAATCCTGACTGTGGTTCCATGATATTTAAATGTTTCTTTCTGGCTGCCTGCAGCACCCTCTCTTTCATCTGGTAATTTTGGAATTTTGCTATTATATTCCTTGGCATTGTCAATTTGGGATCTCTTTCAGGTGGTGATGGTGGATTCTTTCTATGGTTATTTTCCCTTCTGGTTCTAGGACTTCGGGCAGTTTTCCTTTATGATTTCCTGAAAGATACTGTCCAGGCTCTTTTTTTCATCATGATTTTCAGGTAGTCCAATAATTTTTAAATTGTCTCTCCTGAGTAGATTTTCCAGGTCGGTTGTTTTACTGATGAGGTATTTTACATTTTCATCTATTTTTTCATTTTTTTGTTTCTGTTTGACTGATTCTTGCTCTCTCATAGAGACATTAGTTTCCATTTGTCCAATTCTAGTTTTTAACAGATTGTTTTCTTCTGTTAGTTTTTGTACTTCCTTCTTCAACTGGCCAATTGTGTTTTTTAGGGACTTGTTTTCTTCAGTGTACTCTTCTGTTAGTTTTTGTCCTTCCTTCTTCAATTGGCCAATTGTGTTTTTTAGGGACTTGTTTTCTTCAGTGTATTTTTTTTCCAATTGGCCAATTGTATTTTTGAAGGACTCTTCTACCTCTCTCATTTGACTATTAAAATCCTTCTTGAGCTCTTCTAAGAAGGCTTTTTGGGCTTCAGACCAGTTCATATTCCCTTTTGTTGTTGCAGATGTGGGTTTGTTGACAATGTTGTCCTCTTCAGAATTTCTGTCTTGATCTTCACTCTTCTCATAATATGAATCTATGGTATGTTTCTTTTTACTCATGGTGTTTCTTTATTCCCTGGCCTTTAAAGAGATTGAGCTCTCCTGCTGGGGAACAGAGGGTACTGACCCAAGCTTCTTGTGTTGGGAGCCTAGGTCTTGGTCACTGGCTTTGTGTCTGGGGCCTCTTATGCTGGCAATTGGAGGCTGTAGGTTTCTGGCAGCTTACCTGTGTTGGGCTGGAATCAGCAAGGCTGGAACTTTCAGGCAATTCTAGGTTGCCTGCTTTTCCTTTCCTTTAGCTTTCTTCAGCTCCTTTTAGATGGGTGCTGCAGGTGTTTATCTGCCTGGGGCCCCCTGCAGTGTTGTCTCCCTCTTTCTGCTAATGCACTGGGAGATTCCTTTGCGGAGTGCCAAGGCACCTGGTAGTTTTCTGAGCTGGTTCACACTGGTTTCCCACCCTCACTGAGGCACTGGGGGGCCCAGGTGTGGTGTTTGCCTGCTCTACCACCCGGGCTTCAGGATTTCTTCACAATTGGAGGGTGCAACAGCTTACCTGGTGTTGGGCTGGAACAAGCAAGGCCTGGGCTTTAGGAATACTTTAGGTTGCTTTCTTCAGCTCCTTTCAGATGAATGTCATTGGGCACTTATCTGCCTGGGGCCCCTTGTAGTTTTGCCTCCCTTATTTTTGCTGAGGCAGTGGGAGACCTGTTTGCTGGGCTGCTGCACTGCTGCTCCCCATCTTTCTTCTGGTTCAGCTGTTCCATGTTTTTTTTCCTGGGGTGATGTTTTCTGGGTTTTCAGAAGTTGGTAGTGGAGAGTGAGAGCGACTACCTTTTCACTCCCCATCTTGGCTCTGGGAAGCGGAAATCCTGCTCTATTTGTAATAGTTATAAAATAGTTACCCTTGGTGTGATGGAAACAGCACTGGATTTGGAATTTGAAGACCCAGTTTTTATCTCAGGGCTGTTACTTATTACTTGTTTTTCTTTGGGCTGTTAGTAGTTCTTGGCTTCAGGTCTGTCATTGGTAGTACTAAATAAAAGGTTAGGACAAAATGAAATTTGTTGTTGCAGCTCTAAATACAATAATCCCTCCTATTCTTATCCCTAGAAGGGGTATGAGAGTAGCCAAAGATGTAGTCTCATCAAACCTGTGCTGGAGTAGGAGAGTAGTAGGAGACTTGAGAGGGACTTACCATCCTTTAAAGTAACATTTTTTGTTGTTTAGTCAGTTCAGTTGTATCTGACTTTACATATGTCATCTCATTTGATTCCTCATAACAATCTTAGAAGATAGGTGCTATTATTATTATCCTTTTGCTGATGAGAAGACAGAAGGTGAGAAAAGTTAAATTACTTTGCCCAGAGGCACATGGATAGTAAGTGTCTGAGGAAGGATTCAAACTCGTATTTTCCTGACTCCAAGTTCAACACTGTCCATTTTATCATGAAACTGCTAATATTTATTTTTATTTATTTAATAGTTAAGTATATTTATTTATACATAATGTTCTGTGGACTATTGCATAGGTGGACAAAATGACTACCTTTTATAATTGAATAAGAATATTGTGTTATATGCTTATCTTCAGTATATTCAGTATGTACTGGGGTAAATCCAGTAGTAGAAAAGATGACATGGATGACCATGTCTTATTCCTACATGGATTCAAATTATTGCTCTAGGTCCCTCTACTTTGAATTTTTTTCATTCCATATAATTTATGTTATTGTTTATATTTTTCTTCAAAGCCCAGCCCATTATTTGTGTTGTAAGAGAGGGACAAGAACAATGTTAGGAAGTGTCAGCCAGAGAGATGTACAGAAGGAACTCAGTGCCTTGGGATCACCACAGTAATAAGCTTGAAACATTGGCCAATTGGGTTCTGGTGAAATCAGTGGTGAAATCATCATCCTTGTCATAGTGCTATACCTGAACGCATGAATCTAATAGCAAAGGCTGCTTAGGATCATGGATTGGTCTTACTTTTATCTGTCATAATGATCATGCTGACACAGAGAACAGTAGAGTGTCTTTTTTTTTAGTAAAATCGAGGAAGTCAATGTCTCTATATTTCAGAGTATGCAGTGGAGGGAGGGAGGAAGTGTGTAAGGTATAAGAAAAGAGGAAAAGGGAACATGTTATAAAGACTTTTGAATACCAAAAATAGGATTTTATATCTGATCCTCGAGGTAATAGGGATCCCATGGAGTCCATTAAGGAGGTGTGTGTGTGCACGTGTGTATGTATGTGTGTGTGTGTGTGTGTGTGTGTGTGTGTGTGGTGTGTGTGTGTGAAACATGATTGAAACTGTGCCTTAAGAAAATCATTTTGACAGCTGAGTGGAGGAGATGGACTAAAGTGGGGAGAAACTTATACCAGGAAGAACAATCAACAGGTTATTGTAGTCATCCAGTTGTGAGGTATTGAGAGTGGGGCAGTGTCAGAGGAAACTTGAGGGTATATGTGGGAAATGTTACGAAGGTAAAATTGACAGGCCTTGACAACAGGTTAAACATAGGCAGGGGAGTGGGGTAGGGTGAGAAATAGGGAAGAGTTGAGGATGATACTTAGGTTGCCAGCCTGGGTGGTTCAAATTATGTTGGTATCCTTAACAATAATAAGAAAGCTAGGAAGAGGGTAATGAATTTGGTTTTGGTCATGTTTAATTTACAATGTCTATGTACCATCTAGTTCAAGTTGTTCAAAAGATACTTGGAAATGTAAGACTGGAGGTGAGTAAAAAGAGTAAACACAAAATAAATACAAGGCAGTTAAATACAGGATAGTGAGAGAGGGAAAGCACCAGCATTTGGGGGTGATTCACAAATGTTTCATGTAGAAGGTAATATTTAAGTTACGTCTCAGAGGAAGAGAGTGGTTCTCTGGGGGTAGAGATGAGGCACAGAAATGGGAGATGGTCACAGCAAATGCAAAGATGGAATGTCATATGAGAGGAAAAGAGAGCCAATTTGACTATGTTGCAGAGTATGGGAAGAAGAGTAATGCATAAATAGGCTAGAAAAATAGATAATGACCAGGATGTGAAAGGTCAAATCCAGAGGCAATAGGGAGCCCCTGGAGTAAATTGAGTAGAGGAGTTACATTATCAGAATTGTGCTTACAGGCAGATTTAGAGAATGGTCTTATTGTTTCATCTGTAGAGGTATCTCCACGTGAAAAATTTCTTCTACCAATGTAACTCAGTATCTCTGCAACTTATACTCTATAAAGAGTTACCAAAAGTATTGAGAAGTTAGGTGATATGATCAAGGTCACAAAGTGTATATCACAGGCCAAACTTGAACCTAAGTCTTCCTGGCTCTGAATCCTTCTTCCTATCTACTGTTCCATGCTGTCTGTCAGTAGCTTAAGGAACACAACAGCATATGTAACAGCTATTGCCATAATAAGAACCATAGGAGAAAATGCTTTCAGACTCCTAAGGACAAGTGTCAGAAGCCACCATGGCAGAAGTGACTTGATAAGTGACACCTAGAATTTCATCAATATCTAGCTGATTCACACAGTAAAAAAATTGAAAGCCATATCACCTACTTGAAGGTAATAAAAAAAGACAGGAATTCATAAGACCAACATAAAACATACAGAAATTGTAGTTTTCCTTAATCAGCAATTAAAACCAAAGTCAAAAGATTATGTTAATATAAGGAGCCAAAGCAGTCAAAAGAACAAAATAAATAATTCCACCTTAATCAAAATCTTTACTAGAGGGTAGGTAAGCAAAATTAAAATAAAAAAAAAAGAAGATAGAGAGAAGACCAAAAGAAGAATAGGGAAACTTTCTGGTCACCTATATGACTGCAAGGAGTCCAATACACCAAAAATTCAAGTTGGATCAAATATGAAATAAAAAGTTTACACGCCACTAACATAATGAACAAGAAAATAGTTAAATTAGAAAAGCAATTGAAACTCTAGCTTCTCTGCAAAACTGGAAAGCAGAAAAACTAGATAAAAACCATAATTTTTGGCTCAAAATCTTCCATAATGCATGAATTACTACTAGCAAGGCACATTGCTGGTTTCTTTTTAGATGCAAGCCTGATTCTAGCTTTCTTAATAGAAATAATCCCTCCCAATTTAGACAACTATAAATTTTTGTGCTTTGAACAAATAATTCTCAGCTTATAAAGATCTGTAAACACAAGAAAACAACATGTAGGCTAAGGAGTAAAAAAAAATATGCCCCCAAATCCCAGGGGCAGAAGGATGGTACTTATTTAATACCGATGCACAAAGTATCTAAAAACACCATAAAATTTATGGTGCTTTAATTATCACAAAGCCTTTCAATCAGCCAGTCAATAAACTTTTGTTAAGTGTCTAATATGTGCCGGGCACTGTGCCAAGTGCCAGAGATACAAGTATGAAAAATATAGATCCTGCCTTCAAGGAATTTACAGTCTGAGAAGGAAAGATAACACACAAAGAGATGATGAAGAGTGGGGGTCAGGGGAAGGTACTTGGTGTGGAGAGAAGTCTAAAGGAATGCAGCAGCTGAGTGGAAGATGAACACCGATTTGTTTAGCAACTAATATGTGTCCCTCACTGTGTGAAGTACTGAGGATAGCAATAGAATGAATGAAACAAACCTTCCTCATAAGGAAGTTTTGGTTCAGTTTCACACTCACGGCATAAGCATGCATTACAAATATAGAAAACAGACTTAATTACAGTGAGACCACTAGAGTATTTGATATCCACATGGAAAGCTGTTCTTTTTTTAAAACCTATTATTAACACAGTAATGTCAATAATTGATATAAAACATGCCAATTTTAGGGCAACAATTTAAATCCAATATGGTTCTACCCTGCCTTAAACCCATTTTCATTTCTCCTAAATAGATTTGAGTCTAACTTTCTAGTTAAAAAGGAAACTATACCAGAGACTCTTACTACTGCCTAGGTAATCACCAAGTTATATGGCTGTTATGTTTAATAATAATGAGCCTAGGTAAACATCAAATTACGTGGTTCCGTCAAAAAAAAAACACAGAAGCTATTTATAACTCCTCTACCTTATGGAATCTTTCTGAACAACATCAAAATGTCACTTGGACACTTCATGTACACCAAGGAAAGACAGAGTAAAGGCTTCATTGTTGAATCCAAAGGTCAAATTGAACCAATGGATGAATTGATACTTACAAATATTTTGGTCTCTCCCTCAGTCAAGACGCATCAAGCAAAGCTATAGAGCGGAAAGCTGTGGCTACGTATGTCAAGAGACTTTCTAGTTACAAGGACTTTTTCTATTCTTTTACTTATTTTCTGTGATTTTTTTGCTATATAGGGTGGCTTTCAGGGAGGGAGTACAGAGAGAAGATACTGGAGGTTTTCTCGTGTTGCACAAAACAAAATATATCTATAAAATTTTCTTCAAAAGTAAACTTCATAAAGCTGAAAAAAATTCTGGCATTCTGAATTAAAGCTCAATAGTCTGTATGAACATTTGGGATGGAGATTTCTCTAAATTTGCACATCCAACACTTCTTTTGAGCTAGTGCAATTTTGGAAATAGGAAAAAAAAGAAAATTTTATCTAAAGCAATTATACCTATACAATACCAATCTTAACATATATTTTTGGAACTATAAGATAGATCATAACAGATTTGTAAAGTGATCTAACAGAAATCCATATAATATTACTGAAACATAGGGTCCATTGCCCTAAGGCAGTTATATAAAGATTAATACCTCCTTTTCAAAAAGAAGGAAGAGGATTCATCAGTGATCTCAGGACACATAATTACTGAAATATTTTTGGAACAAGTAAATTGCTTCATAAAACAATAATAAAGGGTGAGAAGAAGTATACCTCATTGTATTTGTTAAATGTAATTGAAAGTGATTTACCTTTAGGTCTATAGAGCTATTGTGCTGACCTTGTTGTTATAAGACTATGAAACCTGGACAGTGTCATGTCAGGAAATTGAATCACTTCCATTTGAATTGTCTTTGGAAGATTCTGAAGATTACCTGGCATGATAAGGTACCGGATATTGAGGTCCTTTTTTAAGTTGAACTGCCAAGCATTCAAACCTTACTGTGAACAGTGAGACTCTGATGGTCTGGCCACATTGTTCGAATGTCAAACATATGTCTGCCTAAAAGACTATTTTGCAGAGAACTCACAGAAGACAAGCACTCACACAAAAGTCAGGAGATGTGAAAAGGCACTCTAAAGTTCTCTATGAAGAACTTTGGAATTGAGACATGGAAGACCCTGGCACAGGACCACCCGGTATGGCATGACTGTATCAAAAAAGGTACTGTGTTCCATGAGCAAAGCAAAATTGCACTAGCTCAAAAGAAGTGTTGGATGTGCAAATTTAGAGAAATCTCCATCCCAAATGTTTATACAGATTATTGGTGCCTGACCTGTGGTACAGTCTTCTGAATTTGTATTGGTTTGATAAGTCACAGTCTGGCACACTATATGTTGATCCCAAAATAATGTTATCATTTTGGTCCTCTTTGATTTCAAAGGGCAACAACCAAAACTTTAACCTAGATAAAACCTAGGAAACAGCAATAAAGCAATAGTAGGATCAAAAGACCTTGCAAGAATGACATCTCGAATTCAATCAACAAGGAATTGACAAAATAAAATGAATAAATGGTTGTAGCATTCAGATTTGTCTATAGCAACAGATGTCTTCATAATGTCTTTTTAGGACCAAGGCTTTGCCATCAGAAATTGTAGACCAGTTATCCATCAGAAGACCAGATTTACTGATTAATGTAGATTATGCAAGGAAATATGGAAACTGTGCAACACATCACTATAGTCTAAAAAATGCTTAGCACCTATGAAATACTTGGTGAAATACAATTTGGTAGTTAGAATTATATTTAAGAGTCAGACTTCCAAAGCACTGTTTGAACATTAAGAATTCTATCTTTTTTTTTTTTGGTGGATGAACAGGTAAGTTGTATTTTAAATATCAAAAGTTATTAAATAAAGTTTACTCTGCTTTAAAAAAATAATTATATATCAGAAGCTCACATATTTCATAAGATAAAAGATTCCCAATTCTATAAAGCTAGACCTCAAAATATTCTTGTTCATCCAACAAATAAATTGTACTGGAATTGTACCATTGCCTTTCTTTGTATTCTCTTAGCACTTAGCACAGCATCTGACATATTGTAGGTGCTTAATAAATGGTAGTTGACTGACTGACTATTATCACATACAGAACTATTCCCTACTATAACTTGGAAAGAGCATTAATCCATAAAACTAAAGATTTTTAAATAGATGCTATCATACTAAATACTTACAATCTTTAAGCTATGTGGGGATAGGAGAAGCATTCAAAACATAGAGTCCAAATAGAAAAAAAATCAAAATCATGTCAGAATAAAAATATCCTGAATATTCTTTCAGTTAGCCTTTGTAGGCTAGAGCACTGGATATGGAATCAGAAAGAGCTTGATTCAAATTCTGCCTCAAAGACTTAATTAACTGTGTAACTCTGGACAAATCATTGGGCCTCACTGTGATTCATTTTCCTCTACCATAAAATGAGGGAATTGGACTCAATGGCCTTGAAGATCACTTGCAGTTCTAAATCAATAATCCTATGATCTTAATACACTTATTCAATTACAGAAAGCAGTTATTTTATCCATATACACGATAGTCCCCAGGACATTAAATATTAAAAAAAAAAGGTAGATAATAACTTGTCCCTAGACCAATTTTATCTGAACTCCATTGAAAAGATGAGAAGAATGAGGATAATAAAAATAATAATACCTCTAATTTATGTAGCACTTTAAAACATGCAAAATGCTCTGCATATATTGTCTCATTTGATAATATTACATTATTTTTTTTTCTATCCCTTAACACCTTAGGATTTCTTCCTGTTATTTTGTGGCGGGTTTGTACTGGACAGATGGAAAAGTCACCCTGGAGAGCTAACAGAGATTTTGTATCTGCTACCCCTTCTGGTTCAGCTCCTGCACAAAGCTAATTTAATCAAGTACATGACTCATTCCCTTGCTTACTCATTCACCTTTAACAGAATCCATACTGCATTCTACCACTAATGCTTTATTGTGATTACCCAATCAGAACTTTGTATTTATTCACTGAGATATGCTTCCGGGCCAGTTAATCATGTAAGTGATGGAAGGAAAGGATGTCATTGTAGTTATGTAATAGTAGACCTGGAAGGAACAGTAAAAAAATCCAGTTGCTTGATTTTACAAAGTATAAAAATGAATGTCACCGAAGTGGAGCCACTCTGCCAAAGTCTCACGGCAAATATATAGAGGGACTTGAATTCAGGTGTCCTGGCCCTGAAATTTCCACTATAATAAGGTGTTCACAGAGTCATTAACTAGGAAGATTTTAAAATGGGGCAAAAATAGTTGAGGTTGAGGGTGTATCTCTGTGTGTGTGTGTGTGTGTGTGTTGTGTGTGTGTGGTTGGGGAATTGGATGACCCATGTTCACACAGCTGGTAACTGTCAGAGCTGGTATTTGAACTCCAACTCCTCTGACTCCTTTTTTTCCTCATTGCTTTATCTTACAGATGTTGACAATGACACCTGCTAAAGGAGAGGCAGCATGATACAGTTGAAATAACACAGAGATTCTGGATTCAAATCCTAGCTCTTCCATTTACTACCTGTATAACCTTGGATGAGTTACTTATCCATTCTGAGCTTCAGTTTCTTCATCTGTAAAATAAAGGGACATCTATGATCCCTTCCAGCTCTAAATCTATGACCCTACTAAATGAGATGATAGCTGTCTCTGAGTATTCAAAGGGCTTCCTGGGACATGGATGTACAAAGGGTTTGTGCCTCTGTCTCTCCATTTAGACATTTGGGGTGAATTCAATACAGAAAAGCAATGATTTGGAGCATGAATTAAATTTCACCACAATAATGGTTAACTGTGTACATTCACACCTTTGCAGTATTATCTGAACCATGTGGGAAGAGAATATTGAATAAATCCACTTGTGGTAGGGAGAAGCTACATGGTACAGTGGAAAGAATACTTAATTTTTGAATCTGAGGACCTGAATTCAAATTCTGTCTCTGTCACTTAATACTTAGATGACCTTGAACACATTACCTAACCTATATGGGCCTCTGTTTTCTCATCTGCAAAATAAAAGTGTAGGATTAGAAGACTTCTAAATCTCCTTCCAGTTTGCTCTAAATTTAGGATTCTGTGATCTTGTGACCAGGCTAATAGGTTTAGCCTCCCTTCAGAGTCTTTTGCTCAGAAAGCTTCTGGTTTCATTGAGATGCCTTATAACCTATCTCTGTTGACTTACCAAGGTAAGAAAGAAAAGTGAGAGAATGGAGACATGAAGAGAGGGAAGGGAATAAACATTTATATAGAGCCTACTGTGTGCCAGGCCCTGTGTTTGATGAATTACAAATATCTTGTTGATCCTCACAACAATAGGTGCTATTATTATCCCCATTTTATGTATGAGGAAACTGAGGCAAGAAGAGGTTAACCAACTTCCCCACAGTTGCATAGCTAATAATTACATGAGGACATATTTAAACTCAAGTATTCCTGACTCCAGCCCCAGCACTCTATCCGCCATGCCTCCTCTCTGCCTTAGATGTAGATTCAAGCGTGTAATAGATAAAAGCTAGAGTAACTGAAAAATCATTCCTTTTGAATAATCATCAGTTAAGAGCAGTAACCAAGGAGGAGAGCTTTGAGAGGAAAAAAAAAAGAGTTGGCACACAGGTGTGTTTTTCTAAGGTCTCACACTCCTAATTAAAATTCTGTCAGGCACAATAGTAACCGTGGGTGTGTGTGTGTTATATTATGCCACTAATTGAACAGTCAGAACTTAGTCAATAGCTCATGACTCACCCCATCCTATTCAATAATGCCAAATTCTATTTGATGCACTCATGAAGAAATGCTTAACAGCACCATGGAGTTCCAATGTGTGCAGATCTTTTCTTCAATTTCATTTTCAAGTTGATACGAAAGGGGAAATAGGATAAAAGGACATTTTATCGAGGTCACTTGTAACATTGATGCACACTTGAATATGTAATTGTTTTCCTAAAAGCCTGCCAATTTAATTGTGTGTATATGTTTGAGCTGGTTCACATTAAGTTGGGGAGGAGGAGATGGGATTCATGACAAATAAAATCACATTGTTTACCTCAGCACTTCAAAAGAGCTATGATTTCATCATCGGGACATTTCTTTCACCAATAAAAAATGTCAACCTCTCCATGTCAGATGATCCTTATTAATTCTAGCATGAAAAATAATTCACACAGTGATAACCTTGTGATGAACCTTTCTGAAATGATCTAAGGTCAACCATGGAAGATAATCTTTCCAGTCTGATAGAATCTTCCAGATTGCTTTCTGCAGACTTAAACTTCTATAACCTAGGATCCCCTCTATAGCCTAGTGCAGCATCTAAGAAGAGATATTTATCCTTTTTGTATGTCACAAGAGCTTATAACAATGTGCCTGGCACATTGTGAATGCTTAATAAATGCTTGTCAATTGACTGGCTGAAATCATACTTGGTAGCAAAATTAAAATGAAGAATGTAAATAGTATTTAAAAAACATAATTATCCATGGATATTTTTTTCTTCATGATAAATGTCTGTAAGGTAGAAGCAATAACTTCTTGGGGGGAAATGGAATGTCTTTTAGAAGCATTCTAAAATTTCACTAAGCCCTTTGAAATATCATCTGATAGTATCCATTATATTTTAATGCTATTTAGGGGGTCTATTATAAATTAGTTGATATAAGAAGTTATTTCAGATTAAAATATATACTGGGCTTATTTTTACAATTTTTAAGACCATTTGAAAATGTGCTTTTGAGAGCTTCCATATCTGGAAACAATAGTAATTATTGCTATATATGCTATAATCTATTTCTAAAATTTCCTTTGGTGGATAACTAAAAAACTATGTAGGATGTGGGCAAAAGATTTTAGTGTTTAATAGAGAACTTTAGATGGTTTTCCATCCATCTTTTATAAAGGAGAGACTTAAAACTAAGTGTCCTTTTCTCTGTTGCATTGACTTATATTATATTCTTAAATTGAGGCAAAAAAATCTGATTTTCTTTCTATAATTTATTCTTTTTAAGGCTACGCTATCTCTAATCCAAAATTTCTCCAGGATCTTATACACCTCACAACAGGAATTTTGTATTTAAAATTACTACAAAACACAATGGTTAATAGATCAGTTGCATATAAAGTGAGCTACTTTCTCCTTTCTCATGGTATATAACTCAGTGCCTAACATCAAAATTAGACTTCAGAAAAAAAATAAATGAATTTTTGTAAGCCTATACTAGGGTGAACTTAAGGGAATGAGATTTGCCAGAATGGGTCTTGTGGCTTCTAATGGCCATTTGATTCAATATTTTTTCCCTTTACTTTAAAACATACAGCTCTCTACTTGGCACACAGGGAAATGTCAAGGCTTCTATTGGGACAAACCTAGTGACTAATCCTATAATTCATTTAAAATAGGAAGCAGGTATGATCTATGTTGCTTCAAAAAGCCAGATTAATCACCAAATTTTTATTTATTTTAGAATAGGATTTCTTAGTAAGTGTTACAGCCATATACTCCTTGGCTCTTCCACTGAGTGGCTACCAGTTGGGTACAGCTGTCCCTGGTAGCTATGCATTCTTTTTCCTCAAATACACATTGCTTTGGCCAAAAAGTCACCTAAAGCATTCATCTAGTATATCTTCAAATGTTTTATTACTCAAATTCACAGTCTTGCCCAGTGCACACAGCAAAGGTTCTCAGATAAAAATCTTTTTTTTTTTTTGCATCCTTGTTTCCTGACAGTGAAAACTCCTCAAGTTCACTTAACATCTAAGTTTGGGGGACAATTCTCTCTTCTCTCATCATATAAAGTAAGTTAGTACCAAGGCAATTCAAGTTACCCTGGAGTTTTACTTAGCAACACCCAAGGAACCAGATTGAGATGATGATCTTGCCTTTGATTTCCATAACTGTTTCCATGTTGCTTTCCTCTTTTCACTTCAATATATAGAGGAACCAAAGTTTTTCTAAGTGGGTAATTAATTCATCTATGACAGAAGGTCATAATGTTAATAATAATACTGACTATAACAACAACGATGATGATAGCTTTTTCTGACACTTTAAGGTGTGAAAAGTGCTTTATATTATCTTATTGAACCTCACAGCAACTTTGTGAAGTAGACATTATTTTATCCAAGTTTTTCAGATGCAGAAACTGAGGCTTTGAAAGGTTAAATGGCTTTGTCCAGGGTTGTACAACTATTTAGTGACTGAGGCAGAATTTGGGCTCAAGTCTTCCTGACTCCAAGTCTAATTCTATTATCTGTACCACCTGACCCTCTCATGGATTACTATGATAAAAAAAAAAATCATCACTCTATAATCAATCTTGTGATGAGTCTCTAGACATAATTGGGCAGAACTTCAAATAACAGACATCACCAGGCCCATTCTTCGTGCTTTTCCAGTTTGGCAAGACCTGGCAGATTTTGTTCTCTGCCTTTAATAGTCCTTAAGAATTCAGGCTCATTTCCATTACATACTTGTCATAGCTCTGACAGTGTCACTCTTCTACTCAAAAAGTTCCAGTGGGTCCATATTTTCTCTAAGATAAACTATGAATCCCTCTGTTTGGCATTTAAAGTCCTTCACAATCTGCCACTTCATGTTCCAGCCAAATTGCCCTACTTATTGTTCCTCACACTCAGCATTCCATCCCCTGCCTTCACAGCTTTACATAGGATTTTCTCTAAGCTGGGACTGTACTTCATTCCAATCGCCATCTCTTAGAATCTCTAGGTTCTTCCAAGGATCAGGTCAAGTAGCACCTGGTACAGGAGGTTTCACCTATGCACCATCAACATCAAATTACTTTGCATAGATTCATATGAACCCATGTTTTCTCCTAGTCGGTCAGTCTGTCCACATGTAATTATTTAGTGCTTAATGTGTTCCAGGCACTGTGCTAAAAGTTGGCGATAAATAAAAAGAAAGACGAAAACTCAGTCCCTACATTCAAGGAGTTCACATTACAGTAAAACCTGTGTTCCTTGAGTACAAACATAATTTCATTGCTGTTTTTATAGCCCCAGTAGCAGTTAATTTAGCATGGGGAATTTCTATATAGTATTAACTGGAGCAGGGCTTCTGTGGAGTAATAAGTTCTTTCATTAGAGGAATGTAAGCAGAGGATAGATGGCCTCATCAGTCAGAATCTGGGAGTGATTTGTAAAGTCCTTTCTGATTTGAAAATGTTTTGATTCTAATACAGAACTTTTGTTTTCCCCTTATTTGTCCCCATTACAACTAATCTTTTGATTTACTAATGCATATTTGAAAAATAATGCTGGGCAAATCTCTTCAGGTGTCTTGTAAAATTAATAGAGTACCTTTCAAATAAAAAAAAAATTGCTTTGATTCTCTAACTTGCCTGATAGGATTTTTGCAACTCTTTCCAAATTCTTCTTTCTCTTCTGCTATCAGTCAACCAACTCTTTATTGAGTATTGTTAGGTAGTACTCTATCCTGTATTGTGCTAGCACAGCATTTCATTGCATAGAACATCAAAGCTACCATAGCATAGAAGAGATTGGAATAGCAAAGCATAATAAAGTAGGGCATTTGAGAATTGGATGGCATGAAAGAGATAAAAGAAATACAAATTGCAAAACTTGGTCCCTGCCTTCAAGGAGTTTATGGCCTCAGTGGGGCCACAAATTTAATACATATGAAACAAATATACAATACAAAAAAATAAATTATGAAGAAGAAACTTGTTGAACACTGGTAAATCATATCTAGCCCCTGTAGAGAGGATCATTTTATCAGCCGAAAATTTAGCATTAAATGATTTGAATTCTTGTATTATGTATTCATGTACACATATATGTATATATAAATGTAACATCAATTCTCTGGTTCTCACTCTCTGAAGGCCAGGCATGTCATATTTACATACCTCCCAAAGAGTTGTCTGGTAGCCTTAGAGGATTGATGGGGCTAGGGGTATGGAAATATACAAACACACAAACATTTTCTCCAACACTTCAGGGGATATAATTTCCCAATAATTCTTCAATCTTTAGGGAGAAGTGAGGGATTTGATTTACTGTTCATCTCTATTCCTGCATAGTATTAGTACTACCAAATTTTAAATTCAAAGCATCCCACTCCCACCCCATCCTAGGCTTGTGTCCCACAACCCTGTCTTTTCAGAGCTTCTCTATTGGGCTTACTGCAACATTTAGCCTACAATCCTGTATTCCAAGAGTACTCTCACTTGAGTTCCTGAGTCACAAGAGTCCCTGCCTCTAGAACTGAAAAGGAAAAGTGATACACGACCAAATCTCTAGGCCCATTTCTGGGGTCCACATGGCCTAAGGGAAAGATGCAAGCGATCTTTTCTCCCAGTTTATCTTATGACATCCCAGCTGAAAGTGAATGAATCATTCACCCATGTTACCTCTGAAAAGGGAGAGTGACCCTGCCTCATCTAATGGAGCTAATAGTTACCAAAAGGAAGGGATCTCTCCTTATGAGCCAGAAATCCACTGTAATCTCACCTAGAGATTCAGGTTTCTGATGAGATTGGAGTTATTAAACAGGAAAACAATAGCAGACTTGGGCTACTGATTTGGCAATTCCCACAGGTAGTAAGAAAGCTCCAGGCTTATCCTCTTACTGCTCCTGAAAGGAAGGTGACTCCTTGCTCTGAGGAAAAAAGGGGGGGGTAGATGGATCTCCACCAAGGAGATGTGTTTGTTGCAAGAGAAGTTCAAATAGAAACCTGATAAATCATTGGATCAAAGGCTCCTGAAGGAGTGCTGTAATGGTACCAATGCTGAGCTGCTATCCCCCACTGACTACAGTAGGCTAGGGTAGTTCTCTGAGGATGTACTTTGAAAGTCAACTAAGTTTATTAGAGTCTCCAGATGGGTAGTGTTGTTTGTTCCTTTTTAGGTAGCTGAATGAGGAGTTATTTGCACCTGGTCAAGTAAAGATGAATTCTCATTGCAGGTAACTCCCTACTAGGAATCTACAAGGGAAGGGGTAAAGTTCCTAATGGAAATGGGTTTGCTAGATTAGATGTATGTGGCCTGCCTTTCCTCTGCCACACTGTGTGTCCAGCATATCTCAGGGACATTTAGATGCCTCTTCCTGAATGGAGCCCCTTAGCTAAGGGACTTTTCCTACCATAAAATCATACAAGTGTTGGCTAATAAGATGTGGAAATTTGAGCAGGCATGTGGGACAGTGGTGGCTTAGGCAAATAGTACTGTGATTGTGCACAGATACTCTAGGAGTGGCAGGTGGTATCACAGAACTCACCCACCTTTAAGATGGACAGAAGTCAATGACACCCTCTCTCCAAGGGAGCTTTGATTATTACTCCTGACACATAAGGGAATTTTTTTAAAAAAGCAATTGTGGACCAGCTGGTGGGGGAGCTAGGGAAAATGTAAAAGAAAATTCAGCACCAAGGCATTAGTGGCCCTTCATCCTCTCCCAAGCCTAGGGTATCCTTAAAGACCCAACCCCATTTGGATAATTCATGGACACTATAGAGGACAATTCATAGAGGGAAGAGGTATTATGGGCTCAATGTCTATGTAAGCCCTTTCAGCGACTTCAAAGCGTATTATTGTGGTTATGGGCAAATGGAAACTTAAAAAACATTTGAACAATCTCATGTAGTTAGACACATGATATCAGGCCTCTAGGAAGGTGAAAGTTATTGTTTTTCAGATGATGGAGATTTAGGAATGTGGAGTACTTCATTATACTAGTTTGCCTTACAAAAATGCTGTGATAACTATAAGAAAGGGAGATGGCACTTGGAAACTCCCAGTGGTCTACAGAGAACTGAGCAAAGTCAACTTGCCCATTGCTATGGTTGTTCCTGACCTTTTCAATATTGTAGACCATGTATCTCAGGCCCATGGAGAGTACTATGGAGCTATCAACCTTGCCAATGCCTTCTTTTTTCCATTCCTATGGCTGAGACTAATGAGAAACCATTTCCCTCATATTGACACGTTGCGGTGGCCAGAGACCAGAAAGAAATCTCCCTTCCTGAAAGTGTGAGGTATAAAAAGTTCAAGAGACATAATTTTTGGGTAATTAATCATTTTATTAATTATGGCTAGTGAACAATTAATAAAAGGATGGTCATTTGACTGTCTGTCATAAACCAAAGCCAAATCTTGGAGGCCTTTTGATGCTTATATACCCTCAGAAGAGTGGATATTCCCAATAAGCAGCAATCAACTCTGATTGGTTAACAATTAATGAGGGAATAAATATTATAATGAGAGATGGATTTATTCTAGTGAGGGGCTGGGGACATGACTCTGATTACTCAGTTTTGGACAAGAAGACTTATCTCTATCTAGACCACTCCCCCCCCCCAGGTCAATCTGGACAAAGGGGATCTACCTCCACTTAGACCTTTCTGACTAAAATACAATGGGCAAGAATTCACCTAGACTAAAATATCTTTACCTTTTGATAAGATGTAAACTTTCCCAGTTGGTTATGTCTAACCCAAGATTTCATCTCATCATCAGCCCTGCCCTTCAAAGGCTGGCTGAATAACCTACAGGGCCTTATTTCTGAATGAGGAAATTAAAAGGGGGAAAAATTAGTCCTAATTCAATAATTCAATATTAATATAAGAAAGGAATAATCATTTCTCTCAAAAGCATCCTACGCCACTACATTGATGACATAGTGTGGACCAGGCCAAAGTGGCAGAGGCCCTGGATCAGATGGTGACCCATGTGAGGGACAAGGGGTGAGAATTTAATTCTAAGAATAGAGTCCAATCTGCTCTGTCAAGTTTTGGGGAATATAATAGGTAGGGAAAACCCAGAAAATTCCAGGCATATTCCAAAATATGGCACTGACACATGAATCCCCATGTTCTAAGAAGGAAACAGAACTTATTGTACACTAAATGTTTTGTAAAATCCACAATCCTGACCTGAGTATTCAGATGATCCCCATTTATCAAGTCACCAACAAGTCTGCTTCCTTCAAGTGGGTCCCAAAACAGACTTCATCCCTAGAAGATATGGAGAAGGCTATTCAGCTGGGTCTATCTAGGCCTTTATGACCCTGAAAGACTCATTTTTCTGGAGGTCTCTGTCCAAAGACCAGGCTATGTGGAGACTTTGGCAGATATGAGGAGACTAGAATAAGCACCTGTTAAGTTTCTGGAATTCCAAGTTTACCAGAGAATCCACTCACTGTATTACATTTGAAAAGGAGTTGTTTGCCTCGTATTGGGCACAAGTTGCTACTGCACAGATGATGCAAGGTCATACAATAATTCTTTTGCCAGAGTTGCCTACTGTGGGTTCAGTGATCCAAGATGGTGCCTCTATAAGATGGATAAAGAATAGGAGGCTTCTATTACTAAGTGGAAACAATACATTTAAAATTACACTTGTCTGGGATGCTCTGGCGTTAGTGTCCTTCACAAACAGGTGGTGACTATGCCAAAGACTGAGGCCTCCAGGTCAGACCCTGAAATCTTGCCTCGTCTGCTGGCCCAGTGGGTGTACAGCTATTAGTTCTAGAAAAACACGCTTGCTTGGTTGACCAATGGGCTTATGCTGCAATTAGAAAGGCATGTACAACTGGACTAATCTAGTAACAGGGGATATCTTAGGGATATCCCCTTATCCTTGCCTTATCCTGGCAAGTCCTTTCAGTGGACTGAGATCCAGGATCCATAGCTGGTATATGAGAGAGCCTTGAGGGTTAAGGCAAAGGGGATCTTTAGCTACATTGATTCCTGGGCAAGGACCATGGTTCTGGCTAGGAGAACTGGACTGGACAATCAAAAGATTTCTCCTTTGGGGTCAGTACCCAATGGAAGATTTTTCTTTTTCAGTTTCTCCCACACATACAATTGTTTGTGAAGTATGTCCACACCCATCAAACATCATATACTAAATGAGCAGGTTGTAGCCATTACAAGAATAGCAGAAGTTAGAGTTCAGTTCCAATCCATTTATTGGGGTGGTAATGCCATATTGTGCCTGACAGAGACTCATATGATCTCCCTAACTAATGACAAGGCAACTATTTCTGCCCAACAAGACTCCATAAGGCAGTTGGAGAAGTTACCTAACTTGAATGATCCTAAAACTTTCCCCAGCTGGTAAAAAGGCATTTTCTCAGCTCAGGGAAAAAAGTTTGCCCTTGCTAATTAACAACTGAATCAATTTGCAGCTAACTTCTCAGGTCAGGTGTCCAATTTCCTAGAAGCCATGTCTGTGAAAAATCAACGACACCTTGTAAAAGAGAACGGCTCTCCAGTTCAGTGGTTTCTGGGATCCAGTCCCAGGAATACTTAGTTGATAAGAATGAACTGGTTTTGAACATATTTTTAGCTGATCCTATACAGCCATCCTTATTCCTTCCCCAGAACAGAGTTACATTGTCCTTGCCTTCTCTCAGGTCTTTTTATACCCTGAAAAAGGAGGTCAAGTTCTTCTCAGATGACAGTCTTCTTTTCATCTAATAGGAAAACTTCTTCTAGAAAAGCATGGTATTGTTGCTAGGTGCCTCATTTTCTTTTAAAAAAATGTTTTAATCAAAGCCTTTTCTTTTTTTTGCATCATCGTACTTATCCCCATTAACCTTCTTCCTACCCTTTTCCAGAGGGCCATCTGATAGAACTAGTATTTTTAAATACAAAGAAAGAAGAGGGAAAAAAAAGTCAACAGAACAAATCAATACGTTGAAAACATGTACTATGTGTAACACCTGTGGACCTCTCACTTCCACAAAGGGGTGGGTTTTAGAGTGTGCTCTCATAACTATTCAATCCAGTCAGACTTAATCAGCCAAGATACCTGTTTTTCCTCTTTAATTCTGGTCTGCCCTATTTCCTTTGTTCCTTCTCTTTCCTGAGGAGATCATTTGCAGCTCAAATTGCTGCAAATTTTGGTGTTTGCTGTCATGGTTTTAGCAAATTTCTACACTTTGGAGCTTCGGTCTCCACAGCCCTGGAAAGAGGGAGTTGCTCTGGGTTTTGTTTTGTTGCAACCCCATGAATTGGTTGAGTAGTGCATTCTTGCTGCTGGTAGCATGATTGGCAGTGGGGGAAGAAGATGTTATGTGAGTTCAAGGGAACTGTTAGTTCATGGAGATTTTTTTCCTTCTTTTTGAGTTCCTAGCATCCTAGACCATGCAGACAGATTGAAGTTGACTTATCTCGGCATACAATTTCTGTTTTGGAGAGGTCTGAATGTTTGTGAAGCTCAGGGCGAATGTTTAGCCCTACATTTTACTATACGTGTACCTTGCTTTCTAATAGTAGAAAGGAGGTGAAATTATTGTTAAATAATTATGTGGTTGTGAATTTGCTTGGAAGAAAGGGCATCTCTTAGCTGACTTGGTAATAATTCTGAGTCCTTGGATGGCACTGAGATTCCTTATTTATAGCCTCTGTGAAATAAAGGGGCTGCCCCTCCACATTGGCCTCTAAAGGCAAAGATTTTATAACTTTCTCCTTATGTGACTCTCAGGGAGAAGTAGGTTTTGGTGGGTGGGCCAACAAATACTGAGTGGTGGCAGTACAGAGAGAGTTCCAGCCTCAACTTAGATCCCAGGACAGGTTGTATTAGGTCTTCATGAATTCTTAGTCACTTACATACAGATAGCCCTGATGTGTGATGAAAAATTGTTGATTGTAGTAGAAATGTTCATGCTGTGGCTCTGATGTTTCTGATGTTGCTATGATTCATTATTGCCACTTTGTATTAAGAGACCTATCCTAAATTGAAGAGATTTGGTATCACTTACCATGTGCACCAAACTCCTGTGACTTGAGATTTGGTCCTTCAAAGGGGAAAAGAAAAAGCCTCCATTTTTCTTATTGAAGATAGGTATATTCATGGACTAATGACTTGAAAGTATATGAGATGGATGTTCTGTTGTTTATGTTCAATAATCTATAAGCATTTATGAGTGAATGAGTGGAAAAATAGATGAATGAATGAATAAGTAAATAAAAAAGCATTTATTAAGCACTTATAAAAGAAAGCATTATGCTAAGAACTGGGGATATAAATAGAAAAGTAAGACAGGCACTACTCTGAAAGAATTCACATTTTAAAAATAATAGTATTTTATTTTTCCCCTTTACAAGCAAAAAATAATTTTTAACATTTGATTCTTAAAAATTTTGAGTTCCACATTCTGTCCTTCACTTCTCCTCTACACTCCCTAAAATGGTAAGCAATTTGATATAGATTATATGCGTACAATTGTGAAAAACCTATTTTCATATTAGTCATGTTGTGAAAGAAGAAACAAAATGAAAAAAACACTAAGAAAAGAAAGTGAAAATAGTATGCTTTAATATGCATTCAGATTCAATCAGTTTTTCTCTGAATGCTGATAGAATTTTCTATCATCAGTCTTTGGAATTGTCATAGATAATTGTATTGCTGAGAAAAGCTAATTCACTCACCATAAAATGTTGCTGATATTGTATACAATGTTCTCCTGATTCTGCTCACTTCATTTTGCATCAGTTTATGTAAGTTTTTCCAGATTTTTCTGAAATCCTTCTGCTCATCATAGTATTTCATTGCATTTATGTACCACAACTTGTTCAGTTGATGGCCATCCCCTCAATTTCCATAAATTGCTTTCTGCTTTCCTTCTAATCTTGGTTGCATTTGTTTTGGTTTTGTTTGTGCAAAACTTTTAAATTTAACATAATCAAAAAAAGCTTACATTTTAATAGGGGAGTGCAATACACGTCAGGTTTTACCTGCAAGTCAAATGAAGAGGACCCATGATCCACAGGATTCAGTGGCAAAGCAGATAGTAATGCATCTTTGTTAATGTTTTTCCATTAGTATAATTATATCTGCTTTTAATGTTGAGCTGTGTGAGAGTGCTAAGGACTTTAGCTATGAGAACTTTCTTCTCTCAGTCTTCAGCAGCTGTTGTTGGTAGGGAGATGAAGGCATCAGTACCTGCAAAGGCATTTATTAGGTTGCATCTCCACAAGCATTCATAGATTATAGCTTTGGTGCCAGGCCAGAAACAAGGCAGTGGTCATGGGGGAAGATAGTACTGCTCTTTGCAAGACTTTTTTGGTATTATCTGACTGTCAGTGGCAATAAGTCAACAGGAGAGGCAGGGAGGAAGCAGCTAGGTGGCTCAGTGGATAGAATTCTGGGCCTGAAGTCAGGAAAACTCATCTTCATGAGTTCAAATCTGGCCTCAGGCACTTATTAGCTGTGGATCCTGAGCAAGTCACTTAATCCTGTTTGCCTTTGTTTCCTCATCTGAAAACTTAGGAAAGGAAATGGCAAACCACACCAGTATCTTCGCTAAGAAAACCCCAAATGGGATCATGAAGAGTCAGACACAACTGAAACAACTGAACAACTGTATGTTAAAAGTTGTAGAGGAGTGCTGACGTACATTGGGAGAGGAAATCTCTTCCTGAAAATTCCCTGTTCCAATGAAATAACATATCAGTCCCTACCCTTATCCTTTTTGGTTTAAAAGAAGCTTCATAAAATATATTTTACAATGTTTCTAAAGAGTCTTAATGTGATGTTAAGCATTATTAGTTTAGAACTGCACAGATTTTCGAATTACTCTGTATATTTCTGCCTTACTTAACAAGTGTTAAATATAATTAAATAATTGATAAATGAATGGACAAATGAATGCTTACAATGCACCATATACTGTGCTAAATGTTGGGCATACGAATAAAAAAAAAGAGGGTAGTCTCTATTTTCAAAGAGTTCAAACTAATTTCAGGAGACAAGACAAAAATAAAATTCAGCTGCAGGGTAGATGGAAAGGCCTAGATGTCTTCAGGGTTCAGCTTCAAGATGGATGGCAAGGCCTAGGAGTCTTTAGGTTACATGTGGTCAGATAACAAAGCTCTGATTACACAGCTGATAGTTAAGCAGATGGTAAAACCTAGAGGATCTCAGGAAGAAGTAATGGTAACAGAGAAGATGGTAAGGCCTGATGGTCCTCTATCTTATCAGAAGGAATAAAGTTGTTGATTCCCACCTGATCTAAGCTGAGTAAATAGTCAAGAAGCCTGAGAGAAGGGGAAAAGTGCCCATAGAGGTAGCCCATCTTCCCAGTATCTAATAGTTATGGATGATTTTGATGACTGAATATCATTTAGTTCCCATTTCAAATACTAATAAAAATGTGCAGAATCATAGATTTAGAATTATAGTTTATTTATAGGTTTGGAGATGGGGTTGAATGGGTACCTAATCTGGCCAAATCTGAAAGAAATTAAATGGAACAAACCCCTTAATATCAGCTTGATTTATTTTATTGGGATTTTTCTCCCAAAAACCAGGTACAGACTTCCCTTCCTTCCTTGCAAAGATGAAGGTGTATGGGTGTAGAATATTATATACAATGTCAGATGTGGTTGATGCCAGATGTTGGTTGGTCTTGCTTAATGGCTTTTTAATCTTTGCTACAAGTCATGGCTCATTAAGTGAGTGGAATATACAGAACTGAGAAATTCAGGTAATGTCACAATGAAAATATCAATAAAAATGAGATATAGAAAGGAAAGTACAGAGGAAAAAACAGTTAATTGAGAATTCTATTTAATTGGAGCTTTATCATAATTTCTTCCAATGAGTATTTTAATAAAAATTTGCCCAGAGAGTCAGACAAGCATTTTCTTATTTCTTCAACAGGAGACTGCATGATGGGAGAGTTATCTATCCCTATACTCTCTTTCTCTGGCCACTTGAACTTCCTCAGAGGCTCAGAACAGTTCTCTAGAGAAGGAGCTAGTTGAATAAACCTTTTCCCCGAGGGTTTACAGAGCTAAGAAAAGCATTATTATGGTAATTATCATCATCAATCATCATCATCATCATCAATCAAAGTAAGAAGATGCAAACATCAGACAACAGCAGGATGCCCTTTCCAGATTGGTTAAGAAGCCATAAAAAGCAATAACAAAAAAAGGAAAAAAATAATATATCCCATATGACACTGAAAAGTAGATTAGAGGAAAAATAGTATTAGGGTATGCTTTGGGAGAATCAATTGCATTTGAGTAGGTGTAAGGCAGTGATGAAATCCACATCCTTAGAAATTTAGAGTTATCTCTCATTCATAAGTTTCCTTTTGAAATTTATCCATGCAATTAAATTGAAGACCCTAGAATGCAAATAGGAGGTAATGCAAATCATAATCTCCATCCCAGAATCCCTCTGGCACCTCCTTTCTAGGTCTGGAGGAATCTCTCTCATGTGCTGTTACTCATAAAATATTGGGGCTCTCAGAAATGTTCGGCCAACATTGAAAAAGGGGATGACTCCATTCCCTAATTGATAAATAGTGAAAGGATATGAACAGGCAGTTTTCAGATGAAGAAATCAAAGCTATCTATACTTATTTGAAGAAATGCTTTAAATGACTATTGATTAGAGAAATGCAAATTAGAACAACTCTGAGGTACCACCTCACACCTATCACACTAGCTAATATGACAGAAAAGGAAAATGATATATGTTGGAAAGGATGTGGGAAAATTGGGACACTAATGCATTGTTGATGGAGTTGTGAACTGATGCAACTATTCTGCAGAGCAATTTGGAACAATGCCCAAAGGGCAATCAAACTGTGCAAAACCTTTGATCCAGCAATACCACCACTAGGTCTGTGTCCTGAAGACATAAAAGGGGGAACCAACCTACATAGCTGCTCTCTTTGTGGTAGCAAAGAGTTGAATGTTGAGGGGATGCCCATCAATTGGGGAATGACTGAACAAATGATGGTATATGAATGTAATGGAATACTATTTTGCTATAAGAAATGAAGAGCAGGTGGATTTCAGAATAACCTGGAAAGACTTACACGAAGTGCAAAAATGGATTGAGCAGAACCAGTAGAACATTGTACACAATATCAACAACATTGTTCAATGCTCAGCTATGACCGACCTAGCTCTCTGCAGTAACATAATGATCAAAGACAATTCCAAAAGATTCACTATGGAAAATGCTATCCACATCCAGAGAAAGAGTTGATGGAGTCTGAATGCAGATCAAAGCATACTGTTTTCACTTTCTTTATTTTTCCCATAGCTCTTTTCTTTTGGCCTGCTTCGTCTTTTTTTTTTTTATAACATGACTAATATGGAAATATGTTTTACATGGCCACATATACATAATCTATGTATCAAATTGCTTGCCATCTTATGGAGTGGGAGCGGGACAGAGGAAGAGGATTTAGAACTCAAGATTTTAAAAAATGAATGTTATAAATTGTTCTTACGTGTAATTGGAAAAATAAAATGCTATCTGTAAAAAGAAGGGAATGATGCTTTTTCTTCCCTACTGTACTTGCTTCAGGACAATATCCTTCAATGATCTTTGCAGAGGGACTGAAAGATGGAAAGATGTGGTTTTTAGACTTCATGCACTGTGTCACATGGCTGCTGAGCCTAAATACACTGAAAAGTAATTCAGGGCAGCATGTTCATTGCACTTTCAGTAGCAATGACTTTTTCCTGACTTTCATGGGGAAGGATGGCAAGGTAAAAAAATAACCAAGGTAGCTGTCCCCCTAAATCCCCTTATTGCTATTTCTAAAGGTGCTCTTGCACCCCTTTCTCTTTTCTCTGGTAACATATCAATTAATCAATCAACCGATAAATATTTCTTAAACATTTACTATGCCCTAGGCATTGTGCCAAATGCTGGATATAGAGGGAAGAATGTGAACAACTTGCTCCTTCTTCCTGGCAGCATTCCTGTTCATTTCTCTATTTTATTTCCTATTGTTCATCCACCTTTCTGGGGATCAGAGTTAGTTTAGGTTATTGTTTAATTAGGTATAATGGCAAATGAGCTTATTATGCACTCATTAAATCTCCCTTTTTCCTTCTCTCCCCATCCTATACTTACTAATGCAGAGGCACAAGCAAGGTGGGCCATCAAATACATGCTTTGGTCCAGACACTGACAATGTAAGGAGATTGGAAGAGATTCTTTCTCCCTGTCAAGTTCAGCAAACTGTTCCCTCTCTTTCCGATGTAATAGGCCACCCTTCTTTGGTATCAGGAAGGAAGGTAACCCCATTAATCACCTCAAGACCACAAGCACTTACTGAGCCCTGATTCTATTCCATTCATTCCTTTAGACACTGTAGAATACAAAGACAAAATCTTTGTCCCTAACCTGGAAGGGTTATATTCTATTGGGGAGATGGGGAGACAACAAGCACGTATATAAGTACATACAAAAGAAATATACACAGAAAATTTTTTGTAGGGAGGCGCTAGTAGGTGAGGGAAATCAGGAAAGGATTTACATAGAAGGGGGTGCTTGAGCTCAGCTTTGAAGGAAATAAGGCCTTCCAGAGGAATAGTTTAGAAGATGTACATTCAGGGCATGATGGACAAGTATACAGGCACAGAAATAAGGAGTGTCCATTGTGAGAACCAACAGGAAAGCCCATCTGTACTGCAGAGGACTTTATATGTCAAGACCTAGGCTTTAGGGTCTTTTAGCATTTTAGCAGTTATGTGGAAGATGGTTTGGAGTTGAAAGAAAACTGAGTTACAAAGACCAATTGGGTGGCTACCATAACAGTCTAGGCAAGAGATGAGGGCTTGAGCCAGGTTGCAAGTAGAGAGAAGAAATTAGATGAGAGTAATGTTATAAAGGGAAGGAATAACATTAGTAACTGATTGGACAGGTAAAGTGAGAGAAAGTAAGAAGTAAAAGATAACCAAGGATGTGAATGCTGGAAATGGGAAGGATATTTGTACCCTCATCAAAAACAGGGAAGTTTGGAAGAGGGGTAGGTGGGATGGGGGTGGGGGGGTTGGGGGGTGGAGAATTATGAATTCTGTTTTAAATGTGTTGAGTTTTGGATAACTGCATCATCCATTTTGAAATGTCCAAAAGGCAGTTTGTGATGCATTTAAATCCAATCTCTGACACACTTGAATGTCCTCGGCCAAATCACTTAACCTCTCTAGGACTGAGTTTCCTCCTCTAAAAATTGAGGGTATTAGACTAGGTCAGGGGTTCTTAACATTTTTGTTGTCAGGAACTATCAGTCTAATGAAACCTAGGTATCTCTTTTAGGTATCATCTTTAAAAAAAATAAAAATTCTAGTAAATGCTAAATTTCAGTTGGAGGTTAGTAAATATAAACATAGGGCAGCTAGGCAGCATAGTGCACAGAGCACTGGGCTTGGAATCAGGAAGACTCATGGTCATGAATTCAAATCTGGCCTCAGACACTTGCTAGCTGTGTGACCTTGGGCAGGTCACTTAACTCTGCCTCAGTTTCCTCATTTGTAAAAATGGATGGAGAAGAAAGGAGCAAACCACTCCAGTGTCTCTTCCAAGAAAACTCCAAATGGGGTCCTGGAGAGTCAGACATGCCCAAAAAACAACATAACAAAAATAATGATATGTATATCTATTTTTCCCATCCAAATTCACAGACTCCATGAAATCTATCAATGGACCCCAAGTTAAGAACCCTTGAACCTGATGTTCACTAAGGTCCTTCCTAGCTCTAAATCTACGTTCTTAAAATGCAGGAAGAGAATGCAGAAGAGTGATGAGGGCTTGATATCTAAATCCTTAGGACTTTATGAGGTCACTAAGTCAGAGAGAGAGAGAGAGAGAAGAGAAGAAAGCCCAGGACAGGGCCCTGACAGTCACCTGCAGTTAGGGAAAAGATAGGGATGTTGTGTCAGCAAGAGAGAGTGAGAAAGACTGGTAAGATGGGTAAGAAGACAACAAAGAGAGAACAATGTTAGAGGAGGGAGAATCCAAGAGGAAAAAAGTAGTTGTGTCAAATGCTTATATATACATGCTGATATACATAAGCATCATACATGCATAATACACACACACTTATGAAAGTACAGACAGAGACAGAGGAGTTAGGGGAGGAGGTTCAAGTCTGTAGCTCAGCCAGCGGAAGACAGTGGAAGAAGAAGGGGTTAGCTGACTTTTCCCCTAACACTGTAGATGCTGTCGTATTGGCTTGTTTGCATAATTCTAGCCCTACCTCTCCACCCCATCATCTTCTGAAAGCAGAGCCCTAGGGCCCTACCACTACTCTCCTGACTTAATTGCTTTTGCCCTGAAGTCAAAACATTTCTACTTGCTTCTCTGCTAAAGGAGATGGAGACACTATAGTACATTTAAAAAGGGCACTGCATTTAAAGCTTTAAGGTCTGAATTTAGATTCTGACTATTTTTTGTGACCTTGGACAAGTCACTTCTCCTGGCCTTTTTCTTTCTGTGTAAACAAAGGGTGAACAAACTAGATGACCTAGAGATAAATAACTAGTTAGTTATCCCTCTAAATCCTATAAGAACACATACTCTATAAAGCTGAAAAAAATAACCTATTTTGGTTTTCATATGGTTTAAGATATTAATATTGAATGAAGAAATGAAAAAGGATTTATTAAGTACTGATTATATGCCTAGCACTATGCTAAGCACTGGGGACACAAATACAAATGTAGAAACAGATTGCGCCTTGAAGCAGATTACATTATAATATGGGGTGGGGAGGAGGGGTGACGTGTATAGGAGAATGACGGCCAGAGAATGGTACTTTGTTATAAGAAGTTATAAAGAAGGTAAGTGGAGCCACAAAGGAATAGATTGATGAGACCTTTCCAGTAGCAAAAGCAGTTTTGATTTGACTGTGGTTTATACTTCAGGGCAGTAGGAAAGCGCCAGGAGGGCAGCCAGGAGAATATGAGTAGGGTGTAAAACAAAGCATGGTTGAGATCACATGAAGCACTTTTCGGGGGCTACAACTTTGGGGTTCTGAAGCTGAAGGGGTTAAGTCCACCAAGTCACAATCTCTGGTTCAATGGTAAAAGGGATAGTATGAGAAGTGGAGTGTATCAATAGTTTTAAAATTCTTCCGTGGATAAAATGATTTTTAAAGGTAGCAACTCTATTTTCGTCAATGGAATTAGTGGTTAAATAAACATATACTTTCTCCAATAAATGAGATTATTTCATTTAACTGACCAGATAACTCATGGGACAAGGGCTATACCTTTTTCTTAGGTAGAGCTAACCTCTCAGAGGCAGAATGTTTCATGAGGGACATGGAAGTAGGAATGACTCTTGATTGACTCAGAGACAAAGGCATGATATACCTGGGAGGGTAGAAGAGAGATTTCTTCGGATTTGAAAACTTAAAGACTGCTGGGAGAAGCAAGAAAGGGTATTTGATTAGAAAAGTCAAAATTTGGACGACAGGCAGGCTAGCTCCCCAGAGCTGCAGATATGTGGAAAAGCTAGCTCATAACATGCCCCTTGATGTCTAGCACCTGTAGAAAAGCAGATTTCACCAGTTGTAATTTTCTCTCTCCTTAGTTGAACTTAAGATCTTATTATGCTTCAAAAGAGCTTATTTACTCTTGTATATTTGTTTGTCTATGGTAGTCTGAATAACTTCAATTTTGTTTATTCCTTTTTTTTTTCTTTTGGCTAGGCAATGGGATTAAGTGACTTGCCCAGGGTCACACAGTTAGTAAGTGTTATGTGTCTGAGGCCTAATTTGAACTCAGGTCCTACTAAATCCAGGGCTGGTGCTCTATCCACTGCACTATCTAGCTGCCCCTAATATTTTGATAAGGTTTTATCCATTGTTTACATCTGTGTACCAAGCATTTGGTGAAGGGAATTAAGATGGTCCGGAATAGGCTAAGTGTTGCCTCTTCACCTTTAGAATAATTAGAGAAAGTGTCATTTATCCTGAATACCTAAAGAATGATACTTCTAGACTAAAGATATTTGAGGTGTGTTAGAATTGTAGTCCAGATACCCCTTGTGGAGACAGGAGAGTGAAGGAATGAATGAATGTACCTCCACTTAATGGCAGGTCTTTTCCAAAATGATTGATGGTATTCAAGACAAGGTGGTTTAACAAAAAGGGTGCTAGATCTGACAACAGGAGCTCTCATATTTACTTGATGTATGATATTGAGTAAGTCATACATCCCCATCTGAGCTTCATTTTCCTCATTAATAAAAATAAATGCTATTTTCATTAATTAAATAATTACTATTTAAACATTATTTCAGTAGTATTAAATATTTGTCATTCTGATCTCAGCAGACTGCTGTGACAAAAGCACTTCATAAATTTCAGACTCTCTAGCATGGCCCTCCTCTCAACAGAAAGATAGGGAATAAAGGATGTGGAATGTTGCATATCCTATCAGATGAGTTCACTGGGCCTGGTAGTTCTCCATACCTGTTTTTCCTTGTTACAAGAGAATGTTCTATAGAAGAGTGGGGTATAGGAAGAAATAGCTGACTGATATTCAAAAGGTATCCATAAAACTTTTAAAAACTTAAAAACCTTAAAGTTATATGTAAAGGTGATTTCTTTTCTTACATATATATACACATATATGTACCCACACTTTGGGGAATAAGGCACATTGCTGGTGTGGCTTCTCCCTCCTACAGTCCCAATGCTGGGTTCTCTTTAACATGCTGGTGATGACATATGGTGGGCATGAAGTTACATTGCCATGGTGATTCCCCTGCAGTGAGACAAGGCTTGTTTGCTGGATTTTTCCTCAGACACTGGGGAGAGAAAGGACAGAGAGTGTTGTGAGGATGACTCACTTCCAATAAGGCTAAGCTGGAAACAGCTTAGCTCCAGGGTTTTCTCATGTATTCGTGGGAGGGGGTGGAAGCGATGGCTAGAAATACCTGCCTCTAGAAGTGTGACCTCAGAAGCCCTCTCTGGTCTAATGGGCTGCTTCATCCACCCTTAAGGTTTTTGCTGTTCAGTTGTTTCAGTCATGTCCTCTTTGTGACCCCATTTGAGTTTTTCTTGGCAAAGATGCCAGAGCGGTTTGCCATTTCCTTCTCTAGCACCCTTTTCCAGCAACTAGATTTTTTAAAGTTCTGCATCCTTGATATTAGAGCTACAACTCTTCATATGGTATAGTGATAATTTCAGGAAAAGTGATCCTATGAAAGGTCTCCATGGTGAGAGTGCTGTCTCCATGGAGACCCCCTGCATAGTTAATAAATCCACAATTTAATTTAATTTTTTTTTAATATTCTATCTTCCTATATCTTGTGTTCCAACCTTCAGCTTGGGAGTATGTGTAGAGAAGTCGCTGAGACCAACACTAAGTGAAATAGGCAAAAATGAACTTTAGAATCCCCAAATTCCCTATTCGGCACCTTCCCCTAACAAACAGAGGGTGAACAGCTACGATTCAGTAGTACTTTCCCTACCTGAGGTTTACCTTACCCCTGAGGAATCTAGTGTGTTTCATTGCTTTTTTTTTTCCTTATGAGAACCTGCTTTTAGAAAAAGCCATTCACCTTGTTATAAATGGCTGATAACGTTTAATATTTGTTTCAAAAAGAACAGCAAACAAGGGAATGAGAACATTGGAGATTTTTTAGATTTAGAGATGGAAAGGGTCACAAAAGACATCTGATCCAAGTCTCTATTTTTATAGATGAGGAACGGTATTTGTGCTGGGTGCCTTCTTTCCCCACCCTCCTTTTATGTGTTGTCTTGCTGCATTGGGACACAAGCTCTTTGAGGTCAGTGACTCACTTTTTGTCTTGTTATTTGTAGTCCTGGGGCTTTGCACAGTGTCCAGCCCAGAGTAATCACTTAAAAAATGCTTGTTGACTAGAAGCTTGGGGAAACTGAATTTCAAAGAAGTTAATTGACTTGCCTAAGGTTACATAGAAAGAAAGCATCCGAGGCAAGATTTGAACCCATGTCTTCTGACTGACTTCATAGTCTTTAAAGAATGCAGAAAAGCATGGGAAGACATATGAATTGATACAAAGTGAAGCATGAAGAACCAGAAGAAAAAAAAAACCCTATGTAAATAGAGGGGCAGCTAGATGGCACAGTGGATAAAGCACCTGCCATGAAGTCAGGAGGAACTGAGTTCAAATGTGACCTCAGACCAAGCACTTGACACTTACTAGCTGTGTGACCCTGGGCAAGTCACTTAACCCCAATTGCCTGAAAAAAAAAATGTAAATGGAATAAAACAGCCCTGTATGCTATGTACGCAATTGTAAGTTCCAACGTTTGCTCTAAAGAAGAGATGAGATAATATGTGTTCATCCCCTCTTTGCAAAGGTGCAAACTATGTGTGCAGAATATGAGTTATTTTAGCTGCTATGCTTTTTTTATTTTATCCCCTGCAATAACGGGTAGTTCTCTGGATATGGGAGGAGATAGGTATACCTTTAGAAATGAGATCCCTAATATTTTAAAAGAAAAAAAAAGATTTCAGACTGGGTGATCTCTAAAGTACTCCCCAGTCTGAAAACTTGTGATCCACTTTTCTAGTCTTGCACCCAGTCTAGCCTGTATGCCAGAATTCTGGCATTTATAGTGCTTTCCTCCTGATTTTGACCTCTTTCTCTCCTGATTTGGATTCAGTGATCTTTCCATTTTCATAAGATCATGCATTTTGATCAGGAAGGGATCTTAGAAAGCATCTACCAATCCCCTCTTTTTCACAGTTAGGAAGCTGATATCTAAAGAAGTTGTCCCACACATAGTAAGAGTCAGGAATGGAATTCAAAACAGGTTCTCCAGCTCCAAATCTGGTATTCACTCTACCACACTGCCTCCACCTAACCTTATTTCCTGTTTGCTGCATTTATTTCTGCCTAAATCCTGATTCTTATGTTTCTTACTTCTGCAAGTAACATGATTTTAACTCTCATTTATTTCCTTTGTCAGCAAGGTGCTCTTGACTGAGGGCCTGCCTGGCTTTACTGTGGCAGTGCCCTACATTTTATGAGCCTTTCTTACATAGTGGTTCTTTAGTACGTCCAAAGATCAGGAGGGTTGAAATATGAGTGTAACTGTCTACCAAAGGACCATCAGCCATTTTCAGTTCTTTTTTGATTCCTAGAGAAGTTAGGACATACAGAAAATAGAATTTAATTTATGTAATAGGTTTGTCAGGAGAATTTCCACTTAAATTTGATGAATTGCCCAGGAGTAAGCTTCTGTTTGGATCCTCCCCTCCCTACAATAGTGAGCACAGATATACTTATTAGTATTAGTATCAAATGGTCCAAGAGATAGAGTTTGAGGCCTGGAATCAGGAAGAATCCTCTTCCTGAGTTCAAATCTGGTCGCAGACACTTACTAGCTTTGTGACCCAGGGTCAGTCACTTAATTCTGTTTGCCTTAGTTTCTTCATCTGGAAAATGAGCCGGAGAAGGAAATGGCAAACTACTCTAGTATCTTTGCCAAAAAAACCCTAAATGGGGTCATGAAGAGTCTGACATGACTGAACAATGACAAAGGATAAAAAACAGTTTCGCCCTCCTCTGAATCAGTTGGGTTGGCTTGAACTCTTGGGAGAATGCACTCTGTTGTGTGGGCCAAGAAAAGTGAGCTGACATATTTGCTTAGACAGATCCACTTTTTGATTTATTTCCCCTTTCTGCCTTAATTTTGGAGAGCTCACAAGTACACAACAACTATGTGCACCCTCCCCTTTCCCCTCTTTCCCACAACCTCTCACTCCCCATCAGTGGTTACCTTGAGGAAGATCACTGTTGTAGTCAGAGGAAAGAGTGTGTGGCCATCTTGTGCCTTCCCCCCCTCACCCCCTTTTGAAGTACGGGTGAGAAAAGGACACCTAAGAGTGAATTTTCTCAACCCCATGAAATGGCAATACCTGGGACAGTGGTAGAGTATCCAATACAGATAGATAGTCATGCTTTGCAATGGGCATTAAGAGGTTGAGTAATTTGCCCAGAGTCACAGAGTCAATATGTATTAAAGGCAAGATTGGAAGGAATCTAGGTCATCCTAACTTCTGTAATAATAATAATGCTTTAAGATTTTCAAAGTACTTTACAAATATCTCATTTTATCCTCACAATAACCCTGTGAGTCACTATTAATATCCCCATTTTACAGATGAGGAAAATGAGACAGAGGTTAAGTGACTTTCCCAGGGTCACACAACTAATATTTAAGGCTTTATGTGAACTTGAGTCTTTCTGAATCCAGCCCTAGCACACTATCCCACTTAGCAGCTGGATCTCCTTCTTCTATGACACACTGTCATACAGATGTTCATATTCATGAACACAGCATAAAAACATCAACCAAATCTCATTATTTGAAAAGAGCAATCTTAGTTCTAGAGAATAGAAGCTGAAACACTCTGCTCTCCTCCCAACAGAAAGCTGGGAAATTATGGTGTGGAATGTTCAATGTGTTGTTAGCTATGATCACTTCACATTTAAATTTTAATCAAACATTTTGTTATTGTCGTTGTTGTTAACAAGCTAGGTTCAGAAATAACTGTCAAGTGCAAAACAGAATGCTCATTATTTTAGAGTTTAGCTTAAATGACACTTCTTCCATGAAGCCTTCCCTGAGATTCACAAATAATTATCTTTTCACCGTTCAAATCTCACAAATTTTCCTTGCACTGCATATGTATATATATATATATATATATACATATATATATGTATATATATATATGTATATATATATGTATATATATACACATATATGTATATATATACACATATATGTATATACATATATGTGTATATATATATAATGTATGTATACACACATACATGTACACATACGCATACATACCTATACACACATACACACACAGCTAGGTGCTTCATATAGAATGCTGGGCCTGGAGTCAGTAAGACCTGAGTGCAAATCTGGTCTCTGATACTTACCAACTGTGTGACCCTGGGCAAGTTTGCCTTAGTTTCCTCATCTGTAAAATGAATTGGAGAAGGAAATGGCAAACCACTCCAGTACCTTTGCTAAGAAAACCCCCCAATAGCACTTACAAGGAGTCAAACATGACTGAAAATTACTAAACCACAGCCTATATATACATATGTATTATATTGTATTATAAATATTTATAAATGTGTTATGTCCATTGTATCAAACAAGGACAGAGATGGTGTCCCACCTAATTTTTTTTTCTCCCTCAGCACTTGACTTTGAACAAAGTGCTTAATAAACATTTTCTGTTGTTACAAGACTGAGAAGGGGGCTGGATCTAAGGGAACTCTAAAGAGAACAATAGCCTTTTGAATAACAAAGAGTTTGAGTCTTTGAGAAAAACAGTGACAAATTAGATGTTTCCTAATTCTGGTTAATTGAAAGGTGCTGTATTGCATTATTACTCTCTCCATTCAATTAGCCACATCTGCAAAATATATATAAATATTTAACAAGCATTCAGATATTAGAGTATTATATTAGTGGCTTTGTCTAATATGATTTGTCTGTTGCAAAGGTCTTGCTTGTTATTCAATATGGGAACTTCAAAGAAATTTGAAGAGACTGCAATCACAAGTTTATTAAAATCTCTTGTCCCATTAATCAAAGCTTCCATAATTATTACGCAAATGGGAGACTTGATTAACTCACCTGAAGGGAGTGCAGATGAAAGGTGCGTGGGTAGGAGAGGGGCAATGCTGTCAAAAGGGAAGACAACTGAATGCTTTTGTTTCTTTAAAAGTCAATACATATTATATAGTCAAATTTATTCTCTGAAGAATTGAAATTGACTTGTAAACTCTAAACTACAGAGGAAAGCAAAGTAGGCAATCTGGGAAGGTGTGGAGATAAAAGATAAAAGATAAAGCAGCGGAGAGAGTGAATTATGAGGAAGTTAGCCACCTTGCCCCATCTCCCACCCCCACTACCTGGATTTAGCTTGTACATTGCTGATTCAAAGCATTCATTATGGTGTGATGCAAAAAGTTCTGGGGTCAGAGAACCTGGGTTCCCCCTATTACTTATATGAACTTAGATAAGTGACAACTTAAGGAAAGTAGGTAGCATAGTAGAGAGAGAACTATACCTGGAGTCAGAAAGACTCTAAGTTTGAATCCTGAAACACACGCTAGATGTGACCTTGGGAAAGTCATTTGACCTCCTCTAAGCCTCAGTTTCCCCATGTGTAAGATTGGTATAACTATTGCACCTACTGCAATTGTAGTGAGGGACAAATGATTTACTACACATAAAGTGCTTAGAAATGTTAGATATTAATGATCCTGGACCTCAGATTCCTCATCTATCAAATGAGAAGGTTAGACTACATTGACTCTTCAATCTAGAGAGCTATGATATTTGTGACTTTATAATCCCACTGTGTCACTGGGATAAACTGTAAGGATTACTTTAGCTCTTTATACAGTGAACTGCAATCTCCGGACTCCAAGTCTAGTAGATTCTAATATACAGTGCTATATATACACCTTGACCTGATCCTATCCTTCCCATCTCACCTTCCTCCCCTCCCCGACAATATATACCTTTGCATTTGTTTTCAATCATTTAAAGCATTTAACTTTTCTATAAAGATTTTTCTATGAAGGAAACAGTGTTGTATAAGGAATAGAGAGTCAACTTCACAAACAGGAAGACCCAGGTTTAAGTGTTACTTCTGACACATACTGGCTGTACCACCCTGGGGAAATCATTCAGTCTCTCTGTACTCTAAGCCAGTTGTGTCAAACTTAGAAACTGCTCCCTATGGATTCCCCATTGACTTAGAAAACCACAAATTAACACTATGTTGCATTGTATTTTAATTTATTTAAACATTTTTCAGTCACATTTTAATCTGGTTTAAGAAGTACTATGGAGTATTGGAGGACACAGGCAGGCAGACTGTGTGTTTATGTCTGATCTAGAAAACTCTCTAAGACTATGAGCTGCAGAGAAAAGGATGACCTGCATTGGTACAGGAAGCCTCCTATATTAATGAAATCATAGGTTCCATTCCTATCCTTATGTAACTGAGCTATGGCAGTACATAGACTTCTGGGCCTGGGTGAAATTTGGCCTCATACACTTACTAGCTGTTTGACCCTGGGCAAGTCACTTAACCTGTTTGCCTCAGTTTCCTCAAGTGTAAAATGGAGATACTAAGAGCATCTACTTCCCAGGGTTGTTGTGAGGATCAAATGAGTGCTTAGCCCAGAGTCAGGCACACAGTAGACATTTAATAAACGTTCATTTCCTTTCTTCTCACCTATCCAGAACCATGCCTAAGCAGCAACATGAAAAATGTCCCAGGCTTGGCTGAACACCCAAGAAATAGCTACAAAGATTTCACTGAGTAATCTTACTTAAACCCCATCTTTTTAATGAATTCCTTGTCTACCCAGTCACTGTGATTGAATGTGACTAAGGGAGGTCATTGTTTTGAATAAATCACTGAGGAATATGCATGTTTCTGTTGCCTTATATTGCCATAATTCTCATAGTAATTAACTGCTTTTGGCCAAAGTTGTCAGTTTCCAAAAGATGCCAATGCTTATCTTAACTTATATTTGTAAAACAAATTTTGAATACGTTATCAAAACTATTTAGATCTTGAAATAAAATAGCAGGCAGATAAAGTTCCAAATGATCAGATGTTTTGGAACTTTTAGTAGATTTTAATGACATTTGGTAAATAGATAGAATTTAAAGATGTGTAATGGCACAGAATTCATAGATTCATAAAACTGCTGATTTATTCCTATACATTTTTGTGAGCAGGTATTTGGCACAAGAAAGAAAGGACCAATAATGTTCTCACTATTTTACAACCTTGTGCTACAAAGAATGATATGCATACAGTCGATGCTTAATCTGCCAAATATCTTTTGATGATGTACATATTATCTAGCATTATAAGACATTTTGCAAGGTCAGTAAACAGAGAATAGATGTTTCATTCAATCTGTGTCATTTCTGTAAGATAATCAAAATTATTCTAATGGAAAATTCTGAAGTGGTCATTAACTGGACTCTGAAAGGAATTTGGGAAATTACCATTTTGGATATATTTTTTTCAAAGAAACTCATAGGCCCTTGTCTGAAAGATATTTAAACCATGTAAATAGCACACTAAGTGGAGGTAAGTAAATGACCAGTCTCCTGGAATACAAATGGTTTACAAAGGATTATAAATGAATCACAGTATGATCTTAGACAATTTGCAAGTACGTTCACAATTATATTCTTGCTTCTAACCATGACCTGCATGTTGATATAGCTGAGAAACTAAAGTTGGGCTCATATTATAATGGATAAATAGGTAAATTTATGGTATCTTCTGTAGGTAGAACTACTCCTTGGCAGTACAATAAACAATGTGGCATTATGGAAAGAGGGCTGGATTTGGAGTCAGAAGATCTAGGTTTGAATGTATGCTGTGACATTTACTACCTGTGTGGCCTTGGGCAAGACACTTACCACCTCCGGGGCACAATTTCCTCCTTTGTGAAGTGTTGAGCTAACAACCCTTAAAATGCTTTGAAACTAACTCTAAATGCAAATCATATTTGCATGACCTGTGCTAGTGACCAGAATGAAATGTTGACACAGAACATCTTTAATGTTTCAGTATGCACAAAATGTCCAAAAAAAAAAAAGGGAGAAACTCTGTTAGAATACAAGCTCCATGAGGGCAGGTCTGTTTCTTTTTTGTCTTTGTGTAAAAAATGGTTTCATTGCATGTGGCATTCTACAATGGAAGGAATTCACATTGATTCATGTGCTGCCAACCGGAAAGGCAGCATGTCATTGTATTGATTATTCATGGAGGGAGGGAGGGAGGGAGGGAGGTATTTCTTTTTTAAAAAAAATAATTTATTTTGATTTATCAAAAATCACTTCCATAAGCTTCTGAGTTTAAGATTTTTCTCCCCCTCCTTCCCCAACAGGGAGATATTTCAGTTGCCTACCAGGTTGCACTCCCCTTGAACCAGCAGTAAGTCTTCCCGTGAGATCCCCTCTACTCTTTGTGTGGACTTCAATGTCCTTCTGCTCACCAGAAAGAACAGGACCCCTGCTTCCAAGATCATGCTCTGATGACATGGAAGATAATTCAAACATCCTCTTGCTGGGTCCAGAGATACCTAGAGGATGAAATGGACTATTCAAAGTATCAAAAGATCAAATCTACAGTCTCAGGCAGCTCTAGACTTCCTGCCCCATTAGTAGGATTCACAGGCTCAATTTACTATGATCACACAGTTAGTGAACACAATGAAAAGGGACTAAAATGTATTTATTTATTTATATATTTTTTAACATGTGTCTTTAAAACTTCGGGTTACAAATTTTCTCCCTTCCTTCCTCCTCCACCCAACCCTCATTGAAAAGGCAAGCAACTCAACACAGGTTATACATGTGTAGTCATGCAAAACACTTCCATAGTAGTCATGTTGTGAAAAACTAACTATATTTCCCTTCATCCTACCCTGCCCCCATTTATTCTATTCTTTCTTTTGACACTGTCCCTCCTCAGAACTGTTTGCTTCTGATTATCCCCTCCCCCAATCTGCCCTCCCCTCTATCATCCACCTGCTCTCTTGTCCCCTTCCCCCCTATTTTCTTGTTGGGTAAGATAGATTTCCATACCCAATTGTGTATGCTTTTTGCTCCTTAAGCCAAATCCTATGAGATTAAGATTCACTCATTCCCTTTCACCTTCCCCCTTTTCCTTTCCATTGTAAAAGCCTTTTCTTGTCTAATTTACCCCATTCTACCTCTCTCTTTCTCCTGCCAGTATAATCCTCTCTCACCCCTTAATTTTATTCTCCAGATATCATCCCTTCATCTTCAACTCACCCTATTCCATCTATCTATGAATCTATCTAAGTATCTATGTATCCACCTATCTATCTATCTATCTATCTATCTATCTATCTATCTATCTATCAACATACATATAATTTTTCCCCTCCCACTACCCTTATACTGATAAAGGACTCATGAGTTACAAATATCATCTTTCCATGCAGCGATGTAAACAGTTCAACCTTAATAACTCTCTTATGATTTCTCTTTCCTGTTTACCTCTTCATGTTTCACTTGAGTCTTGTATTTGAAAGTCAAATTGTCTATTCAGCTCTGTTTTTTTCATCAAGAATGCTTGAAAGCCCCCTATTTCACCGAATGTCCATTTTTCCCCTGAACGATTATGCTCAGTTTTACTGAGTAGGTGATTCTTGGTTGTAATCCTATCTCCTTTGCCCTCTGGAATATTATATTCCATGTCCTCCAGTCTCTTAATGTAGAAGCTGCTAAATCTTGTGTGTCCTGATTGTGTTTCCACCATACTTTAATTGTTTCTTTGTGGCTGCCTGCAATGTTTTCTCCTTGATGTAGGAACTCTGGAATTTGGCTATAATATTCCTAGGAGTTTTCTTTTGGGGATCTCTTTCAGGAGGTGATCAGTGGATTCTTTCAATTTGTATTTCACCCTCTGGTTCTAAAATATCAGGGCACTTTTCCTTGATAATTTCTTGAAAGATGATGTCTAGGCTCTTTTTTTTGATCATGGCTTTCAGATAGTCTAATCATTTTTAAATTCTCTCTCTTGGATCAATTTTCCAGGTTGTTTTTCCAATGAGATATTTCACATTGTCTTCTATTTTTTCATTCTTTTGGATTTGTTTTGATTTCTCATTAAGTTACTAGTTTCTAATTGCTCCATTCTAATTTTTAAGGAAGTATTTTTTTTCAGTGAACTTTTGGACTTCCTTTTCCATTTGGCCAATTTTTCTTTTTAGGGCATTCTTCTTCTCATTGGCTTTTTGTACCTTTTCTTCCATTTGGGTTAGGCTATTTTTTAAGGTGTTATTTTCTTCAGTGTTTTTTTGGGTCTCCTTTAGCAAGCTGTTGACTTGTTTTTCACGATTTTCTTGCATCACTCTCAGTTTTTCCTCTACTTCTCTTACTTGCTTCTCAAAATCCTTTTTGAGCTCTTCCATGGCTTGGGAATGATTCAGTTTTCTTGGAGGCTTTGGATAGGAGCTTTGACTTTGTTGTCTTCTTCTGGTTGTATGTTTTGATCTTCTTTGTCACCAAAGCAAGATTTTATAGTCTGACTATTTTTATTCTTTGGGGGCGGAGCCAAGATGGCAGAGTGAAAGCAGTGACTTGCTTAAGCTGTCCCCCAAACCCCTCCAAATACTCATAAAAATGGCTCTAAACAAATTCTGAAGCAGCAGAACCCACAAAAAGACAGAGTGAAACAAATTTCCAGCCCAAGGCAACCTGGATGATTGATCAGAAAGGTGTGTCACACCGGGTGGGAGCTCGGCACAGCGTGGGAGCGCAGCACAGCGTGGGAGCGCAGCACAGTGTGGGAGCGCAGGCCACAGCGAACCTGGAGCAGGACTCAGAGGAGTGAATCACAGGCAGCTGCGGAGGTTTCCAGACGCCTAAACCCACCAATGTCAAAGACAACTTAGAAGGTGAGTGGGAAAAGTCTGTTTCTGCCGGTGCTGAGAAAGGAAGGCGGGGTCTCAGCTTCATTCCCCAAGAGTGTGGCCCTGGGGGGGCGCAGCTGCTTCCTGAGCTTCCAGCCCACAGACTGAGGGGGAATCCAGTGGCTGATCAGAGAGGGATTGCAGGGATCTCTTTGTCAATGCGGAGGCAGGAATGTATTCCTTTGCTTGTGTTTGGATTTGGGTCACAGTTCTGGGTGGTGGTACTGGGGTGAGGAGGAACGCTGGCGTGGTGGACCTTGTAGTGGCTGTGGACAGGAAGCCCTCCTCACAGTTACAGGACAGAAAGGAATACTTGTGGTCACAGGCCACGAAAGAAGTAAACATCTCACCCCTTATCATAGCACCTTGCAAGAACTGAAAATTTACAGGTACCTACAAGTATCTCTGAAAACAGCTGTACAAACCCCTGAAGCTTGGGACAGTACATTCTCCACATTGGAAGCAGACTCTTACCTTAACAAAGAGTTTAAAACTCTAGTAATTGGCTGGGATCATGAGCAAGCAGTGCAAAAAGAGTCAGACTACATTATCTTACTTTGGTGACAAAGAAGATCAAAATATACAACCAGAAGAAGACAACAAAGTCAAAGCTCCTACATCCAAAGCCTCCAAGAAAAATATGAATCAGTCCCAGGCCTTGGAAGAGCTCAAAAGGGATTTTGAGAAGCAAGTAAGGGAAGCAGAGGAAAAACTGGAAAGAGAAATGAGAGTGATGCAAGAAAATCATGAAAAACAAGTCAACAGCTTGCTAAAAGAGGCCCAAAAAATACTGAAGAAAATAACACCTTAAAAAATAGCCTAACCCAAATGGCAAAAGAGGTCCAAAAAGCCAATGAGAGAAGAATGCCCTAAAAAGAAAAATTGGCCAAATGGAAAAGGAAGTCCAAAAGATTACTGAAGAAAATACTTCCTTAAAAATTAGAATAGAGCAATTGGAAGCTAGTGACTTTATGAGAAATCAAGACACTGTAAAACAAATCCAAAAGAATGAAAAATTAGAAAACAATGTGAAATATCTCATTGGAAAAACAACTGACCTGGAAAATAGATCCAGGAGAGAGAATTTAAAAATTATTGGACTATCTGAAAGCCATGATCAAAAAAAAGAGCCTAGACATCATCTTTCAAGAAATTATCAAGGAAAACTGCCCTGATATATTAGAACCAGAGGGCAAAATAGAAATTGAAAGAATCCACAGATCTCCTCCTGAAAGAGATCCCCAAAGGAAAATTCCTAGGAATATAATATCAAATTCCAGAATTCCCATGTGAAGGAGAAAATGTTACAAGCTGCCAGAAGGAAACAATTCAAGTACTGTGGGAACACAATCAGGATAACATAAGATTTAGCAGCTTCTACATTAAAGGACTGCAGGGCATGGAATATAATATTCCAGAAGGCAAAGGAGATAGGATTACAACCAAGAATCACCTACCCAGCAAAACTGAGTATAATCCTTCAGGGGGAAAAATGGTCATTCAGTGAAATAGAGGACTTTCAAGCATTCCTGATGAAAAGACCAGAGCTGAATAGACAATTTGACTTTCAAATACAGGACTCAAGTGGAACATGAAGAGGTAAACAGGAAAGAGAGTTCATAAGAGACTTATTAAGATTAAACTGTTTACATTCCTGCATGGAAAGATGATATTTATAACTCATGAGACCTTTTGTTAGTATTAGGGTTGTTGGAGGGAAAAAAATTATATGTATATAGATAGATAGATAGACAGACAGACAGACAGACAGACAGACAGATAGATAGATAGATAGATAGATAGATAGATAGATAGATAGAAGGCACAGGGTGAGTTGGAGATTAAGGGGTAATATCTGGAGAATAAAATTAAGGGATGAGGGAGGATTATACTTGGAGAAGAAGAAAGGGAGAGGTAGAATGGGGTAAATTATCTCACAAAAATAACAGAAAAGAAAAGTCATTTGCAGTGGAGGGGAAGCAGGGGAAGGTGAGAGGGAATGAGTAAATCTTATTCTCATAGGATTTGGCTTGGAGGGAGTAACGTACACATTCAATTGGGTATGAAAGTTTGTCCTACCCTACAAGAAAATAGGGGGAGAAGGGGACAAGAGAGCAGGGGGATAATAGAGAGGAGGCCAGATTGGAAAAGGGTGTAATCAGAAGTAAATACTTCTGAGGAGGAACAGGGTCAAAAGAAAGAATAGAATAAATGGGAGGGCAGAATAGGATTAAGGGAAATAGAGTTAGTTCTTCACAACATGTCTACTATGGAAGTGTTTTGCATAACTGCGCATATACAACCTATATTGAGTTGCTTGCCTTTTCAATGAGTGTGGGTGGGGAGAGAGGAAGAGAGAAAATTTGAAACCTAAAGTTTTAAAAACATATGTTTAAAAAAAGTTTTCACATGCTATCGGGAAATAAGAAATACAGGAAATGGGGTACAGAAGTCTATCCTGCCCTACAGGAAAATAGAAGGGGAAGGGGATAAGAGAAGGGGGGAGAGATAGAAGAGAAGACAGACTAGAGGAAGGGATATTCAGAATGCATGCCATCTTGGGGTGGGGGGAGGGTGAGATGGGTGAAAATTTGAAACTCAAAAACTTGTGGAAATGAATATTGAAAACTACAGATAAATAAATTTAAATTAAAAAAAAAATTTCAATTCTTCCAAAGAGGTATGATCAAAAGCGAGCTGTTTACTTTTTTCCTAGCCTGTGCTCTATGAGTGACCACAAGCACTCTTTTCTGTCTTGGAACTGTGAGGAGAACTCTCTCTTCACAGCCACTACAAGATCCACCACCACTCTAGTGTTCCTCCTCACCCCAGGACCGCCACCCAGAATTGTGAACCAGCTCCAATCACAGGCAACAAGAGAATCCTGCAGCAGCAAAGAGATCTCTGCAATCCCCCTCTGATCAGCCACTTGATTCCCTCTCAGTCTGTGGGCCAGAAGCTCTGGAAGCAGCCACTGCCCTGGGGGCCAAGCTCTGGGACTGGGACTAGCTCCACACTTTTCCCTCTCACTGCAGACACAGACTTTTGCCACTGATCTTCTAAGTTGTCTTTGGCATTTGTGGTTTGAGAAGTCTGGAAACCGCCACAGCTGCCTGTGATTCAGTCCTCTGAGGCCTGCTCCAGCTTTGCTGAGGCCTGGTCTTTGCCTGCACACCCACACCAAACTGTGCTGCTCTTCCAGCCCAGCGCAATATACCTTTCTGATCAACCATCTAGGCTGTCTTGGACTGGAAATTTGTTTCACTCTGTCTTTTTGTGGGTTCTGCTGCTTTAGAATTTGTTTAGAGCCATTTTTTAATAGGTATTTGGAGGGGTTTGGGGGAGAGCTCAAGCAAGTCACTGCTTTTATTTTGCTCTGCCCCCCCCTAAAATGGGTTGTATGAGCTCCTTCATGGAACTATCTTCCTCTGACCACCTCCAAAACTTCTTCCCCATGTCCTATATCCATCTTCAAGTATTGTCAGGAATTCACATACAGTTCACGAAGACAGAGAGAGAGATACAGACAGACAGAGAGACACAGAGAGACAGAGAGAGAGAGAGAGACAGAGAGAGAGAGACTGAGACAGAGACAGAGAGACACAGAGAGAGTGACAGAGAGTCTAGGATTCCAGTTCTGGATCTCACAAAGCAAAGCAAGAGAAAAGCATTGGGAAAAACTAGTCCTTGCCTTCTTGCTCACTGGCTGTTAGGATTCTCTATAGCTGTCAGGTTTGTGAATCAGGCTGCTTCAGGCCCTGTGTCTGCTCCAAGATCGTTTTCCTCCTTAGGTTGGTGTTCAACAATCTTGTCCATCATCTTCTCAGCAATATCTATAAATAAAGGAATCTCTCTTCGATTATTGAGTTCCCACAGAAATACTCTGCATGCAGTGTTTCTAGTAACTTTATGTTCCTCCTTATCTTAACATAATTCACAAAATCGATCTCAATTTAGCTTTATGCCTTCCTTAATTTGAAATGGGATTGTAGGAGAGGATGTTAATATATTATCAAGGCTTCCTGAAAGCATAACAATAAATTTTGCCTGTTTCACATTTCAGATGCTTCAATAAATCTTGACTACTCTGAAAAGCCGTAAGAGCTTGGGTAATATAGTAAAGGTCAATTTCACTGACTTTTCATAAAATCTTTGGGAAAATATTTAGAGGTCATCTAGTCTAATATCCCCCCTACAATTCTTATCCCAAAGAGAAACCCCGTCTACAAAATTCTAATTTTGTATTTTTATAAATTCTTGTAAAAATTTTATCTGGATGTTTTCTGCAACTTTAAAACACTTCCATGGCTTCTGCTAACCCCTCAAGATCTTGTTTAGTATCACTTTTTTCCCTTTCACTGACAAGACCCTCAAAAGAATACAATCTTTCTGTTTTTACTTTCTCATTAACCAATTCATTTCTCTATCACTTAAATCTGGTTTCTGACCCCAAATCCCCCTGAAAACCTCTCCAAGGCTCCCAACAACCTTGTAACTATCAAGTTGAATGGCCTTTTCTCAACTTTTATTCTCTATGATCTCTCTGTATCTTTTCTGGTTCATCATTTGTCTTCCAGCTCTTAAACTGGAGTGTCTTTCAAGACTTTGTTCTTGGCCCCTTTCCCTCTCCCTCCACGTTTTCCCTTGGCCGTCTTATTCACTCTCATAGGTTCAACGATCAGATCCAAAAGAATGCTTTCAAATCTAAGGACGAAATCCTAGCCAGTATCCTGAAATCCAGTCCCACTTTGCCAATTGCCTACGTCTCCCCCTAGATATCCCCAAAGCATCTTAAAATTAGCAAAAAGCCAATGAAGTCAGTCTCCTATCCTTCTTCCCCAATTGTTCCCTCTTATGAACTTCCCTACTTCCAGCATTAGGCTGATGTAATTCTCCTAAGCTTTGTTCCAGACAGCTACTAGCATCCGTCAAAATGCTATCAGCAATATAATGCAATTTGAATATATATACATGTATACATACAAACATACATACATACATATATATATATATATATATGAATAGGAGACATTAAAAAGTGCTACTATCAACTAATTAATAAGTATTTATTAAAAGCCTACTGTGTGTTGGCCACTATACTAGGACTGGAAAATATAAGTAAAAAGAATGAAACAACCTATAATTACAAGGAGCTTGTATTCTTATGTGGAATAAAGGATATTATTATATATATATATATATATATATACACACACACACACACACACACACACACATATATATATACATATATATGTGTGTGTGTGTATATGTGTATATATGTGTATATGTATATATACACACATATACACACACATATACATACATACACATATATGTATATGTGTGTAAAACTTAAATACTTTGGCCACATAATGAAAAGTCAGGACTCATGGAAAACACTCTGATGTTGGGAAAGATTGAAAACAAAAGGAAAAGGGGACAGCAGAGGATGAGATGGCTAGATAGTGTCATGGAAACAACAAATATGTAACTTGGACTTTAGGAGAAAGTGGAGGAAAGAAGGGCCTTGGAATACTATGGTCCACGGGAGCCATGAAGAATCGGACACGACTAAATGACTGAACAGCAATACAGGCTTTATAATAATTTAGAGGAGACAAGATTCCTTATATTACTTATGGCTGAGGTAGTCAGAGAAGGTAGATGGCCCCTGAGCTGGGTCTTCAAAGATGAGAAGCATCTTTCAAAAATGGTGGCAGAATTGGGGAAGACAGGAGGAAAGTGTGAATAAAGAGTACATTTAATAATAAAAGACGGCTGAGCGAATCTTCAAAAGGGCTGGGGAGAGAGAGACAAGTGAGCTAGAGGGCAGAATGCTGGCAAACAGTGCGATTTTAGGTTTGATTGTTCATCTGTTGGAGCTCATTTGTGGAAGGCCACAGTTGAGGGTTGCACTAGACAGAACTGTGAAGGAAGCAAAGGTTGTTTGCTAATAACTCAATCAATCTGTGACCTTTCTGTCCTTAGTCCTACAATAGCATGGTACGGCTAATACCACCAGACAACAATAGTTTAAGTAATTATTAGGCACTCTTTTTATTTTCCAATGTACCCAGTGAGTGAGCACTAATATTGCTTCCCATTCCCCCTTTGTGACTCCCTCTTCACAGTTCAATTTTTCTCTTCCACTCACTCTTGATTGTAGGGTTTCTGTGCCTCTTTCCTGGCCTGGAACTATCTCCTTGCCCTTTACACTCTCCAATGACAAAATCTGTTGAACTCACATTCTTCTTCTTGTCTTTCCAGATGTACTTTCCTCACTAGTGAGAAGCACTGGGACAGTTCAAGTTATTTTTTTTTCCTTCTCCAGTAATCAGTTAGTAAAATTTCTCAAATAGGAGAACATATGGGTAGTATTTTCAAGCCTTAAAGTACTACATATATGTAATCTTATTAATATTATTTGCTTTTATTTGTCTTTCTGTGTCCTTTCTCTATCACTCAATCTATGCACTTCTGTTATTGACAGTCTCTGGGATTTGCACAACAAAAGAGAAAGGGAACTCTGAATTTTCAATTTTTCTTGTTTTCCCTCTATTAAGGAATACTTGAATTCAAATATGTCTCCAGACATTTACTAGTAGTGTGATTCTGGACAAGTTATTTGACCTCATCTGCCTCAGTTTCCTCATCTATCAAAGACTGATAATAGCACTTGCCTCTCAGGGTTTTGTAAGGATAAAATGAAATTATATTTGTAAATTTGTAAATGCTAACTATTATTTTATTGTTATTACTCAAATATAATACATCCTACATAATTCATTTTTGAACTTCTTTCCAACACTACCTTAAAAAATATTTTCTCTAGATCATTTTGTCTTTTAAAAGGAAATCCAGAACTGAAATATTTCTAGAGACAGTGCAACCTAAGCCTCTTGGAATGTTTGGTGCATGTGTATCGGGTTCTATAAATAAAAACTGAATTTGCCAAAGCCAGTCACATTTTACACAGAGGACCCCAATGAAACTGATAGTGAGTGGTGGAATAAACCTGTCAAAGGAAAATATATGTACAGTGAACTAAGTAGGAGAGACTTTTGCCCAAGTTAGATCTTCATCTTCTTAAAGTCATGGGATTTCCAAATTCCCATGAGATCAAACCTTAAATAATAAATCCATTTGGTTTTTATAAACTCATGAAGAATGAGCTTCCTATTTAACAGTTGGGCGGTCACATTTTTTTATGAGTTCACACAATTGGGGCAAACAAAGATAAATAAAACCATCTTGATGCCCAGGGAGATACAAATGACCCATTTCTAGTCTTTTTATTCCCCTTATTGATCCATATCTAATAATATGGGCCAAAGTTCTGCATTTTGTATTCCAAGAGAGAGAAGGTGAATAGGGGAGGGATCATCAACTTTTCAAAAGTGTCAGGCTACAGTTCTCACCCCATTTCTCCCAAGATATAAGCAAGGTTTGGACAGGGCATATAACACTCTGGCTCCTGACTCCCAATTGTGAGTTGGAATGAAGAGTGAACAAGCAGGGGGCTAATGTCCAATGAGGCAAGAAGGCTAAATTAGGACTCAGTTGTGAAGAACTTTAAAAGCTAAACAGAAGTGTTTCTATTTTATTATAGAGGCAATAGACAACCACTGGCATTGATTGAATAGGGACATGACAGAGTCAAATCTGTGCTTAAGGACTGAAGTAGGAAGAGTTTGTAGGCAAGGGCATCAATTAGGTAGCTATTGCAATAACACAAACTTAAGGTGACAGCTGTAGGAGTGGAGAAAAGGGGTAAGTTGTGAGAGATGTAGAGGATGATAAATCACTAGAGAAAAGCAATTAGAAAGGAAAAGGAGCAGTTAGAAGATCAAGGAAAATATAGTATCATGAGAGCCAAGAAGGAGAAAGTATGAAGGAAAAAGGGGTCAACAGTGGCAAATGAAGCAAGTAGGTCAAGAAGGTCAAAGACTGAAAAAGGCCATCAGATTTGGCAAAGAGCAGTTAAGAGGTCAATGATATTCTAGGGGACTAGTGAAAAAACATAACTACCCACCTCCTGATAGAGAGGTGAAGGACTTAGATCTAGAATTTTTTTTCTGGAAATGGCCAATGTAAAACTTTGTTTTGCTTTTCACTATATATGTTTGTAACAGGGGCTTTATTTTTCTTTCATTCTCAACTGGGAGAGGGGAGGTTGGTGGATTTCCATTATTGTAATCTGTATAGATATAGGTATATAGATATAGATACACACACACACACACACACACACACACACACACACACACAAACAAACAAATAGTAAAAGAGATGACTGGTAGCCTTGGAGAGATGTGACAAGATACAAAGCCAAATTGTAAATGTTTGAGCTATGAATAACAGAGGAGATAAAATGTAGGCAGACAGTTTGGACAGTTTTTTCAAGGAGCTTCCCTGAGAAGCACAGTAGTGTTCTCTCCAAAATAAGAGTGTAGTGCCATATTCTCCCTGCATTCCACTTAGAAATAAAAGAAAAATAATATTGTTTTAAGGTCACCTGTTTTAATCAGATCTTTGCCATTCCTCCTAAAGCATGATCTCTCCCTCCTCCTCTTCAAGAATATTGAAAATTGAAAAAAAGGTAAACAGTATATGAGGGTTTTTTTTTTTGAAGTAGCCCAAGCCTATGTGACCTGCCTATTTTTGGCTACTACGTTAGGATGCCTTAAAAAACAAATATACAAACAAGCATATTATCACTTAAACAAGGGCTATATATAACACTATGGTTGTTGATTAGCTTATTGAAATGTGTATTTGTAGGGGGGTAACCACCTTCTTATGAATTCTTAGTACTTTTCTTTAGTGTCTTAAAAATTACTCTGGTGGTATTACATCTTCCCTTTCCATTTAAAAATCTGCTCACACTAGATCAGGCACATGTCTGTTGGGGAGACAGAAATTTCCTGTGTATTAGAGCCAAAACAAATTAAAATATAGCATTTCTGTTGTGTGGAGTTTGAAGTCTGCTGGGTAAATAGATTATCTTCAAACTCATCATCTTTCCCCCCAAATTCACCCTTTTTTCCAACTTTCCAATTTCTGCCTAGGGCACCACCAACTTTCCAGCCATTCAGTCCTCTCATCCCCTAGCAAGATCATTGCCAAGTTTGATCCATTCTACTTCCATATCTCAATCAATCTCTTCTCTACTCATGTGTCCACCATTATAATTTATGCTGTTATCTTGTCTTGCCTAGACTATTGCAATGTCTATGTAACTGTCTCCTTGCCTCATATCTCTCCCCTGACCAATCCAGTGTCTCCACCCTTGCCAAAGTAATTTCCTTAAGCTGCAAATCTGACCATATCATCCTATCAATAAACTCTTAATGTTTTCCTGTTACTCCTAGGATCAAATAAAACTTCTTTTGTTTGGCATTTAAAGCCCTTCACAACTTAGCTTCCATATACATATATACACATATATATACATATATATGTACATACATATACATATATATGTATATATATATATATATGAATACATACATACATACACACACACACATACATACACACACATTATTTATTTAAATTATACATTACTCACCCCATGTATTCTACTGTCAGGTCAAATAGACCTTCCTGCTGTTCCTCATATACAATTCCATCTGTCTTCTGTATATCACAGTCTGTCCCCCTTTCCTAGGAAGCATTTTCTCCTCACCTGTATTTATTATAATTTCTTGTTTCATTCAAAGCTCAACTCAAGTGTTATCTTCTATATGAAGCCTTTTCTGATCTCTCTAAATTACTTTGAATTTATTTTGCATTTATTACTTCTATACAGTGTGTCCTCTGATGGAATGTAAGCTCCTTGAGGGCAGGGGCTGGTTCAATTTCATTTTTGTATCCATAGGGTATAGCATAATGCTTGGCATATAGCAGGTACTTAACAAATGTTTATTGATTATTTAATTGATTAAATTATTTCTTAATTTTTGACATGTCTTTCCCAATACAATCAGTATTTTTATACTATCGTCATGGTTAACTATCCAATCTTATGCCCTTTCATTGAACCAAGTATAATTCAAATCTGTCTTTCCATTCTATTTCTTCTTTTGGTATCAAGGACTTCTTATATTCTATCCATCTGCCAACCCATGTGCACCATTGCTTTCAACTTCCTTTTAAAAAGCTCACTTGCTTTAGGAATATTTTTTCCCTTATAAGTGTATTTAAATTCAGTCTAAGCTGAAGTCGATGAGTCAGGTTTCAAAGATACATTAAAGAAGATGACATAATCTTCCCATGGAAGTTGTTTGAAACTACTTCCCTCAGTCATCTATTATTTCCTCAATTATTCTCTCTTACCTTTTCTACATACTACATAATTCATTATATTTAACAAATGCTAGTTAAGTTCTTATTTTCAATCTAAGGAACAAAAAAGTTAATACGTGGAAACAAAATTAACCCATTGTGAAGCATTTTGAAAGAACCAGTAATCATTTCAGCTAAATGGATTTTTGTTGAGAGATTACTTTCAATCTGTCCTTACTTTAGGATAGAGGAAGCTAGCTCAGGAAATACATTTTCTAGATCCTGAGGATTTACAATCCACAGTAAATTACATTAATTTCCTGGAGACCAAACCTATTTCACATAATTCCAAATAACTGAGGCATAATAAAATAAAAGAAAAAAACACACTCAGGTATGCCTGGTTGGGGCTATTCTTTTGATTTTGTCACTTATAATTGCCAAAGTACATGTGAGAATTTACCAAGGGAAGTAACAACAGCTCACATTATGTCTTTGCTCCCTTTCTCCTAGAATAGTATAGCCTCTAGAGTTATTCCTAAAGGCTGGGAGTCTAGAACCACTGACTATCACTTATATTTTCTTTCAGACTCACCCTCATTTCCCCTACTAGCCTTCTCTGCTTTTATTCCTGTTTCTATCAATTCAAGATAAGAGAGAGTTCATAATGCTTAGCACTTGTATGTGGGAGGAAGCTTTATAATATGAAACATATTACATATTCCTAGCCTACATATTTTTGTGGGCTGTGATACCTTATTTTGTCTTTGTGTCATGATCTAAGATATTGAGAGACCCTCAAGGACTAGAGTACAGGCAGGGTCAAGCATTCTTTAAGTCAAGGTGGCAAATATGTATTGTCACTTTGTATAGCAGGCAAGGATTCTCAAGGAACCGGCCATGGTGGACAGAGCTCCTAAGGGAACTTGCAACCTAACAGGAATAGTGCTAAAGCTTATATAGGAAAAGCAGTGGATTATGTGCCAAGTATGCTAATTAGGTAATAACATACAACCTTGGTCAGGTGTCATTCACTTCTTGAAATGGAATGGTTGGGAGAGGGTTCCCAAAGGGCATTATTTTTGGTCTGTTATGTCTGTAACAAGATAGTTTCAGTAATTGACATCTATAGATTGACCTCTGGATCATATATGATAATTTTGGGCATCAGTACTTGATAGTTCTGCTGGTACAAGATAGTCCTGTTCATATAAGGGAAATTCTACAGAGGCAAGTTTGTTTTTGTAACAGAGAGAGATAATTTGCCTCACTGGGCCCATTCATGAGTTTTGCCAGAGATATGGTCCTTGGGCTGGAGGAAAACTGCCAGAGATAGTGTTTCTGAGGTCAGAGAGAAATTGGGGTCCAAACACAGGCACCTAAGCACCCCATCATTTGCATCCAAAATAACTTATCTATCACAAATAAGGGTTTATTAAGCACCTACTATGTGCCTAGCATCAAATGGAACAACTGCTGCTCTGGAGTTTCTAGTCTAAGAAATATAAATATATTAAACTCTCTTAAATATGGATTTTTATTGATATGTTTTGTTTTCAATCTCTTAGACATCCCTCTGTCCTTCCCCACCCCATCGCAAGAGTTCTTTATAAAAAGAATTTTTAAAATAAATATAATATCCAAATATATAACATAATATAATTATATTATACATAATATAATATCCAAATAAATAAAATAAACATAATATCCAACATACTTGGAGCCCTCCAAAACTTTGCAAAGAAATGAGGAGAGGTGTATTCTCTTATTTCTTCTTTGATACAAAGCTTTTTCTACATAATTTTGCAACTTTTATTTTTTACTGTTTTATGATGGTTGTTCTTTTCATTTATATTGCTGTAGTAGTTGTGTATGTCATTCACTTTGTATCTGTTGATACAAATTATTCCATGCTTCTCTGCATTCATTATGTTCATTATTTCTTACAGCACAATAACATTCCATTATCTTCATGTGCTACAATTTGTTTATTCCCAAAATTGGTGGGATTCCACTTCTCCCCCCATCCTAGTTCTTTGCTAATACATAAATGCTGCTACAAATATTTTGAGGTGTAGAAGCCTTTATTTTTTCCAATGCCTACCTCTGATCTCCTTGAACTATACATGTGCCTAGCAGAGGAATTTCAAGGTCAAAGGATGTAGACATTTTAGTCATTTCATTTGCAAAATTATAAATTGCTTTCCTGAATGACTGAATTAATTCAGCTCCAATGACAATGCATTAATATGCTTGTCTTTCCACATCCCTTACAACTTTGTCTATCCCAGTCTTTTATCATCTTTTCCAGTTTGCTGGGTATGAGGTGAAACTTCAAGGTTGTTTTGATCTGTATTTTTCTTTTTATTTTGCTTTGGAGAATTCTTTCAAATGGTTATTAATAGTTTGCACTTCTTCACTTGAGAATGGTTTTGTCATATCCTTTGACTACTTTTCTACTGGGGAATGGCTTTTGGTCTCATACATTTGTTAGTTATCTATATAAGTTAGATACCAAACCCTTAATTAACCTAATTCTAAATCCAATACAATATATTGCACAGAGGTGGTTCATAATAATGTTTCTTGAATAAATAAACATATATTCAAAGTCTAGTCAGTCAATAAATATTTATCTAGCACCTACTTTGTACCATGGACTGAGCTAACTGCTAGTGATACAAAAATAGGCAAAAGATATTATCTCCAATTGATCTCAAGGAGCTCACAGTCTAATGGGAGAGACTACAGAGCTCTATTCTGGGTCTTCGTATGTAGTAATTAACAATATGCTAATTTAATTCTAAAAAAGTAACAAAACTGAATTAAAAAAAAATAAGGTGTTAATTCAGACTATCCACAGACTAACTCACAGTGTCCTTTCCCCTGAAGTTTATATATATATATATATATAGACACATCTCATTCAGATGTCTTGAACCTCATACAGGTGCATCTCTTCAGATTTCAGTGGATTACTTTGAATCTTATAAAGAATAAGAGGCTTTGAGTATCATGAAAAAGACGTGAAATCAACTGAGCAGCCAGTACAAACAATGAATTTGCCCCAGGGCATAGGTTGTTTTTGTGCCTTTCCCCTACCTACTTATGTGTATCAAGCCACTGGGATTTTTTTTTCAGTTTTCAACATTCACTTTTAAAAAGATTTTGACTTCCAATTTTTTCCTTCCCTCTTCCCCAGAGCAGTAGTCAATCTGATATAGATTATACATGTGCAATCATGTTAAGCATATTTCTAAATTAGTCATGTTGTGAAAAAAGAAACAGAACAAAAGAGAAAGCCACAAAAAAAAAAACAAAAAATTAAAAAGTGAAAATAGTATGCTTCTATCTGCATTCAGGTTCCATAGTTCTTTCTCTGGATGTGGATAGCATTTTCCATCATGAGTCTTTTGGAGATGTCTTAGATCCTTGTATTGCTGAGAAGAGCTAAGTCTATCACAGTGGATCACTGAACAATGTTGGTGCTACTGTGTATCATGTATTCTTGGTTCTGTTCACTCACATCAATTCAAGTAAATCTTTCCAGGTTTTTCTAAAATTTTCCTGTTCATCATTTCTTATAGCACAATAGCATTCCATTACATTCATATACCATAACTTGTTCAGCCATTCCCCAATTCATGCGCATTCCCTCAATTTCAATTATTTGTCACCATAAAAAGGGCCCAACTAGAAATTTTAAGTTTTAAGAAACTGAGGAACGATGAACCCCATAGTTTTTTGGTGATTGTTGGACAAATGGCCATTGTCTGGTTATGGACTAGACTTCAGAAATAAAAATTTATACTATAAATATAAAAATAATAAATAAACATATTTATTTATCAGAAATAAAGAATTATATTAAGTTGTCCCCAGGAGGAACTCAGCAATGGGAGGAGGGTGGAAAGATATTCCTTAGTGAGAAGGAAAATAAATGTTCCACCATGCAGAGACCCCAGACATTGAAGGAAGTTATAGCTAAGGCGTGGTGCCAAAAGTACAGAAAGTCAGAAATAGCTGTTCTCAAGGGTAATTAGGAACATAATCACTCAAAAGAGAAGGAAAGGAGCAACTAGGTGGAGCAATGAATGCATACAGCACAAGGCCTGGAGTCAGAAAAACCAAGTTAAAGTCCAGCCTCAGATACTTACTACCTGTGTGAACCAGTTTGCTTACCTCAGTTTCCTTATATGTAAAATGAGATACAGAAGGAAATGGCTCCAGCATTTTTGCCAAGAAAATCCCAAATGGGGTCACCAAGAGTCAGACATAAACACAACAACAACAAAAAAACAACAAAGAAGCGACTAGAGTCCTAGGTCAGAATAATAATTGCCAAATGTGTCAGTATGCACCAAATTTTAAAGTTCACCAAACTAACTGCCATTCAGGATGAATTTCTACTTACGTTTGTTGAGAGTAACAGAGAATGTCTTTTACCTGTCAAACCATCTCAGAGAGGTGTATTGGAGGAGGAAGAACAAGGTCATCAGGAAAAGTGATTGAGAAAAAGTTATCCTTTTCCCAGAGAGTATCTTCCCTGGGGATTTCAAGGTAGAATGAAAGGCTAAACAGTTCTGCAGCTATACAAACTTCCCACACTCACTACTTCAAATGGTTGCTATAAAGTCTTAGCATAGCATCAAAGATTTACAGGGAGAGGGGACCTTGGAGACCATTTAGACCAACAACTTCATTTTTTAGATGAAGAAACTAAGGCCTATGGAGGTGATGTGACTTGCCTAAGCAATCAAAAATCCAGAAATGTCCTTTTGTATTTATCCAAACAAGGTTCTTCAGTGTGAGCTCTTGAGCCTGCAATGTTCATCACAGGAGAATAAACAATTACACATGATCTTAGAGCTCAACCAACCAACGAACCAAAAAGCACTTATTAAATTTTTATTATAAGCCAGGAATTATGCTAAATACTGTAAGTAAACAGAAAATAAAAACAGACAGTCCCTGCCCTCAAGAAGATTACATTTTTTAGGGGAAAACAATATGTATATATATATACATAAATTTATAAAAATATAGACAAGGTAAATATAAACATTGACAATGGGAGAGGAAGGCAGCAACAACTATGGAGGAATCAAAGAAAAACTCATGTAAGGGATAGAATTTTAGTAGAGTATGTAAGTGTTCTAGGGATTCTAAGAGCAAGAGGTAAAGAGGGAGTGTGGAATAGCCTATACAAAGGCACTGAGTCAGTGTATGAACAGAATTTAGTAAATTTATAATTATTATAACATATTTTATTATAATTATGTATTATATCAATATTTATAAATATTCATATATTTATATAAGTATAGAATGTAGTTATAAGCTAGGATGCAAGGTGGCACAGTGGATAGAGCATGGCCTTGCAATGAGGAAGACCTGAGGTCAAATCTGGCCTTAGATACTTACTGTCTGTGTGACCCCAGGCAAGTCACTTAACCCCGTTTGCCTCAGTTTCCTCATTCATAAAATAAGCTGGAGAAGGAAATAACAAATCACTTCAGTATGTTTACCAAGAAGACCCCAAAAGGGGTCATGAAGAGTCAGACATGACTGAAAAAAAACAAACCTTATCATCATTAGTATATAAGGGACAGCAAAGAGGCCAATTTGATCAGTGTACCTCATAAACTCTCTAGTAATTCTTATCCTTATCCCAATTCACACTCACACTAGCAAATTGAGTACCAAGAGAGCAGATAAATCTCCCTCTCCTCCAGGGATTCTAGGGATACTCTTTTTTTTTAAATTTTGTCTCTTTTTAAATTTATTTTTAGTTTTCAATATTCACTTCCACAAGATTTTGAGTTCCAAATTTTCTCCCCATCTCTTCCCTCCCCCCACAACAAGATGGCATGCATTCTGAATACCCCATCCCCTACTCTGCCCTCCCTTCTATCTCTCCCGCACTTCTCTTATCCCCTTTCTCTTCTATTTTCCTGTAGGGCAGGATAGATTTCTAAACCCCATTCCCTGTATTTCTTATTTCTCAGTTGCATGTGAAAACAATTTTTTTAACATGTATTTTTAAAACTTTTTTAAAATTTTCTCCCTTCCACCCTCATTGAAAAGGCAAGCAACTCAATACAGGTTATAGATGTGTAGTCACGCAAAACACTTCCATAACAGTCATGTTGTGAAAAACTAACTCTATTTCCCTTCATCCTATCCTGCCTGGCCCATTTATTCTATTCTCTCTTTTGACCCTGTCTCTCCTCAGAAGTGTTTGCTTCTGATTATGCCCTCCCCCAATCTGCCCTCCTACCTATCATCCCCATGCTCTTTTGTCCCCTTCCCCCCCCATTTTCCTGTAGGATAAGATAGTTGAGTGTGTATGCTATTCCCTCCTTATGCCAAATCTGATGAGAATAAGATTCATTCATTCCCTCTTACCTTCCCCTGTTTCCCCTCCACTACAAAAGCTTTTTCTTGTCTATTTTATGTGAGATAATTTGCCCCATTCTACCTTTCCCGTTCTTTTTCTCCCAGTATAATCTTCTCACCCCTTAATTATATTCTCCAGATATCACCCCTTTATCTTCAACTCACCCCGTGCCATCTATCTATCTATCTATCTATCTATCTATCTATCTATCTATCTATCTATCTGTCTGTCTGTCTGTCTGTCTGTCTGTCGGTCTGTCTGTCTGTCTGTCTATCTATCTATCTATACATGCATATAATTTTTCCCCTCCAACTACCCTAATACTGACAAAGGTCTCATGAGTTACAGATATCATCTTTCCATGCAGGAATGTACACAGTTCAACCTTAATAAGTCTCTTATAATTTCTCTTTCCTGTTTTCCTCTTCATGTTTCATTTGAGTCTTATATTTGAAAGTCAAATTTTCTGTTCAGCTCTGGTCTTTTCATCAAGAATGCTTGAAAGTCCTCTATTTCATTGAATGACAATTTTTTCCCCTGAAGGATTATACTCAGTTTTGCTGGGTAGGTGATTCTTGGTTGTAATCATATCTCCTTTGCCCTCTGGATATCATATTCCATGCCCTCTGGTCCCTTAATGTAGAAGCTGCTAAATACTGTGTTATCCTAATTGTGTTTCCACCATGCTTGAGTTGTTTCTTTCTGGCTGCCTGCAATATTTTCTCCTTGATGTGGGAAACTCTGGAATTTGGCTACCATATTCCTAGGAGTTTTCCTTTGGGAAATCTCTTGCAGGAGGTGATTGGTAGATTCTTTCAATTTCTATTTTGCCCTCTGGTTCTAAAATATCAGGGTAGTTTTCCTTAATAATTTCTTGAAAGATGATGTCTAGGCTCTTTTTTTGATTATGGCTTTCAGATAGTCCAATCATTTTAAAATTCTCTCTCCTGGATCTATTTTCCAGGTCAGTTGTTTTTCCAATGAGCTATGTCACATTGTTTTCTATTTTTTCATTATTTTAGATTTGTTTTACAGTGTCTTGATTTCTCATACAGTCACTAGCTTCCAATTGCTCCATTCTAATTTTTAAGGAAGTATTTTCTTCAGTGAGTTTTTGGACTTCCTTTTCCATTTGGCCAATTTTGCTTTTAAAGGCATTCTTCTCCTCATTGACTTTTTGGACCTCTTTTGCCATTTGAGTTAGGCTATTTTTTAAGGGGTTATTTTCTTCAGTATTTTTTGGGTCTCTTTTAGCAAGCTGTTGACTTGTTTTTCATGATTTTCTTGCATCACTCTCAGTTTTTCCTCTGCTTCTCTTACTTGCTTCTCAAAATCCTTTTTGAACTTTTCCACAGCCTGGGAATGATTCACAGTTTTCTAGGAGGCTTTGTATGTAGAAGCTTTGACTTTGTTGTCTTCTTCTGGTTGTATGTTTTGATCTTCTTTGTCACCATAGTATGATTCTATAGTCTGACTCTTTTTGCACTGCTTGTTCATGATCTCAGCCAATTACTTGAGTTATAAACTCTTTGTTAGGGTAGAGGTCTGCTTCCAGTGTGAAGAATGTACTGTCCCAAGCTTCAGGAGTTTTGTGCAGCTGTTTTCAGAGATACTTCTACGGACCTGTAAATTTTCCATTCTTCCAAGGTGGTACAATCAAGGGTGAGGTGTTTACTCCTTTCCTGGCCTATCCTCTGGTGTATGAGTGACCACAAGCCCTATTTTCTGCAACTGTGAGGAGGATTTCCTCTGTACTGCTACTACAAGCTCCACCACTCCAGAGCTCCTCCTCACCCTATGACCACCACCTAGAACTGTGACCTAAATCCAAGCACGGGCAAAGCAAGAGAATCCTGCACCAGCAGGGAGATCCCTGAAACCCCCTTATCAGCCATTCAATTCCCTCTCAGTCTGTGGGCCAGAAGCTCTGGAAGCAGCCACTGCCCCAAGGTTGGGACCATGCTTCTCTCTCTCACTGAAGACACAGACTTTTCCCACTGACCTTCTAAGTTGCCTTTGGCATTCATGGGTTGAGAAGTCTGGAAACCACCACAGATGCCTATGATTCAATCCTCAGAGGCCTGCTCCAAGTTCACTGAGGCTGGATGCCCATGCCAAACCATACTTTTCTCCCTGCCCAGTGCCATATACTTTTCTGATCAACCATCCTGGCTGTCTTGGGTTGTAAATTTGTTACACTGAAGTGTAAAATATCCCCCTCATCTAAGGGCACATTCTTCCTTCTATTATCTTGGTCCCTAGGGAGAATGAGTTCAAGCTTAAACTAGTTGCTAGGAAGTATTCACCCCCATCAAATTCATTTATGATAGCAGCAGAGCCACTGGACATATTACCCCTCTGCTGAATAACATGGAATCTCATCAACCAGGTTGATCCACTGCTGTTCTGGGTCAATTATATTGCTCCTCAGTTTACAAAGGTAAGACCACCAGTCAGTTGCCAACAAACTTAGATAAGCACTCCAGCTCCTAGACTTCTGGAAGCTTATTCTTCCACCCTTTTAAAACTCACAAGGTTGGAGTCATCTCTAGTGTTCTTTCATCAAATAGCAGGAGAAAATAGACACAAGGCAGAGAAAAAGCCACAACATGCTTCATGGCTATATGTTTGCCTGTTTGAGGAGAATAGTTGCAGATACTATCCCTCTTTCCTTGATCACCCAGAAAATAGGAGAAAAAGAAAAAGAAAAAATGTGGATTTTTTTTTTGAGTGCACACTCAGTTCCAGATCAGCAGCCATCCCAAAAGGCTATTTTCTTCATCATAAATAACCAGGAAATATTTACAGGGTATACATTCCCTGAAGAAGAGAAATGGGATCCTCCATTCCACATTTTCTGGCACTTCTAAAATGGCCTGTGCTCCTAGGACTGGATCCTCATTAGCTTATCACATTATATTCTATAGAATTAATAGTGGTGAAAGTAATAATATTGAATAATACTTAACAAGGCTGGAAAGATATACTAACAGCAAACTAAGAAAGGCTTTCAATCCCAAACAGAGGAGCTGGTAAATTTTATTCTCTAGAAACAAAAATACGGAGCCAAAAGAGTTTTTTGAGCAGAGGAGTGACATAGTCTGACCTATACTTTGGGAGAATCACTTTCACAGCTATGTAAAGGTGAGATGGGAGAAGGGGGAAGAGATTTGGGTCGGGGTGACCAATTGGGAGGCTATTTCAAATGATCAAGTGTGCTGTGATAAGGGTATGTGAACACTCATTTTACAGATAAGGACACTGAGACTCAAAAGTTATGGAACCTGCCTGTAGTTGTGTCCATTGCCTACTTAGTTAATGGTAGAGCCAAGATGAGCACAGGTCTCCAGACCTAGGCCAGTGTCCTTCCCACTGGATCCTGTGACTTCCCTGAATTCATTTTAACTTTGTTTTTTGGGTGTCAAGAAGTGAAAATTGAAATCACTAATACTCCTAGTGAGAAACTTCTTCCTTTTTGACACATGCAGTCCTTCCTGCACCCTGATGCTTTCTGAAATACGCTGTTATGTAAGGAACAAATTACTATCAAATTTGAACAGATGTCAGCAGCTATTACCCTTGTGAAAGCTGTTCATGGAAGTGTAGAGGGTGATATTTAATGTTTTTCATGAAGGAGAAAATCACGCAAGAGAAATGTCAGTCTAAGGATCAAAACTACTTGCAGTTGGAATTAATTAAAATTAAATGCCAACATTTTGGGGGAGCGGGTGAACATTTCTTTATTTTTTCCCCACCATAGGCTTTCAATGTTGGATAGTCACATACACAGCATATTGGCAATATAAAATTTTACTAATATGTACATTATGCATGTTCCTGAGGCCCTAAATCAATAGTAGTGAAGGAGCAATCTGACTTTTAGTGACCAAAAGTGAATTAATCAAGTAAGTATGTGCCATTTGCAACCAGGAAAGAGTCAGTTCTCTTACAAAATGCTGCTGACTAAAAGTTCAGGTACCGGGATTTTGCTGAGTTATTTTGAGTACCAGGGCGGGAGGAGTGAAAGATGGGATGGATGAAACAGAGAATAATTCCTTTTCTCTACCTCCGAAGAAGAACTCTGGGCCTGGATACTGCATTATTTACCTAGGCAAATGGCTTTCTAGAATCCCTTCCACTTGACCAGCAAAAACAAGAGATCAAGCTGAAAACGTTTTAGTTTGTCCATAACTTTTGAAGTGAATCACATAGTAGGTAATAATTTTCCCTAATTAAAAAGTCACCATTGTGTTCATTTTCTCCCTGGCTCAGTGTTCACAATCTATTGATCTATAATCCCAAAATAACCTTCATCTTCTGCTCAGAATTGAACATATCTGAACCATTATAGCGAATTTCCCTGAACACAACCGAGTTAAATCAGCTGATTTCACTGTGGGCAACATTTTCTTTCTACATAGGAACCTCAAAACTATTTCTGTCTCTTTCAGTGAGGTGATTTCTCCTAGGAAACTTACCTACGTCATAACTTTGCTGCTGGTAACTATTTTGCTCTGGAATTCCCTTGTTGATTCTGCACAATATAGCCTGTTCTGACTCATAAAGTCTGAACACTTGAACTAAAGCAATAGCAGAGAACCAGAAGTGAAGGGGGCAGCAAAAATGGAATGGTGCTTCTTTTAAAAAGCTCTCTTCTTTCTGCATATGACCCAGGGATAAAAATCACATAATTTAGATGTTGTTTCATACATTTTAGTCATAAAGCATCCTATGTAAAAAAGAAAGACTGCCTTGCTGTATCAAAAACACATTTTGAAATAGCAAAATTATTGGTCTTGGACAGCTCCTTGCATTACACAAAGACTGCAAAGGGCTATTCTGTAGTGAGGGAGGTGGGATTGCTGGGAGAGTTTTCTAAGAGAATGGAGGTTAGCTAAGAGCCAGGGTCAGGGATAACCAAGAATGAACTCTCAGAATGGAGGATGCCTGGGATAGCAGCATTACAAAGGCAAGGACCCACTGGATTGCATTTTCTAGAAGGCAAAGGATAGTTCAGGGAGTCAATCTAGGGGGGGAATCAAAGTTAGCACTGTTTGAAACAGTGCAGGAGGTGTGAGCTCTCAGAAACACAGCAATCTCTAGTGCAGGAAATGTGAAATCAAGGCTAGGTACAGAGAAAGTTAAGGCAAGCAAATCAGAGTCAAGGTCAGTGTCTATAGGCAAGGTCAGCATAGATAATATGCCAGAGTCAGATTGCTGGGAATGGAGTGCTGGAATTGTTTCTTGCAAATTGCTTCAATAAAACCTAAACTGACCCTAAATCTTTTCTAAGAGGGGTTAGACAGGGGTGGGAAACCTGCAGCCTCAAAGCCACATGTGGTCCTCTAAGTCCTCAAGTGCAGCCCTCTGATGGAAGTTTGGATTCAGTCAAAGGGCCGCATTTGAGGACCTAGATGGCCACATATGCCCTTGAGGCCACAGATTCCTCACCCTGGGTTAGGAGATCACCGATCAGAGGCAGACAGTACCCTTGCCTTCACCAGTAGAACTGCACTAGTTCTGACAAAAGTATGATGTCTAGCTCAATGCTTTGCATAAAACTAGCAGCTATATTTTTGTTAAATGAATAGTTTAATTTTGTAAAAACATATATATGACTTCAGCAAATTGCTATGGTGTCTTCTCTGGGTTGATTATCTCCAATTTATCCTTTCTGCATCTTGTTTGTACACAGTTGTTTCATGTTGTCTTCCCCTTCCCCTGTGGCAACACCCCCACATGCAGTACCTTCCCCCTTAGATTGTGAATTACTTGAAGGCAGGCACAATCTTTCACCTTTCTTTGTGTTCCCTGACCTTACCTTAGCACAGTGCCTGTCCCATAATAGATGTTTAGTAAGTGCTAGTTGACTGACTGAATGACTTTGCAATTTAATATTGCAGGCCAGAACTTTTTAAAAAGTTGATTTTGTTGTTGATCAAGTAACATAAAAAAAAATAGGTCACAGCTAAAAGCTATTTGAAAATAGGTTGCTGCTAAAGACAGAAAGGGACTAACATCTGTATCAGGGAAAAAACAATTAGCAAATTCATGACTTAGAATTCTGTTTATAATTCTTTCCAGAATTAACCATTTGTTTAAGTTAAGACTCTCTCTCTCTCTCTCTCTCTCTCTCTCTCTCTCTCTCTCTCTCTCTCTCTATATATATATATATATATATATATGTATATATACATATATATATATGTATATATATCTTTATATATACATATATATAAATTAATTGTGTATGTGTGTGTATATATATACATATATACACACATATATTTATGTGTACATGTGTGTATCTTGATTAAAAGTAGCTGGAAGTATTTCCTAAGTCCTGATCTCTCCATTTGAATGCAAGGCATGCAATTCTGACAAACTTCTGGAAAATCAAACATATTCACTGATAGGCAATAAGGATCATATGAAGAGCAGAGGTCTTGAGTTCAAACCAACAAATGATTAGAAGTGATCATAGCAGAATGATCAGAAGCCTAACAAATGAATTTGCTCATTAGCTCTCCGGCTTCATATACTAGGTTATCTTTTAGGCTATAATGTGGCTGGGTTGTTCAACTCTGTAAATGAAAGTTGCCAACTCAGCCATATCATTTCTTCCCTAAGCTCACACATAGTCCCGGACCCTTGCTCCAGTGATAAGAAATTGTTTTGACACCGATTACGTCTCTCTAGACACATAAAAATTCTCATTCACCACACTGATGAGGTCTGTCATTGAAGATTTCACCTTAATGAGGTATCAATTCATTCCTCTGTCCAAGATTGCCGCAGTCATATCACATGAATAATAATAATAGTGGTAGTAGCCAGCATTTATATAGTACCTACTATGTGCTAGTACTAGGCTAAACACTCTACAAGTATTATCTCATTTGGTCTGCACAACAACTCTGGAAGGTAGGCATTATTATTCTTCCCATTTTATAGTGGAGGAAATTGAGGTAAATATATGTTAAGTAGCTTGCTCAGATTACACAGCTAGTGTCAGAAGCCAAATTTGAATCCACATCTTCCTGACTCTAGGTCCAACACTGTATTCACAGTGGCACCTAGCTGATCCAGGGATAAGGGATAAGGGCCCAATAAGGTCCTCTGGGACACTACTTGAGATTGATAGGAACAATTCTCAGCTAGTCATCATATAAGCAATGTAGCTGAGGCTATCTCAGGAAGGCCTCATTATCATAGACTTCTGTAACACCAAAAGGCTGAACCATAGCCAATGGGAGAGGCACTAAGTATAGCCACATCACTTAAGATGCCTAGAGAGAAGGATGGTTTGGAAAAGCAGATGGAAGCAATGCTCTCCTGGCTACTTTCCCAAAGCTTATCTTTCTACAAGAGACAAGAGAAATGCCTTTTTTAAGGAAGGCTTTGAGCTCTGTCAATAAGTATTTAAGCTACATTGTGCTAAGAGATGGTGATACAAAGAAAAGCAAAAAAAAAAAAAAGTTCCTACTTTCAAGGAGCTCACAGTCTAATAAGGGAGACAGCATGCAAGCAACTATGTACAAATAAGCTACCTAAAGGATAAATTCGAATAATCAATACAGGGAAGAGGTAAGGAAATAGCACAATGCAGCCCTGTTCTTTTTCAGCCTTTGAGGTTTGTCTGAGTTTGAGCCACTCCGTAAACAGCCAAAAATGCTGCAAGGGTCCTCCAATATATCAGAAATGGCTCCCTTGCCTGCCTTCTTAAAGGTTGACATAATGGAAAAGATGCACAAGGAAATGCCCATGTCAAGAAAGGTTTTTTCTTTCTTTCTTTCTTTCTTTCTTTCTTTCTTTCTTTCTTTCTTTCTTTCTTTCTTTTTTTCTTTCTTTCTTCTTTCTTTCTTCTTTCTTTCTTTCTTTCTTCCTTTCTTTCTCTTCTTCCTTTTTCCTTCCTTCCTTCTTCCTTCCTTCCTTCTTCCTTCTTCCTTCTTCCTTCCTTCCTTCCTTCCTTCCTTCCTTCCTTCCTTCCTTTCTTTCTTTCTTTCTTCTTCTTTCTTTCTTTCTTCTTCTTTCTTTCTTTCTTTCTTTCTTTCTTTCTTTCTTTCTTTCTTTCTTTCTCCTTCCTTCCTTCTTTCTTTTTTCTTCTTTCTTTCTTTTTTCTTCCTTCCTTCTTTCCATCCTTTCTTCCTTTATCTCTCTCTGTCTCTTTCTTTCTCTGTGTCTCTATTTTAGAGGAAGAAATCTCAAGGTGGTTGGTCATTTGGGTTGACCCAGAGCTGCCTTGCTGGATGTACCTTGTTTTCCCAAGTCTGGAGCTTCCCTGTTTTTCCTGAAACAGGGCCTGGTCATCAGGGTCTACAATGATCTTTGAATGTGTTGAGGAGTTAGGGCTATATGTGAATTGAGGCTAGCCTTTAGGATCTGATATAAGTTACTTTCTGAGCCAGCCAGGTAGCCAAAATACCTGGATCAGGATCTGATACCAGATTCCTTCCTTAACACAGGTTCCATGTACAAGTTATCTTCAGGATTTGTCTCAGCCTCCTGCCATTTTGTTAGGAGAAGAGAAAGCTGATTTAGCATTTGAGTTCATTCTAGCCTCACCAAAATTGATCACCAAGTATTTATTGACCTTATTGTCCAAATCAAACTTCCTGCTACTTACATTCCCAGCTTGCTAGTATTTGAAGAGAGAACACGATGTAGATAAGGATAGATCACCCCCAATACTCTCCTCTCTTGATTTGTGTGACACTCTTGTGGTTCTTTGTCTACTTGTCTGTGCACTCTTTTTTGGATTTCATTTCTTGTTCATCATTCATTTCCCAAACTCTAAAGCAAGCATCCTTCTTAAGGCTTTTCCCTTAGCCTTTTAGCTATATATGCTCCTTCAGTGATCTCATCTGCACCCATGGATTCAATTATTATCTCTATTATAGATGAATCACAAACTTGTGACTAGACCTAATTTTTCATATCACCAACTGCCTGCCAAAAGTCTCTATCTTGGTTCTCTGACTCTATCCCAATATGGCCAAAAGGGAATTCACCACCTTCACTGCCCCTCTAAAGACTTATCTCTCTACCCAACTTCCTTATTTCTGTTGGGGGCACCACTATCCTCCCAATCTTTCGGGTTCATAACCTCAGAGTTATCTATGACTTTTTCTTCTCCCTGATCAACCTTTACACAATATATCCAACTGGTTATCAAATCTTGTCAATTATACAGTGCTTCTACATCTTTCAAATCAATCCTCTCACGTGGCTACTACCCTACTTCAGGTCCTGTTTGCTTCTTGCTTTGGCTATTATAATAGCTTGTTAATTCGTCTCACTGCTTCTGGTCTCTCTCTTCTCCAATCTATCCTTCAGATAGCTCTCCCAAATAACTTTCCTAAGGCATAGTTCTGATTTTTCCATGCTTAAGAACCTTCAGTTACTCCCTGTTTCCTCATCTTAATAATTAAGGCCCTGAGATATAAAGAATTGGGCAGCAATGACCTATAAAAAACAGGGATTCTGTGGCTATCTAGACTTCATCAAAATCTTCTCTCGTCCGGCAAAGGTCATAGAATGACTGCCTGAGATAAGCTGAGATGACTTCTGTGTCCAGTAAAACAAAGCCTCATGTAGCACTCTACATTCTCTTTTAATCTTGTTTCATATAACTTCTATATTACTTTACATTCTAGATAAATTTCATACTGGCTGCTCCCCAACCCTACATTTTATCATCATTCTTTGTGCTAATGTTAGCATGTACTGCTCCAGAATTCTAATGCACAGACATATTTTAATTTTTAGAAACTTTATTTTTCAAGGGGAGGGGAATGAGAAAAAGTACACAACAGAAAACAAAAGAAAATCTAGAATGAAGTACAGAAAAGCTGGGTTGCTTTGAAAACAATGTATAGGATTTATTATACCAGTTTTTGAGGAATGGAAATTTATTGTATTATATTGAATCCTCTCTTGTGCTCTGCTGTGTATATGGAATATTTTTACTTTTCTAGTTTTGTATTTAAGTTCAAAATATTTAAAAAATAAACATTATTTTCCTTTAAGTTCAGTTCTAGTATTAACCCTGTGAAGATTTCCCTGACATCCCTAGTTTTTAGTGTTCTTTCCCTCATTTATTTACTTATATGCATATATGTTAGCTCTCATGGGAAACTGTTAATTTTTTTGTCTTTCTTTCTCTAGCATGTGGCCCAGGTTGGAACTAAAACTATTCTCTAGGAGCAGAATTAAGCTAGATTGAGTAAAAAAACATTGAGATGGCTAAGAATAGAAGTTTTAGGCAGAAAGATAGGAATCAAAAGGGCAGATGCTAACTTTTAGGAATGTGCAGTAGGGAGTGGCCCAGAAAAATCTGGTCCATCAAGAAGGTTGTGAACCCACCAAATGGATGAAAAAAAGCCTATTCTGCAGTCTATGTCAGGCAGGTCTATTGGAATAGTAAGTAGGTCAGGGGGCAGCCAGGTGGTACAATGGATAGAGCTCTAGCCTTGGAGTCAGGAGGACCTGAGTTCAAATTTAGCCTCAGACACTTGACACTTACTAGCTGTGTGACCCTGGGCAAGTCAGTTAACTCTGATTGCTTTTCCAAAAGGCAAAAAAAGAAGAAAAAAAGAAATATTATATCAGTACATATTGTCTCAGATAAGAACTCTAAATGAAACATGAGTTGGGCCCAAAGTTGAATAGGAAGAAGAGAGCAAGTTGGATTACAACTGGGTAATGGTGAAGTGCCCTCAGTGATCCCAGGGTGTTCTCCACCACAAAAGTCCATCTTCTTCACACCAGTCTTTTGCAAGTGATGCTATATTGTTGCATAGTTTAAAATATGATCTCTAAACTGTCAAATTTGTGGAGATTGCAAAGAGAAATGAATTAAGATTTTTGGAGGGTCTAACTACTCTGCAACAAATTTCCATTGAGGACATAAGAAAACAATAAATAACACTGAGGAATCATTCAAGAAGTGTATGATTGGCAACAGAAATGAGTTAATCATCTATTTTGGAGGCATAATAGATCTCTAGTCCACCTAATGCAGTCAAATCCACAAAACATGAAAAAATATAGAAAAAAAAGGTATTCAGTATGTTGAGTAGATTTATAGTAGAACATGAATAGGATTCAACCAGGATGAATAGTCCTAGATAGAAGGAAAACCCTGCAATGATAGAAGGAATAGCCTTATTGATGAATTCAGAGATCAACAATTCAAGTAATTAATAAATATTTATTAAATGTCTACTGTGCTCTAGGCAATGGAACCCTTGAGGATTCAAATTTGTAGAATGAAATCATCTCTATTCTCACTGTGCTTATATTCCAATAGATACCCATTGAAATACTAAAGGAGTGTCCATGGGAAGACTGTGTCAACTATTAGTCCTCACATAGCAGCTGTAGAGGATACAAGCATCATTTGTCACAGTAGCAGAAGAGACACATATTAGACACTGGCCCACTTCTGCAGGATAATAATGACCTTACTACTGGCACAGCATGGAAGGGAAGAGGTGGTGGGGAGGAAGTGTTTCCCAGGGTTTGTGATGATGATGGAAAGGGCTGCTCTTCAGTGGAGCTGGATTAGAGAGTATACTCTACAAATACCTCAGTACCAGGGACCACAGAAGTCAACACAAGCTCAGAGGCAAGAGGCAATGATAGATTTGGCTCCTATGCTGCTGAAATGTGATAGGAAACAGGGAGTGAAGAAGTTCCTAATCAAGCATGAAGTCTCTCCAGATAGTTGCTGACACATGGTTATTTCCAATCATTACTTATACCAACGGCTAAATATGGAGTTAGTGTGCCCCAAAGATGGGAGTGATCATGAGATCAGCAGTGTTGGTACTGAGGAAGCCAAAACAAGTGAGCTTGGAGTAGATTATTTATATATCAGAGTGAGTAAGGGTCACAGAATCAGGTGAACTCCTGCCTTCACAATAGTGTTGAGATTCTATTCTTGCTTGTATTTGTCAGTTTTTATGATTGCCACAGGGCAGCTGGGTGACACAGTGGATAGAGTGCTGGGTCTAGAGTCAGGAATACTCATTTTTCTGAGTTCAAGTCTGGCCTCAGACATTTAATAGTTGGGCAAGTCACTTAACCCTCTCTGCCTCAGTTTCCTCATCTGTAAAATGATAAGGAAAAAGAAATTGCAAACCATTCCAGTATCTTTGCCAAGAAACCTCCTGCCCCCAAAATGGGGTCACGAAAGGTTGGACATGACTGAAAAGTGACTGAATAACAATGACTCCCAATTACAGTTTTATACAACAGGAGCTTTATCTTATCTGTCTGTCTTCAAAGAATGAATTCTCTTGTTTTTCTTAATATCCCAAAGGTAGTAAGGATCAAGTCAGTAGTAGTATACAGTTTCTCTAGATACCTTAGAAATTAGTCTGTGATGAGTAGTAAGCCTACTTGGAGCATATCTGGCAAGTGGCAACATAACACTTTCCTTGTCATTATCATAGTAGATTGATGTGAGTAAGGGAGGTGGTCCTCAACAATGGCACTTATTTGAAAGAAGTACAATGTAATAATAATAATAATAATAATAATAATAATAATAATAATAATCAGATAAGATTAAAAGGAAAAAGAAAGGAAAATGATTGAAGAGTCATTTCTAGGTATGGGTCCATAGTAAGTCCCAAGGTCACCACATGCTCAAAACAACCCTATTTGGGCTTGTTGACCACAATATTCAACATATTTTAATTAAACCAAGTGAAAATTTGTTTCCAGGCTGAAGGCAAATAGCTCAATCTGGAGACAAAGATAGCAAAATGTGTACAAGAGTGTGGGTTCCAAGCACATCTGATGCCTAGTATCATGTAACATGACTGAGGCAGTGCTGGAGGATGTCTGGGAACTTGTTTGCCACTGTGAAAATGGGCTCTGTCTGGGTGCAGTAGACAGGAACAGCTTAGTCACATAACCATTGTGTACAAGGACGATGAAAATGGATCCTGATTCCACAGCACCTTCTGCCCTTCAAATTCTATGCTGCTCATATACATCTTCATGCCCAGTAAGTAAATCAAGGGGCACCCTGAAGATAATCAGATGGCAAGAACTTGGATTCCCATTTCAGGCTACAACAGATGGGAATTGTTTGGTACAGAAGGTCAGTAAACAATACCCATTGCTTTCTCTAAAGAAAGTTGTACAAAGAAGAAAACCAGTACAGAGATCTCATAAAGTTATTGAATTTAGTCAGTTCAAAGCCATGCTCAAAGTAGGGGAACTCAAAGGCAAAAGCACAGACAAGAAAAGACAGAGACAATCTTTTCAGTAAGTCATTGTGTTGCATAAGGTTATAATGACCTAGCTGGAAAAAAATCAAGAAGACTAGAAAATGGGAATGGTATTCAAACAAAATGAGCACAAACATATCTTTTTTCCTAAAATATCTTGGCAGGTCCCATGGAAGCCTGGACTTGCCTGGCTTATAGCCAATCTAAATGGTGTCTATCTATGTTGTGGCAACCTTTGGCTTTCAGAGCTAGGGGTCATAGCCACAATGGAACATGGAGAGGAAGAAGAAGGGATGATAATGACCCAAAAAGCACAGGACAAAGAACCTGGGTGGGGAAGAACTGGTCTGCCTTAGTGGATGTATTTGAGAATTTGGCTTTTATTTAGCTGTCCTAATAATCCCATGTTGTCAAATCATGCTCTTATGCTCACATGCTTCAACCTAAGCCACTTTCAGGTCCCTGATGTTTTCTTGATTTGCTAGTCTGGGACTTTCAATTCCAGTTATACCTGTTATTTCCTTCCTTAAAATCTCATATTTGATTACAAAATATGTGGAGGTTCAGAGGAGAGGAATAGAAGTCCAGAGCAGGGGAGAGAATCACAATCCAAGAACCTCTTTTTTCTCCACTTTCCCAACCAGCCAAAAACTTCTATTTCCCCTTTCATCACATTTGCATTAATTAGTATTAGGCCAAGAAATCCAACTAAGAGAACTAATCAATCACTCAAAAATGCATTTATTAATCACTTACTATGTGTTAGGCAGGCAGCTAAGTGGCACAGTGTATAAAGTACCAGACCTGGAGTCATGAAGACTCATCTTTTGGAGTTTAATTCTGTCTTCAGACTTACTAGCTGTGTGACCCTGGGCAAGTCACTCAGTGTACTCATCTGATAAGTGAGCTGGAGAAGGAAATGCCAAACCATTCCAGTATCTTTGCCATGAAAACCCCAAATGGGGCACAAAGAGTTGGACATGAATGAAAAATAACTGAAAAACCAGTGTGCTAGGCATTGTGCTGTTCATCAAGGAAACAGAGAAAGAAACATAGCCTCTCACCTCAAGAAGTTCACGTTTGACTGAGGGAGACAACATGCAAACAACAATAAACACATTCAAAGTAGAAGAGAGATTCAAAGTAGTCTTCCAGGGATAGCACTTGGGGAAGGAATAAAAAGGAAGATAGGAACATCTCCTGCAAAAGGTGGGTTTAAAATGGAATCTTGAAGGAACTCAGAGAATTGAGTTTTCTAAAGTACAGAAAGAGGCAAGATAATGAGGGATGGCCAGAAGATAGCTGAATTTTAATGTAATTTAATTTCTATTTATTTGTTTTTAGTTTTCAACATTCACTTCCACAAAATTTTGAGTTCCAAATTTTCTCTCCATCTCATCACTCCCCCCCAACCCAAGATGGAATGCATTCTGAATATACCTTCTCCTAATCTGCCCTCCCTTCTATCCCCCCCTTCTCTTATCTCCTTCCCCTTAAATTTTCCTGTAGGGCAGGATAGATTTCTATACCCCATTGCCTGTATATCTTATTTCTCAGTTGCATGTGAAAACAATTTTTAACATTTGTTTTCAAAACTTTGTGTTCCAAATTTTCTCACTTCCTCCCTCCCCAACCACCTTCATTGAGAAAACAAGCAACTTGACACAGGTTATACATGTTTAGTCATGCAAAACACTTCCATAATAGTCATGTTGTGAAAAACTAACTATATTTCCCTTCATCCTCGCTACCCATTTATTCTAGTCTCTCTTTTGACCCTGTCCCTCCTCAGAAGTGTTTGCTTCTGCCTACCCCCTCCCCGAATCTGCCCTCCCTTTTATCATCCCCCTTTCATATCCCCTTCCTCCTTATTTTCCTGTAGGGTAAGATGGATTTCCATACCCAATTGAGTGTATATGTTATTCCCTCCTTAATCCAAATCCAATGAGAATAAGATTCACTCATTCCTTCTCACCTTCCACCATTTCCCCTCCACTATAAAAGCCTTTTCTTATCTGTTTTACGTGAGATAATTTACCCTGCTCTACCTCTCCTTTTCTCTTTCTCCCAGTATAATCTTCTCTCACCTCTCTCACCCCTTAATTTTACTTTTTAGATATCACCCCTTCATCTTCAATTCACCCTGTGCCCTGTATCTATTCTATCTATCTATCTATCTATCTATCTATCTATCTATCTATCTACATACAATTTTTTTCCTTCCAACTGCCCTAATATTGACAAAGGTCTCATGAGCTGCAAATATCATTTTTCCTTGCAGGAATGTGAACATTTCAACATTAATAAGTCCCTTGTGATTTATCTTTCCTGTTTACCTCTCCACGCTTCTCTTGAGTCTTGTATTTGAAAGTCAAATTTTCTATTCAGCTTTGGTCTTTTCATCAAGAATGCTTGAAAGGCCTCTATTTCACTGAATGACCATTTTTCCCCCTGAAGAATTATACTCAGTTTTGGTGGGTAGGTGATTCTTGGTTGTAATCCTATTTCCTTTGCCCTCCAGAATGTTATATTCCAAGTCCTCTGGTCCCTTAATGTAGAAGCTGCTAAATCTTGTGTTATCCTGATTGTGTTTCCACAATACTTGAATTGTTTCTTTCTAGTTGCTTGCAACATTTTCTCCTTGACCTGGGAACTCTGGAATTTGGCTACAATATTCCTAAGAGTTTTCTTTGGGGATCTCTTTCAGGAAGTGATCAGTGGATTCTTTCAATTTCTATTTTACCCTCTGGTTCTAGATTACCAGGGCAGTTTTCCTTGATAATTTCTTGAAAGATGATGTCTAGGCTCTTTTTTGATCATGGCTTTCAGATAGTCCAATCGTTTTAAAACTCTCTCTCCTGGGTCTATTTTTCCAGGTCAGTTGTTTTTCCAATGAGATATTTCACATTGTTTTCTATTTTTCATTCTTTTGGATTTGTTTTACGGTGTCTTAATTTCTCATTTTTAAGGAAGTATTTTCTTCAGTGAGCTTTTGGACTTCCTTTTTCATTTGGCCAATTCTTCTTTTGAAGGCATTCTTCTCCTCATTGGCTTTTTGGACCTCTTTTGCCATTTGAGTTAGGCCATTTTTTAAGATGTTATTTTCTTCAATTTTTTTTGAGTCTCCTTTAGTAAGCTATTGACTAGTTTTTCATGATTTTTTCATATCACTCTCATTTCTTTTCCCAGTTTTTTCTCCACTTCTCTTATTTGCTTCTCAAAATCCTTTTTGAGCTTTTCCATGGCCTGGGAATGATTCACAGTTTCCTTGGAGGCTTTGGATGTAGGAGCTTTGACTTTGTTGTCTTCTTCTGGTTGTATATTTTGATCTTATTTGTAACCAAAGTAAGATTCTATGGTCTGACTTTTTTGTGCAGTTTACTCATGTTCCCAGCCAATTACTTGAGTTATAAACTCTTTGTTAAGCTAGGGGTCTGCTTCCAGTGTGGGGAATGTACTGTCCCAAGCTTCAGGGGTTTTGTGTAGTCCTTTTCAGAGGTATTTCTAGTGACCTGTAAGTTTTCAGTTCTTCCAAGGTGGTATGATCAAAAGTGAGGTGCTTACTCCTTTCCTGGCCTGTGCTCTGGTCTATGAATGACCACAAGCCCCATTTTCTGCATTGGAACTGTGAGGTTTCCCTCTTTACCACCACTACAAGCTCTACCACTCCAGAGCTCCTCCTTGCCACAGGACCACCACCTAGAACTGTGACCCAGATACAAGCACAGGCAAAACAAGAGATTCCCATAATGTTAGTGGGCCAAGAGCTCCAGAAGTAGCTGCCACCCCAGGGCTCTACCAGGACTGGGGGCAGACCAAGCTCCTCTCTCACTGGTCCAACAGACCTTTCTTACTGACCTTCTAAGTTGTCTTTGGTGTTTGTGGATTGAGAAGTCTGGAAACCACCACAGTTGTCTGTGATTCAGTCCCCTGAGGCCTGCTCCAGGTTTGCTGAGGCCTTGTCTTTGCCTGAGAGCCCATGCTGAACTGTGTTCCTCTCTCAGCCTGGCACAATAGACCGTTCCAATCAACCATCCAGGTTGTTTTGGGCTGGAAATTTATTTCACTCTGTCTTTTTTTGGGTTCTGCTGCTCTAGAATTAGTTTAGAGCCATTTTACAGGTATTTGTAGGGGTTTAGGGGACAGCTCAAGTGAGTCACTGCTTTTACTCTGCCATCTTGGCTCCATGCCCCCTCCCCCAACAAGGATTTTAATTTTAAAATGTCAAGGTATCTTGTGGGCACAAATACATTGTGGGGGGGTGCAGACTAATATTCCTTCATCATACTTGCATTATGTTATCACGTCTCTACTCAACCATTCCATAAATCCATTTTCCATAGCATTGTTTAAATTTCTCCCACCTGACTTCATAGGCCTGTCCTTATCTGAAATTATTTTATATGGTATTCAAATTATATATTTAGGAGAATTAATTGGGCTTGTAATTAAGATACCTGGATTTTAATCTAAGCTCTGCTACAGGCTATTTGCATGTGTCTAAACCTCAGTTTCCTCATTTGTGATATGGGACTAATATTACTTTCACTGCCTACCCCTGCTCTTGTGGTGAGACTATAGCAATTGATCCTATCTATATATATTGTTTGTACAGAGTTGTTTGCATGTTGTCTCTCCAATTAGACTGTAAGCTTCTACAGGGCAGGGACTATTTTTGCCTTTCTTTGTTCCCCTAGCATTTTACAGAGTACCTGGCACTTAGTCAGTGCTTAATAATGAGAACTGACTTGCCCTTGACATGACTCTTTAATCTTTATGGTGTTATACAAGCTATAATTATTAACTATTTGTACACTTTAATTGTGCAACTCCCTGAAGCCCTTAAAAATCAACTGTGTTCTTTCTTGTGTTCTTCTCCATTTTATGGATCTTCTTTCTCTCCTCTTGATACCTTTCTCCTACCTCTACGTAAATTGTTCATACTCTTCAAGGCCTACTTCAACTTTCATGCCCTCCTGGCTTCTCCAGGGTTTATTGATCTCTCTTTTATTATAACTCTGGAAGTTTTAAAAAATCAATTGGTTTACCTTTTGATTACATACTTATTTTTATTGTTTGCCTTTGTTTCCAGAGTATTGTCTTTCTTGAACTAGGTTCATGAAACATCACCATCACCATCATCATTTATATAGTGCTTTATGGTTCGCAATATGCTTTACAAACATTACTGCATTTTATCCTTACAAAAAATTGAGAGAGGTAGGTGCTATTATTATCATCTCCATGTACAGATAGGAAAACTCTAAGAACAGATTTAAACTCAGTTCTTCTCAGCCCTGGTCCAGCAGTCTATCCACTTTGCCATACTCTCCACAGTCTTTGCACATAGCAAGTGCTCACTTAATTTATTCCTGTTGATTGATAGTACAAAAACAAAAATACAATACAATAAAAAAAAATTGCAATCTTAATCAAGGCAGTCATGGGCATTTTTTACTATAACAATATAATATTAAGAAACACCAGGTGGAAACCATTTTTTCTGATCTCCACAGAGTTAATTAGTTGCATGTTAATTATTTTGGTGCTTTTCTGTATTTGCTAGTGATTTTTTAATTGCTGCAACTACAGCAATCCAGAGGCAAAGGAAAGAGGTATGGTGCATTCCCCAGAGAGATCCCAGGCTTGAAATTTCCTGCTGATATTTTTGCTATTTTCTCTACAGCCTCTTATTTCAGCAAGGGTGACAAGAAAGGAACAATTGTTGTGTGGGTGTTTGTGGCCTCGTGTGACTAAGCCGTAGAACCATGTTTCCCTCACCCTATAAAAAAGCTCAAAAACCCCAGGCTAGAAGAGAAAATATACACAGATACTGGCAGGAAGAGAAAACAGATAAAGTTATACATGACACTAGGGATTCTTGGCAGAACAAACTTCTATCATTCTGTACTTTTGCAATTTTACCAAAGATGATGATGTCAGGCTAAGGTTTTCTATTTTCAGACTGGGAAACTGCTAGGATGCTGGTTTTGACCTCAAAGAAACTGAAAGGAATCTCAGAAATCCCCCAGTCCAAAGTTTCATTTGATAGATGAGGAAACTGAGGATCAGATTGGGGAAATGCCTTGACCAAAGGTCACAGAGCCAGAAGTGGTACCAAAATCTCTTTCTAGTCCATTCTTTTTTTTTCTTTCCTAATACATCTATTAAAATGGATTAGTAGCACTAGGAATAGCAGCCCATGATCCCTTGAGTTCCCAGTGTTGGACATACTTACCTTCAAGCAGGCAGATTAAACTGCAGTCCATTGCTAAATGCAACTCCTATCATTTAACAGACAGTAGCATATCTAATACTGAGTATCCAAATTCGTATATGGATCTGTGGTCCCATTAATTCAGATGTTTCCTTAAATGATGCCATTCACAACATGTTCATTCCCACCCATCTTATGTGACTCTCATCTATATCCTCACATAAGTTTGCCATAAAGTGTCCATCCAATATGTTAATAGCCTTCTCCTTGGTTTCCCCTAATATCACTAGGACACCACATGGTTTGTTTTACTGATTACATATTTTATACATACATACAGTCTTCTTCAAAGCTCCTTGTCTGTTATTTGTTGCAGCCTGCTCACATCCACCCTGAGCCTCTCCAAAGCCTTCTGTGAGATACGGAGTTTGGGTTGTTTGGAAACTATCGTTTTCCATGCCCCAAATTATACAACAATGCTAATAGAATGTTGGGATTAAAATACAGGATGCAGTGTGGGTAGGGGTTATTTCTGGAAGAAAATTGAGGTCATTAAAGCAAAAGGATCAAACCAAACTAAAACAAGAATAACAACCATTCACATTTATATAATGCTTTAATGCTTACAAGGGTGCATTGGTCACAACTTGTTGACATAAGTAGTTCAAGTCATTTAACGCCCCTATTCACCTATAAAATGACAAGATTGGACTAAATCATCTCCAGGGTAATGATTGTATAAGACAAGGCATTGCTCAGTATTGGACAAGATCTTCTGGCCATGTTTCAATAAGTCTTAAAAAAAAAAAAAGAACCCTAATTTCATATAAGCAGGAAATGGGGCTAAGCATTCTGGAAAGTATCTCTATGGAATCGTGTCTTCAATTCATGCCATGCTATGAATGCTATGGCTTTTATTGCTTTCATATCTACCATATCTCTGCTTGAGTGTTCTCTGAATCTCCCTAGTTCTCTCCCAGTGGACCAAAAGGCAAATAAACATCGATTTGACATAAAGTCAAACTAATGTATCCTTCCTGAGTGACATGTATCTATGACATCTCAAACCCTCTAGGTTTGGGAGAAAAGGGAGAAAAAAACCTTCTGCTGCATCCAAGTGTAGCAACATGCCTTGAAATGTTGTGAATAATTTCAATGTCTGTCGGATATTTCCTCAGGTACCCCTCAAGTTAACTGTTGTGATTGCCATTTCACTACAGGAGATAAACCCTTCTGAACTTACCATCATTAACATTTCTTTAGCCTCTCACTCCATAAGCTTCCAACTAATTTCTGGAGTCATTTTTTTAAACTGTGATTGCTTATTGTGTTACTGTCCTAGGTTTTATCTATAAACCTTGTTTTCACTTGTTTGCTTGCAAATAGACTACTGAACACCTTGCAAATTAAGTCAGTTTATTGGCAAGGAAATTAACCTCCAAGAATTGTGCTGGCACCAGCCTATGAATTACTAAATACATTCCTCTAGTGGCTTCTTTAGGAGTAAAGATTTTCATGAACACCCAGAGAGATAGTGGTTCCTATCCTAAGCCCTGTTCCCATCATTTCAGGTCCATATTTCTCTCTTATTCGGTCCCTAAACTACCACCTTCTTGGAGAACATTAAAATAGAAAAGTGTTATGTCAGAGCTGATGCATAGTTTCTAGAAGTAGAATAACCTATAAATCAGGTACTCTAAACTCAGTTTTTGGGGAGAAGCCAGCCTTGTTACTCTCTTACATGAAAAACTTCAGTGTCTTTGAGGTAAGCTACAAACTATTTAGCCTGGAATTTAAGGCTTTCCACAGTCTAGTTCCAGCCTACCTTGTCAGACTTATTTTAAAGCACTCTTCTTCAAGGGCTCTACATTCTAGCCAAATTAATAGAGGCAGCTAGGTGGTATTGTGGATAGAGTTCTGGAGTTAGGCAGGTCTGACTTTGAACCCTAACTCAGACACTTATTAACTACATAGCCCTAGGTAAGTAACTTTACCTCCCTCAGACTCAGTTTCATCTATAAAAATGAGCATAATAATAGCATTTACCTCATATGGTTCTTGTGAGGATGTAATGAGATAACATACCTAAAGTGCTGTGTGAATCTTCAATAACTATATAAATTCTTGCCACTATTACTGTTTTCCTGTCTATAAAATGGAAATAATACCTCACTCCAGCATTGTTGTAAGGATCAAATAATATAACTTATGTAAAGTGCTTTAAAAAACTTATTTTTAGTATTATTATTATTATTATTCCAGCTAAACTGATGTTGCCTCATCCATGAAGCCTTTTCTGATTCCCAATTGAAAGAGATCTCCCTCTCCTCAGATTTGTTATAGTGCCTTGATTGAATCTTGTGCCCTTATCACATTCTGTATTTCATCATACTTAGTATGTACATTTCATATTCCCCTCTAGTGGGTTGTAAGCTCCTTGAAAACAGGGAGCGTATCACTTTTTCCTTTGTATCCATGGATTCAATTATCACTCTATGCTGATGATTTTCAAATTGCTTATCCAATCCTAACCTCTCTCTTGATCTTAGATCTTGAATTTTCAATTGTCTATTGGATATTTCAAAGAGGATGTCTCATAAGTATCTTAAATTTAACATGTCCCAAATTGAACTTATTATCTTTCCCACAAAACTCCTCCCTCATTCCAACTGTCTCTGTTACTGTTGAGGCTACCATGATCTTCCTATTAACCCAGGCTTGCAACACAAGTATCATTCTATACCCCCTCATTCTCTCTCATCTCTCATATACAATGTATTTCCAATTCCTGTCAATTTTTATGCAGCACCTTTCATATATGCCTTCTTCTCTCCTCTGACACTGCCTTCACCCTGATGCAGACCCTTATCATCTCATGTCTAGATCACTGCAATAGCTTATTGATTGGTAACACTGCCCTATTCTCCATCTTCCACTCAACTCTCCAAGTAAACTTTATAAAGAATAGTTCTGACCATGTTCCCCCATCCTTCTCCATTTGATAAACTCCAATGGATGCCTGTCACCTCCAGGATCAAACATAGAATTCTCTGTTTTGCATCCAATGATCTTCGTAACCTGGCCCTCCCTCACCTTTCTACACCTCTCTCACCCCCATGTAGTCTGCAACTCAGTCACACTGGCCTCCTTGTTGTTCTCAGAGGCAGATAGGTAGCACAGTGGATAGAGAGCTAGGACTGGAGTCAGGAAGACCCAAGTTCAAATTGGCCTCAGACATTTACTGGATGCATGCACCTGGATAAGTCACTTAATCCTTGTATGTCCCAGTTTCTTCAACTTTAAAATGGAGATAATAATAGCACCTGCTTCCCAGGGTTGTTATAAGGATCAAATGAGATGATATCTATAAATCATCAAGCACAGTGCCTGGAACATGGTAGAGACATAATAAATAGCTTATTGACTGACCAGTACTTAATGCAATGCCTTTTACAAAGTAGGTGATTGATGAGCATCCCAAGCTCCTTCTCTTAAATATGCTCCTGAACAATGGTGGAGATATTAAGTCCCTGTAGGTCACTGGCTTTTATAAATACTGATTCTTGCTTCCATAGCTAGGAGACCCAGGAGGCTTCCTGACAGATATGGTGGCACAGTGGAATAAGCTCTATAACTCATGATATGCTAGTTTGATTGAGTTTTCAGCTGCAGTGTGATGGCGAGTTATGTTCACTTTTCCCCTACATGCCTGGCAGCCCACAAGACATCCCTATTCTGCGATCAATTAATATATTCCATTTTGGCTCATGAATATGACATCCATACTTTGGAACTCCTTCAGTGGCCTTCCTTTTATCAAGTGACTGTGGGAATGGGGTTAGGAACCTGAGTCAAGACTCTACTGCATCTATATCTATCTCTATATCTATCTATCTATCTATCTATCTATCTATCTATCTATCTATCTAGAGAGCACAAAGTACCCAGAATCGCCAAGGCTTTGCCCTAAAAATCATTGTTGTGGAGGAGGGGCTTAATTTCTCAAGGAAGTTTTGCAACCCAAGTAGCTCACTCTTATCTTCCCCTACACTATTGTAAATTCAGTCTTAGACTTTCCTTTCCATTGTACTCCTTGAAAACTTCCTCTATTGTAAAGAAATTAAGCTTCTTATATCTCTTCTTTCTTCTAGTGCTCACTAAAACCTAATTTTCTCCTGAAAATATTATATCTTAGTATTCTTTACGAAGGAGGAGGGATTGGCATATTCCATCCACTAGACCATTTTCAGACCCTCTATTTGCTACCATTATTCAGCAGCTAAATTTCCTCCTTATGTTCATTCCATCGAGATCATTGTTATCATATATGGACCCCCAGGTCAGTCAGTCAATAAACATTTATTAAGATATACCTTGTTTTATTGAATTTTGTTTTGTTGCACTTCACAGATATATATCTATACCTATATCTATATCTATCTATATATATATATACATATATATATATATATTATATATATATATTTGCCAATTGAAGGTTTGTGGCAAGCATATTTTGAGTAAGTCGATGAGGACACTTTTGCAACACCAAGTGCTCACACTGTGTCTCTGTGTCACATTTTGGTAATTCTCACAATATTTCAGACTTTTGCTATTGTTGTTATATCTGTTATGGTGATCTATGATCAGTGACCTTTGATGTTACTATTGTAATTGTTTTGGGGCACCATGGACCATGCCCATATAAGACAGCAAACTAAACTGATAAATGTTATGTGTGTTCTAACTGCCCCACATACCAGCCATTGCCCCATCTCTTTCCCTCTTCTCAGGTCTACCTATTCCCTACGATACATAAGTATTGAAATTAGGCCAACTAATGGCCTCTACATGTTCAAGTAAAAGGAAGAGTCAATCTATGGGACAAACTTCATTGTTGTCTTATTTTAAGAAATTGCCACAGTCACCCCAACCTTCAGCAACCACTACCCTGATCAGTCAACAACCATCAACATAGAGGCAAGACCCTCCATCAGAAAAAAAGATTTCAATTTGCTAAAGGTTCAGATTATGATTAGCATTTTTAGCATGCTTTAGACATACTATTGCACACTTAGTAAGCTTCAATATAGTATAAACATAACTTTTACATGCCCTGGAAAATTTTTTAAAAATCGTATGACTCACTTTATTGCAGTGGTCTGGAATTGAACCCACAAGATCTCAGTGGTATGCCAGTATGATATGTGAGGCAGTGGGGATACAAATAAGAAAGAGAAAGAAAAGATACTGAACTCAAGAAGCTTGCAATCTAATTGGGGGAAAATAAAACATAAAAGGAAACTAAAAAGTGGGGAGGCATCAAGAGATGGGACGAGGTGGAGTCCAGACCAAAGAGTTAATTTACTGAGAAATGAAGAGTTGGTTGGCCTGGGAGCCCTCTTTAAATAGAGACTTTGTGAACCATTCTTTGTTCAGATCTCTAGCCCATGATCAGAGAGGAAGAAGGTACTGAGGGTACTGATGAGCTATGAGTACCAAAGTTGATGAAAGTTGACCCCTTTTGGCAATTTGGTGAAGTCTATGGGTGTCTTCCTAGAATAATGTTGTTGTTGTTGTTGTTTAAATAAAACATAAGGTCACAAAAATGGTTTTAAGTATAAGGTTACCCATGGGGCATAGGGTTGTTGTAAGGATTAAATGAGATATCTATAAAGCACTTAGCACAATGCCTGGTACTAAATAAATGCTTATTTCCTTCCTTTCTATAACAGAAGGTAATACTTTTACTTATTTAGTTTAAGCATTATTGCCAATGAGTATTTATGAGTGTTTTATTGGTTAATACTGCTTTTGTGTGTAGGAAATAAATAGCTGTCATATGCCTGCTTCATAAAGTAAATTTTCTGTGGAGCATCAGGATGGGGGAATTTAATAAGTCAAAGAATATAAGAAAATAGGTCCTAACCCTTTCAGTAGAGGCCAGGCTCTCCTAGGCCTGAACACATGCATGTAACCTGAGCGCATAGATCCTTGATGGAAATGGAGTGAGTACAACCCCTTGAGCCTAGTACTAGTTCTTCTTATTAGATAAGGATAGCATGAAATCAGCTTAAATTAACGATTAGTATACATTGAGTTAGAATTGTCTCCTTCTGTTAGGAAGAAAATATGATTTCTATGCCCCAATTTGAAACCATTTAAATAAAATGATCATTTATAAGCTGGATATGCTGATAGTACATACTGTCTTTTAGTGGAGTTATTTGAAATTATGCTTCCTTTGGAAAATCATTTCATTTATTTCCCCCCCTAATTTGAATGAAACAGAAGGCAGCTCAACTTCCTTTTTTCTATTTCATCAAGTATTGAACAGAGACAGCTGAGGTGGATACTGCACAATACATGCAAAATTTTGTTGTATGTGTACATATGTTTTTGTTTGAAATGCTTTACATATCATTTTTGAAGATGTACCAAATAGGTGACAAAGCCCTTGGATGTAATATCACCAATACATGTAAGAGATTTTTTAAAAAATGATCCTTCCTAACAAAAATTATCTATTCACAGAAAGCTTTTAAATAGCAACAATCTAATCCCTTACATATTGGGCATGACTTATCATGCCATAGTCTTAAGGGATGGCTTCAGTGAAAAATGGTTCATTTTCCCTTGATGCTATGTGTCCTAGGTAATGGCATTGATTGAAGAAAAGTAAGGGCCCACTTTTCACGACTCTCTGTCCCCAGGGTATTCTTGCTTGTATGAGAGCAGAGATTGCTAGGATCAAGGAGAGAATTATACAGGCAGAGCATTAAGGCTATTTGGTAGTCAACTACAAATTTGGGAACAGGAATAACACTGGTGGTTGGAATAGTGCCAAACAGTACCTAAGGCAAGCAAAGCATGGGATCCATGAAAACCTGACTATACTGGGGCAGAGACAGAGACAGGATGGGAGCTGAGAGGGAACACACATGCTATTTTCCCCAAAGTTCACCAACTCTATCCGTGCTACATGTATCTGGTGTGGGCACTGTGCATTTTGTTCCTTCTTACTAGGCTCAGAGTCAAGTTTAATTTTTGTCCTAATGTCCATTGTAAGAAATACATGCTTTATGTTCAAAATTCATGAGCATCTGAAACTCAGTATGTTCAAAACAGAAATGACTATTTCCACACAAAACTATTCCTCTCCTGAATGTCCCTATTCCTGTCTAGACTACTACCAATCTTTTAGTCATGAAACTTTGCAACCCCAGTGTCCTTCACTCCTTATTCTTCCTCATCTTACATATCTGATGAGTTGTCCATTGTTGTTTACTCTATCTCCTGTAATGTTGTTGTTGTTCAGCTGTTTTAGTCATGTCTGACTCTTCATGATGCCTTTTTGGGGCTTTCTTGAAAAGGATACTAGTGTGGCTTACCATTTCCTTCTCATTTTACAGATGAGGAAACTGAGGAAAATAAGGTTAAGTGACTTGCTGAGAGTCACACAGTTAGTGTCTAAGGCTGGATTTGAATCCACATCTTCATGACTCCAGGGCTATGTTCTATCCACTGTGCCACCTAGCTCCCCCAATGATTTCTGGGATCAAATATAAATTCCTCAGTTTTATATTTGAAGCCTTTTACAACCTTCTTCCCTCTTACTAATCTTCTTACACATTGTTCTCCTCCATGAACTTTAGTGGTTCAGCAATATTGGCCTATTGTCTGTTCGTCATATATGATGTTCCATCTCCCATCTTTGCATTTTTGTATTGGCTATCCCCCATGCCAGGATTGCTCTCCCTCTTCACCTTTTCCTCTTAGAACTTCTAGATGCTTTCAAGACTCAGCTCACATGCCACATTCTGCAGGAGACATTTCCTAGTCCCTCATCCACATTGCCTTCCCTTCTAAGGTTGCATTGTATTTGTTTGCAAGTATCTCAGCTATACCTCTATAAGAACATTTGGTCTTCTCTTTTGAATATAAGCTCCTGGAGGATAAGGGATGTTTTCACTCTTTCTTTGTATCCCCAGTTCTTAGCTTGACTGGGAATGTTTTCACTTTTTCTTTGTATGCTTGTCACATAGTAAGGTTCTTTCTTCTAAGTGCAAATATCTACTAGCACCAGCAAAAACTCCAAATAGAAAAGAGCCAGCCAATCTATGTCTATAATTCCCTGTTATGTAACCTATCCTCCCCAGCCCCTCTTATTCTCCTCAGGAAAGTCTTATTTTCACTAACAGCCTTCATCAAAAAGAATCATTATTGTAGTTTTTTGCATGCACCTCTGGCTTATTCCTATAATTCTGTGTGCTGAGTCCATGAAGACCAAGGAGATTAGTAAAGACTCTCTGCCATTGTAGCTGTGGGATTCCTCTTAGCGTGTTACTTTGGTGACTCACCCACATGCAAAATTTTGTACTTAATATTGCAATCCTACAAACAAGTATATATTTCTTTCTTGTTTACACTGCTGCCAGATGAAGTTGACAGGAGAAATAATCAGATTTTAAGTGAATATCATCCCTGGGAGTGGGAGAGAAAAACTGACAAAAATACTTATTGATTCTCTCACCTTCAGATGAGCTAATTTGTTTCCTTCCCTCTCCTTCCTCCATCATTGGGTTCTTGGTGCCTAAATTAATTAGCACCATCAATTAATACTCATCAAGTACCCACAGCATGGCAGGCACAGCTGGAAGGGGGCATATAAGGACAATTACTCACCGTGCATAAATATTCTGGACTAAATATATTCATCAATGTGAAATTTTCTAGCCACCTCCCCACTTCTGCCACTGACCGACAGAGATAATCTTCATTGATGCTTCCAAAGTAATTATTAAACCATCTGCCACTTATAGACATGTATTGTCCTAAAGGGACAGTGTAGGTAAGCAGTTCATACATCTAATAGAGTTGCCTACTGCCCCTGCAAATGACCTTCTATATAAATCCTTGTAATAGAATGTTGACAGAGCCTTCATATTAGAAAATGAAATTATGAGTCTAAAAAGGTGAGGATATGAAATTTTAATGCAAAAAAACCTGATAATTAATTTTTGCATGATTTTATTTAGTTCCTATGATGCTTCTGTACTATATTCCAGACTACTTAAAGTGGATGGGGAAAAGAAAGGACATCATGTACAGAGAAAAGTTGGCCTGGGGAATTCCAAATATGAAAGTATGACATTGTTCTCAATAGTTCTCATTGCTATGAAATTTGTTATTCTAATCTGACCTGCAAATACTGTAGTTACCAACAATGACAATTCAAAATGCAGGCTTGAGAACAAAACAGAAGTCTGTTATCAGTGCCACTTAAAATTCACTACATTTATCCTAAAAGTATAAATTCATATACATAAATCTTACTCTACCATGGGGCTCTACCATGCTCTCAAACATATTTGGATACTCCAATAAGTTCTATGTTCTCATTAGGATGAATATTTCTTCCACATACGCAGATTGCAACCCATCTGCACATTCTCATAATGTGTAAATTTCTTTCCTTCCTTCCTTCCTTCCTTCTTTCCTTCCTTCCTTCCTTCCTTCCCTCCTTCCTTCCTTCCTTCCTTCCCTCCTTCCTTCCTTCCTTCCTTCCTTCCTTCCTTCCTTCCTTCCTTCCTTCCTTTCCTTCCTTCCTTCCTTCCTTCCTTCCCTCCTTCCTTCCTTCCCTCCTTCCTTACTTCTCATTCCCAAGGGCTCATCATAATGGTGTGAAACATAAAGCTGAATACTTAATTGCTTAGACTACAGAAGCTCAAATCTCCTCAGATCAAGTGGTCTACCAGCCTTAGCCTCTTCAATAGCAAGGGATTACAGGTAGGCACCACCATGGCAGATGTCATTTTCTCAGAGTACAAATGCAGTTCTGGGGCTATCCACCTGACTTCCATTACATTTGTTATGTGAATCAATTTTTCTGATCTTATTCTTCCTGAAGAATATCTTCATATCCATTCCTTACATGCATCATCATAGATAATATGGTGCAGCCTTACTTCTACCTGTCATGTGTCATATGTGTATTACATATATGCATATGTACATTTTAAGTTTTTAGACAGACCAAACTCCTACTAATGCAGAAAGTTACCTGTTGCCCAGGATCACAGAATTAGTATATGTCAGGGGCAGGACGGAATTACAAATGTTTCTGATGCAGATGCCAGCTCTCTACCTTCTCTACTGTAATATTTCCCACTTGTATATGCAAATACATGTATCTATATATTTTATTTACAGTATGTGTGCACATATATGCATCCTGCATTTGGAATGCCATCTGTTTGTAGATAGACATGCAAATGCCTAGATTGCCTCTGGCTCTTTTTGGGGAGCCACTTTAGTCCTTTCAAAATTAGTATTATTTGTTTTAACTTGAGCTAAGAGTGATAGTTAAATTCTATTAATTGAGATTTAATTCTGTTGTTGCCTTCCTCTACCTTTCTCAGTCAAGAACAGTTTCTCTAAACCTCAACCTCATGTCACAAATAACTTCTAAAGGACCATTGCTTGTTCTACTTAGCTCAAATCAGAGGTCGCGACATTTGCATTAATTTACTAACAAAGTGTTTTTCTACTTCATAAATCAATTGGCTTTGAATTACCATAGATAATTCTCTGCATTTCAAAAAAATGTACAGAGCTATTATTAGGTCATTTTCCACACATAGGCTGTACCTTATAGACCCCCAGAACTGTCATCAGATCTCCTGATGTAAACTAAGGACCTTGTCATTCATCCTAGTACTGAACCCTTAGAATTTGTAAGGCAGTCCATCAGCCCTGCAGCCAAAACTTCTTTTATATGTGTGTGTATATATACATGCATACATACATGCATACATACATACATACATATACATATTATATATATATATATATATATATATATATATATATATATATATATTATATATTTCCTCCCCCGCAAATAGAATATGAGCTTCTTGAGGGTAGAAATTGTCTGACTTTTTCTGTTTATATCCCTAGCACTTAGTACAATTCTTGGCACATAGGAAGTGCTTAAAAATGCTTTTTAATTCATTTGTATCTGATGCTTAAGTAATCAAATGTGTCTTTTCTTAAGATCATGTTTAGGTTAGGGCAAAATGAAGGAGGAAGAGGGAAGATCAAGACAAAAAAGATATACACATAGAAGATCCAAAGTTACCTTGCTATGATTCCAAGTCAAAATCAATCAACAGGTCTTTATTTATTGAGTGCCTAACAGATGACTAGCATTATGTTGCACATTGTGTGCCATGTGTATGCAGTGAGTTGTCAGAGAAATTTAGAAAAAGGACATGATGACAATGACAAGGAGGGAATAGAATGTGTCTTAAAACCTTAATCCATTTACGCGGACCATGGTCATGTTTACCCAAATGTTTGCCATTAAAATTAAAGCAATAAATTCAAAAAGCTTAGACTGGGTCATTCAAGAAATGAAAGATTCATTTTCCAGGAGACTCCCATAATTTGCTCTTTACGTTAATGTCAATGTCTAGAATTACAGGTTTGAAATGGGGACCTTTGTCTTAGTTGTTTTACTAAGCAGCCTGCTGGCAAAGGATACATGATTTACTTTCTAAACAGAAGCTGCTGGTTTGGGTGCCAAACAAAGAGTGATTCCTGCTTCTGTAATGAAATTCCTTCATTTCCAATTTTCATAAATGTAAATATTCATATTTATCACTGCTATGTCACCATAGTAACAAAAAATCCTTCCTAGATATGAATTTAAAGTGTTTGACTAACAATGCGTTCCTGAGGTCAGGAAAGCTTCTTGATGGCCTCTGAATGTACTAATGACTAGGAAGCAGGATGGCATCATAGCAAAAGCAATGGATAATGAATCGGGTGATTAGGGTTCTAATTTCAGTGCTGTTACTAACTAGCAATGTGACATTAAGCAAGGCTTTGACCTTCAGTTTCCTCGTGTGAAAAATAATGGGTTTAGGTAGGGAATCTTTAAAATTGTTTCTAACAATATCAGTCTCTCATCCTAGGAATAATCTGCGGCAGGTAGATGGCAAAATGGAGTTCTGAGCCTTGAGTCAGAAAAACCTGAATTCAGATCTGGCCTCATCCATTTACTAGCTGTGTGACTTTAGGAAAGTCACTTTACTTCTCTCTGCCTCACTTTCCTCAACTGTAAAATAGGGATAGTAACAACTTCCCAAGTTGTTGTGAGAATCAAATAAGATAATACAAATGCATAATAGGATAAAGGATAATACATAGTACAGTGCCTTGCACATAGGTGTTTAAAATGCTTGTTTCCTTCCTGCCTCCTTTTCTTCTTTCTTTTCTTCCTCCTTTCCTTTCTTCCTCCCTTCCTTTTTGTGCAAGCCACCAAGTGAACTGTGTCTATGTTTGCAATCACAGGTCTTAGAATTTGAAAGGAACCTTAGAGGTGTTAAATAGTCCAACCACATCATTTGACAATTAAAAAAACCTAAGACAAAAAGGCAAAATGTCCTGTCCAATGCCACACATAGGTTCAGACCCATGCCTTCTTACTCCAAATCTGGCACTCTGTACCATTCAGCAGAGTACGTTGTTTAGATAAGCTCTCCTACCACTTAATTCAGCTGTTCAACTAGAAATATTTAAGGTAATAAAGGGAGTTTTGACTCCTTATCTTTAAAACAGGTTTTATTGATATCTTTTGGTTTTATACCCCCAAAATTTCTCCCAGTTCCTCCATTACATTCACATACCCTGATTTGTTTAATCATTTCCAATCAATGGGCATGTAATTTGTTTACAATTCATTGCTATCACAAAAGTGCTGATGTTAATATTTTGGCATATATGAGAATTTTCTTCTTATCAATGCCCTTCTTGGGATACAAACCTAGAAACTGAATTTTTAGGTTGAAATGAATGGACATTTTAACCTATTTGCACAATTCAAAATTTTGTTCCAAAGTGATTGTACTGATTCATAGCTCTATCAACAATGTACTAATATGCCTATCTCTTTACAATCCCTCCAACATTGATTGTTATCTTTTAATATCCTTGCCAATTTTATGGATGTGAAGTGAAACCTCAAGATTGTTTCGATTTGAATTTCTCTTCTTATTAGTGATTTGGAGCATTTTTTTCAGATGGTTATTATAATTTGCAATTTTTTTGATAATTATTCATATTCTTTGACCACATACCTATTGAGAATGGCTTTTGGTGAGAGACAGACAGATAGATAGATAGATAGATAGCTAGCTAGCTAGCTAGCTAGATAGATAGATAGATAGATAGATAGATGGTGGCAGGCAATAAATATTTATTAATTATCTACTATGTTTCAGGCACTGAGTATTCAAAAATGGTAAAATGGTAAAAAAAAATGGTAAAAAAAAAAAGGAAGCTAGGAAGCAGAGATAAAGAAGAAGAACATTCCATTCAAGGAAAACAGCCAGCAATGATGCCAAGAATTGAAAGTTAGAGTGTTTTATTCAAGGAAAAACAAAGGATTTCAGTGTCATTGGATTACAGTGAGGTGTGAGAAGACTGGGAAGACTGGAGATGTGGATAATGAAGGGCTTTGAATGCCAAACAGGGGAGTTCTTATTTGATCCAAGAGGTATAAGGGAGCCACTAGATTTTATTGGGGGAGAAGGTGAGATGTTCATACCTGTGTTTTAGGAAGGTCACTTTGACAACTGAATGGAGAACAGACTGGAGTGGGGAGAGATTTGTGGCCCGTAGAACAAAAAGTAAACTATTGCTATAGTCCAGGCATGAGGTGATGCAGCTTGTACCAGTATGGTGGCAGTATTAAAGGACAGAAGTAGATGTATCTGAGAATTTTTACACAGACAAAATTGTTAGGATTTAATCAGATTAGATATGGAGGATGAGAGTGTGGAGTTGACAACGACACCTAGGTTGCAAGCCTAAGTAACTGGGAAGATGATAGGGTCCTCAAAAGTAATAGACAAGTTTGGAAAGAGGGACAGTTTAGGAGGAAAGTTAATGAGTTCCATTTTGGACATGTTAAGTTTAAGATGTCCATAGGATATTGAATTCATGATATTGAAAGAAAAGTTGAATATTCAAGACTGAAAGGCAGGAAAGAGGTTAGGGCTGTGTAAATAGATTTAAAAATCATAGATTTGAAAATCATTAGCACAGCAGTAATTGAATCTATGAGAGCTGAAGTCATCACCAAGTGAAACCCTGTAAAAGGAAAAAAAAAAGAGGGACCAGAAAGAACTGTGTGAGACACCCAAGGTTGATGGGCATAACGTGGCAAAAATCCACCAAAGTAGATTGAAGAGTGGTCAGAAAAGGTAGGAGGAGAGCTAAGAGATAATGGAGTTATGAAAACCTAGGGGGGAATGAGTATCAAGAAGATTGACAGTGTCAAAGGTGTGTGCATGTGTGTGTGGCTTTTGACTTCCAGGAGCCAAGACAGTGGAGTAAAAAGTAAGTTGCTCTCACCCTCCCTTATTGACATCTAAAACCCCAGAAAATATCACCCCAGGAAAAACCCTGGAATAGCTGAGTCATTAGAAACATAAGGCACAGCAGTCTTTTATCCTGAGAAGCTTGGAGCATTAACAGGAAAGTTCCCTCTCCCTCTGGTGGAAAGGGAGCAGTACAGGATGGGAAGCATCCCAGCAAGCCAGTGGCAAGCCCCAACTCAGCAAACCAGCAAAAGATCCTGAGCCCTAAGGTGGTAGAGCTGGCAAGCGCCAACATCAGGACCCCCCAAGTGGCTTGGAACAGGCGGGAAACCAGTAGACTCGAGTGGTAGAATCTCCCCATCCTTCAGCAAAACTCCAGGAAGCAAAACTCTGGTGCTTCAGAGCAGCTCTCCTTCAGAAGCAAGACCCTACCTCCACCCTGAGAGCTTCAGTGTTATACACACACACACACACACACACACACAACACCAAACACACACACCATATACATATACATGTACATATACATATACATATACATATACATATACATATACATATACATATACATATACATATACATATACATATACATATAATGTATATGTGTGTGTGTGTGTATACATTTATTTATTTTTAGTTTTCAATATTTACTTCCACAAGATTTTGAGTTCCAAATTTTCACCTCATCTCGCCTCTCCCCCCACCCCAAGATGGCATGCATTCTGAATATCCCTTCCCCTAGTCTGCCCTCTCTTCTATCTCTCCCCTTCCCTTCTCTTATCTCCTTCCCCTTCTATTTTCCTGTAGGGCAGGACAGACTTCTGTACCCCATTTCCTGTATTTCTTATTTCCCAGTTGCATGTAAACACATTTTTTTAAACATGTTTTTAAAACTTTGGGTTCCAAATTTCTTCCCTTCCTCCCTCCCCACCCATCCTCCTTGAAAAGGCAAGCAATTCAATATAGGTTATATATGTGCAGCTATGCAAAACACTTCCATAGTAGACATGTTGTGAACAACTAACTCTATTTCCCTTAATCCTATCCTGCCCCCCCATTTATTCTATTCTTTCTTTTGACCCTGTCCCTCCTCAGAAGTATTTGCTTCTGATTACCCCTTTTCCCAATCTGCCCTCCTCTCTATCATCCCCTTGCTTTCTTGTCCCCTTCCCCCCCTATTTTCCTGTAGGGTAAGGCAGATTTCTATACCCAATTGAACGTGTATGTTATTCCCTCCTTAAGCCAAATCCTATGAGAATAAGATTCACTTATTTCCTCTCACCTTCCCCCATTTCCCCTCCACTGTAAGAGCCTTTTCTTTTCTGTTTTTTTGTGAGATAATTTGCCCCCCTCTACCTCTCCCTTTCTTCTTCTAGTAGTATAATCCTCTCTCATCCCTTAATTTTATTCTCCAGATATGATCCCTTAATCTTCAACTCACCCTCTGTTCTCTATCTATCTATCTATCTATCTATCTATCTATCTATCTATCTATCTACTATCTATCTATCTACATATATATATATATATATATATATATATATATATATATATATAAATTTTTTTTCCTCCACCTACCCTGATACTGACAAAGGTCTCATGAGTTATAAATATCATCTTTCCATGCAGGAATATAAACAGTTCAATCTTAGTAAGTCTCTTATGATTTCTCTTTCCTGTTTACCTCTTCATGTTCCACTTGAGTCTTGTATTTGAAAGTCAAATTTTCTATTCAGCTCTGGTCTTTTCATCAGGAAAGTCCTCTTATTTCACCGAATGACCATTTTTTCCCCTGAAATATTATACTCATTTTTGCTGGGTAGGTGATTGTTGTCTGTAATCCTATCTCCTTTGCCCTCCAGAATATTATATTCCATGCCCTTCAGTCCTTTAATTTAGAAGCTGCTAAATCTTGTGTTATCCTGATTGTGTTTCCACAATATTTGAATTGTTTCTTTCTGGCACCTCGTAATGTTTTCTCCTTAACCTGGGAACTCTCGAATTTTGCTACAATATTCCTAGGAGTTTTTCTTTGGGGATCTCTTTCAGGAGGAGATCAGTGGATTCTTTCAATTTCTATTTTGCCCTCTGGTTCTAAAATATCAGGACAGTTTTCCTTGACAATTTCTAGGCTCTTTATTTGATCATGGCTTTCAGATAGCCCAATACTTTTTAAATTCCCTTTTCTGGATCTATTTTCCAGGTCAGTTGTTTTTCCAATGAGATATTTTACTTAGTCTTCTATTTTTTCATTCTTTTGGATATGTTTTACAGCATGTTGATTTCTCATAAAGTCACTAGCTTCCAATTGCTCTATTCTAATATTTAAGGAAGCATTTTCTTCAGTAATCTTTTGGACTTCTTTTCCCATTTGGCCAATTTTTCTTTTTAGGGCATTCTTCTCATTAGCTTTTTGGACCTCTTTTGCCATTTGGGTTAGACTATCTTTTAAGGTGTTATTTTCTTCAGTATTTTGTTTGGGTCTCCTTTAGCAAACTGTTAACTTGTTTTTCATTATTTTCTTGCATCACTCTCATTTCTCTTCTCAGTTTTTCCTCTACTTCTCTTGCTTGCTTCTCAAAATCCTTTTGAGCTCTTCCAAGGCCTGGGACTGATTCATATTTTTCTTGGAGGCTTTGGATGTAGGAGCTTTGACTGTCTTGTCTTCTTCTGGTTGTATATTTTGATCTTCTTTTTCACCAAAGTAAGATAACATAGTCTGACTCTTTTTGTGCTGCTTGATCATGATCCTGGACAATTGCTTGAGTTTAAACTCTTTGTTAAGGTAAGATTCTGCTTCCAATGTGGAGAATGTAATGTCCCAAGCTTCAGGGATTTGTACAGCTGTTTTCAAAGATACTTGTAGGGACCTGTAAATTTTCAGTTCTTGCAAGGTGGTATGATAAGGGGTGAGGTGTTTACTCCTTTCCTGGCCTGTGTTCTGGTCTGTTAGTGACCACAAGGACTCTTTTCTGTCCTGGAACTGTGAGGAGGGTTTTCTGTCCACAGCCAGTACAAGCTCCACCCAGGACCTCCGCTCAGAACTGTGACCCAGATCCAAACACAGGCAAAGCAAGAGATTCCTGCCTCAGCCCTGCAGTCCCCCTCTGATCAACCACTGGATTCCCCCTCAGTCTGTGGGCCGGAAGCTCAGGGTGCAGCCACTGCCCCAGTGCCAGTGCTCTGCCCTCTGGAACTGGCTTTGAAACCTAGCTCCTCTTTCATCACAGAAACAGACTTTTCCCACTGACCTTCTAAGTTGTCTTTGGTGTTAGTGGATTGAGGAGTCTGGAATCTGCCTCAGCTGCCCACCTGCGATTCAGTACTCTGAGGCCTGCTCCAGGTTTGCTGCAGTCTGCGAGCCCATGCTGCACTGCACTCTTCTACATGCCCTGTGCAATATACCTTTCTGATCAATCATCCAGGTTGTCTTGGGCTGGAAATTTGCTTCACTCTGTCTTTTTGTGGGTTCTGCTGCTTTAGAATTTGTGTAGAGCCATTTTTTATAGGTATTTGGAGGGCTTTGGGGGAGAGCTCAAGCAAGTCACTGCTTTCACTCCACCATCTTGGCTCTGCCCTGAGAGCTTCAGTGTTGCCAGACCCCTGGAGGCTATTCAGCTGCTAGCACCTGAGGCCCTAGCACACAAAGCCACTGACCCTGGCTCACAGCACAAGAAGCTTGGGTCAGTGCCCCCTGCACTCCAGCAGGAGAGCTCAACTTTAAAAACAGGAAATAGGAAAACTTTATGAGCAAAAAGCGGAATGGACAATGACCATAGATTCTTACTATGGAGACAGGAAAGATCAAAACACAAATTCATGAGATGACAACATTGTCAATATACCCACGTCTGAAACCTCAAAGGGAACTATGAACAGGTCTCAAGCTCAAAAACTCTTCTTGGAAGAGCTCAAGAAGGATTTTAAAAGTCAAATAAGAGAGGCAGAAGAAAAATTGGGGAAAGAAATGAGAGGTATGCAAGAAAGAGTCAATAGCTTGGAAAAGGAGGGACAAAAATTGACTGTAGAAAACAAGTGCTTAAAAATACAATTGGCCAAATGGGGGAAAAAAGTACACTGAAGAAAACAACTCCATAAAAAGTAGAATTGGCCAAATGGAAAAAAGAGGCACAACAGCTAATTGAAGAGAAAAATTCATTAAAAATTAGAATTGGGAAAGTGGAAGCTAATGACTTTATGAAACACCAAGAATCAGTCAAGCAAAATCAAAAGAATGAAAAAATAGAAGAAAATGTGAAATACCTCATTGGAAAAACAACTGATCTGGAAAATAGATCCAGGAGAGATAATTTCAAAAATTATTGGTCTAACTGAAATCCATGATCAAAAAGAAAAAAGAGTCTGGACAGCATCTTTGAAGAAATCATCAAGGAAAATTGCCTTCAAGTCCTAGAACCAAAGGGTAAAATAGTCATCAAAAGAATCCAACAATTACCTCCTGAAAAAGATCCCAAATTGAAAATGTCGAGGAATATTGTAGCCAAATTCAAGAATTATCATGTCAAGGAGAAAATACTTCAAGCAGCCAAAGATTAGCAATTTGAATATCATGGAAGCACAGTCAGGATTACATAGCACCTTGCAGCTTCTACATCAAAATATTGGAGGCCTTGGAATAGGATATTCCGTAAGGCAAAGTAACTTGCATTATAATCAAGGATCAACTGCCCAGCAAAATTGAGCATAATCTTTCAGGGGAGGAGATGGGAATTCAATGAAATAGGGGACTTCCATACCTTCCTTATGAAAAGACCAGAGCTCAATAGGAAATTTGATCTTCACATACAAGACCCAAGAGAGGCATAAAAAGTTAAACAGGAAAGAAAGAACAACAAGAACAACAACATGTTATTCAATAAGATAAAAGTGTTTACATCCCTACAAGGGAAAATGATACTTGGAACTCTTGAGAACTGTGTCTTTATTACTACATTTAGAAGGGGTATACATAGACAAAGGGCATGGGTATAAGATGACTTTGATGTGATGATAAAAAATCTAATTAAGTGGTGATAAGGGATTGTACTGGTAGAAGAGGAAAGGAGGAGACAGAAAAGGGTAGATTACATCACATGAACAGGCACATTGGAGGGAAAGAAGGAAGGAAGATGAGCATTGTTTGAACCTTACTGTCATCAGATTTGGCTCAAAAAGGGAATAACATACTCAGTTAGGTATAGAAATCTAACTTACCCCATAAAAAGTAGGAGGGGAAAGGGGAAAGAAAAGGGAGGGGTGGATAGAAGGGAGGGAAGGTTGAAGGAGGTGGTGGTCAAGAACAAAACTCTAGTGAGGAGGCAAAGGGAGAAAGTAGAGAGAAAAGCATAAGTGGGGGAGATAGGATGGAGAGAAAGACACAGATAGTAATCATAACTGTGAATGTGAATGAGATGAACTCTCCCATAAAACAGAAGTGGAGAGTAGAATGGATTAAAAGCCATAATCCTACAATATGTTGTTTACAAGAAACACATTTGAAGTAGAGGAACACAAACAGACTAAAGGTGAAAGGCTGGAGCAGAATATATTGTGCTTCATCTGAAGTGAAAAAAAAAAGAGGGTAGCAATCCTGATCTCAGACAAAGCAAAAGCAAAAATAGATCTAATCAAAAGAGATAAGGAAGGAGACTACATCCTGCTAAAAGGCACCATAGACAATGAAGTAATATCATTACTAGACATATATGCACCAAGTCGTATAGCACCCAGATTCTTAGAGGAGAAGTTAAAGGAGTTACAGGAAGAAATAGACAACAAGACTATACTACTGGGGGACATCAACCTCCTCCTCTCAGAACTAGATAAATCTAACCACAAAATAAACAAGAAAGAAGTTAAGGAGGTGAATAGAATTTTAGAAAAGTTAGATATGGTAGACCTCTGGAGAAAATTGAATGAGGATAGGAAGGAATATAGCTTTTTCTTAGCAGTACATAGCACCTATACAAAAGCTGACCATGTATTTGGGCATAAAAACCTCACAATCCAATTCAGAAAGGCAGAAATATTAAATACATCCTTTTCAGATCATGATGCAATAAATGTTACATGTAATAAAGAGCCATGGAAAGATAGACTAAAAATTAATTGGAAACTAAATAACCTAATCCTAAAGAATGAGTAGCTCAAACAACAAATCATAGAAACAATCAATAACTTTATCCAAGAAAATGACAACAATGAGACAACATATCAAAACTTATGGGATGCAGCGAAAGTGGCTCTTAGGGGAAGCTTTGTATCTCTTAATACTTACATGAATGAAATAGAAAAAGAAGAGATCAATGAATTTGGTGTGCAACTTTAAAAAGCTAGAAAAAAAATCCCCAATTAAATACTAAATTAGAAATTCTGAACACCAAAGGAGTGATTAATAAAATTGAAATTAAGAAAACTGTTGAACTAATAAATAAAATTAACAGCTGGTTTTATGAGAAAAAAAGCAATAAAATAGATAAACCTTTGGTTAATTTGATTTTAAAAAAAGAAGAAAATCAAATTACCAGTATCCAAAATAAAAAGGGTGAATTCACCACCAATGAAGAGGAAATTAAAACAATAATTAGGAGCTATTTTTCTCAACTACATGCCAATAAAGTTGAGAATCTTAGTGAAATGGATGAATATTTACAAAAATATAAATTTCCCAGGTTAACAGAGAGGACATAAAATACTTAAATCACTCCATTTCAGAAAAAGAAATTGAACAAGCCATCAATGGAATCCCTAAGAAAAAATTTCCAGGGTCAGATAGATTTACAAGTGAATTCTACCAAACATTTAAAGAATAATTAATTCCAACAGTATATAAACTATTTGGGAAAATTGGTGAAGGAGTCCTACCAAATTATTTTTTATGATACCAATATAGTGCTGATACTAAACCAAAAAAGGCCAAAACAGAGAAAGAAAATTATAGACCAATTTCCTTAATGAATATAGATGCAGAAATTTTAAATAAAATGTTAGCAAAGAAATTACAGCAACTTATGTTGAGGATGATACACTATGACAAGGTAGGATTTACACCAGAAATTCAAGACTGGTCCAATATTAGGAAAACTATTAGCATAATTGACCATATCAATGACAAAGATAACAGAAACCGCACGATTATCTCATTAGACACAGAAAAAGCTTTTGACAAAATTCAACACCTGTTCATATTAAAAAATACTAGGAATAAATGGAATCTTCTTTAAAATGATAAATAGCATCTGTTGAAAACCATCAGAAAGCATTATATGTAATGGGGATAAGCTAGAAGAATTTCCAGTAAGAGCAGGGGTAAAACAAGGATGGCCGTTATCACCCCTGTTATTAAATATTGTACTAGAAATGCTAGCTTTAACAATAAGAGAAGAGAAAGAAATTGAAGGGATTAGAATAGGCAAAGAAGAAACAAAGCTATCACTCTTTGCAGATGACATGATATATACTTAGAGAATCCTAGAGAGACAAGTAAAAAACTACTTGAAATTAAAAAAAAATAGCAAAGTTGCAGGATATAAAACAAACCCACATGAATAATTGGCATTTCCACATATTACTAACAAAGTTCAACAGCAAGAGATAAAAATAGCAATTCCATTGAAAGTTATTATAGACATTATAAAATATTTGGGACTCTACCTGCTAAAACAAACCCAGGAATTATATGAACACAATTACAGAACACTTTCCCCACAAATAAAGTCAGATTTAAATACTTGGGAAAATATCAGTTGCTCATGGGTAGGCCAAGCCAATATAAAAAAAAATGACAATTATACCTAAATTATTTCAATGCCATACCAATAAAACTACCAAAAACTATTTTGTAGAGGTAAAAAATAAAAACAAAATTCATGTAGAAGAACAAAAGGTCCAGAATATGAAGGGAATTAATGAAAAGAAATGCAAGGGAAGGTGGCCTAGCCATACCAGATCTTAAAGTGCATTATAAAGCAGCAATCATCAAAACTACTTAGTGCTGGCTAAGAAATAGATTGGTGGATTAGTGGAATAGATTAGGTACACAAGATACAATAGGCAATGACTATAGTAATCTATTATTTGATAAACCAAAGACTCCACTTTCTGGGATAAGAACTCACTATTTGACAAAAACTACTGGGAAAACTGGAAAACAGTATGGCAGAAACTAGGCATAGACCAACATCTTACACTATATGCCAAGCTAAAGTCAAAATGGGTACACAATTTAGATATAATGGCTCATACTATAAACAAAGAAGGCAAGGAATAATTTACCTGTTGAATTTATGGAGAATGGAAGAATGTATTATCAAACAAGAGATAGAGAACATTATGAAATGAAAACTGGATGATTTGGATTACATTAAATTGAAACGTTTTTACACAAAGAAAGCCAATGCAACAAAGATTAGAAGGGAAGCAGAAAGCTGTATAACAATTTATACAGCCAGTGTCTCTGACAAAAGCATCATTTCTAAAATATATAGAGAACTGAGTCAAACTTATAAGATTGCAAGTCATTCATCAATTGATAAATAGTCAAAGGATATGAAAAGGCAGTTTTCAAAGGAAGAAATTAAAGCTGTCTATAGTCATTTGAAAAAATGCTGTAAATCACTATTGATTAGAGAAATGCAAGTCAAAACAACTGGGAAATACCACATTACACCTATCAGATTGGCCAACATGACAAAACAGGAAGATGATAAATGTTAGAGAAGACGTGGGAAAATTGGGACACTAACACGTTGTTGTTGGAGTTATGAACTGATTCAACCATTCTGGAAGAGCAATTTGAAAATATGTCAATATTCATGTTTTGTACAAAATGTGTTTACTAGTTTTGCCATTAAGTATTTATTAACAATGCATCTGTACCTTAACACATGGTTAGGTTTTGTAGAAATTCCATGTGGTACTAAAATATATGCATATCCTTTAGGATTCCCAATTACAAGATGGTCTAAGTCTTTTATCCCTAAATTCTCTAGTAATTTATTCAAATTTTTATTTTATTTATAATTTATTTATTTATTTATATTTATCAATTTTGTTTCCCTTTTTCTTTGACTTGTCCAAAACTGTGCCTGAGACACTAAAGTCTCCAGCTATTATTACTTTATTTTATCTTTTCTTGATTTCAGTTTATTTTTCCTTTATCATTTTAGATGCCAAGGCTTTTGAATTACATAGCTTTAACATTCATATTTGTTGATTGGCTATGATTCCTTTCAGCATAATGTAATCTCCATGTTTTTCTTTTTTTGTATTGTTAATTTTTTCTTTTTGCTTTATCTGACAGCATGATAACAACTCTTGGGTTTTTTGTTTGTTTGTTTGTTTACTTGATGCGTGATAAATTTTGTTCCCCTTCATTTTTATTCTGCATGTGTCTTTGCTATTTTAGATTTTTTTTTCTTATAAGCAACAGATTGTGAAGTTTTATTTGCTTATCTAATCTGTCACTTTTTTCATTTTATTGGATTGTTTAATACGTTCACATTTAAAGTTATGAGTTAGTTTTATATTTTTTCCCATTTGTGTCTAATATTGTTTTTTTCTGAATTGTGATTTTTGGTTATTCCTCTTCCTCAATATAAAGAGCACTTTGGTACTCTGTCTCTTCAGTTATTTTTGCTTAATCTGCTTTAAGGCAAACCACTATTCCCACAGGCTCTATTCCCCTTGCCTTCAGATTCCCTCCCACCATTTGTCACCACTTTCCCTAGTTTTGACATTTTACTTACTAATTTCTTTTTTTATCCACTGACCTATTTCTTCCCCTTTTTTTCTCCCTCAGTTAAGTTGTCAAGTAAATTTCCCCTTTTATCTCTTTTCCTTCATGTTCTTTTGCTTGTTGCCTTTTTATCTTTTTTCACCTTTTTGTAAAAAAGTATTTATATCCCTCATTCTCTCCATTAATTCTCTTCCTTTCTGCCTGTTTTAGATTTTTATTCTGCAATTCATGTTCCTTTTATCTATTTAATCCTCCTTTCATCTCTGTTTTCCTCATGGAATTAAAACTTCTGAGGTTCCTAATTGGAATCCCATCCTCTAAAATGTCACTGTGTTATTGCTTTGTAGATTTTTGCCTACTCCCCCTTTTTTACCATTGTACTTTACTTTAGAAGTATCGATTACATGAAGAGATAGAGAGGAGAGAAGTATTGTCACATGGTAGAAATTTTTCTGAATCACTGGTTTAGTGGTACATTACTATCCCTCACCTCCTCATTATATATTTTTTTCCTTTGCCATGCAATGAGTATTGTGTAGGAAGAGTTTATTCCTTGACCACAGGGTTGCTACTAGGACGCTATGAGAATTTGAGTGTAACTTTGTAGTAGTGATGATATATTTCTGGGAAGATGTTAGTGTGAGAGTAGTTCAGTGTGAGCTAGCCAACCCAGAGTGGAAGTAGGTATTCAAACATTCAGGTGAGGAGTGACATTATGGGGATCCACATAAATTTTATATAATATTTATTATGTTTATAATAAATATATTTATAATATATATTAATATATTATGTAATATTTATACTCAATACATTACCTACCAGTGTTACATCTGAGGTCAGAGAATCTCAGATCTAGCACTGGAAGGGACTTACTATAATTCAACTCTTTCATTTTGCAAATTAGGAAACAGAAGCCCAGGGAAGTTAAGTGACTTGTCCAAGGTAAGGCAATATTTGAACACATTTTGTCTCACTCCAAAATCTGTTCTTTTCCTAGAGGAAAGCCAGGAGACAGGACAGCTGCCTAGAGACAGCTCAGGTAAAGCAATGAAGAGTCTTGACCTTGGTATTAGGAAAATCTGAGTTCAAATCTGAGCTCAGAAATTTACTAGCTGTGTTACTCTGGGCAATTCACTTAATCTCTGTTTGCCTCAGTCTCCTCAAGTATAAAATGGAGATAATAATAATAGCATTTATCTCCCAGCGTTGTTGTGAGGATCAAATGAGATAACATTTGGAAAGCATTTAGCACAATACCTGGCACATAGTAGGTGTTTAATAAATACTTATTCCCTACTCCACCACCTTCCCTTTTCACTGTACCATTTTAGAAGAAATTTATTATTGTTGGAGAATTAAACAGCAAAATAGGATATCAAGGAAAGCTTTAGTACTTATGTTCCAAAATCATTACACAAAATCTGCATTCATCATCTTGGCTGGGTTTTTTTTTTTTGTGGTTTGTTTTAGTTTTAGTTTTTTTGTGAAGTAAAGCTAAGTGATTCAGAACTGAACCAGAAACCCTTCAAGATTTATTCAGGTTTTATCATTTTCTTATTCTATTATTCCTTGCTCTTACTTCAAGGTTACATAAGGACACAGTCTTCTGAGCAATGAAATCCAGGCAAACTCTGGAAGTGCTTCACAATGTTTTTAGAGATGACAGTATTCTCTAGATAGAACCCAGAGTGACATTAGTAGAATGGTTATTCAGTGAAACTGAAGGGAAACTACCTTCAGAAAGTGGAACATTGGGAAGCACAATAATGATAACAGGCACTAATAAGAGAAAACATCAAGGTACATGAACTACGTTAGCAGTGAAAGTACAGCTTCAACTCTGTCATTCCCCAGCACAAACATTTTTAGTGGCTTCCTGTAACCAACCAAATACAGTCTGAATTATCTGTGTGACTTTGTGCAAATTACAACCCATTGGAATTATGGGTATATGTCCCCAAGGAAGCCGAAAAAAGAAAAGTCTCTCCCACACGCCTCAAAATATCCATGGCAGCCTTTTTTTTTTTGTGGTAGCATTAAACTATAAGCCAGGTAGATATCAATTATTGGGAAATTTGTAAAAATTGTAGTATAAGAATGTAATGGCATATTATTGCGCAATAAAAAATAATAAATATGAAGATTTCATAGACTTATGGGAAGACCCAAAATGAGCTGATATAAGTTTATGTGAGGAGAACCAAAAAAAAATATATAGTCAATGACTATAACCATGTGAATGTTAACAATAAAACAAAGAAAAGTAAAGAAACTGAGTGATATATAATCATAATGATCAAGATTGGAATCAGGAAAGAAATAAGAAAGTTTATACATTTTCTTTCCTTTTAGGAGATGGTGAGTGAGAAACATATATATTATCAAGCAGTTAATGTGTTAATTTAAAAAAAATTCATTTTTTCCTTCTTTCTTATTCTTTGTCACGATAGATGACTTACCGGGTCAGAGAGAGGGAAAGGAGACATATTCATAAGTGAATGCAAAATACAAACAAAATATATCAATAGAAACAATAATGGTCAATTTCTTCTTTTGTAATTTTTAAATTTATTTTAAACTTAAATACAAAACCAGAAGAAATGAAAAAAAAACATTGCCATGTGCACAGCAGAACATATGAGAGGATTCAATATAAAACAATAAATTTCAATTTCAAGAAAACTTATGTCTGCTTTGGCAGATATAATGTCAGGTATGTTATACTATGTAGTTATTTTAAATGGTCTAAAATAATATTGACTAATATTATTGACACATAGTTTAGTTTCCTTATTTTTTCTTTTGATTAAATCTATTTTAGCTTTAAATTTGTCTAAAATGATTATTATTACTCCCTGCCCTTTTACATAATAAATTGTACTCTTGATCTTTACTTTATCTTTGAGTGTATCTCTCATTTTATAGCATTTCCTGAAAGCAATATATAGTTGAATTCAAATTTTTAATCTGCTACTAATTTCTGTTTTATGGATAAATTCATCCCATTTGCATTCTAAGCTATAATTACTTGTGTATTTTCCTCCTTCCTGTTTTTCCTCACTTTCCTTTCCACCCTATTCTTATCACTCCTCATTCCTCTGCTACCTTAACCTCCTTTTCCTTAACCTATCCACCCATTGAGGAGTCTCTCCTTTATCCTCTCCCCCCTGCCCTATCTTCTTATCCTCTCATTTCTTTCTGAATTTAGAAGATTTTTATGCCCTTCTAAATATATATGTTGATCCCTCTTTAACCCAATCTCAATTAGAGTAAGGTTCCAGCAAAACCTACCCTCCCCCTCACTAGCTTCTTCTGTATCAATTTTTCCTTTTATGCCTCATTCGTATGAGATAATTAATCTTTTTTATTTCTCCCTATAAATTTTCAGTATTTTAGAATCACCCTACCATATTCAGGGCAGCCCAAGCCTTTCTTTCAAACCATCCAAATAGTGATGACAGTCATAAGGGTACTGATAATATTTTCACATATAAGAAGTAAACAATTTGATCTTAGTGAGTCCATTACAATTGGTCCTTAATATTATGTTTCTCCTGGATATTACATGTTGAATTTTTCCTTAATTTCTGCTGTTTTTGTCACAAATACCTGAAAGTCTTTCAGTTCATTAAATGTCAATTTTTTTCCATTTAGGATTATACTTGACTTTGCTGAGTAAGTTACCATTGATTATAACCTCAGCTCTTTTGTACTATGAAATATAGTATTTCAAGACCTATGGTCCTTCACATAGTAGCTGCTAGATCCTGTGCAATCCTTATTGTAGCTCCATGATATTTAATTTTTTCTCTTGTTGCTTCCAATATTTTCTCCTTAACCTGGGAGCTTTGAAACTTAGCTATGATATTTCTGTAAGTTTTTCTCCTGGGATCTCTTTCAGGTGATGATTGATGGATTTTTTTTTCTATTTCTGCTTTGCCTTCTTATTCTAGAATTTCAGGACAATTTTCCTTGATAATTTTTGTAATATTTTATCAATATTCTTTTTTATCATAATTTTCAGGTAGTCCAGCTATTCTTGTGTTATTTCTCCTCTATCTGTTCTCCAGATTAGTTGTTTCCTTCTGATGTTTCAGATCTTATTCTATTTTTTTTCATTCCTTTAATTTTGTTTTATTATTTCTTGGTGTCTTAGAATGTCATTATCTTCCCTTTGCCCAATTCTAATTTTGAAGGAGTTATTTTCTTTCTTAAGTTTTTAATTTTCTATTTCAAGTTGACTTTCTTTTCATAATTTTCTTGGATTACTCTTATCTTTTTCTGAATTTTCCTCAATCTCTCTTATTATATTTTTAAAGTTTTTATTAAGTGCTTCCAAGAACTCTTTTTGTTCTTGAGACCGTTTGACATTTCTCATTGAACAAGGAGGGGATTTTTTAGCTCTATTATCTTCCTCTGAATATGAACCCAGATCTTCTCTATCCTTAGCTAGGGTTGAGTTCTTTCTCCTTTGCTTACTTGTTTTCATTTATTTATTTATTGTTTTATTTTGTTTTAGCAGCTATTAATGCAATCAGGTTCTAGTACTGAGGTATGGGGAATGATGCCCTAAACCTCAAGTCCTTCTTACTATTATTTTCTGAGATCTGTTCCAGGACTAACCTTGGGGCCTCTCCTCTCCACTCCTAAGCCATGGCTAGGGACCCTAACTACTCAGTCCCACAAATGATCTTACTTCCTGTGGTCCCTCTGGTGGCTGCAAACTACAGCTGTCTTCTCTCCCCTGAAACTGAAACCAGAGACTCTGCTCTCCTGCAAGTGCTCGCAGCCAGCAGGGTCCTCACCCCTCTGTTACTGTACTTACCAGGTGTGTGCTAGCTCCTTCTACCCCACAGCTCCGGCCCAGGACATGTGTGGTCAACACAGCTGTACCTGGCATTCCTTGACAGTAGAAGGTCCTTCAATATTCTCCTGCTCAGCAGTCAAAACCCCACACTGTCCATGAGATGAAAGTTTCTTAGGCTGAGGCTGGGAAGCAGCCTCAGCGGCCCCCAGGGCTTGTTTGTTGATTCTGCAGAGTTAGACTAGAAATGTTTGTATTTCCTTGTTTCAGCATCCATAAAAAATACTGAACCTCTGCCTTGAGAAGTTTGGTCTTTTCTGGGGTCTTCTCAAGTCATTTTAGGAGAATAACTGCTTTACCCTGACTTTTGTTCATTTCTGCTGCTCTATGTTCCTTTTGAGGTGATATTCTGTCTTTTGGGGGGAAGAAATTTGGAGAGCCAAAAGTTTTCTGACCTACTCCACCATCTTCCCAGAATCTTCTCCCATATTGGTCAATTTCAAGTTTTCTGGAAAGAAATGCTTCCAAAATGGAAAAGAAATAAAGTGGGGATCAAAGATTTAGCCAACATTTCCACCTGGCCTATGTAGCAGGCAGAGGGAAAGAGCAGCCAGCCTGGGAGAGAATGGCAGCATGAGGGAAAGTTTAGCTAACCTCAGGGAAGAAAGGTTAAACTATATTGGAATTTTGCCAGGTAGATGCAAACCTCACATGAAATAGATGGGGGAAAAGCATTAATGAGGTCACCAATTCCAATACAACTCACCTGGACCTTGACTACCTTGTCTATGACTTTGACAAGGTCAGAAACAGCTGTAGTGACAGGCAGAATAACTTTAAATTCCCTGTAGTCCACTGTAAGCTGCCAGGTGTCATCTACTTTCCTCATGGGCAATACAGGATTGTTATAAGGGGATCTGCTATAATAAAGTATTGCAGCTTCCTGCATCTCTTTAACCAGACATGAAATATTTTTTCATTCCCCTCGGGATCTGATGTTATTTAGTGTTAAATACATGGGATGCTTCAGACAACTCAAAAGGTTTCCATTAAGTCTTACCCACAACAACCTTCATGGCAGTTAGGTGGTGAAGTGGATAGTGTACCTGACCTGGAGTCAGGAAGACTTATTTTTGTGAGTTAAATCTTGCCTCAGGTACTTGCCAGCTGTGTGACCCTGGGCAAATCATTTAACTTTCTTTGCTTCAGTTTCCTTATATGTAAAATGAGCTGGAGAAGGAAATGGCAAACCAACTTTGCCAAGAAAACCCCAAATGGGGTTATGAAGAGTCTGACATGACTGAAATGACTGAAAACCACCATCATGACAAAGAGCTCACGATGCTGTTTTCCTTCATTCTCTGACCTTTGTGGCTTTCTTATTGATCTAAATGAGCAGAAGCTTCAGAGAATGACTTAGGTTTGGGTTGGACTGAAGGTCCCCTACTGCCTTACATGCTGAATTTTCCTAGATAGTATTATTAAGCTGACCATCAGCTGGTTTCTTATGAGCCCCTTCCTTCTTTCAGCATCCACAAAATAGTTTCCTTCAGGAAGAGGGTGTGTCATCATTCCTCTGCCCACCTAGCAGGACATCAAACTCTTTGACTCTTCTCCCCATTCTCAAAACTCCTGTTTGTATTAATAGCAACATTTTCCCAAGACACAGTTGTCCCAAACTCCTGATCAAATTTCACCAGTTGATCATCCCATACCTGTATAGTTGCATGGTGAAGGAGACTATAGTCAAAATTTCAAGCCATGCTGATGAGGTTCTAACTGAAGATGGTTTCTATATGCTGCCAAGACAAGGTGATCATAGGGTATTACAGTTTGGAAGTGAGGGGAGAATGTGTGTGGTTTTAAGTTTCTCTATACTCTTATTGTGATGAGTTCCTACCACTGGAATTCCCATTCAATTCAATCTCAAATCTGTCCTAGAAGCCCTTCTTCAATGGAAAACAAGTTAGTAGCTAAAAATTCTAAGTGCTAGTTCTAGCAGGAACCTAATAGCAAGTATATTGCCATGCCAGTGTCATACTACACACCATTTTCCTCTTCTGTGTTCACTTCATCTTGACCTTCAAATTTTCATACCAGTCCTACTTCTACATCCTGCATCTGAAGTCACCCATGCCAATACCTGCAACAGGTCATATCAATTGGCATGTACTATATGAGGCAAAAACAAAATAAACCAAAAACACAGATAAAGTTGTGTCAGGGCATCAGAGTCCTGGAAAAATCTGGCAAATCCCCATGACACACGCAGAGAAGGATGGCATGAAGGTTGATAAACATGATAAATGCATAAGAACAGTGCAAAGTGTCAGGAAATCGGGGGGGGGATTAAATGTATAGTTGCTTATAAGCAAAGCTTACAAGCCTTGAAGGAAGGGAACTTTCTTCTTCATCTCTGTAGTCACAGCATCATAGAATTTCAAAATTGGTATCTCAGTGGCCATCAACTCCAATCCATGACCCAAAAAGAATAGCTCTAATAATACACTTAACAAGTAATCATTTAGCCTTTGCTTGAATAATTCCCAGGAGGAAGAACCACTCTATTCCAGGTAGCACATTCCATTTTTAGATAGCTTTAACAAAGGGGAAGTTTTTCTAAGCATCAAGCTGGAATGTGTCTCTTTGTAACTTGCATTCATTGTTCTGGTATCACATTGAGATGTGATACCAGACTGAGTCCAAGTCAGGAAATCTAAGAAGATATCACCATAAGTCATTTTGCTAACCCAGAACAACAAATGAGACAGAGTTCTTCAGACTCTGTAGAGATCTATCCAGGAAAATAACATATACAAAATGGAACTCATTATCTTCCTCTTGAAAACTACCTTTCCTCCTAGTTCCCGTATTTCTGTTGAGGGTGTTACTATTCTTCCAAATTTGAAATTGCAGCATCATCCTCAACTGTCCCTTCTTTTTCAATCCCCATGTGTAATCAGTTGCCAAACCTTAACACTTCTATCTAAAAATCATTTGCATCTATTCCTTTCTCTCTACTTTTTAGGCTATTGCCCAAGGTAAGGCACTTGTTACCTTTTGCCTGGAATATTGAAATAGATCAATCACTTTCTTACTGGTCTCCCCTGTTCCAATGCCTCTGCTCTCCAATCTATCCTTTACAAAGCTTTCAAAATAATCTATTCATTGAGTAGGTTGAATTATGTAATTCTACTCCTTAATAAGTGTCATGACCCTTTAAGAAGGAATAAATATTTTAACAGTTAGTTATCCAAATGTAGAATTTTCTGCCTTTGCTCTCCCCCTCATTACATGTCTTCAAGCAAAGGCAGGAAGACCACGTTTGCATGATATAGAGAGAATAATTTTTTGGGTTCAGATTGGACTGAATAGCCCTATGAAATTCCTTCCCATTCTGAGATTATGTGATTCTCTCATATCTAGAGACAGAGATATCCTATAGCCTTAGTAGAGAAAATCCAATGAGTCACTAGCTACTGTCCCCCACCCTAACTTCCTATGCCTTTTTAGGAGGACAGGAAGTTATCAATCCTACAATTCATCAAGGAAACAAAATAATATTTATAGATGATATTCTTTTGCTCATTGGAAAACATTCAGCTTAAAATCTTATTGTGAACCTTATTGTGTCGTGGCAAGTAAACAGGATCTTTGCCCAGTTTCTGGGATTGATTATATATGACATACAAATGGAAGAAAAACTTTGTTGAACAAGCCAGAGACTTGATGTCATGATAGAAGTTTAAAATACAACTACTGTAAAACACTGTAATCCCTCTAAAGTTTCTAGCTCCTTATACAACTCTATTTGGGCAATTTATGCTCATATCTATATTCAGATGTACCAAAAGAAGCCAGTTATAGAACACTTTGATTGTAGCTATGAATGGTACTAAGCAAACATTTGCTGATAAATTAAAGGTTCAAGAATTTCCTCAAAGCAAGGTTATTACACAAAGAATGGAAGTGCATGCAAATTCCAAACCCTGGCAACAATTTTTAGTCTCAAAGAACAAACCTCCCAAGACTGATGAATTAATTACCTGACAGACAAATGCATCAAGAATGGGTAGTTGTTGTTATTGTTCACCCTTCATTCTCAAAGAGAACTGATGACATCACGAAGGTAATGTCTTAATGTGCATGTGAATTGGGTTTAATATGAGGCAGAACTAGAAAACTCTTCAGCCTCACTCTCTCCTCCAGTCATCATAGGAAGTCCAGCAGCAAGGCAAAGGTCAGAACAACTGATGATGGCAGGAGTGAGGGGAGTTAGTACATGTTTCTTTGTTTGAAGTGATTCTGCTAGGAGTTGGTAACTATACTAGCAGTATTTTGTATCACTTAATGAAAGGTTAATGAAAAAAACAGCTGCATTCAGTACATCTGAAATATCAACTCCATTCTTCTTTTCCTCTCTGAGATTAGCCCAACAGAACCAATAAATGTACTCTAATTTTAATTTTGTTTTTGTTTGTCAGTTTTTCATAGTCATTCACCTCCGCCCTCCCCAATAGCTAAAGATGCTATGGAGAAGATGAACCCCTGGGTATTTTTCATATCAGAATTTGGAAAACAGCAAGCAAGGTTAAGAACAGAAAGTGAAGAAGTAGAAGAATGGAATAACAGGATAGAATATGGATTTGGAGAGTGGACAAAAGCACATTAAAAATTCAGGAAATCAGAAGTCAGTCTCATCCCCTAGAAAATATTGTAGCTCCTTTTCCAATCAGCATCTTGCCTTCTTCTTCTAGTCATAGGTCTCTTCTGTCAACACTTCTTGGAGTTCTGCTGATGAACTGTTCAGATGCCATGGCTTTATCATCCTAAGTAAGCATCATGTGAAGTTGTTCAGTTCATTTCTTCTCTACTTTTCACTTGATTTGTTTCCATTCTCAAGAGTCCCTGAGATCCTTTGTGATGATAGCCAAAGTGCTGTTCTTCTGTTCATTCATCTTACTTCCTGTCCTGAGACTATTTATTTCATGACATTTAACAAATAGTTATTTAATGCCCATTAATTAAAAAACACTATTTTCAAACCATATCACACAATGTTATGGGGTGAGAGGGGTGGGAAAAGACAGAAAACTTCTATAGCTTACTTGAAACACAATACCCAGGTTTCTTCTTAGTCCTAGCTTTGCTATCTTATTGCCACAGACCTTTCTCCCATCTCTCTGAGTGACTGGGGTGATTATGACAGCAGAACATTGGTAATTCACTCCAGGTAGACTTTCTCAGCAAAGGACAAAAAGCACTTCCAGCCTGCAGCCACTACTCAGTAATGACAGAGGATGCAGGGGTGAGTCACTGTCAGCCGCAGCATCAGCACCATGCCAGGGCCAGTGGGATGCTGCAGAGCAAACAAGAGGAGGAGACTGACTGCTTCACATCAGGCCAATGTAATGAACTTAAAGCTAGAATTATAAATGCCAGTGAAGATTATCAGTCTGATTTCCCACAACTGGTGCAAGACATTGTATATATTTAATAACTGCTAGTGAGAGATACTTTCTTGGAGCTCATAGCATTTTATTTAAATCTCTCCTATTCACTTATCATGTTGTGTTCTATATTATAATTATTTCTGTTGACAGCATTGAAAATGAGTATCACCCAAAGGACAATGAGGAGGCATACAGTGGGTGTAAGTAGGCACCTTATAAACAAGGAATCACAAATTAGAACTTAGGTAAAAAGTGTCACAAAAGAAAAGTATGATCAAAAAAGACAAGCTGCTTACTTGGTGAATACTAGGGATATTTAGTACTTCTTCAGTCTACTGGAATTTCTTACATACTTAGTATGTGCCAAGCACTGAGAATAATAATAATAGCTGCATTTATATAGTGTGAGGTACTATGCTAAATGTTTTACTATTATCTCATGTGATCTGCACAACAACCCTCAGAAGTAGGTTCTATTATTGTCCCTATTTTACAGATGAGAAAAATAAGGCAAACAAGACTGACCACTTGCCAAGAGCTAGTAAGGGTCTGAAGCTGGATTTGAACTCAGGTCTTCCTGATTCCAGGGCTAGTACACTATTCACTGTGCCACTTAGCAGTCAAGACAAATACAAGTAAAAAGAAAGACAGTTACTTTCCTCAAGGAATTTATATTCTAAAGGAGAACACCATGCATAAAAGGAAACTGAAAAGGGAAAGCGAAAGCCAGACAGCTTTCTAGAGCATTCTTCAGAGTAGCCTAGAGAAGAGTGCTGGTTGCCCTGGAATCTCCAGGTGGTAGAGGAAGTACAGATTGCAGCTTGGAGAGAAATGATACACAGCTGGCCTAGGCATCCTCCTTATGTGGAAATCTGATTAATCCATGTGCTCTGTAATTTCAAAAGTAATCTAAGAAGACCTCCATATATTGAGTGGATCCCCTGTGGAAAATGTGTAAGAAAAGATGGACACAAGTCACACAGAACAGGATGCATGGGTGAGTTAAGATTAGCATCATTAGAGAAAATGTCCACATCAGTGATATCCCATACCAATTTGAATATTCACATCTTTGAGTTATTTGTGTACTTGTCATCTCATCTAACAGACTATAAGCTATTGGCAGATGATCTTAATGGCAGAGATCTTATCATTCATTTTTTCATGTCCAGTGCCTAACACAGTGCCTGCTACATAACAAATACCTGTGGGCTTCAAAATTGTTCAATCTGCAAGAAAAGATCACTGAGGCAGAGCTCTAAGCCAATAGCATTTTATTAAGGGGTACAACGGCTCCCTCTGATGAAATCAACCTCAGATCTTCCTCACAATCTGAGATGCCTCCTTTTCCCAGGGCCTTACTTTTATAGGGTTTGATACCCAAACATGCAAAACAGGGATGGTAAAATACTGAATCTGACTTTTGGTAGACCTTAATTTCAACTCTCCAGGAGAGCCAGAAATGATGCATCAGCATGGGAGGTCACAAGATGGGAAAGGAAAGGGTCTTCTTCTCTGAGTAGTTGTAAGATGGTCACTGGCTCATGCTGAACACAAGAAGGTGGTCCAGAGGTACAACAACAGATTGGGGACTTCCTGTATCACATCATACATGCTAGGCTTGGACATGGAATTTAAACAAAACAGGATCTTTGTCAGCATCTTTGTGGTTGTGTAAGTAAGCTTTATAACTGGTAAACAAGTGGTTAACATTAGATTAAAGTTTGAAGACTGCTATGAAGGCCTGCCATAAGCACCTATCTTATCTAATTTTCCCTATATGATTCATGTAAAACATACATTATTCTTGTACTACTGTTAGATGAATACCTAAATGCATATTACTAGATGAGTGTAGCACTAATGATGGCTAATGATCATTTCCCCTTATGGAATCACACTGAACTGATTAATACAGATCGAAATAGATTAGGGGTTAAAATGAATTATTTTTGACACACCTAAAAAGATTAAATAAATTGAATTGAATTGAATGGTTACTTAGGTTCAACCAGTGCAGCTGTAAAGATGTTTTAATGTATTCAAATTAGGGCATAGTCTATGCAAATTAAGAGATACCACCTAATTTATATTAATATCTCTCAAATATTAAAAGAAATAGGTGAAGATCTCCAAAGATGTGGGTGACTCTTCTACGAAGTATTTGTGGAAAGATAAGGCCAAAGCCAGGCACAATGGCATACTCCTACACAATCCCTACTTCCAGGGAGAGTGAGGTAGATGGATAACTTGAATTCAGTTGTTCGAATTACAGTGTGCTAAACCAGTGGTCTCAAACTCAAATAGAAACAGATCTCTGCAGCTACATGTTGACTTAGAAAACTTTGAAATTAATGTTATAGGCATTGTGCTGTATTTTATTTTCTTAAATATTTACCAATTAAATTTTAATCTGGTTCCTTAATCATGGCTGGGAAAGGTGGGATAGGAAAAGTTTGACACCTCTATGTAAACCAACCAGATGTGTACAGTAAGTCTAGCACCAATACATTGAGCCCCTAGATCAATGGGGAGGGAGGAGGTTCATGATGATCAATGGATGGAAGGAAGGGAAAGGAGAGATGGGAGGAGGGGGTAAGGGAAAAAGAAAGAAAGAGAGAAAGGAAGGGAGAAACAGAGGAAGGGAAGAAGGAAGAAAAAGAGAGAGGGAGGAAGGAAGGAAGGAAGAAGGGAATGAGGGAGGAAGGAAGGAAAAGAATTACATAGGATGGATTAAAATCTGTGTAGCAGCCAATCATAGGCCCTATCTTAATGTTGATTGGTATGGAAAATTTAGTAACCTCCATTTTTCTGATCAGGTCCCATTCACTCCTAACAGGTATCCTGTTGTCCCTCTGTTCCAGAAGACTCACCGTATTAGTACTACACTTAGTTTGGAGAGCTTTAGCCCTACTGTCACTATGTTTCTGCCCTGATAGAATGCCCACCTCAATGAAATTATGGATTCAATAGAGACATAAAGTAAATTGCTCAAAAATATCCAAGGTGTCCAAAGACATAGAAAGACATCTTATCTTTTATGATCTTTATTAAGATCATAGAAGAGCTTTACTTTTTATCTTTTATCAGCTCAGTTGATTAGCACAGTGTCCATGAACCCAAGAATATGCCTTTGATCTCTGTATGGGTCAATCAACTGCACTTTTTCCCATGTAGGACTCTTAAAGATTTGTGCCACTAAACATAAAGTTTGCCCGAGAGTATAGATGACATAGTATGAACCCATTATCAAACTGCAAAATCAGTTAATGCCTCATTGATAGATATCAATAGAGTCTGACACCAGGACCTTTTTGTTTATCAGCAACTTCTGATTTTATTGGCCCTAAAATATACACTAAATTCCAATGAATTAGAAGCCAGAGGGCTCCAGAATTTGCCTTCTTCTGGAGCTTTTGAATAGAGCAAAGAATATTGAGTAATAAAGAAAAAATACTGTAGTATCTTTATGAAGACAGGCAGTGGTAAAAGTTACATACCACATACAGTATTTGTTACCATCCTGAGGGTTTAAGTCAATGGTGAATAGTACACAAATGAAAACATACATGAATAAAGGGAAACAATTTGCCTTAGAGCAGGGATTGTTAGCTTTTTTTGGGTCATGGGCCCTTTTGATGGTCCAGTAAAGCATATGGATTTTTTAGAATAATGATTTCAAATGATAGGAAAAAGGAAATTGATTACATTAAAATATAATTATAAAAATACATTTTTTAAAAGTTTGCAGACCTCAGGTTGAAAATCGCTATATTGAAGGGATTGCAGCCCCTCCAGACTTACTTGTAGTACTAGCAAAGTAGCCTCATATGTAAGTAGCACAGGTATGGTTGTACCGGTTTATCCTGTTCCCAGGAGGGGGAACAATAGGCACCTGTTAATATAGCACTGAAGAGTTAAATACTGGCACACATATAAACAATGGTAATGCCAAGAGCTAATAGAAAAGAAGAGTCCTGGCAAAGAAAAAAAAAAGAAAGAGAGAAAAAGAAAGAAAGAAGAGAAAAAAGACAGAAAAGATAGGGAAGAAAGGGAGAGAGAGAGAAAGAGAGAGAGAGAGAGAGAGAGAGAGAGAGAGAGAGAGAGAGAGAGAGAGAGAGATTACATGGGATGGCTTAAACTCTGTGCAGCAGTCAATCACAGGCCCAATCCCAATGCTGCTTGGTATGGAAAATTTAATCTCCTCTGTTTTTTCTGACCTGAAGAAATATTTAGTAATTTTGGTGGTCAGCTCTTCTGCATGTCCACGCATTTATGACTGTGAAAGATTATTTTCAAAAAACACTCCTGGAATGATCACTGAGGAAACTTCAAGGATTGAGGCAAATTAGATGAGAAAAAAATGAGTTCAGGTCTGTCTCACTTTAAGAAAATCCAATTAATAATAAATCCAGATTTATAAAAAAAATGAACTTACATTTAGAGCTGGAATGAACTTCAAACATCACCTCATCCACTCTCTTCACTTTATAAAGAAAAAAACTAAGGTTCAGAGAGGTAGAAGTATGTAGTGGAGGCAAGATTCAAAACCAAGACCTCTGATTTCAGTTTTTTCACTGAGACATAGTGGCCTCTATTAGAGATTAGCAAATTACATTTCAAAGCAATCTTTTGTTTAGAAGAGGTTGATTGTAAGATTTATGTGTACATGTATTTATATACATCTATATCTTTATAGAGAGATATATAGATAGAAAATATATATACATATCTATATAAATATATATGTAATCTATATACTCTAGTAAAACTAAAATTTTGTTTTAGTTATACAACAAACTCAGCTTATGAGCAACTTTTTACAAAGTAACTACTATGTAAAGTGAATGACATTCATATTGATTTTGTGGACTATTTCAATATATGTAAATGGCTCTGTGATTTCATCAATGTGAGTTTTCTCTCCATATATCTAGATCCCATTCTATTCATGCCCTCTCATCCAGTGTGATTCCTATTCATGTTCTCCTATATATTTTAAACAAAAGAAATGCCCAGCACAGAAGAATACTTGCTCAACTTCCATTTTTTTCCACTTTTTCTTTTTCTTTCACATTTCATAGGTAGCGGTGCAAAGCTTAGCCTGGCCATCTATTTTCCTCCACTCTCCATACTGTATATTACTTAGCCAACACTTCTTACCAGTCATGCATTTCCTTGATGATCTTCTTTATATCATTTCTCATGCAGCTCATCACTGGAAACATACTACAGCTGATTTATGCCCACTATGCCTCTCTCCTTTGGATTATGACCAACTTTAGATGCTCTAGTATTCCAAGAATCACAGCCACACACTATCATTGGAGGAGTATATGTTAATAAACTGTTTTTTTTTCCCCATTGGGGATTAGTTTGTGCTTACTAAAAGCACTCTGTTGTTGTTCAACCATTTTAGTGATATCTGACTCTGTGATCCCATTTGGTTTATTTTATTTTTGTTGTTGTTGGCAAAGATACTGGAGTGGTTTACCATTTCTTTCTCCAGTTCATTTTACAGATAAGGAAACTGAGGCAAACAAGGTTGAGTGACATGTCTGGAGTCACATAGCTAGTAACTGTCTGAAGCCGGATTTGAACTCAGGGAAATGAGTCTTCCTGACTACAGGCCATCTATCTACTGTGCCACCTAGTTGCCCCAAACTACTTTCTTTTTCTTATTCAGTTTTGGGCAGGATTCACTTTTGATCTGGAATGCTTTTGCCAGTTATGTGCTGATTTACTTTATTAAATGACCTTATCTTCTATCTGAATGCTATGTTCAATCAATCAGCAAGGATTTATTAAGTCCTTATTAAGCCCTTATGATGCTAAGCACTGGTGGGGGAAAGAAATACAAATGAAATTATCCCTGCCCTCAATGAGCTCGCATCCTGGTGTAGATGGAAAAAAAATTCATCTGTTCTTTTTTCTTTTTTTTGTATGGATTGTTCTGAAGCTTGGTATAGTCAGAGCAATATTATCTACCAACAAGATGATCTAGAAGACCTCACCATTGTTGTAAGATTATTGTGACTACCCTATAGCTATAGCTATAGCTCATAGAATCTATGCATGGAAACCATTGCCATAAGATTAGGCCATGGAAAAATATCAATAATAGCATTTTCTTAAGACTAACACACAGGTATCCAAAAGTAATATCTTGCCAACCACTAGTTTGTCTCTCCCCTCTCTAACTTGTGTACCACAAAAATTCCCTGTGTTCCCTAAACTTTAAGACGCTAATCAGCCAGCTCTAGGTGGCCTTTAAGATCAGGTTTAAATATCCCCCTATCCCACTCTTAGAAGTGTACTTTGTAGTACATTTCCCCTCTCTGAGAATATTATCTCCCCTCCCCAGGAATATGCTACTTCTGTGGGACCAACCATTCCCACCTAAATGGACCACATGAGTGGACCCATGTCCCTGTGCTCCCCAATGCAATTGCCCCTAGTGAGTTTTATTCTGTTAATATGTATATGTCTGAAATTGATAATTAAAGAATCATTAAACAGAGTTTTCTCTGTGGTTGTATTTATCAAAGAAACTGGCATTATTTCTTGTTGACAAAGACTTTGAGGCATTGTTTTGGTCCGATTAATCAAGTTTTTGTAATCAATTTAAAAATGAAAATAGGATATTGTATTTTTAGCATATTCCCCTACCAGTCTCTAAACTCCTTGAAAGCTAGAACCTTTTTAAAAAATCTAAACTTTGTATCCACTTCCAGCCTTGTCCCCCAACCCAATGCCTAGCATAACAATCTGCATTCAGAAATATTTAATAAATGTTTAAGTTGCCAAAATTAAGTCAACACACTTATTAAATGTCAACTATATGTCAAACACCACTTTCAGTCAGCACTGACATTTTAACATTGGCCTTCAATAAAGAAAACAAGGTAGCAATTTCAGACCTACCCCATGTCTAGTACAGGGTACAGTTTTTATTTTGTTTTGTTTTTGTAAAGGATCCTTTCTTTGTGCCTTTCAAATCACATCAAAAAGACAACATCTACTCTGCCTATACATAAAGCCAACTTGGATCTAAAAAAATCACTGCTATAGGCAATTATATTCTCGCAGAGGCTTTTGTGTATCACATATATCAAAAACACCTAGAAATATAGCAGAGAAATCCATTTAGACTAACATCTTACTTCATCAACAAAGAATAGTATATTTGGATTGATTTGAGAACACACAAGATCTAGGTATATTTAATGCAAGGGAAATTAAAATAATTTCCCCTTTTTCATAACTCAGGATGATTGGGTAGGAGGTAATTTGTTGCCTTTTATGTATGTCTTAAAGAAATTAGAATTTTTACTGTTTCCCATTAGCCTTAGAGATAACCCTTTCAAATAGAGGCATAGAATTTTAAAAGATCCTCCAATCCACCCTGTTCTCTCTAGATGAAGAAACTGAGGCTTGGGGATTCTGAAGCAATTTGATTATGAACACATGGAGAATTCGTGCTAAGGTCAGAACTACAACTCAAGTCTCCTGATTATTTATCTAATGCCCTTCCCATTATGCTATACTTTAAAAAAGAGCGGGAGTAAAGGACTCAAAAAATAGTGTTCCTAATTTGATCTTTAAGGGGTAGTGTCACGCTATTTATCTGTGTGCCGTTGGATGAGTCAAAAACAACTACTGACTTACTATGTTAATAATTCTTAGATAGAGAAATCAAACCTTACATATGAATTAGAGCTGGCTATATGGATTTGTCAAAGACAAGATTGGTCAGAGATACTTGTTAAGAATTGTATGGAGGCAGTTTGTGGTTTGAATAATTTACTTCACAATTTCACAGACTTGATCAGTATGCTTTGAGGAAGCTAAGTGGTGAAGTGGATAGAGCATGGTGCCTACAGTCAGGAAGATCAAAGTTTAAATCTGGACCTCAAATACTTGCCAGTCATAACCCTAGGCAAATCACTTAACCTCTGTTTGCCTTAGTTTCCTCTCAGTTGTAAAATGGGATAAACAACAGCACATATTTCTTAGGGCTGTTGTAAGGATCAAATGAAATAACATTTGTATAGCACTTAGCACAATGTCTGAAACATAGTCAATGCTATGTAATACTTATTTCCTTCCCTTTCCCTTTTTCACCTTTACACTTTCCTGTCTTCCCCATACTCCTTCATTTATTAAGAATGCTTGCTATGAGTTAGGCACTGTGTTAAAAACAAACAAACAAAAATTAATGATGCCCTGGAGAAAAACCATGCCTTCTAACGAGGGTACAAAATAATATATGGAAGGGTTGTGGTGTGGGGTACTGTTGTTTTTCACCCATTGAAATTATAGATAGATAGGTAGATATATAGATAATGTTGTATATGTATATGTTTTGTATTATATATAGTGTATGCATATGTATACATGTGTGTATGTATGTATATATACATACACACAGACACACACATATTTTATATATATACATACATATACATATATACATACATACATACATACATGGAAAGAAAAACAGGACAATTTAGTTACTTGGCTTGAGATTAATATATTTTCATAAACTATTTAACTTTTTGTTGTTGTTGTTCAGTTATATCCAACTCTTTGTGATCCCATGGACCATAGCATGGCAAGCCCTTTTTAAGGTATCAACTGATTTGATCTCCTTGCTATCTAAGGGACTTCAATTTTTCTTCAGCACCACAATTCAAAAATGTCTGCTCTGAAGTACTCAGCCTTCCTTGTGGTCCAACTCTCACAGCCCTACATTGCTACTGGGAAAACCATAGCTTTGACTATATTGACCTTTGTCAGCAAGGTGTTTTCTATGCTTTTTAGTCTGCTGTCCAGATTTGTTATAGCTTTCCTATCAAGAAGCATCTTTTAATTGCATGGCTGTACTTGCCATCCGCAGTCATCTTTGAGCCCAAAAATACAAAATCTCTCACTGCTTCCATTACTTCTCCTTCTTTTTGTCAGGAAGTGATAGGAATGGTTGCCATCATCTTAGTTTTTTGTTTGTTTTTGTTTTTTAATGTTAATCTTCAAGCCAGCTTTTACTCTTCTCTTTCAGCCTTATCAAGAAGCTTCTTAATTTGACCTTTATCTTATATAAAAGGGAGCATAGCATTTGAATTTTGATAAAGAACTTTACGACAGTTAGAACTATCTGAAAAAGACCAAGTTCTCTTTTGAAGATTGAGTCCCCTGTCATTGGAAAACTTCAAGCAGATATTGAACAACCATTCAATTCAATAAGCACTTTTTTTTTTTGGTGAGGCAATCGGAGTTAAGTGACTTGCCCAAGGTCACATAACTAGTAAGTGTTAAGTGTCTCAGGTCGGATTTGAACTCAGGTCCTCCTGAATCCAAGGCCAGTGCTCTATCCACTGTGCCACCTAGCTGCCCCTCAACAAACACTTGTTAAGCACTGATTATTACAAAACATCAACCTAGACAAAGGCCTGGAAAGAAAGCAGATGCCTATTGATTAGGAAATGGCTAAATAAATTAGGTATATGCAGGAAGTGAAATACCACTGAAGGGTTACAAATGATGAATGTACAGAGACATAGGAAGACATAGGAACTGAGGCAAATTGAAGAAATAGAACAAGACTCACAGACATGTGTTTTTGGAGATTCCTAATACGACGAATACTTAAGGGGGGAAAAAGCCAAATTGTATGTGACCTGTGGTGAATTGGGTGGTCTACTGGGTAGCAAGATTAAGCACACCCTCTGCTAGATGGTTTGCAAATGGAAGACACAAGAAGAGTTAATGCTAAAGAGACTCAATTTTAGCCTGAGCAGGAAAGAAGACTTATGGTGTGTTCAGTAGTCTTTCTATTAGAATGAATCATCTAGAGAGGTATCCCCAAATGTTTCTCCTTTCATAGAAGAAGGAGTGGGGAAGTTTAATATGAAAAGGGAATATCGTATTAAGGATTACTTGTTAGCTCCACAGGGGCTGTGAAACTCCATCCATTCTTTGTTCAGTACCTAGATATTCAGTTTGGATCAGGTTTTGATGCAGGGGTCATTAAGCACTCTATCCTAATGGAAGGAAGAATGGAAAGAGGATGAACTCTTCACTGATTTTTATCCCATTTATATTAAACTAATGTTTATCTTGGAGGCTTAAGGTGAACAAAAAACTCTCTTCAAGTATTTTAAGAATTGTCCTATGGAAGGAAGATTAGACTTATTTTGCTTAGTCCAGGAAAGGAGAGCCAAGAGAAAGAAGTGGAAGTTTAAAAGCAACAAATTTAGGTTTGATGGAAGAAGAAACTTTGTCACAATTATAGCAATCTAGAGCAGAATGGGATTCCCTAGGAGATCCTGAACTTCTGATCAGTAGAGATCTGTAGCAAAGGTTATGTAAGTTTGCACAGTCTGCTATAGAAGGGATTCTTGTTCAATTCTAATTCCTTCCAGCTCTGAGATTCTGTGACAAAAGGGAGAAGTTCTGTGAAGTTAACATCGATAGGAGTTAGCAATGTGAATGAATATTGGGTGTTGTTAGGGAAGGAGAAATCAAAGACCCCAAAGCCCCAAATATAGGTGACTGGGAAGGTAGAAGTATTCTCTACCAGTGGCATTCTGGAGCCATTTCATCCCAATTTTTGAGAGCTAATTGTTAAATTTTCAGTTAAATTTTCAATTACAGTTGAGAAATAGGAAAACACTACAAATCAGGTCTTGATTTATTCTTTTGTTGATTGTCTAGACTTAAGAAAGTAATGGAAAAATAGTAGTAATGCAGATTAAATTTTAAAATGTGTCTGCCTTTTTTGGAGAGCTGGTTGTTAAACATTTATCATCTGCCACTTTCCTCAACAAAAATAAAGAAGTTAGCAGAAGTTTAAGGAAAACACTATATGCTGAATTTGGAGTGTGGGTAGAGCATCCAAGTAGAGATGTCCAGAAACAACTGAAAATTAAGGACTGGAGATCTGGGGAAAAATTAGAACCAAATATTATCCTTTTACATCTCATCAAGCCCCGAAAGATATTGTGCTTTCCTTCCTATTAATTAATGGTACTTTTTCTAATCTTCCATGACATCTAAAGTTTTTATGTATCTCCATTCCTTTAGAAGATACCTTTTCCATCCCAATGACGTAACTCTTTCTTTCTATGCTATAGTCTTAAATGAGTAAATAAACCTTACTGTGGACATGAAATAGAAGTCTGTCAATCCAAAAGAACTTCTAGAAAGTTACTTGCTGAATCTACTACTCATTTTGCGCATCTTTTCTGCTGATTTACTTTAATCAAACAGGCTTCTTTGGTATGTTCTTCTGCAGTTTCCTTGGCAACAGCCTCATGTTTTCTGAGTACAGAGCACACATACGAACCCATTCTTAATTGTACTTACAAAGCAGCTACATTTCAGAGGAACACAACAGATGCAAAGATAGAGAACAGGGAAAGGAGATATGATTTAAAAAAGAAATTCATTTTCCTTGGTAATTCTGAAATGATTTATTGGTATGTTTGGGTTTCCTCCTTTCTTCTTCTTCTTCTTCTTCTTCTTCTTCTTCTTCTTCTTCTTCTTCTTCTTCTTCTTCTTCTTCTTCTTCTTCTCTCTCTCTCTCTCTCTCTCCCTCTCCTGTAGCAAATATGGTTTCAACCACCTACCCCCAATTATCATCTTTTACTTTTGAAATGAGCCAGAACTCACCCTCACAAACCAACATCCCTGAAACATTTTAACAGGAAATTAAAACCTGTCATGATAAAATGCCATCAAAACGAGAGCAAAGGCCCACTGTTAGCTGTCTAACATTACCTCCTTTATAATATTTTGTTGAGAAACCATAGGCTTCCATTCTAAATCCTAGGATGAAAGTCAGCTGTTGTGTGACTATGCTATGGTTTCCTCTTCTATGCTTAGATACACACAGTCCCTAACTGAAGGTACATGGATTTCACAGAGATATTGCCTGGTTAGCTAATTGTAATGAAACAAAACTGTGAAGTGTAGTATCACAGATTTTTTTTAAAAATCTAGTATGAAGTCATCCTTACTGAATTTACAGTAAGACACATTTTTTGGTTGTTATGATTTCATCCATGGAGAATGGATGAGGGGCATGGAATTCTCTGAAATAAAAAAAAAATCTCTCTGATATAGATCCAGCAATTCACCTGTATCTTGTTATATTATGATAAACTGAGGCACTGAGAGCATGTGTTTTTTTCCATAGTCATCCAGCTAATTAATATCAGAGGTAGGACTCTATACCCTATATCATGCTGCCTTTTACTCTGCCATTGTTTAAATGGGATTTCTGAAGGACAAAACATTGTTTTTAAAGACAAAATATGATATTGTTTTTATTGTATTTTATTTACAGGCTACTGCAAGGAAAAGTCTCTTTGTTCCCCAATTGAATAAACTTTCTTTGAATCAAATACACTCATGACTTAAAATTAATCTCAAAATGTATACAAACTTTTATAATCAAAGGAAGTTAACCTTTTATTGGCAATTCATATTAATTGTTTAATCAAACTTATTTCAGTCCCATTTTTTGTCTGGTCCTCATCAATGTTGATAATTCACAAGAATTTATGATAGATTTGTTGTGACAAAATGGGCATCTGACTGGGGGCTGGGGGAGCTGGGACTCAGTGATCGGTTTGCAAGTGATAAATCATGCAATTAGCCTGAGGTTAGAGATAAGTTGGATGAAGTAACATTTTGGGTTCAGGTTCAGGTTGATCTATCAATATCAGGAAAGAAGTTAACATTCTTGAAGAGCCATGAGACTCATATTTGATGGAAAATGACATTTGGAGATATAAGAAATGGACTGATAGGAAAATCCCATTTATAATATTGATGACTCTGAAAGAGATAGTGTAGTATGATGAGTAGAGTGCTTAACTTGGCATCAGAAAGGGCTTTCCTTAGGGTAGAGCAATTCTAAATATTATTTTATCTCAGAAAGGAAAAAGAACCTTGAGGTCATACTTGAGTCTTGAGACTCCATGGTCATTAGCCTAACCAGTAAGATTGGTAATATATATGGAAAGTCTGTGGTGTACTTTACTGTCAAAATATATATATTCAAAAATGGGGAGAAGGGACTTTAATAAAACCCATGGAATCAACTCTCCTCTTTTTACACCCTTCTCCTAATTTTTCTTCTTCAACCTAGGCTATAGAAATAAGACTTGCCCTCAGTTCTTAAACAAAATGTAACCACTGATTCAGATGCCATGATTTTATCTCCATGTCCTGAATATGCCTTCTAAATTGGATCAGACATTTGATATTCAAGGAAAAGGCTTATATGTTAGCTACTTGAGCCTCATCAGTGGGAAGGGATATGGGCATTGGTGGTTTTTCCTCAAAAAAAAAAGTCAGGCGCTCCCCACAGTCAGATGCCAAAAAGTTTTTGATAGTATTATGGGTTTAATATCACTCCTACTTGGCAGGTATTCCTTCTGTGAAGTGAAATACACAGTAGGTTCCAAAAGTATCAATTTTCCCAGGAAGGTAACTTTCAGGTAATAATTTCAAGCAGATAAAATATCTTCAAATATTTTTGCAGAGTACAGAGAAAGAAACTCAGGATTAGACATCAAGAAGCCACATTCACATGATAGTTGTGTATAGCCTTCAAAAGCACCTATCTACTTCTCAGAAAATGGGTCATAGACTCCTAGAGCTGAAAGAGCTCTGAAAGATCAACTAGTTCAACTCCTTGCCAGTTGCCCTTGATCAATTTATGTCACCTCAGCCACATGAGCCAGCTTAGGAATTGAAAGCAATGGAAGATATTGATTGTCAGTGATCAAAAAATTGAATGAGAGAGGTAACTCAGAACTAGAGATGGCAAATATACTGATTTTCAAAGGAAAATAATAAAGCTTGGTCAGTGAACTTGACTTCAATTTCTGGGGAAATTCTGGAAAACATGGAAAAGATGTTCTTATAACCTCATCAGAATGACTCTGTCTGTACTATCTCTAATGAATTTGAAAGGTTCATAGGACTTTTGGCTACTGGATAAAAGGCAGATGATGGCACACAGAAAACATCTCAAGTGGTATGAATAACCACATCTTCCCCACAGCTGGAAAAGAAAAGGACCTGGAATCTGGGCAGGAAGTAAGGGGAAAGGTTTTCTCAGAGCTTAGTTCACTCCTTGCCTTCTGGCTGCCAATAGAATATGGGCAAGGGGACAATGATTGTAGAAATATAAATGAAACTATCACTACAAAGAAGTCAAAAAAGCAATTTAAAAATTACTCATGGCCCCACAGAATACATTGTGGAACATGCCTACTTGCCTCCTTCCTGTTGACAGAGAGGCAGAGGACTACTAGGACAGAATACTGCAGGCATCATCAGAAATAGTCCCTGTATTAGGTGTGTTTGACTATGTTTTTTGCTTATTATGAAGAAAGGTTCAATTTGGAAGTATAGAAAGGTGAAGAACATTTCCTAGAATGATCTATTTATGAAAACAAAACATTAGTAAAACATTTAAAAATAAAATAAAATAAAGTACTCCATTTCTTTCCCAAACAATAAATTCTAGAGTTTTGAGGTAGTGATGCTGTCTGCTAAGCCAATGAATGTACCAACTCTTATTCTGTCTAATTGCCTCATTTTACAGATGAAGTAGAATGTAAGATTCTTGAAGATGGATTTTTTTTTTGTTTTGTATCTGGAAGTATTTAATAAAATTTTCCTGAATTTAGTTAAAGTAACAAATTCAGCCTGAAGAAGTTAAGTGATTTGCCTAAAGTCACCAAACTCATTGATGGATCCCATCAACTAAAATCTAGGTCTGCTGACTTGATGTATTACTCCAATGCTCTTTCCAGTACACAAAATTGCCATCCCAACTCCCTTTCCATGCTCTCTTCAGTAGTTTTTGTATTGTTAATATACAGTGTTCTATGGCATGAGTTTAGACTCACAAATGCTTTGTAAAAACTTAATGACATTTAAAAATAATGAATTGTCAAACACTTGAATTGCAAGAGTATGATCCACTAATGTCAAAAGAGTCTCTTGAACCATCTCCAACCACCATTTCAATATTTTCTGAGAAGGCTATTATTAATTAACAGTTAAGAAAGGATGTGTGGGTCATTCCTTTATTGAACTATTCAAACCACTGTAATTTCAAAGAGAGATTTTTACCTGGAAGCCAAGTATTACATAGCTAACATAGTGACTTACATAGTAGCTTTTACTGGTTGCAAATGAAAAGTGTAAAATCCAGACATTCTCCTATTCAGAAAAAAAAACAACATAAAAACAGAATCTCAAAATGCATTAAAACATCTTCAGTGGTCAAGGCCATTGATGTATAAATGAACTTTTATAGGAATAAGTGCCCTTTGTGATATATTCTAGGGATAAAGGTCTTGAAAGGCTGATTCCATTTTCTTCTCATGCCCCCTCTGTTTTGTGGGTCTTATAGGTTTCTAAGGCCAAAGTCTGCCAGAAATTTTAGTTATATATCTATATGGATGGATATGAAGCTCTAAAAGCTACTTTTGACATGGTGGGATTCTGCTCCCAAACTAATCAATCATCAGAGTAAACTAGGAATTAAGGAACTTTCTCATAACCTCATCATTATGATCCTAGGTCTGGACAATCCTTTAATTAATTTGAATAGAACATAAGATTTTTGGCCATTGAATGAAAGGTAGATGATGTCACATAAGAAACATCTTTTGGTTTGCTAAAGACAAGTCATATATCTTGAAATACATATAAAAAGGCAGTAATTCCAGTGATGAGTACAATTTAGCAATGGGCCAATCAAGCAGTAGACAACTCCAGGTCTAGGAGTAGTTTGAAGAGGCAAACCGTTGTGATAGCAATGGGGGTGGCAGAGAAGGGAAAAACTCAAAGAAAATGGCTCATCCTCATTCCCATTCCCCCTCTCATCCCCTTGATCATTTTATTGGAAAGTCTGGACGAGTAGCAACCAGGAGTAGAGATAGACATATTAGGGTTGGGGGGAGGGCACACATAATTAGCCACTGAGAACAAAAGCAACTTTTTAAGAAGCATGATTCAGACTAGAAAATAAGTGCCAGTTGTGGACTCTACAATGTCCCCAATCCTCAGAGAAGAGTAGAAAGCCTATACCTAGGGGGCAGAGCCAAGACGGCAGAGTAAAATCAGCCACTCTCATGAGCTCTCCCCCAAACCCCTCCAAATACTTGTGAAAAATTACTCTAAACAAATTCTAGAGCAGCCGAACCCACAAAAAGGCAGAGCAAAACAAATTTCCAGACCACTGGATGGTCAATAAGAAAGGTCTGTTACGCCAGGCTGGAAGAGAAGCACACTTCAGCATGGCCCATGCCAGCAAAGACCAGGGCCCAGAAAAACCAGAGTAGGCCTCAGGACACTGAATAAAGGGGAGCTGTGGTGGTTTCCATATGTCTCAATCCACAAATTCCAAAGACAACTTAGAAGGTCAGTGGGAAAGCTCTGTCACACAGCACCTGGATGGCAGCCACAACTGCAATGGCTACTTCTGGAGCTCTCAGCTCACAGATGGTGGAGGGATCAAGTGGCTGATCAGAGGAGGGTTGCAGGGATCTCTTTGCTGGCACTGAGGCAGGATTGTCTTGTTTTGCTTATGCTCAGATCTGGGTCCTAGTCCTGGGTGTCAGTCCTGGGGCAAGGAGGAGCACTGTCACAGCAGAGCTTGTGGTATCAGTGTAAAGGGAACCCTCCTCTCATTTCCAGGGCAGGAAAGAGTTCTTGTGGTCACTCATAGACCAGAACACAGGCAAGGAAAGGAGTAAACACCTCTCCTTAGAATATACCACCTTGGAAGAGCTGAAAACTTACAGGTCCCTAGAAGTATTTCTGAAAATAGCTGCACAAAACCCCTGAAGCTTGGAACAGCACACCCTCCACGCTGGAAGCAGAGCCCTGCCTTAACAAGGAGTTTAAAAGTCAAACAATTGACTGGGAAGATGAGCAAACAGAGGGGAAAAAAAGTCACACTATAGAATCTTACTTTGATGACAAGGAAGATCAAAACATACAACCAGAAGAAGACAACAAAGACAACAAAACTCCTACATCCAAAGCCTCCCAAGAAAAATATGAATTGTTCTCAGGCCATAGAGGAGCTCAAAATGGATTTTGAAAATCAAATAAGAGAAGAAGAGGAAAAATTGGGAAGAGAAATTAGACTGATACAAGAAAATCATGAAAAATGAGTCAACAGCTTGCTAAAGGAGACCCCAAAAATGCTGAAGAAAATACCTTAAAAAATAGACTAGACCAAATGGCAAAAAGGTCCAAAAAGCCAATGAGGAGAAGAATGCCTTAAAAAGCAGAATTAGTCAAATGAAAAGGGAAGTTCAAAAGCTCACTGAAGAAAATAATTCCTTAAAAATTAAAATGGAGTAAATGGAAGCTAGTGACTGTATGAGAAATCAATAAATTGTAAAACAAAACCAAAAGAATATTTAAAAAAATAGAAGACAATGTGAAACATCTCATTGGAAAAACAACTTACCTGGAAAATATATCTAGGAGAGACAACTTAAAAATTATTGGACAACCTGAAAGCTATGTTCAAAAAAAGAGGCTGGGCATCATCTCTCAAGAAATTATCAAGGAAAACTGTCCTGGTAGTATTGAACCAGAGAGTAAAATAGAAATTGAAAGAATCCACTGATCACCTCCTGAAAGAGATCCCCAAAGGAAAACTCCCAGGAGTATTATAGCCAAATTCCAGAGTTCCCAGGTCAAGGAGAAAATATTGCTAGCAGCCAGAAATAAATAATTTAAGTATCGTGGAAACACCATCAGGATAACACAAGATTTAGCAGCTTCTACTTTAAGGAATCAGAGAGCTTGGAATATGATATTCTGGAGGTCAAAGGAGCTAGGATTAAAACAAAGAATCATCCACCCAGAAAAACTGAATGTAATCAATGAGGGGGGGAAATGATATTCAATGTTGTAGAGGAATTTAATGCATTCATGAGAAACTAGAGCTAAATAGAAAAACTGACTTTCAAATACAAGATGTAAGAGAAGCATGAAAAGGTAAACAGGAAAGAGAAATCATAAGGGACTTATTAAAGCTGGACTGTTTACATTCCTGTATGGAAGGATGATATTTGTAACTCATGAGACCTTTCTCATTATTAAGGTAGTTGGAGGGAATATGTATAGACAGAGGGCACAAGGTAAGTTGAATATGAAGGGATGATATCTAAAAAAGAAAAATTAAAGGGTGAGAGAGGAATGTACTAGGAGAAGATGAAAGGGAGAGGTAGAATTGTGTAAATTGTCTTACATAAAAGAGGCAAGAAAAAAACTTTTACAGTGGAGGAGAAGAGAGAGGAGGTGAGAAAGAATGAGTGAACTTTACTATCATCAGATTTGGCTTAAGGAGGGAACAACATACACACCCAATTGGGTATAGAAATATATCTTACTCTACAAGAAAGTAGGAGGGAAGAAGATAAGAAAGGGGAGATTATAGAAGGGGGATAGATTGGGGAAGGGGGTAATCAGAAGTAAACACTTTTGAGGAGGAACAGGGTCAAAGGAGAGAGTAGAATAAATGGTGGCCAGGATAGAATGGAGGGAAATAGAGTTAGTCTTTCACAACATGACTATTATGGAAGTGTTTTGCATGACTGATCATGTATAGCCTATGTTGAATTGTTTCCCTTCTCAATGAGAGTGGACGGGGAGGGAGAAGGAGAGAGAATTTTGAACTCAAAAGTTTTAGAAACAAATGTTAGAAATTGTTTCTGCATGCAACTGGGAAATAACATACATGGGCAAAGGGTTATTGAAATCTATCTTACCCTACAGGAAAATGGAAGGGGAAGGGAATAATGGAGGGGTAATAATAGAAGGGAGAACAGATTGGGTAAAGGGGGAATCACAGAGCAGGTCATCATAGGGCTGGGGGAGGGAAGGGATGGGGAGAAAATCTGGAACTAAAAATCTTGTGGTAGTAAATGTTGAAAACTAAAAATAAATAAATTAATTTTAAAAAAGAAAGCTAAACCTAAGGGGAACCTCAATAAAAAAATATGAATAGAGAAAAAGAGTTCCAGTAGCCAAGAATTATGCAGTACCCCCTTGCCACACATATCTTCTACACTTGTTCCTCCCTACTATCATTATCTAAATTTAATCCCACTATTTCCATGTATTTATGAGAGATTAGGCACAATGTTCTTATTGTAATTGTCTGGTTGACTATCAATGGGAAGTAACAGGTAGGGGCTCATGACAGTACTAGAAACCAGTACCCTTTTGCATTATCCCCAGAAGTCTAATAGTGGTTAGCCACCCTCTAGGAATTCAGTCTGCCATAGTAAATGGCAGTGAGGAAGTAGCTCCAAAGGGGATGCTGCACTTTATATATGAAAATTGCTTGCTCCTTTTTGGGGAGAGAGACAGCGAGACAGGGAGGGGGAGAGAGGAGAGAGACAGAGAGAGAGAGAGACAGAGAGGGAGAGAGAGAGAGAGAGAGAGAGAGAGAGAGAGAGAGAGAGAGAGAGAGAGAGAGAGAGAGAGAGAGAGAGAGAGAGAACCTGGGAAGATGTCAGGATAAGAAAATGCCTAGAGGAAGCTTCGCCAACATATCTTCCCCCCTAAGACTGATTCTTTCGTAAAGGCAAACTATGTCATCTTTTGCATCAATTCTTACCTAGCCTTTAACTACTGAATGGGCATTGCCTCAGACAAACCCAAACCTGGGAAAGTCTTTAGCTTAAAAAGGCCGCGGTCTCCCACTGCATCCTGGGGTCATTGCCAGTCATCTTGACCTTTGTCTTGCCACTGGACTCTGATGACTCTGGAGGAGAGTGAGGCTGAAGACTCTGCATACCTCTGCCTCACTTAAATCCAATTCATTTGCAAGTCAAGACATCACCCTGCCAATGTCATTGGTCCTCTTCAAGAACGAGGATGAAGAACAACAACAATACATGTAAGAAGCGCCCAAATTTATAAATTTTATTAATAACAAGAAATGGAAGATCTTACCACAATGTGATCCTCATAGGAAAAAATAACAACTGAAGTCCAAGTTGCAAAACTACACCCCAGGCCTTCCTTCCCTACTCCCTCAACTCCTTCTGGATTGTTAAGGATATCTATGAAACTCTTGGCTGCTGCAATTTTAAATGAATAGCTTATGAAGTGATGCATTTTCCCAGGGGTAGGTGAAGACTATTTCCAAGAAATACATTATAAAGAGCAAAGTGTATTGGCTAAAACAAATAAAGCTCCCTCCAGCTTCTACTTCCCTCCTCTGCTTGTATAGCTGTAACACCAACAAAGTTCTACTCTACAATCCATGTAACTTTTGAAATTTTCCACACTCACTTTTGAGGGCTAGCTCTAAGAGAATGAACCAATTGCAAGAATCAGGAAAAGGTTTATTTAGAGGGTGGTACTTGAGTTGCATCTTTAAGAGAGGGATTCAATGAGATTGAGTTGAGTAGTGCATTCCAGGTATAGGAGATAGCCAGCACAAAGGCACAAAAGAGGTGGTGTATTGTATATGAAGAACAGAGAGAAATACAGTTTTCCTGGACTTAAGTGTGTAAGAAGGGGAGTAATGTACAGTGAGGCTGGAAATGCAGTCTTAGGCTGAATTATAAAGAGCTCAGAAAGTTAAATGGAGTCTTTTTTTTTTCCCCAAGAGGCCAGCTACATGGGACCATTGGAATTTATTGAATATGGACATGACATAGTCAGATTTGTCCCTAAAGAAAATCACTTTGGCAGTTGTGAGAATGATGAACTACAATGAGGCAAGATTTGAGAAAAGAGACCAATTAGGTCATTGCAACAATCTAGATAAGAGGTCATGGGGACTTGAAGTGAGGTGGTAGATGCGTGAATAGAGAAAAGGAGTAAGATGAGAGTGATTCTGTGGAGATGGAAACAGCAAGAATCAGTCATTGATTATATATGTGAGGTGAGGAAGAATGAGGAGTCAATCAAAATACCGAGGTTTTGAACCTAGGGAACTAAAATAGGAAGATTTAGAATAGTGAGCTGGGGGAAAGATAAGAAGTTCTATTTTGAACATGATGAGTTTGAGATGTTTTTACAGACAATAATACAATAAAATTAATTGAAAGAAAGCAAATATGAGTAAAAGATATAGACCTTAACAAAGATTAAATAAAATAATCCTGAATAGTGAATTTGTCAAAGAACAAATCAGAGAAAAGCTAAACAATTATATAAAATATAACAATGAAACATCATGCCAAAATTTTATGGACACACCTAAAGCAGTTGTTGGAAGAAAATTGATATCTCTGTAAACATATTAATAAAATAGGAAAATAGATCAATGATCTGAGTATGAATTTTAAAAGCTAAGAAAAAAATTAGCAACCCTACAATATTCATAGAAGAAGAAATCATAATTAGAGTATAAACTTTAAATTCAACTGATAAACACAGCTAAAAGCTGTTTTGAAAAGTTTAGCACAAATGTTAAGCCATTAATCTGATCCAGAAAAAGAGAAGAAAATAAAATTGCCAAAAGAAAATTAATGTCATAAATTCACAGGAGGATTTTTTAAATCAGAAATTATTACACATGTTTAAATACCAGCCAATCTGAGAATTCAAAGGAAATTGATGGTACCTACAAACATATAATTGCCTAAACTACCACAGTAAGATACAGATTTATTAAAGAATCTAACCTTGTGGGGGAAACTGAGCAAGCCATAAATTAATTCCCAAAGGAGAAAAAAACCTGGGCCAGATGGATTTACAACTAATTTCTATCAAACATTAAAGAGCATTTAATACCTATGCTGGTAAAATTTTTTCTCAAATATATATAGAGAGAAATCACTCCTCCAAATTTCTTTTATGAAATCACTATGGTATTGATATCCAAAAGGAAAAGAAAACAAAGACATAGAAAACTATAGGTCAATCTCACGAATTAATCTGGATGCAAAAAAAAAAATAAAATTCTTGTAAGGAGATCACAGTAACATGTCCTAGAAATAATTCATTTTGACCGAATTGGATTCAAAGTAAAGATGCAAATGTGTTCTAACATTAGGAAAGCAATATAATTAATCATATAGATAAGTAAAATAACATTTCAATAGCTTCAGAAAAACTCATTGACCAAATATGTCATTCATTTCTATTAAAAAAAAAAACTCTAGGGGCAGCTAGGTGGTGCAGTGGAGAGAGCACTGGCCCTGGGTGGGTGCGGGGAACTCTAAAAGGCACAGGTGTGGAAGATCCTTTCTTTAAAATTTAATTGCATATGTTAAAAATGTAGAGAGCCTTTTTTGTAATAAACATTAGAATTCCTCCCAATACAAAAAAGGACAAAGCAAGGAGGCTCACTGTACCTATTTTATTTGATATAGCTCTAGAAAAGCTAGTTTTTAGCAATAATAAAAGAAACCAAATTTAAATTAAGAATATAAATATCCAGAAAGAGGATTATCCCTATTTTCGATAATATAGCAGTATACTTAGGAAACCCCAGAAAATTAATGAAGAAATTAATTATGATCATTAATGATTATAGCTGAATTTCAGGATAGAAAAATCAATCCATAAAAATCTTCAGCATTTCTGTACACTACTAATAAAAATCAGGAAGAAATGGAAATAGAAACTCCATTCAAAATAAAATCAATGAAAACAGTGGTGAGTTATCTTACTAAGATAATTACAATATTGATATAAATACAACTACAAAAAATTTATGAGTATAAAATATAGAATAAAAGAATATAACAATAATTCAAGAAATATGCCTTCTTTATATTTGAGCCACACCAATATAACAAAAATGATAATATCTAAATTAATTTACAGATTTCATGCCAAACCAATGAAATTTCCAAGGAGATTTTTAAGACATTAAGTATGATAATAACAAAATTCATTTGATGGGGGGAAAAAACACATCTAGAATCTCAAGGGAAATAATGAAGAAAAGTAGGAATGAAAGGAACATGACATTAATGGACTTCTATTGTATTATAAAACAGCAAACATCAAAGCCTGTTTCATGTTGTTTTAGAGGCAGTCTCCTCTGCCATAATAAACTGGTAAAGGTGATAAAATAGAGTGATAGTCAATGTTGGATGACCCATGGGTGGAGATGTAAAATAATATAATCATTCTTGACTTCAATTTGCATCAATTTGAGAAGTCAAGTCATCAAGCATCATTAAGTATCTACTATGTGCCAGGCACTGCCCTCAGTGCCAGGGATACAAAGAAAGGCAAAAGGCAATTCCTGGCTTCCAGGAACTCACAATCACAAGGGAAGGCAACATTCAGACAACTCTGTATAAACAAGGTAAATACAGTATAAATTAAGAGTAGTACCAGAGGGAAGATATCAAGATTAAGGGGAACTAGGAAAGGTTTCTTGTAGAAGGCGAAACTTTTCTAAAACATGAAGGAAAGTAAGGAAGCAAAAAGGGAGATATAAGGAGGGATAGAGTTTTAGGCATGAGGGACAGCCATTGAAAATAAATGTAGTTAATAGATTGAGTGGCATGTTTAAAAAATAGCAAGGAAGCCAATTTCAGGGGATAATAGACTTTGTGATTGGGAGGAAGGTGTGAGAAGACTAGAAATCTAGGGAAAGGCCAGATTATGAGGGATTTTAAAGACCATAAGATTTTATATTTAATCCTGGAGATAACAAGGAGATACTGGAGTTTACTGAATAGAAGGTAGGTGACATGGTCAGACTTGAGCTTTAGTAATATTATTTTGACAGCTAAGTGCAGGATGGACTATAGTGGGGAGAGATTAGAATCAGGAAAACCAACTAGAAGGCTATTACAATTGTCCAGGGATAAAGTGATGAAAGCCTTCACCAGAGTGATGGTAGTGTCAGAAGACAGAAGAGTGCATATATAAGAGATGTTACAAGGGTAGAAATGATAAGACTGCTCAGATTCTTAAAATCTACCCAACAGCTCACTAACATTCAGATTCCTTAAGAGTCTGGCCAATATGGCGGATGCTTTAATAAACCTTGTCTTCGGCTGAAAGAAGGCTTGATTAGAATTCATTCAGGCAGGATCCATGTGTTGTGATTTTGGGGTCCCAGCACTCCTAAGCCCCTAAACCTCACCATTTTGGTGGCCTGTATAGGGGAAATTGCCTAAAACCAAGTTCTTCTCTAGCCAAGAGTGGGTGGCTTGTAAACCTCCCCCACTTCTTTCTTGCCCTGCAGTTGGAGTCACTCTCCAAGCACCTAGGAAGGCTTGGAGGTGCTTTTGGGGAAGACAGTTATGAGGCTGTCTCACACTCAGCCTGATGCTCTCAGGCTCTCAGTCCACTGATTCAGTTGGAGGCCATAAACCTGGGTACACCTTCTGCAGCATAGAGGACAAGGGTGGACACCCTATCTGTAAGCATATGCCCAATTCTATCAATTCTCTCGGTGCTAAGGAATTGGGAAAACTACAGTTGCTTTTTGGTTCCTGAGGCTTACTTACTCCTTCCCTCTACACCCCTGAATCCTCCTTCATGGAGGTTACAGGGAAAAGTTAGAACAGTTAAAAGCATCTTAGTAGATTCTGCAGGTTTGGTGATTGATCATTAAGGAGTTTTGAAACACCTCCTTACATCCCTGGTCACTCCCTTCTCCCACTCCCTTCCCTCTAGTGAAGAGGGTATCTGTTAATCCTTCTCATAGGAGAAGAGAGTTTCACACTCCCCCCTTCTCCCACCTCTGAATTCACCCTCTACACCATGGTCCCCACTCCCCTGGGGCAACCTTTGCCTGGAAGCATCACCTTGGTTCAGCACATACTGCTCAAGGTAAAGAAGCTAGCCTCTGAACTTGAGTAAGCACGCTCTTTTAAAGTTGCAGTTTTAACTGTTAATGATGAGATGTTTATTCTCTGTGTAAAGTAATTTGGAAATACATTTAGAAAAACTGACATCACTTGATTGGTAATGGGTTTGTTTCAAGTTTCAACTTTTCATAATTTGGTTACTACTAAAATAATTTGGCTATTGTTGGTTATTGTTTTAATGTGTAAAATGCCAAAAAGCTTATTTGGGTTTTGCTTGCTGAGAATTTGCAAGTATATAGAAATAATCTTTAGTGATTGGCTTTTTACACCAGGACAAATTTAAATTTGAGATGTACATCCTTTTAAAAGTTTTTCCTAAGCTGTGATTAGTGAAACTTGCTGTTTGAGGTAAAAGCTTATGGGGTTTTATTTTGAGTTGTCTGATGGATCATAATAATCCATTGATAATCAATAATCCACTATCTGAGAGAAATGCCACAACCTACTCAGAGAGAATATGATACTGGTAGGAAGTCTACATCAGGAAAAATTGAGATGACAATTTTAGCTTCAGTCTAAAATGGGATCCTCCTGGCTCAGTTTCCTTATTATGTTTCTTTGAAAAGGAATGTTACCCACCTGGCTATTCCTGAGTCTGGCTATGAGGTGGATTTTATACTGCATGAATGTGTAGTCATTCAATACACCCCAAACAACTGAAATTAAATCAGAAACATCTTCAATTTGTTTTGGGGAGGAGAATTTCAGTGATAATCCTGCAGGTCAAATGTAAATGATTTTAATGGGGCGCTTACACTTTTACTTCTCCCTGTATCTGGGCCCTGCAGTCTTTTCTGTCAGATTTGGGTCTTTCAGACTACAGGCCATTCACCTACAGTTGGTAGCAAACAGTGAGTACCAACCAATGTCCCCCAGTCGTCACCTGGATGCAGCCTGTGCTCGGTTCCAGTCAACCTCCTTAAGGCAAGGACAGCTCTATGCCCATTGCCAGCAGCAAGCAGTTTCAGCAGCCAAGACCTTATCCCAAAAGAATTTGGGTCTCCTTTGTTTGAGAGGGGAATGGTGGGGATAGCATCTGAACCCCTGAAAGGAAAAGACATGTCTTTGGGATCTGGACCCCAAAAAGAAAAAAAACTAGACTTCCCCACCTGGCCAAATCTATCATTCACCTGAGCCTATAATCCTATCAACTGGCCTTTTATTGTGGCTAAACCCAATCTCCCAATTCTGTTCTGTTATCTTCCAATTGCTCCAGGCCACTTCCCACTCTTAATCCTATCTAGAATCCATTCTCTCTTGGCCACTTAGTCCAGGTCCCTGGTGTTCTGTTCACCCCAGTTTACTGGCCACTCCATCCACAGAGGCCTCTTAGGCCCCTCCTCCAGTCACCCCAGACTATTTGGTTACTCCTAGATCCCTCCCACAGTTTTTCTATATATAAGGTTCATCTTGTGTCCATTAAGGTGCTCAGATTCTTAAAATCTAGACAATAGCTCAGTAATGTTCAGATTCCTTAAGAGTCTGGCCAATATGGCAGATGGTCTAATAAACCTTGTCTTTGGATGAGAAAAAAAAAATAAATTGTAGGACTTGGCAAATGTTTGGATGTAGGGAGTTAGAGAGAGTGAGAGGTTGAGTATGATGCCTAGGTTGTTAGCCTGGGTGACTGGGAGGATTATGGTAACCTCAACAGTTATAGGAAAGTTGGGGGAAAGGAGGATTTAGAGGGGGAAATAAAGAATTCACTTTTGAACACATTAAGCTTGTATATGCTTTATATATATATATATATATATATATATATATATATATATATATATATATACTACATATATATATATTACTATATATATTCAATAGGTATGCAGAGATGTGAGACTGGAGGGCAGGAAAGAGGTTGGAATTGGCAAATATATCTGAGAATCATCTGCATAGAAATGGGAGCTGATGAGCTTACCAAATGTATAGAAGGAGAAGAGAAGAGGGCTTGGGACAGAGCTTGGGGGACAAGCACAGATGATGGGTGAAAAACCAAAAAAGAAGACTGAGGAGTGTCAGATAGTAAAAGGAAAAGTAGGAGAGAGTAATACCCCCAAAAAAATTGAGCAAGAAGAGAGTATTAAAGATAAGATAATGACTAACCATGTCAAAGTTTGAAGAGAAGTCAATAAAGATGAGAACTGAAAAAAGACCACTATTACATTTATCAATTAAGAGATCACTGGTAACTTTAGAGAGAGCCTTTTCAGTTGAATGATGAGATTGTAAATCAGACTGAAGCAGCTAAGAAGAGAGTGAGAGGAAAGAAAGTGGAATTTCTAGTTGCAAATGATTGCCTCCAGGATTTTAGCCAAAAGGAAGGAGAAATATAGAGTAATAACTACTGGAGTTGAATGACAAAGTAATTGGTTTTGAAGATGGGGAGATAGGCATGTTTGTAGGAAATAGGGCAGCAACTGGTAGAGAGGAAGAGATGGAAGATTCAGGAGAAAGTAGAAAGAAGAAAGGGGGGAAATCTGGAGAAGTTTGAGAGGAATGGGATCACTTCTGTATATATAGAGAAAGGTTAGTTAGCCTTGGCAAGGAGAAGAGCCACTACTTCACGTGAGACAAGGATAAAGGAGGAAATAGTAGCCAAAAGCATCTGAATGACATGAGATGAGAATGGAGAAAAGAGAGCTTTTAGCAAGTGGCCTGAATTTTTTTCAATGAAATATGAAGCAAAATTCTCAACTTAAAAGGGTGGAGGAGAGGGAGAGCCATGGGAAAAGATTTTTAAAAATACTGTTATAGTGTGTGGGATAGTGAATTGATTATGGAGGTATAAAAGAAGTAAACCGTCCATACCCTTTGACCTAACTGCTTGGTATATACCCTAAGAGATCAAAAACAAAACCAAAAGATCAGTAAGTGCTGAGATATTTATCACAGCACAGTTTGTGAGACTAAAGAACAGAAGAAGGTGATGAATGACTAATGGATATGAAAGTGAAAAACTATTAATGTTTTTTTCAAGAGGGAGAAAGATTTCCAAATTGTGTCCATTTACATATAGACTTTTCTCCAGATCGCTGAAAGCTCAAGGTTCTTCATTCACCTGTGGTTTCCTAACAGCTTCCACATACTATCTTTATAGCCATAAGAAACAAGGGTAGGAGGAATGACTGATATGCACAGATGACTCCTTTAATTTCACTTTCTCACTTCCTCCCCTCCATGGTGAATGCACATGCACACACACACACACACACACACACACACACACACACACAGAGCTTTCAGTTTGTTTTTAGTTTCCTACTCACCCATTCCCATTATTATCCACATTCCCTTCTTATGTCAACAGAGGGGGAAAGTATGGGGTTCATAAAGCCTTAATAGACCTTGGAATAGAAAATTAGCCACTAAATAATTTTGAATTGGCTATATTGATTTTTGATGAAGGTCTCATAATAAACTTTCAGTTCCTCTTCCCCAAACTTAACAATTCAAGCTTTTTTTTGTTCTTAAATCACCATCTCTCTTTTGACACTTTTTGACCCCACTCATTTTCTTTAGGCTCTTACTTCTCAAGGCCATTATTATCTTACTCACTTCTTGGCAATAATTATGTGTTAAAAGATCTCAAAGAAATACCACACAGTGTCTGTGTATTTGGTACTAAAAAGAACTCATTCTCTGATAAAGGGAGCACTTAATGAAAGGCTCAGGATTTCTAGTTTGTGATTCTAGTTTCCTGCAGACCTAATAAGGAGTGTTCCACAACTTACTTGCCTTTTCTCTGACTTGATTTTCTAATCTCTGAGGTGGTGGTCATAGATTTAAAGCTGAGAGGGACCTTAGAGGCAATGGAGTCTAACCCCTTTCATTGTACAGATGCAAGAATTGAGGCCAATTCTTTAGGTGTTTTATACCTGTCATTCTCTAATGTAAGCTAATAATCTTGAACATAAAATCTCCTTGACCAATCACTTAACCTTGGTGGGGGGAAAGGGGGAGAATTTACCAAGGAGAAAGAAACAAGGCCTCAGCTCTTCCCCTCCTGTTTCCATAACTGGTTCACTTTCCTACCACCAGTCCAGCCTCTGACCCCAAAATTGTGACATTTCTCTCTGTTTACTATGGTGTGAAAAAGTAATTTTCTCTTCAGTTAAGACAAGACATAGCTCTAAATTTTCAAATGTGACTTTTGCCAAGAAACTAAGGGTAAACTAATAATGCCATGCATACATATAATTGATTGTGTATACCTAGGTCTCCATTAGTACACATAATGAATTATGAAGTTGTTGGATATGATGGGGTATGGGCCCAAGTAGAAACCTTGGGCCCCTTACCCTTAAAGAATTTGGTCCCATTTGTCTAAGGGATTCTCCTTGAAACTTCCCACTTGTTCAAGGAGGTCTCTGGCATTCCCCTGTGGCTATAGTCCATCAACTGTCTTTTCATTGTGGCTATGTCCAATCTCCCAATTTTCTGTTACCTTTAACCTAGCCTAGCTCTCCATTGTCTATTACCTCCTGATGGCCCCTGGCCACTTCCCACCCTTAATCCTAGCTAGGATCCATTCTCCCTTGGCCATGTGGTCCAGGTCCCTGGTATTCTATTACCTCACAGGCCCAGCAGATTACTTGGCCACTCCTAGATCTCTCCCACAGTCTTTCTGTATATAAGGTCCATCTTGTCTCCATTAAGGTGCTCAGCTTCCTTAAGAACTTAGCCAATAGCTCACAAATGTTCATATTCCTTAAGAGTCTGGCCAATATGGCAGATCCTTAAAAACCTTGTCTCTGGCTGAAAGAAGGCTTGGGTTGAATTCTTTTGGACAGGACCCATGTGTCATGATTTTGGGGTCCCACCACCCCTAAACCTCTAGAGATCATCAGATATACTAAAATTCACACTATTCAAAGTTATAATTATGTAAGATATGCCAATTGTTTCTGATAAATTTATCTTTGGTAAATAATAAAAGAGAAAAAAATAGGATGAATGACCATAACACAGTTATCAGTAGAACCAGCCCCATAATATGACTCATGTCCTCTACAAGTTGATATTATTTCTTGATCTGGTCTGACCCCCAAATTTACACAGTATTTGCTTCTAGGTATTTCCAGTAAGTATTTGCTATTATACCTAGTGTGGAAGAGGCACTGTGGAGTAAGGAATAGAAGACTGGCCACAAAACCAAGAAAATATGGGTTTAAGTCTGTGACCTTGATTAAGTTATTTATTCTCTTAAGATTCTAGACAACTGTCTTAAACCTATAAGATGGAGAGAAGGCATTGACCTGAATTAATAGGATTTTCTCCATCTGAGAGTTCCCTGTATCAATGAAATCATACCTTTAGTTACTAACCTTATCACTATTTTCTCTAATAGTAGCCACCAATGACCCTCTTAGTGTTAGCCATCATCCAAGTCCTTCTGAAGGAGGATGGCACTTTTGTATATATCTCCCATTGATTCCTTTCTAGGGATTGAGGCTATTCTCCATAAGTCTTGCAGATAACTCTTTTCACCCTTCTCTTAAAGATCTCTGTGGTTTTGGGAATGCAGAAGTCCTATCCTCCTTGATATATTTGATTTGCCTGAGGCATGCTCACTTGTTTTCCAAAGCTAGTTGGAGCTAGGTCTCATCACCTGTGTCTAAGTTAATGTTTGTGCCTATTTTGATTAGTGACTACATGTCTGGTGATAGACACAATATTCCCATGGACTGCTTCTATATCACATCAATTTCCTCCACTGGACAGAAGCAGACTCACTTTCCCTTCTTGCTTCAAAATTCACATTACCCTTTATATAACTTCCCACTAAATGCCCATTTCCAATCTATGGAACACATAGCTCTGAGCACTTTTTATGGAAGGTAGCTTAATGATGTTTACTAAGCTCGATGACTTAATTAATATTTTCCTGGCTCAGGTTACCAGCTTGATCTACTTTGCCAGCCACTTTTTCATGACTCATCACTCAGATTTTTTCAAGGAGGATGGTCTTCCAACATGTCAAAGTGCACAGAGTAGCAGCCATCTCTAATGCTCCTTCACTTAACAGCAGGAAATAATAGACATAACAGAGGCAGAAAACTGCCTTACCACGTTCTTATGCTTTGGGGACATAGTAAAGCAGGTTTTTTGGCTCTATTATGTCTTTCCTTTCCTCTTCTGAAATGGAATATTGGAGATAACTACATTATGAACTTTGAAATGTTGGAAAATTGACTCCCAGAGGTTTAGGAACTGGATTCTGTATCAGCATTTTCCAGTAGCCAAGCCTTAGAACAACCAAAGGAAAGACTTGCTTGAATGGAAATACTCATCCATTGGCTATGCCACTTTCAAAAGTGAGCTTGGAGTGGGAAGGCAAATGCTTGGTAGCAACTACTTTAAGCTTAAGCTCACTTTCCCCAGGGACATGACTGTATGCTCTTGGTGTTATGGAAATTTTTTTGTACTTTTGTTCCCCTTTAGCTTATCAGTGAAATATCCATTTTAATAATTAAATTGATAGTAGATCAATCCATAGTAATGATTATATTGAGGGGATACCAACTGGCTCTGATTAGGTAATATGGATGAGACAACTGGCAATTGACATTAGGGATAACATACTGAAATGGGGGCTTGATCCAATTACAGCAAAAAAATAATAATGAAAATAGAAGTGTTCCTCTAGAGCCTTGAGGGAAAGATAGAGTCAGCCTCACTCTGGGTACAAGTGATAGTTGGGATAATGATCCCCAGAGTCTGTGCATACAATACTTACGCATGCACATGTCTCCCCCAATTTAATATAAGTTTTTTGAGGTTCAAGATTTATTTTGTTTTTGTCTTTGCATTCTCAGTGCCCAGGACAGGGCACGTCACAGAATATGTGCTTAATAAATTCTTGTTTATTGGTTGATTGATTGAGGAGTAGTATCAGTGTGAATTTATACTGAATATGTTCATGATGTCTCATCTAACTTTCTATTTCAAAGAATACTTATTGCAAGTATTCCACTGGACTCTGTGCTTCTAATAAAGAGAAGGATGGGAAAACAAAGTGATATAAAGTGAAATAAGCAGAATCAAGAAAACAATGTATATACAATGACTACAAGAATGTAAATGGAAACAATTAAATAAAAACCATGAAACTAGTGTATTCTTTTTTAAATCTTTTTTTCATTTTAGACAAATACTAAAAAAGAAACATTAAAAACTTAAATATTAAAATTACATATAAAATAAAAAGGAAAAAAAGGCATGTTCACAGCAGAACATAGGAGAGGATTCAGAATATACAGCAATAACTTTCCATTTCAAGAAAGGCTATACACTAAATACTGTGTATCATGTTGAAAACTATACATCTTTGCTTTGCTTCCTTGTAAGTTTTCTTTTGTTCTATACTGTACATTTTTTAACTTTGTTCTTTCCCCCTCCTTCCTCTCCCCTTGCCCCCAGGCTATAATTAAGCATGGATATATTTATATATAGATATTGATATATACATGCATCTATACGTATATACATATAGATACATACATATATAAATATAAATTTCCTAAAAGATTCTACTCTTATTCTTCATTTTTATGTTTGTGCATATCTCTTTTCTCCTATCTCTCCTAACACCTCTACTTTACTTCTACCCACTACCTTGCCCTCCTATTACTTAATCATCCCCACTATAACAATCCCTCCCTTATCCTCCCCTTCCCCTAAATCACTGACTTCCTCTTGCCAAATTCTGATTTTCAAGGAGTCATTTTCTCCCTTAAGATTCTCGATCTCCTTATCTAATAGGTTGACTTTCTTTTCATAATCTTCTTGTTTTTCTTGGGTTATTCTTATTTCTCTTTTTAGTTTTTCCTCAGTCTCTCTCATTTGACTTTTAAAGTCTTTTTTAAGCTCTTCAATGAATTCTTTTTTGGGCAGTTGACTATTTGACATTACTTTTTGGGGTAGAAGAGTGTTTCTTTGCTTCAATATCTTCCTCTGAAGACAAGCTCTGGTCTTTTCTATTCTCATAATAACTTTCTATGGTTGGATTCTTTCTCCTTTGCCTGTGCATTTTTTATAGTAATAGCTTATTTTTTCTAATCACCTCTAGCCTTGGGGTATGGGGGATGGTGCCTCTTGCCCCAGATTTTCACTTCTCTCTTCCAGCCTGGAACCAGAGCCAAACCTTCAGCCTCCTGTAAGTGCCCACAGCCAGGGGCATCTTGCCCCATAGCTTCTGAACTCACTGGGAGTGTGCTGGTTCCTTCTTGCCCCTCTGTAGCACAGCTGAGTCTGGAGTTCCTTGTCAGCAGAGGTTCCGTAGATCAACCCCAGTTTATATGCCCAACTCCCCTCGCTGTCTCTGGGGTAAAAGTTCCTGTGGCTAGGGACAAGGCAGCCTCCCAACCCAGCTAACTCCAAGGCTTGCTTCTTGTTGTTTAAGCAATCCCTAGCCTGCAGGTGTTTACTCCTCACAGGGAGGAAAGCTCATCCTGAGATTTTTCTTCAGATCTTCTCAGATTGTCCCAGGAGGAGTCCTATTCTGTCCCTACTCTTATTTATTTTCTCTACTCTATGTTTGCCCTGAGGTTCTATTTTATCTCTTTTGTGGAGGAAAATCTTAAGAGCTTAAAATTTTCTGACCTACTCTGCCATCTTCCCAGAATCCTCTCCCAATGTTGTACATTCTAATGACCAAACATGTTCTTAGAGAAGAAATTTTTTTAAAATGCACCTCCTTCCTTTCTTTACAGAGGTAGCGGATTGTAAGAACAATGAATGTACTATTAGAATTCATTGGTGTATTAATTAATTTTTTTGAACTGCTTTCCTCCCTCCTCTTCTTTGTTAAAAGGGATAGCTCAGACAGAGCCAAGATGGCAAACTAGAAGCAGCAACCCAGCCAAATTTTCCCAGTATTTTCCTCCAAACAACTTTAAAGTAATATCTCAAATCAAATTCTGAAGCAGCAAAGCCAACAAAAGGTCAGAGTGAGACATTTTTCCAGTCCTAGTCAATTTAGGAGGTCAGACAAAAGACACTTGGGTAGGGGCCAATTTGGAATGCATGCTGTGCAGCACCGGTGGGAGGCCTTGGAGGCAGCTGCAATTATGGTGGTAGCAGCAGCTTCAGGATCTCTCAATCCAGGTAAGGGATTTGACAACTGGTCAGAAATGGATTTCAGGGGACCCTTTCCTGGCAGTGGACTCAGGACTTGGCACTGTTTGGCAACTCTATTGCTCAAATGCAGTTACAGGGCAGAAAGGAGTGCTTGTGGTCAGTCACAAAGAAGCAAAGACCCTGATTGTAGTTCTAAGGCAGAAATGAATGCTAATGCTTTCAGCTGCAGGAGAGCAGAGAACTTGGTCACAGTCCCAGGGCTTTGAGGAGTGCTAGCACTTACAGCTGCAGGGGATCAGGCACCCTTTCTGAGTAAGGTCCAGAGCACAGACCGGGAGAGAAGTGACCACAACTCTCTCTGTATCATGCCACCTTGGAATCACCAAAAACTTCCAGACCCTTAGAAGTATCTCTGAAAACAGCACTGTGAAACAGCCTGTGAAGCAAACTTGTGCCTCCCCATTCGCAAGTAAGGTGAGTCCAAATTTAATATGAAGTTCAAAGTAAAAAAATAGGCTGGGAAAAATAAGCAACCAACAACAAAAGAACTTGACCATCAAAAGCTACTAATATGACAGGGAAGCCCAAGACAAACTCAGAAGAAGACAACAATATGAAAACTACAAGCAAAGCCTCAAAGGGAAAAAAAAATGCAAATTGGACACAACCCCAACAAGAATTCCTGGAAAAACTAAAGAAAGAGATTAGAGTGGCAGAGGAAAAATTGGGAAAAGAAAGCAGAGTGATACAAGAAAATTATAAAAAGAATTAAGAGCTTGGTAAAAGAGGCACAAAAAATTTATTAGAGAAAATAATAGCTTTAAAAACAGAATTGGCCTAATGGTAAAAGAGGCACAAAAATTCACTGAAGAAAAGAATTCCTCAAAAAGTAGAATAGGTTAAATGGAAAAGGAAGTACCAAAGCTCATTGAAGAAAATTATTCCTTAAAAATTAGAACTCAGCAAATGGAAGTTAATAGTTTAATAAAAGATAAAGAAGCAATCAAAACCAAAATAATGAAAATTGGGAGAAAATATGAAATATCTCATTAGCAAAACAACTGACCTGGAAAATAGATCAAGGAGAGATAATAAAAGAATTATTAGACTGCCTCAAAGCTATGATCAAAGAAAAAGGCTAGATGTTCAAGAAATTATAAAGGACAATTGCCTAAATATCTTAAATTCAAAGGATAAAATAGAAATTGAAAGAGTCCATCAATCAACTCCTGAGATGCCAAAAGGAAAACTCTTAGGAATAATATGGCCAAATTCCAGAACTCCCAGGTCAAGGAAAATGTATTGCAAGCAGGTAGAAAGAAACAATTTAAAGATCATGGAGCCATGGTCAAGATCACAATAGATTTAGTATTAAAGGAGAAGAAGGCTTGAAATATGGTATTCCAGAAGGCAAAGAACTAGAGTTGCAATAGAGAATAACCAACCCAGCAAAACTTCAGGGGGGAAAATGTACATTTAATGAAATTCAGGATTTTCAAGAATTCCTCAAGAAAAGGCCAAAGCTAAACAGAAAATTTGACATACAATCACAAGACTCAAAAGAAGTATAAAAAAGTAAATATGAAAAAGAAACCATAAGGGACTCAATAAGGCTAAACACTTTACATTCTCATATGGGAAGACTGTATATTTAACACCTGAGATCTTTATCATGATTAGGGGAGTTAGAAAGATTCTACACAGAGGGCACAGGTATGAGTCAACTATGTTGGGATGACCTAAAAAATAAAAGGATGACAAAGAGGGATGCACTGGGAGAAGGGGGAAGGGAGAGGAAGAATGGGGAAAATTATCTCACATAAAAGAAGTGTACAACAAAAAGCTTTTACAGTTGAGGAGAAAAGGGGGAGGGTAGCAAGCAATGCTTGAATCTCACTCTCATCCAAATTGGTTCAAAGAATCATTGGGTATAGAAGTCTATCTTACCCAACAGGGAAATAAGAGGTGAAAAGGATAAGAAAAAGGTGGGGGGTAGCAAAAAGGAGGGTGGACTAAGGGAAGCAGTGGACAGAAGCAAAACATACTTTTGAGGAAGGTCAGGGTAAAAAGTGAAACAAAGAAGTACAAATAAATAAAATAGGATGGAGGGAAACACAGTAATCATAACTGTGAATGAGAACAGGATGAAATTACCCATAAAATGGAAACAGATAGCAGAATGAATTAGAAAACAGCATCCAACAACATTTTATTTATGAGATACATACTTGAAACAGACACACACAGAGTTAAAATAAGAGGTTGGAGAAGAATCTGTAATGCCTCAGCTGAAGTAAAAAAAAAAAGTCAGGGTTGGCAATCATTATCTCAGACAAAGCAAACACAAAAATAAATTCAATTAAAAGAGATAATTTGGAAAACTACATTTTGCTAAAAAAGGACCAAAGACAATGAAGTAATGTCAAAAAATTTTACAGCAATTTTCTCTGATATAGGCCTCATTTCTCAAATATATAGGGAATTGAGTCAAATTAATGAAAATAGAAGCTATTCCCCAATTGATAAATAGTTAAAAAATATGAAGACAGTTTTCAGAAGAAGTCAAAGCTATCTATAGTAATATGAAAAAAGCTCTGAATTGCTATTGATTAAAGAAATACAAAATAACTCTGAGATACCACCTCATACCTGTACACTAATGAACTATTCATGGAGTTGTGAACTGATCCAACCATTCTGGAGAACAACTTGGAACTATGCCCAAAGGGCTATAAAACTGCACATGTCTTTTGACCCAGTAATAGCACTACTAGGTCTGTATGCCAAAGAAATCAAAGAAAAAGAAAAAAAGGACCTATATACCAAAATATGTATAACAGCACTTTTGTGTTGCAGAGAATTGGAAATTGAGGAGATGTCCATCAATTTGGAAATGGCTGAACAAATTGTGGCATATGATTAAGATGGAATGCTATAGCACACTATAAGGAATGATGAGGTGGGATGGTTTCAGAAAACCTTATAGGAACTGATGCAAAGTGAAGTGAGCAGAACCATGAGATCATTGTACACAGGGACATCAATATTGTAATAATGATCAACTATGAAAGACTTAGCCACTCCAGTCAATACAATGATCCAAGACAATTCTGAAGGATTTATAATGAAAAATGCTATCCACTTCCAGAGACAGAATTGATGAAGCTGAATGAAAACTGAAGTATAATTTTCACACTTTGTTTTTCTTGCCTTTTTGATGTGGCTAATATGAAAAAATATTCTGCATTATTTTATTGTATAATTGATATCATATTGCTTGCCTTCTCAATGGTTCAGGGAAGAGTTGGAAGGAGGGAATTTGCAACTCAATTTTTTAAAAAGATTAAAATAAATATTTTTTTTTTCGAAAGGGGGATGGCTCTCTAGGCAGAGTTAGGGAAAGGGATATATTTGGAAATGAAGCAGATTTTAGAAAAAGATATCAGTAAGAAAAGTTCAATATAAAATGAGTAAGCCTCTAAGAGCAGAGACCATATCCTTTAAAGTTTTTGTGTTCCCAAAGTCTAACACAATGCCTATCATGTAAATGTCATTAATTTTTTAAAAATTAAAGATAGTCATCAATAATGGTTTTGATCAGATGCTTTAGTTTTTCTCCTCAGTTTGGATTTATCAGATTCTGGAAGAAGTGAATACTCTTTTAGTGATAACATTTTTTATATACAAGCAGGACTGGCTTTAGTAAAATTGTTGAGTCCGTTTGTTTTCTGCATCCATGTATCTATCCATTGACCTTTCAGAGTGTTCCTCCATCCAAGTACCATTGTGCTGTCCCATCTGCCTAGATTCTCTCCTGCCCAAAATATTTTTCTGGACTTCTCCTCTTCTCATTCATTCAATAAATATTATTGACACTCGTTCTGTTCAATGTACTGCAAGGAGTGAGATAGAGATACAGCTACAGTGTCCTCAAGGAACTTCTAGTAAGGGGTAGAGAAAAACAAATATAACACAAGAACAACAGAAAAATACATAACAATTCATTATGAAGAATTTATTATTAATAATAATAATGATAAAGTACCAACATGACTCACTTAATGGTGCTAACTAGTTCTAAGAAAGCACAATTTTAGGCAAAATGACAGTGAGGGGAACAGTTAGCTACACATTACACACACAGGTAGAATCTCATGCCAGCCCCTCTTTCTAAGACTCAGAAACTGATTTTAATACAAATGTGTGATCAATAGGACATCAAAATTTTTCCATGCCTTCTTTAGTTCTAAAAAAGTTTTTGCTTTGTATGTCTATTGCTCATTGTATCAGAGTATACAAAATACCTTGGCAAGCTCAGATAGAAAGTGTAAGGTTAAAAGGTGGATTATTGCCAAGATTTTGGTTTTGTCATAATATAAACAGCATGCTTAGGATTAAAATGATTACCCATGTTTCTCTGTTCTTTCCTGGGACTTCTGCCTGAATAAGAGTCCAATTTATAAGCAAGAATCATGCCATCTTAACAGATGGCCTTACATGTAAACAGCCAAAAGAACAGGGAGATTTGGAAATCTATGTATCACTGTGTGTTATATAATGGAATGCTTTATGCAAATATATAAAGAAGCATTTATGGATAATTCAGTGACTGAAAAGGTACCACTAGTAACTAAACAAATAAACAAAATAAAACCTTGAAGCTCAATATGGCATATAGAAAGTACATCGGGCAGCAGGGGACCTAGGTTTTAGCCCTAGTTTTGCTGCTTCTAAGTACACAACTTTGGCCAAGTCATTTAACCTCTCTGTGACTCAATTTTACCAATTATAAAATGAAGATATTAATATCTACCCTGACTACATCACAGACCCATAAGAGATGTGTAAGAAAAAAAATTGTGCAATACAACGTATTATCAATTCAATATGATGAGTTACTTTAAATAAATTTCTTACAAGTCATCAGTCTCTGAAGAAGAAAAGATGTGTCACCAAAAGGGAATAATTAGGTTAAAACATATTACCAACCAAGAATTGTGTAATCAGTAGTATAGAGGATGTTATCAAAGACTTATATAAGTGTCAAAAGAAGTGGGCCAGTCTTGTGGTGAGCATGAGAGATAATCAAAGCACAGCCCATACATTCCACTGGCATCTATACAGTGTCAAGAGAACAGGAGGAAGCCCCAAATACTTTAGCTGGGTCCTTTATGAAGGTTGAATGGGAGTACTTGGATAAGAGTAATACATAACAAGTTGTCATAAATCTGTTGTGATGAGCACCATTAGAAAGAGTTCCCATATCAGTAAATTCATAGATCCATTAAAGTACCTTGCCTTTAGCTGAAAACAACTCTGTCAACATTCTTTGCTGTTATAGTAGACAATTTGTGCCTCTAGGTCTCAATTAGTACAAATAATTAATCCAATGAAGAATCCAATTTTGTATTTACATTAATCAAAGTTGCAATAACATAAAATATGGCCATTGGTTCCAGCCCAATGGAAATTATCAGTATGAATGGGAATAATGCAACCACTTCATGGGATTCCTTAACCCACGATTTTGACACTGATTTTGACCTAGAGTTATTTTCTTTCTAGCTGTCAATAATAACCCATTTTAAAAAAATCAAAATAATACGCAGCCTTAACATGAAATAATGAATAGAAGACAAGCTTTGGAATTAAGAATACCAAGGTTCAAGTTCTGCCTCTGACATATACAAGCTATGTGCCAATGAGCAAATTCCTTAACCTCTCAGTTTCCTGGGCAAGATCGTAAACTTCAGATGAATTTCTATGATGGGGCAAAAAAATAGAATAATATTTTTCACTCTTTTAAGTCTAATTTTTAATAGAATCTGTATGTTTAATAAGGTGTAGTAAAATAGATACTTGAACTTGTTAGTTAATTGATAAGAAAAATCATTATGTAATAACTAGGAGTTTGTCTTTTCTTTCTCCATTAGAGACTAATGGAAATGCTCATCATGTGAGACCATTGAGGAAAGGAAGGTTTAGGATGGGCAGGGAAACAGATGGCTTTCTTCAAACTGTTAGGGCCACAGACACTTTTTAGCCTTAATCACTGAAATGGCATTGCCTCAGTCAAACTGAGACCTGTTAAAGACTTTAGCTTAAAAAGGCCAAGATCCCCACTGCATCCTGGGCCATGTCCAGTCATCCTGATCTATCTCATGCCACTGGAACTAGATGCCTCTGGAGGAAAAAGTGAGGCTGGTGACTTTGCACAACTCTCCCTCACTTAAATCCAATTCACTTGCATGTCACATCATCACCTCCCTGATGTCATGGTCCTCATTGAGAATGAAGGACAAACAACAACAACTGGGCCACAGAGACCACAACAGAGGGACCTTCATATTGAATCCTCAAGTTTACAAAATTTTAAAATGAGTGATGCTCTTGGCCAATCAAAAACCAGCTTGTATAGCACGACCTACACAAGAGTTGGAACAGCTGTGTGAGTGGGATGATTACGATTAAGGCTACAAAAAAGCCACCCACTCATCAATATACTATCTACACCTGCTCCTTCTCATCTTCAAGAAGCTTGAAAAACCTCTTGAATATGCTAATTTATTTTCATCATTCTTTCTCTTTAATCCAGAGCAAGAAAGTATTGCTTTATGCTATTCTGGTTTCCTAAAGCAAAGTGTTTTTAAGGAGTGAGGATAAGACTTTAATCCAGAAAATAAAAAATATGGCTACTGTGAGTATTGGATGACTCCCTTTCCCTTGCTTATTTTCATTTCCCATGCCTGTATCTTTGAGGCCCTAAAAAAACTAAGTGGCATGGAACATTTTCTCTTTTTTTTTTTTTCAAAATTCCTTAAGTCATAAGAAGTCTAATGAATGCAATGGCCAACCATGATTCTGAAGGACCTATAATGAAACATGCTATCAATCTCCTGCCAGAGAGGTGATGGACTTAAAATACAAACTGAGAAATATATTTTGGTACCTGGCAAATGTGGTAATTAATTTTGCTTGACTATGTGTACTTGTTACAAGGGTTTTCTTTTTCCAATGGGTGAGGGGAAGAAGGGATAGAAAGTTAATGATTATTAATTGAAAAAAAAAAGAAGAGTTTTAAAAAATCTTTAAGTCATTGTCTTCTAGCAGGAAGAAGATAGTACTGTCTTCCCTATTATTCAATAGCCATTGCTGACAGCTACATAGAGTGCTTAATTTTTAAAAATCCATTCATTAAGGTTTTAAAGGTGTTTATATTCCTGAAACTTCTCTATTCTTCAGCAGGCTCTCTTCTATGGCCTTCAGGCTCTGGAAGGTCCCTCTACCCCTTTGGTGTCATCTTTTAATTGGTGACTTTCAAACCTCCATTTCAAAGTAATGTCCAGTTTATCACCATTATCATATCTTTACTCTTCTCAATTTTCTCTTGATATTCTGAAGAATGTCTCTTCAGGTGCCTTCCTTCCTTCTGCTCACCTCCATGCCAATTTTCATCCCCATATCCTGTGGTGTCTTTCCCCATTAGAACATAAGCTCTTTGAGGACTGGGACTGTCTTTCTTTTTACTTATATTTGCATTCATAGCAATTAGTATTATGTGCTTAGTGAATGTTTGCTCACTTGTTGACAGTCAACAAATAGCAAAGGTCAATGAAAGATTTCCTGGAAGAAGAAAGCTCACTTTAGCTTGGGAAGGAGAAAATTCTGCCAGTTCTGTTTTTAGTCTTGGGCAATAACTCCAGAGGATAAGCCTGTTCTATTTACCATTAATGCAGCCAACTCATTATCTGGGTTATTTTAAGCTAGGGCCAACCATAAAGATAAGATTTTTCTACAGTGTGAATGCAGACCTTCACACATCATCATCAGATAGTAAGTCATTTACTTACTTTGCCATGGAATCTAAATGAGGATCATCCAAAGCAGTCTCAAAGAGGTGGTGGATTTGTATATTTGCTTCCCAGGACTCAGAGTAAATTAAGGCAAATGCATCAAAAATGTGGGTGATGAACTTCTGAGAGTCCTATTTAAGGCAATTGTATTCATCAGATGATAAAATCAAAGGATAATGTGGAAATTTTTGACAATAAGGATGATAGAGTATGTGCCTAATGATGGTAAGCAAGTTATTTAAACCTCTCTATCCCTCAGTTTTCTGATGTAAGATGGAAGGAAGAAAAAGGTAGATGGCATTTGAAAGTGCCTTTTACCTCTGTGGTAAGAAAAGGAAATTTAGGGATAGTAAAACTGAATATTCTCTTAAAACTAAGTGTGATTATTGTCTTTTGTTCAAGAAAGCAGTGTGACATAATAGAGTATTGGATTTGGAATCAGGAAGACTGGGGTTTAACTCCCATGTGTAATATTTGCTAACTGTGTGATGCTGGGTAAGTCACAACTTCTCTAAAACTCAGTTTCCTCATCTATAAAACAGTATTAGTTATAATAATAGTTAACATTGATGCTTACTACACACCAGCCTCTATGCTAAATGTTTCACAGTTATTATCTCATTTGATCCTCACAACAGTCCTGGAATGTAGGTGCTAGTATTATCCTCATTTTACATATGAGGAAACCGAGACATACAGAGGTTAAATAACTTGCCCAAGATCACATAGCAACCAAGCGTCTGAAGCAGGATTTGAACTCAAGTCTTCTTGACTCCAGTTCTGGTGCTCTATCCACTGCACCCCAGGAGCAGTAGTAAATGGCACTTACCTCAAAGGGATATTGTATAGTTTTAAAGAGACAATGTGTATATGTAGCATAAATATCAGCAATTATTTGTATACCTCACTTATTTCTAGGTATGTGATTTGCCACATTTAAAACAGTGAATGCTTCCTTATAACAAAGAAAAATAAGTAACAACAACTGATAGAATGACCGTGCCTGATAATGTCTACAAAATTTTGTTTTTATGTTCTCCTTTCTCTCTCTGAGAAGAGGGAGGAATATTTCATTACTTGTTTACTGGGACTAAGGTTAGTTATTATAATTACTCAGATTTTGGCTTCATTTTCCTTTCATTGTAATTGTTATGTATATTATTTTGCTTCTTCTTTCTTTGTCTTGGATCAGTTCATGCAACTCTCCCCATATTTCTATGACTTCCTTATAATGCAATACTGTTATGCAAATTACCTTATTTTTTGTAAATATTCCATTTATTTCCTCTCTTCCATATATTTCCTTATATGTAAACTGTCATACAGAAGCATTTTTTAATGTTTGGGAAAATGATGCAATTTGGATTGCTTTGGCTCTGACTTAGGGAATAACCATAAATTGTCGAATATAGAGAGGAATCTATGGTTATAACCAATGTCTCCAAACATTTTGAGTCACAAACTGCATCAGGAAAAAAATAACATCTTGAATGTATCTATACTTACAAATTGGGATGTTACTAATTTTAATTACTAATTTAAAATTATGTATACATGCTGCCATATTAATAATTAAACACATTATAAAAATTTACAAAAATAATTAAAATAGATTGGATGATAAAGAAATAATGTTTTGGAAACAATGCTTTATTTATTAGCAATATACAACATTTTGCTCTAACTAAAATTATTAAAATCATTTTAATAAGAGTAATAACATTATGTTCCATTATTTTTTAAAATCTTTAGCATTTAGTGATACAGCAAGTCAAAGATCTGGTTCTGAGTTCAGTTTATTTCTATATGTGGCTGTCATAGCTGAAAACAATTTCACAAAGATAACTCAGCTCCAAGTGGCAGAAGACATCATTGGCTGTGCTTATTAAATCATGATACTCATTTTTCATTTACAACCACCTATTATGTAAAGATGTTTGTTGAAATTCAGCCAGTAAATTTTTATCTTTCTTGATGTCAATCAATTATTTTTTTTAACAACTAATAGGAAGATATTGCATATATATTTTTTTAAACAAAATCTTCATTTTGATTAAAAATCTGTTTACAAGGTACTTTAAGTGTGAAGCATTTATAAGCGACATACTTACATTGTATTCAGCAGCCCTGAAGGAAGAAAGTGAATAATCAGGAGGAGAAAATAGTCAACAGTGTCAAATTTTACAGAGAGGTCAAGAAAGATAATGACTAAAAAGGTCCATCACTTTGGCAAGTGAAGAACCTTTGGAGAAAGCAATTTCTGTTGATGAAGAGTCAAGGATTGCAATGAGAATAAAAACCTGGGAGACTGGAAGGATGATGGCGTTCTAGGAGGAAATGGAGAAGTTTGGGAGAGAAGTGAGTTTGGAATCAAAGATTAATTAGATCTTCAGTGTAACCGCCATCTATGCCTACATGCTCTTTCCCTCTAGAAAAAGGAGAGAAGTGAGAGTTACCAGCCACTTCTCCAGCACAAAAAAAAAACCTGCCTTCTGAGTGGTATCTACTACCTAAAGGTAATCTGGAGGTCAAGGTATGAGTACCCTAAGATGAAAGGGGTAATTTTTCCTATTGCTGCCACTGGAATACCTGAATTGAGATTAGTTTATAATATGGGCAGCAGGGAGCCATTGGAAGCCAGGTACAGAGAAGGGGAAGTAGAGGAATATTGAACTATAAGACAAAGAGGATGGCACAATTGTGTTGGAGACAACCTATGGTTGGAAATTGCAAAGGGTGAGATGTGATCCATTCTGATTAGATAATTATATATATACCTTGGAATTAGGTTACAATCTCTTTGAGGTCATGCCATAGATCTACTTTGGGAGCCATTAGAGTAGAGTATGTTGATAATAAGGTTTTGGAAATATATTTAATTAGATAGTCAGCAAGTCAGTCCTGAAACTATTAATGTCATATTTCTTGTTAGCCATTTAATAGGGAGCCTCTATGAGAATTAAATGATCAGTAAAGGGGGTCACTTCTGGGCAGGGTGACAGATTTCTACTCAAAGACAGATGAAGTACTTTTCCAGTTCTTTTCTGCAGATTTATGTGAGCAGATTCAGAATTAGATGGAAACCTGGCATAGGGACAGAAAATAGAATTGCAGCCTCAAACTCCAAGAGGAGCCCACAGGCAAGAGGAACATAAAGAAAATTAACCTTAAAGCCTAAATATGTCTCTTCTGCTGGAAGTGCTAGGAGGGGAAACTGGGAGCAGGGGGATGGAAAATGGCTTTTGTTGAACTCTCTATATGTGCCCTCTGGCCAAATGGGAAGATTAATATAGTGGGGTGTTGGGGAGTCAGAAATACAACTTCTCTTCTTTTTGCCAGAGGATCATGAGGAATAACTCATGTGGTTGTCACTCTCCTTCTCTCTTTTTCTCCTTTTCTCCCTCTCTCTATCTTTGCATTCTTCTTCTGCCTCACTTCTGTTTCTATTTCTTCTATTTCTCCCTCCCCCAGTTTTCCTCTTTGTCCCTCTCTGCAAAAGCTAAGGTTATGGAGTATTTCTGCACTTGTCCATCCATTTGAGAGGTCAAGTCTCACCTTCTAACTTATTCTTTCTCTTCAATTTCCCTCTCTTCTCTTATAGAATCATAAATTTAGGGGAGATAGATTAGAGAAATCCCTGAACAATTTAAGAATCTGCTGGGCAAACTGAGATTACTTGGGGTGGGGAATAGTTTGGAGGCCACTGATGATATGCAAAGACCTCCTGATTGACTGAATAAGGATCAGCCACCCTTCATCCTAAACAGGCAAAGATGGTGACTCTCTCTGGAAGGTTCCTGTGGACTTACTTTTTACCCTTCCCCTTTTCCTTTCTTCCAAAGTTCATCAAAGGGCATGGGAAAGATCCTTCTCTTCCCCACCTCCACTTCCACAAATCATTCTCATGCCTATTGATGAACTTTGGAAGAAGACAAAAGAGAATTGCTTCAAAGCTAACAACACAAAGAGTTCTTGAGTTTGAGAGTATGGGCAGCAGACCAAATTTAGAGCAAGATTTCCTTATGCTCCTTTGATAGTAATAATAATAGCAATTATTAATAGCTAGTATTTTATATCACTTTAAGATTTACAAAGCACTTAATTATATTATCTCATTTCATTTTCACAACAATCATGTGAAGTAGGTGATAATATTATTCCCATTTTAAAAATGAGGAAACTGAGGCTGAGAGAGATTAAATTACTTGCCCACAGTCACACAGCTAGCATTAGAGGCAGGCTTTGACTCTTGTCTTCCTGGCTCCAAGTTTGATTTGTTATATTAGTTTATATTTTATTTGCACAATGCATCAGCTAAAGTCATGAAAAGGATACTGTGAAACCATAGATGAACTTTATCTCCTGCACCACTTGAAGAAGATTATCCACAGAATTCCTTTGAATCATCCAACTTGGAGAGCAAAGCTAATGAGTTACTGAGAAACTTTAGGTCTCATGAGATAGAGTTTGCTTACTCACCAAGCTCTAAATTATGTATTTCTTTCAGAGGAATATGAACCACAAAGTGTGCCTACTGGTCTTGGAAGACTGTTCATGACTACAAGGGAGAGAAGGAGTCACTGGAAGGACAGAGGACTGTCTCTATCATAATCCTAAATTTAGTTGCCTTCTAAGAAGTGGGGTTGAGTAGGAGCTAATTGACTAGCTATTTGAACATTTCATGTTTCTGAGTTTACCAGTGCATTCCTGACATATTTTCTATGGAGTGAAATAAAAGATGTCCCATATCAAATGGGCACTATATTCCCAATATACTACACTGCATATTCAGGCAAGATTTTTTGGGAGAACTGCCATCCATATCTAGCATGCTTGATGTGAACTATACTTTTTTTCATTTCAGAGATTTTCCTGTATTAATCCAAATGGAATCAATGAGTCAAAGGAAGAACAACTAACTCTTTCAGGTCAGATTCCCATGTAAGTCCAGAATTCTTGATGGTCCTGAGTTACAAATTACAGCTAAATTGGAGCTGGTATTAGAAGATCATCATTAGATGACACAGTTTTTACCTCTGAATGAGATCCCAATTTTCCCCAAAGCACAGTTTATAATTTATTTTTTCTTTCTCTTCATTTTCTTGATTCTTACCATCATCATCCTTCTCATTTTCTTCTTTTTCTCTTGGGAAAACATGGGCTCCTTCTATTCCCCTCATTAGTACTGGTGACAGTGGCCAAAGTCTAAAGTCAATCTCAAGGAACAGGGCTCTAGTCATACTGTGCCCATTAATTTAGCATAGGAAATTGAAGAAAAAAATTAAGAACTGCAAAGGAAAAAAGAAGTGGTTCTCACCTTCTTCTAGCACCAAATGGAACTGAAGTAGATTGTAGCCATGTCTAAGAGATCAGATCAGCCTGTCTTCTAATAGCTTAACTTTATTTAGAGTTCAATTATGGTTCCACAGTACCCCTTTCATGACTCTAACTGATACACTGTGCAAATGAGATAGAAACTAATATAACAAAATCAACTGAACCCCCAAACCAGAAACAAATAATTCAGTTGCTAAGAAACAGACAGCCAAGTAGCCCAGTGGGGTAAATCACACTTGTGTCATGTCAAAATATGATAAGCTTGAAACTATCATATATTCCCACTGAAGAAATAGCAGTTAGGCAGATCTTGCCAAAAAAGAGTGGGGGTGGAAAGCATAGTTTGCATAAAGCAATCATGCAGCACTGAGCATCTAACATAGCAGGATTAGTAGGCTTGCTACTCTTAGACTCCTCAAGATGAGCAATGTCTACAATGTAATTACATTTGAGGATTTTGAAGTAATGATTATGGCTGATTGAGTGTAGTGGGAATGGGCTACTCTAGTGGTGAATCTGAAAACAGATGAGTTTTTTGTGTCATTCTCATGGAAAAATTATTTTGGAGGAAGATATATGAAAATTCCATGAACAAAAGAAACACTTTTTCTTTTCATCAGCAAATTTCTAATAGTGCTTGCTTGTAAAATGTTAGTCTAGTTGCCAGTATTGTGTTTCTTTTTCTTTTTTTTCTTTTTTTTTTTTTTGGTGAGGCAATTGGGGTTAAGTGACTTGCCCAGGGTCATGCAGCTAGTGAGGGTTATGTGTCTGAGGCTGGATTTGAACTCAAGTCCTCCTGACTCCAAAGCTGGAGCTCTATTTACTGTGCCACCTAGCTGCCCCCCAGTATTGTGTTTCTAAAACACACACTGTATTGTCTCTACCTTTCCTTGGACTCAGGGATTTTAATGTGGGGTGGATGAACTTTTAAAAACATATTTTGATACTTGTATTTCAATATAATTGCTTTCTTTTGAAATCCTTTGTATTTTATTTTATGCATATAAAAATTATTCTGAAAAGTGGTCTGTAGTTCTTCACCAGCCTGCCAGAGGGGCCTGTGACACAAGAAAAAGATCAGGAAGCCCTGCTTTAGATGAAACTTGTAGTTTCTCAGCCCCTCAGGCAGTATGAAATGAGTGACCATGGAAGAGGCTCCCTTATCCAAAATATCACACACACACACACACACACACACACACACACACACACACACATACACACACACAAACTGGACTGCCTCAGGACATGAACCTCTGCCTTTGAGAGCTATACCTCTCAATCAACATACTGGAGTAAATTTTATTTATCCTATATTTTATATATGTAATCAAAATAAATTTTCCCCCATCTGATGTGGAATCTTTTATCTCTATCATTGTGTACACTCTGGTTTTTAAATTCGTTAGACTTATATCTACAAAGAAAAGAAGTAGTGTTTCAGATAGGTCAAGGAGTAAGTCCAGAGGTGAGTGAATTGGAAGAGCTGAGGGAAAATGGAATTTTCATTGGGATTAAATGGAATGGAATGGAATTGGGGGTTCAGTTGATTTTGTTATATTAGTTTCTATCTCATTTGTACAGTGCATCAGTTAAAGTCATGAAAGGGATACTGTGGAACCATAACTGAACTCTAAATAAAGTTAAGTTGTTAGAAGACAGGCTGATCTGATCTCTTAGGCATGGCTACAATCTACTTCCTCAATTTCCTGTGCTAAATTAATAGGGGATTAAATGGAATTTCCATACAGATATGCCCCCCCCAAAATGGAGCTTTTAGCAGAGGATTACCTAAAACAGAGTATTGTCCTTATATTGACATTTAAACAGTTATATTACAGCATCTATCACCTAGGCCACATTTCATGTAGAATGCTGGTCCTGGAATCAGGAAGGCCTGAGTTTAGATGCTTCAGATGCTTACTAGCTATGTGCAAGTCATTTAACTCTATTTGCCTTTATTTCCTCAACTGCAAAATAGGGCTAATAGCACCTACCTTCCAAGCTTGTTATGAGGTTCAAAAGAGATAATATCTATTAAATGTTTAGCACACTGCCTGGCATAAAGTAGATGTTTAATAAATACTTATTCCCCTCCTGCATCCTGGTGTTACATGGATAGAGTGGGAAGAATCTGAGCCAGGAATCATTTCTTTTACATCTGAGTTGTTAGTGCCAGGTTACAAGTCCTTCCCTAAAAGTTTTCAAGTCCCCAAAGGAAACTTGAAAGGAAAGGCATACACAATTATAGATAACACTTTTTTTCAGTTAAAAAATCATCTTCTTCAACTTTTTGATTATTTGCAAGTCATTTTCTCCCTTAAAAGCCCACTTTTAGGAGCAGGAAAAATTGCTACAGGAAGAGGAACCTTTTAAATAATCTAGAATACAACTGACTTTGTTCTTTTTTTTTTTTTTAACATGCAAGTCAGGATCTCAAATTAATTAAGGTTGGGTATAACATTCGACCAGGACCATATGATAATTCGGATGACTTGAAAGTATTACTATAATCAATCCCTACCTTGTCAGGGTATATAATTATCCCTATCCTTTCTAGGTATGTATTTATACAAAGGGAATTATTTGCTAAACATTTCTTGAGTACTTCAAAAGATCACAGCCCTTCATTGACATCCTATGATCCAAAGCATTAATCATCTAGTGGCCAAAATTCTGATGACAAACCTGTCTTAGTCTAGAAGGTTTTTAAAGCCTAGTTTTTCTATTAAACAAGCCACATGTGCCTTAGCTGTGCCATCTCCTCCTGCCCTTCTCTCTCTTCTTCTTACTCTCTCCCTTCTATCCTGCCCTACCCAACCCCCATCTCTGGAAACCTAGTTGACTGGCACATTCCTGACTGTTACCTAAGAGGTAAGGAACTACTCAGATACTCCTGAGTTGGATTATTCCTCTGCCTATAAAACATTTGTTAACCAAGCTGCTATCTGATCTGCCCTGAATCATGCACTCATGAGTCCCAGTGAGAGTTTGGTATGGGCATAGTCCAAGTTCTGGAATCATTCTCATATAAGACCATTGTAGATTCCCTTTTCCTGCTATTGCCTGAAGACCATGGTGCTCAACATTTCCTGGAAGCTTCCTTAGTTGTATACTCACCCTAACCTTTTCTAGTCTTGTTTTGGAAGTGTCCATGATCTACTCTAATACCAGTACTTTGCTCATTGTCCATGACTTCCAGTCGCCCAGGTGTCTCTGTTTAAGTTATGTGGGCTTTCCTTGAAGGCAACAAATAAAAGTACTTGTTCCCGGCCCATCTGAATTTGGTGTCACATGTCTAAGTTCTACCATTTACCACTTGTGGGACCATGAGAAGGTAGCAACCTCTTAGGGCCTCTGCTTTCTCATTTGTAAAATGAGGAGGCGGGACTAAATGAACTAGTTCTAGGATCTCATTTAAGTCTTAACAACAAACCCCAACAGAGCCTCTTTATACTTAGGAGGGATGGTTCTACATGAAACCTTTCTACTGTTGCTTGGTATAGGATCTGACACAGATTATTCTCTACTGGCAAAACCTTAGAGATCCAATAGTCACCCCCACATACCAGTAAAACTCTTTGAGGCAGCTAGGTGGTGCAGTGAATAGAGCTCTGGCCTTAGAGTCAGGAGGACCTGAGTTCAAATCCAGTCTCAGAAACTTAACACTTACTATGTGTGTGACCCTGGTCAAGTCACTTAACCCTGATTGCCTCCCCAAAAAGCAAAAGAAACAAAATGAAACAGAAAAAAAAAAAGACTCGGTGGTACATTGGAAAGCATGTTGGATTTAAAGTCAGGGAACCTCAGATAAAATTCCAGACTACCTTCTTAGTACTTGTGTGGCCTTAATTTCTGCATGCCTCAATTTCCTCATCTACAAAATAAAGGGATTTGACTAAATGACTTTAAACTTTAAATCTTTGGTTCAGTGATCTCTCCAAGTATTCATTAAAATGCAAATACCATGGGAAGGATAACACATTAAGCCATAAATGAAGGTTAACATCTTAGCCTGACTTAGTTCATCAATTTGTTTCCCCAGTGAGATAGCAGAAAGCAAAAAGACCGTTTACAATAGCGGATCTAGTGCAGGAGTATATGTGAGCAGGCCAGGTGAAAGTCATCACTGGGGAAGCTCAGGATGGGTAGAGGTCATATCACCAAAAAGAAAGAAAGGGGTGCTGGAATGGGAGGTGGTGGAATGTTGAAGACAGGGTTTGCCATTTTAATGGTTTTTCTTTAGCCCTGTATATGCTGACGTATGTATCACTATTATTCTTCATGATGTATATTTTTGTTTTTAAAATTCTTAATTTGAAACCTCTGAACTATTTTTCTTAGTATAAAATGTGTAAGTGATAGCCCTTCTTAAATTTTGGTGATATTTGTCTATTTTATTACAGCCTCTAAGCATCTGTGATGATACATTCATTTTTCTCAAAGAAAGTCTGATGAGCCTTAAACAGCCTCACAATGGCAAAGATGGAATATTGTCGAAAAGGAAGAAAAACCAAAATAGAGGCCAGAAGATGAGCAGCAGAATGGAGAGAATCTCTTCCAGTCCCTGCATATCAACTAGGACCATCCTGCTTATCCTGAAGGAACAAAGAGAAAAGAGGGCAAAGGTACTTGGGCGATGTTTTTTGCTTAATTTCCATTCTTGAAAAGTCGGTCCCATCATCAAAGCGTCCCTCAGAGGAAGGGAAAACAAGCTGTCATGGGAACTATGATATTTCTCCCCCGAACCCCAGCTTGTTGCTGTTTAGTCATTTTGAGTCACTTATGACTCTTTGTGACCCCTTTTAGAGGTTTTCTTGGCAAAAATACTGGAGTAGTTTGTCATTTCCTTCTCCAGATGATATTATAGATGAGCAAACTGAAGAAAACAGGGTTAAGTGACTTGCCCCAGGGCCACACAGTGTCTGCGGCTGGATTTGAAATCAGGTCTTCCTGCCTCCAGGCCCAGCATTCTAGCCACTGTGCCACCTACCTGCCCAACTTTAAGAGTCAGAACATAAACGGCAAATTTTCAGATATACAGTGAATCAGCAAGGCTTTATAGTGTATGCAACATGGGGTCAATGAAGACTACTATTGTTATACGTTCTTTATCCAACGAAAGGGCAATTATAAGTGCTTTGAGAACAATGACCCTTGAAGCCAAAGGGAACTTTGGATATCTCTCTTTGTCCTTTAGTCTGCTCCTTGCCCTAGGCAGGAAAGGGAAAAAAAAGTGTTATAATATTATAGTGGCTTTCAAATAGTTGAAATGAGATTTTGCTTAGGATAATAGATCTAGAGATGGAAGGGTCCTCAGAGGCTATTTAGATCAATACTCTAGTTTTACAGGTGAGAAAACAAAGGCCCAGGTTACTAAAGTGACTTGCTTTAAGTACTATAAATAATAAGAATCAGGGCCAGATTAAGTGGCTAGAACAAGGGACTTGGAATCAGGAAGACATGGCTTCAAATCCTGATTCAAACATTTATTAGCGGTGTGACTCAATTAACTTAAACTCTCTGTGCCTCTGTAAAATGAGGATAATAATAGCCCCTCCCTCAGAGGATTGCTCTGGGGGACAAATGAGTATGTAGAACATTTTGTGAACCTTAAATCAATTTATAAATACAAGTCATAATTGGCTATTATTATTAAATGAGGTCATAAGATCATAGGCTAATGGATTTAAAGTTTAAGGAAAACTTAGATGTCATCTACTTTCATTTCATGCTTAGAGGTCATCTTTTCCAACCTCCTCACTTTAGAGTTGAGGAAACTGAGTCACAGAGTGTAACTTGTCCAAAGTCACAGAAGTAGTAAGAGGCAAAACCAGGATTTGAACACAGGTCCTTTGGTTGTAAACTCACTTTGTACCTCACAGCTCTTGGAATTTTACTTTTCTTGTACTAGTAGGCCAAAATTTTGTATTCTGAAATGAAACAACTAAAATGGAAAGTGTAGGGTAGTCTGTGCCATTGGACTCTTCCCCAAAGCAGAGTGGGTAGTGCTTCTGATTAATACCCACAGCCCCAGAGACCCTGAGAATCACTTGAATGAGGGTCCTACAGAAGGTTAGTTCCTCTGATGGCATCTGAATACAGACTGAAACATACTATTTTTCACTTTCTTTCATTTTTTTTTTTAGTTTGACCTTTCTTCCACAAAATTACAAATATGGAAATATGTGTTACATGATTGCACGTGTATAACCTGTATCAGATTGCTTACTATCTCAGGGAGAGGAGAGGGGAGGAAGGGAAGGATAGAATTTGGAGCTCAAAACCTAAAAAAAAAGAATGTTAAAAATTGTTTTTATATGTAATTGGGGGGGAATAAAATATTATTTTTTCAAAAAGTTTTATTCTTTTGTGGCTTCACTGGTTGTGAAAAGCAATTGAAATCTCTTCTATATGCAGTGAAGCAAAGCACTATAATTAATGTACTACTGAGGTGAGTTTCCTTTGCTAGAATTTTTTAAAAAGAAGGTATTTGCCAAGGAAAATGCAGGTTTAAATGAGTACATACTATGAATAATGAATATGTACAAAATGTGTCTTCACTTTTCATCAAGATTTAAGAGTTAATTGTGGTGAATTCCCATTGTAATGACAAGGATAATTAAATGTTCCTCATGCAATAAGAGTATCTTTAAGAAAACTTTCTGCCAGCACCTCCCCAGTGCTTCCAGCAAATGTCTCCACTTTCTTCCAGTGCTCCTCTTCCCCAGAGCAAAGTTGCCAATTCTCCTGGAAATTCTTCTTTTGCAACTGAGCCATGATTTCTCTATCGCTGGTATCATAGCCTCACTCTTGAGATCAGGCTTTGCCAGGCTAGAGTGATGATTAAATCTTAAGATTTAATCTTGACCTTTAACATGATTAAGAGAAGAACTGTGCCCCAAGGAAGATGAGAGAGCTGTGAAAAACCCTAAACGCATAATACAAACTTTTTAAAATCCTCAAATTTAATGTTATTTAGGGAGTTTTCTCATGTTAGTTTATTCATAGAGCTCTTTATCATTGCCAACAGACATGACAAGTACCCAGTTTAGTACATAAACGGCTGAATATTTTCCCTATTTTTTGCTATTCATGAGATTTCTGGTCGTTTACTTTTTCATCATTAATTTAATACATTTTATCTAGAGATGGCCTCTGTGGCATTTCAAGTGTTCTTTCATTAAAAGTGACGCTGTAGACTTAAAGTGTTAGTCCTCTATTTTTTTCTCTCATTTTCATCTATTTTTTTCATTCTTTTGTTTCCATTTGACTGATTCTTGTTCTCTCAAAAAGTCATTAACTTCCATTTGCCGAATTCTAATTTTTAGCAAATTGTTTTCTTCTATTAGATTTTGTACCTCCTTCCGCATTTGGACAATTGTATTTTTTTAGGGACTTGTTTTCTTCAGTGTACTTTTTTTCCAGTTGGCCAATTGTATTTTTTAAGGACTTGTTTTCTACAATTAATTTTTGTCCTTCCTTTTCCAAGCTATTGATTTTCTCTTGCATACCTCTCATTTCTTTTCCCATTTTTTCTTCTACCTTTCTTATTTGACTTTTAAAATCCTTCTTGAGCTCTTCTAAGAAGGCTTTTTGGACTTCAGACCAGTTTATATTCCCTTTTGATGTTGCAGATGTGGGTTTGTTGACAATGTTGTCCTCTTCAGAATTTCTGCTTGATCTTCACTGTTCCCATAATATGAATCTATCATATGTTTCTTTTTGCTCATGGTGTTTGCTTATTTCCTGTCCTTTAAAGAGATTGAGTTCTCCTGCTGGGGTGCAGAGGGCATTGACCCAAGCTTCTTGTGTTGGGAACCTAGGGCCTGGTCACTGGCTTTGTGTGCTGGGGCCCCCGATGTTGGCAGTTGAAGGCTATGGGGTTCTGGCAGCTTACCTGGTGTTGGGCTGGAATCAGCAACACTGGAGCTCTAGGGATAGGATTGGGTAGTATGGCTCCTGGAGATTTCCTGATCACCTGGGCCTTTCCTTTCTTTCACTTTCTTCAGCAACTTTCAAATGGATGATACAGGATATTTATCTGCGTAGGGCCACTTGGATTGCTGCTTCTTTTAGTTTTGCTGAGGCACTGGGAGAGCTGGTTGCTGTAGAATGTAGAACCTGGTGGTTTTCCAAGCTGGTTCCACCAGTTCCCCCACCCTCACTAAGGCACTCAGGGGTCCAAGTGTTGGTGTTTGCCTGCTCCACCGCCTGAGTTTCAGGATCTCCTCCTGGTATGCTGGGGTGGGGCTTTCCTCTAGCTTGCTGGGAAGCCTCCTTTTCTGTACTGCTTCCCTTTCCCAGGACAAAGGGACCTTTCCTGGTAATCCCTCAAGCTACCTGGGCCACCAGACTGCTACACTCCATCTTTCTGCTGGTTCAGCTGTTTCAGGGTTTTTCCTGGGGTGATATTTTCTGGGCTTTCAGAAGTTATTACAGGAGGGTAAGAGCGACTTACTTCTTATTCTGCCATCTTGGCTTCCCAAAGCGGAACTCTATTTTTTCTCTCATAAGGCAAAGGAGTTCATCTGCATCTGTGATCAAAATCTAAAGTGTATGGTAGCAAAGGTAAGTGAATGATTGGATATCAGGTTTGATGTCTCATCTTTAGACTCTGAACCACAGAGATGCTTAAAAGATCTGAAAGGGGAAAACATGGCTGCTGGTTTCTATGGGATATGAAAGTAAATAAAATCTTTATTCCTAAAATATGGTTGCGTTTCAAGTATCCATTTTTCCTTTTGTGGGCCCAAGTAATTTGATACAGAGCAGATAAAAATGCTGGGTCTTGCTGAGATGAGAGTGAAAAAATGGTAAGAGGAAATAATGAAGGAAACTCTCAGAGCATAAAACGGGACATTTTTCTTAGTACTAATCCTGGGAAATATTTCAATAACCAGCAATGAAATTCTATGACAAATGCTGAGACTACATGTATGACTGTGTTTTAATCAAGTATTTCTCTTACCCTTGCTTCTCTATTGCTAACCTAGTAATACAGATAGATAAGAAATACTTTGATAAAGAGCATTATTTTATTTTTTTTCTTCAATCTGGGTTTATTTTAAAGGAAGAACTATTTACTAGATATTTATACTAAATCTACAACTACAAGGATGTCTTCTCTTCTACCTGACTTGCAAATCATTAGATCATACATACAGCTCACCTAGGACATGCTATGGTTGTAATTATGTCCTCTAAGCATACCTATGTATAGCAGTAGCCTGAGTTTGGTCCCTCGACACTAGTTCTCTAAAAGACTTCTATTATATTTACGTTGTGCTTTAGACAGAAAAGAAATTAAAACTCATCAAAAGGACCTGCAGGACTGACTCTCTTATTAGTCTCATGGGAAAGTATTTTGTTGGTACTATTTGTTTCTGTCAACTTTAGAAATAACTGCAAAGCTTATGGGAGGCCATTTCAATATTACAAAACTGAGTTCAAATTTAACCTTTCAATAAAAATTATTAACCCTCCATGGATGGTGGCTCAAATTATTATCAGAACCCAGTGATATTCACATGGAGCCACTTATAAAAAAAAGAGTTGGGGATTCCACCAGACTACAATTATCCCCAAAATATCTCTTTATGCCCTACCACTGCCATCCTCTCTTACCTGGTCAGAAGTTACCATAATGAAATAGTACCTTGGGTTAGACAGCAAACTGCAGTAACATTGATATTTGAAGTCCAATGTCAAAATGCAAATCTGATGTTTCCAAGTACAGAGAAGCCTTTTTTTTAGCCTTCTGCTATCAAGATATCAATATAGAAAACATATACATAGTAAATACAATAAATTTTCCACACTGAATCCATACATAGTGCTAGAATTCTTCCTCTTATTCTTTTCATAAATTTGGGGTACCAATGCACCACTGCAACTAACCATCTGTCTCTCATGCTCCACATATGACTAATCTAAATGTTTTCCCAGCCATACACATCCTTCAAAATATTTCATACCACTTCTTGTACCCCACTTATGAAGCAGTTTGATGGCAGGGCAGTGGATAGAGTACTGGATCTAGAGTCAAGAAAGTCCTGTGTTCAAATCCAGTTTTGGACACTTGCTAGTTGCGTGACCCTGAGAAATCACTTAGTCTCTGTGTGCCTCAATTTTCTAATCTGTACAATGGGAAAATAATAGCAACTACCTCATAGGGTTGTTGTAAGGATCAAATGAGATAATATTTGTAAAGCAGTTAGCACAGTGCCTGGCACAAGGTAGGGGCCTAAAAAAATACTTATTCTCTCTCCTTTACCTACACTAAGGTAGTCTCTTCCCACTCCTCTCTGAATACCTTTTTCCTTTGCTTTGGTTTACTTGTGATCTCAATCCTTCTATGATGATAAGAGTTCAATACAATGTAGTCACATAACACCTCTAGGAAAATCCTGATGTTAAAGAAATAGGTTTTGTGTCAGTAACCAGATGGGCCATCAACAGCACTTGACAGTTACTTGACAGTTTCTTGACAGTGATCCAGCCAAATATATATGTATATGTATGTGTATATGTATATGTATATGTATATCTATATACACACACATACATGTATATACACACACATATAATGTGTATAATATATTATGTATAATATATATAAATATTATATATACACAGACGTGCATACATTATATGTAATACATGTATGTGTATATACAGATATACACATATGTACACATAAATATACTATATGTGTATGCATATGTGTGTACATACATGTATGTGTATGTATATAAAAGGTATATTATATCAATATATATACGTGCGTGTGTGCATGTATGTGTGTGTGTGCATGTATGTGTGTGTACTCATTCAACCAGCTATTTGTCCATCTACATGCATGTTTCAACCACCTTGTTTACACAGTCATACATAAAGTAGCATGACTATCCACCAATTTCTTTTCTTTTGCTATAAATTTTACTAAGAGATCTCTATAGTATTTCAAGGCCTGATGAAATTGATACAGCATTTTCTGCATATTGGATCATTTGAAAAACCTCACTCAAAAGTAAATTATTCTTTTATTTGGACTTTGCTGAGCACATTTGACAGGATGTTTGCAAATGCCCTAGGTACTCTCAAATGTTTTTGTCTCAGGACCCCTTTATATTCTTAAAACTTATTGAAACCACCCCCCAAGGTTTTGTTTATGTAGGTTATAGCTATCAATATTTAATTAAAAATTCAAGATACTTACATTAGCAATTAAAGCATTTTATTATTACTATAAAAATAATTTTGACTTCATGGACTCCCTGAAAGAGTATCTCCAGGTGTCCCTGGACCACACTTTGAAGACTGGGGCTTTATGTGAACACACATTTTACTGTTGAAAATGTCATGATTTAAGTCCTCAGAAGGTGTCAAAAACTTATTTTGCTAGTCACATCTGTCAGCCTTGAAAAAATTTGATATGTTCATGGAGGTCTTATTTAAGGAGATCTTTCAAGGTAGCCTTTTGTGCAACAGAGTAAAATGCTTTCTTAAAGTCAAAATACAGTATATGTCATTACCTATATTTCTCAATCAGCTGTATGTCTATAAAGATGTGGCCTGATGTAGATTATCTTCCATGAAAGTCTACTCGTTCCCTTTTCAAGGTTTCACCAAGGATTTTTGGATTCATAACCTGAATCCTTATTCTCTTTTGGGTCTTTTTATACACTAGTTCCCCCTATGCACTCTATAGTACGGCCATCCTGCCCCATTTGCTGTCCTGTACACATTTTGTTCCAACTTCTATTTCCATGATTTAACAGAAATTCTCTCTCTGGAATGTCCATCCTTTTCAGCTATGCATTTTAGAATCTCTGGCTTCCTTCATGATTCACACCAAGCACACAAGGCACAAGGCAGATATTGTCTTCCCCTTAGAAAGGAAACAAGCATTTGTTAAGTGCCTAATACGTAACGAGTACTGTGCTAAGTGCTTTACAAATATTATCTCATTTGATCTCCAAAACCTTGGAGGTAGGTGCTATTTAATATCCCCACTTTACAGTTGAGGAAACCGAGGCAAATAGAGGCTTTAGTGATTTGCTCAGGGTCGCACAGTTAGTAAATGTCTGAGGCCAGATTTGAACTCAGGTCTTCCTGACTCCAGGCCCAGTGCTATATTCTCTGTGCCACCTAGCTGCTTCCTTTAGGATGTAATTTCTTTGAGTGTAAAGTCTGTTTCTGCTTTTTGTGTGTCTTTGCAGTGCAATTCCAGAATGCCCACGAGATGTTTACAGAAACCAAATGACTGAAGGAGATGTCTGAGCAATACATATGATATGCTGATGAAATGGACATTGGGAGTGGGTTGCTACAAAGAGATGGAATGTACACCCTTCCCTCTCAGTGTCTTCCCCATGTGCCACTGCATCTGTAAAGCCTACTTCCCAAAGCAGATTACCCTGCAACTATTCCTGTCAACCTCTCTCTCCCCCTCATCATGGTTAAACACCTAGGCCTTGTAATTAACAATCCTTAATGAAGTGTTTGGGCAGCTAGATGGGACAGTGCATAGAGTGCTAGAACTCAAATCAGGAAGACTCATCTTCCTGAATTCAAATCTGGCTTCAGACACTTACTAGCTGTGTGACCCTGGGCAAGTCACTTAACCTTTTTTACCTCAGTTTCCTTGTATATAAAATGAACCAGAGAAGGAAGTGGCAAACCACTGCAGTATCTTTGCCAAGAAAACCCCAAAAAGGGTCATAAAGAGTCAGACACAATTGAAATGACTGAACAATAATTAATGCAAGCAAGCATATGGATCATAAATGTTGAATAAAGCAAAGATGAAACATTCTCCACATTTGGGTAGTGTCAGTCAATCAATAAGCATTTATTAAGCCCCTACTAAGTGCCAGGCAATGTGGTAGGTAGCAGAGATACAAAGATAAATATGAAGCAGTCATTAACATCAAGATACTTATATCATATTGTTAGGAATATCACATACGCATAAAAGAAAATACAAAACATATACAAAGAAAATTCAAAGTAAATACAGCTCATTTGGGGAAATCAGGGTGAGGCAGGAGCTTCTAGGAGGATTAAGAAAGATCTCATACAGAAAGTCGTGCTTGAACTTAAATTTAAAGCGTAAGGGATAGTGGGATGTGAATTCCCACCACCCACTTCAGTGGATGCAGTCACAAGATTTAGTCACAGATGATGAAGTTTAATGTGGTAACAAGGTATTTGGCTCACCATAAAATATATCCAGTCCCACTGATCCCCTAACAGAATATTGGACACCTCTCTGATATAGAAGAGTGGTTAAACACATTAGCCACACCCTTGGGGCTTTAAATAGCTAACTCTTGGGAAGTTCAAAAGAGTACAGGCTCAGGAATACTTTGTAGAGCAGAATCTTGCAGGAGGAGAAAAGATATAACCCCTCCCCGCCATTACCAGTGGCATTGGTATCTAGTAACAACTTACCTAGATGAAAACATCCTCTCTAGTAGTCCAATTGTTCCCTGGTTATGAGAGCTGAATTGACTAATGAATTGAAGAATCAAAGACATGCACTACAAATAGATATGTACAAAGAAAGTCACATGAAGTAGGAAGCAACTTCAAGGACAGGGACTCGTGGCAGCAAAAAGAGAACCATCTATGGCTTCAAGATAAAACTATTCCTTGCAATCAAGAATCAAGCTGTGGAGAGGATCAGACCCTGGAAACCTAGATGAGCAACCTGTGTCATGAAAACTCCATGAACATAAAATGGACTTTATTCCATCTTTTTCCTACATATTACTACCAATTTGCTCTAAGTTTGAGCCTACTCTTTCCAAGATACTGTGTGTTTGTAGGAAATCTCGTCTTCCTAATATATTCCTTTGCTGGAGCCAATTATGTCTACTTGTTGATTTTTAAATGTAGGGAATACACTAATAGGGGCTTGTGACCCCTATAAGTTTACATCTGGAACCCAAATCAGTCATGTCACTGGAAAATCCAAGCTGTAAACCTGTGAGTAGGACTTGGTGAGTAGTTAAATGACTAACAGAGTAGTTGTATTTTATCCTAGATATAGTATGAAGCCACTGAAACTTCTTCATTAAGGTAATAACCTAGTGAGGCCCATGATTTAGGAATATTATATTAGCAGCTGTGTTGAGGTATGGTTTGGAGAGGAGATAGACCGGATGCAGGAATATCAATTATGAAGCTCTTACCATAGTCCAGGGGACAGGTGATGAAGACCTGAACTAAGGTAGTAGCCATGTGAATGAGGAAAAAGGAGATCGATGTGGGCTGTGCTGTGGAGGCAGAATGGAAGTGGGACATATGATAGAGGCAGGATTGAAAATAATTGGCAGCTGGTTAGATGAGGGACTGAGCAAAGAAAGAGTGAAGGGTAAAGGATAACTCAGGTTACAAATCTGGGTTACTGGAAAGATGGCAATACGCTTGACAGAATACCCTTGATAGGGAAATTAAGAAGAAGAAAAAGATGAGTTATGAGAAAATGAAAATGGATTCTACTTGGACATGTTGAGTTCGTGATGTCTATGGGATTTTGGTTCTAAAAAGCCAAAAGACAGTGAATTATCCAAGACTGGAGTGTAAGGGATAGACTAAGATGAAGTCTCCATTACAAGTTGTCTGCACAGAGATGAAATTGAACCCATGGGAAATAATGAGACCAACAAGTGAGAATAGAATTGATAAAGAAAAAAAGAAGGGCCTAGGACAGAACTTTGAGCTGTACTCACAGTTAGGTGCCAGGACATGAAGGATAATTTAGGAAAGGAGATTGAGAAGGAATAGCCAAACAAGTAATAGGAGAACCAGAAGATAACAAAAGAGAAGAGAGACCTGATGGTCAACAGTGTCAAAAACTACAGAGAATGAGTCAAGAAAGATGAGAGCTTAGCAGAGGCCAGTGATCTTCAATTTCTTTAAGAAAAGTATTATACATACACACAAATATATAAAAATACACACAAACATACATGTACATATATTTATACTATACATGTTTTGAATACATGTATGCTATATATACTATGCATGTTTTAAATATTTAACTTATTAACTATGTAACTAAAGATGTCAGATGAATAAATACCATCAGCAGGGATAGTGAATGGGACTGTGATCTCACAGAGACTTCCTATGTAAGGAAACTCCTCTACCAAGGCAGGTAGGCACCTTCTGCACAATTCATAGTCTTAAAGAGTTGTTTAGGCGCATGATAGGGAGAGGAATTTGCTCAGGATCACACAACATTATATGCCAGGTAGAACTTGAACTAAAGCCTTCCTAATTCGAAGGCCAGCTCTCTATCCACTAAGCCATAATACCTTTCTATAATATCCATGCACAAATTAATGTTATATTAAATTTAAATACATTTATAGTTCTTACATAAATTCAAAACTGTAATTTTTATGACTATAGTAATAATTCCAGTCATTTTCTTTTTTTTTTTTGACTAGGCAATGGGGTTAAGTGACTTGCCCATGATCACATAGCTAGTGAGTGCTATGTGTCTGAGGCCGGATTTAAACTCAGGTCCTTCTAACTGCAGTGCTCTATCCACTGCACCACCTAGCTGCCCTCAGTCATTTTTCACTCAACCATAATACACCCTTACCAACTCCTTCTGATTCTTGGAAGATCTATCAAATCAAGGCACTAATCAGCCTCTAGAACTGCCCTATTGTCCTATCTTCCCATTAATCAACTCCTCAAACCTTTCCTGGCCACCACTCCCAATATGTGCTGTCTTCATAATTTGAATACAATGGATAGAGTGCCAGGCTTGGAATCAGGAAGACTCATCTTTATGAGTTCAAATCTGGCCTCAGAGACTTACTAGCTATATGACTCTGGACCAGTCACTTAACCCTGAAATCTATCTGAAAGTCATCTGCATCTCAATGATCATTAAATTCATGGGAGCTAATTAGGTTGATAGGAGAGTACAGAGAAAAGAGCAGAAGGTTCAAGACAGAGTTTTGGCATACAGCCACAGTTAGGGTGGATGATGGATGATGATCAGGCAAAGAAGTCTGAGGAGTAGTCACACCATAGGAGGAAGAGAGCCAAGAAAATACAGAATAATGAAATCCCAGAAAATAAAAAGTATCCAGGAGGGGAGCATGGACAGCAGTGTCAAATACTGCAGAGCGGGGAAAAAAGGAGGAAGACTAAGAAAAGGCTATAAGATTTGACAAGCAAGAACTCGCTGCTAACTATGAAGAGTTTTATGTGGTCAGAAGACATGTTGCTAAGGATTGAGAAGTGAATGAGAGAAAGGAAAATGGAATTACCAAGATTAAATAGCTTTCTCTGGAGTGTTTGGGTACGAAAAGGAAGAGAAGTATACGATTATAGTTTGAGGGGATGGTAGAGTCAAGAGAGGGTTTTCCTTTGTGGTTTTTGTTTTTTCACAGATAGTTTGTAGGAAGCAGGCAAGGAACATACATATAAGGAGAGATTGAAGATTTTGGCAAGAGTGGAAATGACTGTGAGCATATATACGTTTTGGGATTCATGCAAATAATAATACACTTAAATGAAGACAACATATCAAATATCTGGCACTGTGAGGTAGTGTTTTAGACAAAGTCAAGGCAGCTTATAAGTAAGTGGTAGAAGAGCCTAGAGTCAGAAATAGATCTTTTGACTCTAAATTTAGACTTCTTTTCATTACTACTTCAATTAAATTTCATTAGAGTATAAAATTAGCCATTTATATTTTTGTCCTATTAAAAGTACAATATTTAGCACTTTAAAGAGGCTCCTGACCAAGAGATTACATCTACGTTCAACTCTCTTTTACCAAAACTAAATTTACTAAAGATTTTGTTTAGCTGTAAATTAGTTGTTCTGTTTATACATTTTGAGAAATATCTCATGTTTCCAGATAATTGATGAATATAATGAAACTCACTGGTAAATTCAATTTTTTTTAAGAAAAATCTCAACTCCAACATTTTAGTTTTAGTCCAAAGAATCCAGTGTACCCAATATTGGAAAATGAGCCCAGACCACTAGAAGTTTTAAGCTAAGAAGAGTTGATACTTTCATTGAGAATGTTCAGAATTTTTTTTTCATACTGCCAATAAATATTTCATTATGTTTAAGCTACAAATGAATTCTACTGAAAAGAACTACATGGAACGATTGAATAAAATTGGAGAAATGGAAACTGTCTACTCTAAATGGAGATAGTAGCTAGAATATTTCAAAGAAAGAATGGAATAATTTGAAAGAGGTTTTATCATAACAAAGTATGTAGCTGGATATTTAAGATAAACAACTATTTTTTTCTTTTAACAGATGAATGTTACCTCATCAATTAAAAATTGTTATGGTACAAGCATTTAATCTACTTTTTGAAACTATCATTCTTGATTGATTTGCTCATTATACAAGAGGAAGTCAAAGAGTTAAAGAACTTAAGCACATGTTAAAGTTATTTTATTTCAGAAACATGAAATAAAATGTTTTCCAATTTTTATTGCAGAAACTATGTGTAACATAATCATTCAGACACAGTAACAGAGTATATCCTAATACATACACTAAAGGCAAATAATGTCTCAAAAAATGAAAATTCATCTTATTGACTCACCCTCTTCACTTTGAGAGATTATAGAACAGATAGAATATTTTAAACTATTTTACCCACCCATTCATTTATTCAGCAATATTTAAATTGAAAATATTTAAAATTTAGTTTTGCTGGATAGCGTAAAGCTTCTTTTCCGCCAAGGAACACATGTAAACATTGTAGATTTTTTTCCTCATGGATGTTTCATTTTGTTTGCATTTATAAAGGGTGTCCCAAAAGTCTTAGTGCAGTGTTAGTTTTTTGGTTTTTGTTTTTTTTTTTTTAGTAACCTAACTCTAATTTTAGTAATATTAAGACTTTTGGGACACCCTATATATTTATGATTAATGATGAATCATCAAACTAAGAGAAATTTGATACTATGGTCTTTATATACTTGAATAATTAGGGGAAAAAAACCCTAATAGCATTTGGCAAGGTCTATTTTGCAGTGACATTATGTCACATAAGCTGATTTTTTAAGTGTGTTTATACTCATCAGATTCAAAATCCATATTTGTGATTTGCTAAGATTTCAAAGGCATACTTTTTATACCAAATGGGCTTACTTGCTATTCCAAGAACTTGGCATTCCCTCTTATGCCCAGTGCTTTTGCACATGCTGTCCTCCATATGTGAAGTGTGGTCCCTCCTCACCTCCACCCATGAAAATCCTTAGTTTCTATCCCCCACAATGGAAGGTAGCTATTCCAAATTCTCACTAGTCTTCCCACACTTATGGCCTATTGAGTTCCACTTAGGACTGAATGCAGTGAGGACTTCCAATGAGAAACCCCAGCAGAAAGCAAGGGAGAATGCTATTTAAACTAGAAACAAAATAAAACTCCTTAGAGTTTGTCACCACAGTCAGATATACTATATCCTAAAAGAACAGCAAATATGATTTCAGGACCACTGTAAATGTGCTTTGAAATATTGGGGATGGGGAATGAAAGGTGCTGTATGATTAGAGAACTACAAATGTCCCTATTTGGAAGAAGAAGAAGAGAGAAGATTTAATCTATAAAAATATACTCCAAACCAGTAATATTCTAGCATGTAGCTGTAGGCTTCTCTGGGAGGAGTAGGGCCATCTTAGCTCTTGCAGAAGGAGTTGCACAGGTATGTTGTTCTGGTTTGTCTTGAGTTTTCAATTCCCAAACCAGATGTCATCTACCAGTTAGAACAAGACACAGTATTTTGGATGGCAAAGGGAGGCATCTCAAGGAGTCTAGATTAACTAGTATTTATTCTGGAATGGATGTCTATATTCGGTGGTAACCTTGAAAGTTCAAGAGGTGTAGAGGTCTTAAGTCCCATTCAGGCTGGATCTGAATGGCAAAAGGGGAGGAGTTGCCAGCAAGTAATACATTGCTTTTGGAGAGGATGGCCGTGACCTCAAAAACTGGCTCAAGACTGTCTTGATATGTAGCAGATACATATTAGGAGTTGTTTGGACAGTCCAAGGTCAATGCAAAATATAAAATGCTTATTTAGTAGTCCTGAAAGCTATTGTGTTCTGATGAGGTTTAAATATCAGGCTCCCTACAGATTGCAATATTAGTTATAATAAGTTACTGAATCATGTTTTAAAGGTATTTTTAATGTCAAATGTGTGTGAGTCATTTATGTTTAACATTTCTTTTGTGTGTAGGAATAAGACATTTATTTCATACCTAGTTCATAATGTACATCGAGTACATTTCTATCCCCACCCTTTCTGGGAAACCCTACACATGAGTCATAACCTAAGCTATAAGTAACTTTGTCCCAGGAGTACCAGTGTTGGGTTTAATGTGCCAAAGGATATGAAAACGGATCTGTTTTCTTCCTTCCTTTCATTAAAGATAAGGTACTCCAGGACTGAACCCATTCAAAACCTGACGCTTAGGCACAGAACAGAAAGTGGGAGCAAAACTAGCAGTAGTTCACCAACGTGACATATAGGCTGAAACATGTACCATAGCTAGAATGTATATATGTATATGTGTATACATGTATGTAGGTGTGTATGTGTGTATATATTACTTGAGTAGTACTGACCCCTTTATTATCCTGGCAAAACTGACTTTGTCAAAATCTGGGTTAACTATTACATTCTCTGATCTACCAGTCTAATAATCCTGTCAGAGAGTAAACAAATTTAGTATGTTCTTGATGAAACTATATTAACTACAATTCTTATCAATCAATCAATAAGCATTATTAAACATCTACTATGTCACAGGTACTGTGCTTGGCCCTGGTGATATAAACACCACAAATTAAATAATATTTATCCACAAGGAATTTATATTCTCATGGGGAGACAACAAAGGTAACTCTGTATGTGTGTACATTTATATATATATATATATATATATATATATATATATATATATATATATATATATATATATATATATATATATATATATAATGTGTATATTTATAGATAGATAGATAGGTAGATAGGTAGATACATAAATATAGACATAGATATGTATTTAGATATATTGTTGTTCAGTCATTTTAGTTGGATCCAACTCTCCATGACCCCATTTGGGATTTTCTTAGCAAAAATACTGGAGTGGTTTAAAATTTCTTTCTCTAATTCATCTTACAACTGAGGCAAAAAGGGTTAGTGACTTCTTCAGGGTCACACAGCTAGTCAATATCTGAGGCCAGATTTGAACTCAGGTTTTCTTGACTCCAGGCCCAGTGCTCTATGCACCAGGCTTCCTAGGTGCCCAGATATAGATATAGATACAGATATATCCAATAAGAAGACAACAGATCTTTCCTGATCCCCAGCTTCAATGATCTTTATACTATCCTCCAGTTTCAAATGTAAGCTCTCTATTTGAAAAGACTGGTGAATCTGCGTGTGTGTGTGTGTGTGTGTGTGTGTGTGTGTGTTGTGTGTTTATATCCCCAGTAGCCAGTGCTTTGCCTGAAACATAGTAAGCACTTATTAATATTTTGTTGAGTTGAATGAACTGAATTTATACTTTTAGTATTTTCTCTGACAGCATGAATGCTCATAGTTACTTATACACTAAATGAATTAAAATCAGAAGCATAATGTCCTAAATTTTAGGATTCCATACATATGTTCTGCATCACAGGCTATGTCCCATATCTAAGTTGAAGCACATACCATACCTAGAACCACTTTTCATTTACTCATAGGATTTCACAGTGGAAGGGGCTTTAACTTTTTCAGATAAAGAAGCTGAAGTCTGAGAAGTTAAGTGATTTGCTCCAAATCGCCTAAGATTTGAACCTGGTCTTCTGACTACAGATAAAAGGTTCTTTCCACTCAACTATGTTGCCTTTCAAGGCTAGTAGGCATTTTTAAATGTGCATTATAAGTTTATGTTAGCAGACCAGGCTAAAGTTATAAATTTAGGAATCATTCAAATCAAGGTAAAACTATGACAGCTCTTCTAGGTGGAGAGTGGTTATTCTAAGTGTTGTAAATGTTCTTTAAAATTTGTTACTATAGCTGAAGCATTTATGGTACCATAGTGTTGGAATAGTAGATAGAAGGGAACTTTTCCACTTTGTAAAGTCGTTGTAAATTTTCCCTTTAAGCAGTGGAATGAACCAAAGGAATTTTTCTAGTCAAAATTGTCTGTCACACAACATTACACCCCTATTAAAGCTTGCAACCAGTGTTAAATCCCTCCATGAGTCATAAGTGAGCATAAAGCATTTGATACCTTAGTATATTATGCCAAGAGACTTGCTGATTGGAAGGAAGTTGTATATCAGCAGAATTATTTTCATTTTTTCAGTGGCACCATTATGTTTTGGGGAGGTCTCTCCTAGGAAATCTTGAATAAATAGCACAAGTGGAGAAAGAGTCTGCATCCTATCAGGGACTTTGGATTTTTATTTGAATTGTTTCTGACAAATGTTTGGCAATGGAATGTTTATGTCTGTGTTAGGAGGGGCCACAAAAAGAAAACAGACAGCTGTGCTAGTGTTTTTTTTTTCTAAAAAGCTTCTTTATCCCTAAAGAACTTGGAAACACACATAAAAATAGATTTGCATAGAAGTTCAGTTCAAAATCTTATAAGATGGAATTAGAAATCTTTGATTTGAATAAATGAAGGCTTTCTGAACATTTCTCTTTAAATTCCTTTCAAAATGCTGAAATGTCAACATGGAATCAATTAGTTTTCCCTCTCATTTCTTTATACATATATGCACATGTCATCATCATCATCATCATTGTCATCATTACCATCACCATCATCATCATCATCACCATCATATCTTTGAATGCTTTTTCTTTTGTATGGCTTCTGGGCCAGGTGCGACAGGAAGTAGCCTGAGGTAAACATCATGAAAGATGCTAGCAAAGCAAAGCTGACAAATTTCCTTGCAAATTTCCGATTGGCTAAAATGATTGAAGGGGAAAGCAACAAATGTTGGAGGGGATGTAGAAAAACTGGGACACTAATTCAATGTTAGTGAAATTGTGAACCGATTTAAACATTTTGGAGAGCAGTCTGAAATTATGCCCGAAGAGTTAGTAAACTGCCTATTGTATTGGATATCTTAGCAATAGCAAAAAGAGAAGAAAAAGAAATAGAAGGAATCAGAATAGGGAATGACATAATAAAACTATCACTTTTTGCAGACGATATGATGATATAGTAAGAAAAACCCAAAATGAGGCTCTCACTTATTTATGTAGTCTAATTTCATATGATTCTCCTTCATGCACTTTCCATTCCAAACTAAACTACTATGTTTTTCCCATACAGGAAATTTCATTGACTGCCATCATTCCTTCACTTAGGTGGCACCCCATGTCTAAAATGCTTTGCACCTTACCTCTGCCACCCTTATAGATTATACTTATCTTCCTTCAAGTAGTGCTGAAGTTCTATCTCATATAAAGTCTTTCCTTATCCATCCAATGGTTAATACTCTCTCCCTCTATAATTTATTTTGTATAATTTGGTATATAAATTTTTTAAACTTCTCTATGTATATATTGCAGTCTCCTTGAGAACAAAAGATGTTTTGTTTTTGTCCTCATGTCTCCAGTTTCTAATACAATGCCTGGAAAATAATGGACCTTGAGTAAGTGTTAGAGTTGGTTGAATTAAATCTATACCTGAATGACAAACCACTGTACAACAACCTCTAACACAAAGTAGCCAGTGTTTTCTTGAGGACTTCCAAAAATGGGTGTGGGGGGGAATTTAGCAGAGGTTGCCCATTCTGCCTTTGGTGCTCTGATTATTAGGAAGCTTTTCACTAAATTGAACTGGAATCTGCATGTATACAAGAAATGTTAGAGTTTATTAGTAATAAAAATGGATTATTATGTAAACATCAACAAATATATCCTCTTATTTGTCCCTTCACTAGGCTGATGTGAGTCAGCTGGATCACATTCAAAACTTTATTTAGATTTTTTGCTTCCATTGCTTTCACTATTTTCTTTTTTTTGTTTTTGTTTTTGGGGCGATCGGGGTTAAGCAACTTGCCCAGGGTCACACAGCTAGTAAGTGTTAAGTGTCTGAGGCTGGATTTGAACTCCTGACTCTAAGGCCGGAGTGCTATTTACCTAGCTGCCCCTCACTGCGCCACTTGGCTGCCCCACTTTCACTATTTGTGTTGCAGTATTGTCCACATTCTTCTACTCTCCTCGGTATTGTTTTACAAATGAATTTGTATTTGAAATCAATGCTGCCTTTGGCTTCCATGTCTCCCTGCTTGGCAGGAAGATAAAGTATTTGCTGAGTAAGGTGCTTTCTAGGCTCTTTTCACCTCCTCATTGTGCTGACTGCTTTACATTGATTTAAATTCTAAAGAAAAGGATAATAATCATTATTAATAGATTTGTTCTTTTCATCTTTCCCTTTGTTTAATATAAATTTATTTATTTTTTAGTTTTCAACATTTACTTCGGCAACATTTTGAGCTCCAAATTTCCACCCCATCTCGCCCCTCCCTCCACCCCAAGATGACATGCATTCTGAATACCCCATCCCCTAGTCTGCCCTCTCTTCTATCTCTACCCCCCTTCTCTTATCCCCTTCCCCTTCTATTTTCCTGTAGGGCAGGATAGACTTCTGTATCCCATTTCCTGTATTTCTTATTTCCCAGTTGCATGTGAAAACTTTTTTTTAACATGTGCTTTTAAAACTTTGGGTTCCAAATTTTCTCCCTTCCTCCCTCCCCACCCACCATCATTGAAAAGGCAAGCAACTCAATATAAGTTATACATACGCAGTTATGCAAAATACTTCCATGGTAGACATGTTGTAAAAAACTAACTCTATTTCTCTTAATCCTATCCTGCCCCCCCCATTTATTCTATTCTTTTTTCTGACCCTGTCAGTTCTCAGAAGTGTTTGCTTCTGATTACCCCCTTTCCCAATCTGCCCTCCTCTCTATCATCCCCCTGCTCTCTTGTCCCCTTCCCCCACTATTATCCTGTATGCTAAGACAGACTTTCATACCCAATTGAATGTGCATGTTATTCCCTCCTTAAGCCAAATCCTACGAGACTAAGATTCACTCATTCCCTCTCACCTTCCCCTGTTTCTCCTCCTCTGTAAGAGCCTTTTCTTTTCAGTTTTTTTTGTGAGATAATTTACCCCATTCTACCTCTCCCTTTCTTCTTCTCCTAGTATAATCCTCTCTCATCCCTTAATTTTATTCTCCAGATATGATCCCTCAATCTTCAAGTCACCTTGTGCCCTCTATCTATCTATCTATCTATCTATCTATCTATCTATCTATCTACATATACATACATATAATTTTTCCCCTTCCAACTACCCTAATACTGACAAAGGTCTCATGAGTTATAAATACCATCTTTCCATGCAGGAATGTAAACAGTTCAACCTTAATAAGTCTCTTATGATTTCTCTTTCCTGTTTACCTCACCTTTCCCTTTTTTTAAAAATCACAAATCACTTATTAAAGGGTTCAGTTTAACATTGTTCCAACTGTATGTGGTATGTTCTGCTTATTTTTATCCTTTCTTCTAATTTTGTGCCAATTTTGACATTGTATTAATTAGTTGCTAGTGAAACAATCAGAGAGAATTGATTCTGACATGACTCGTCTTCAGTGAAATGACTTCCTGTCCATTAAGACATAGGCAACTTTATATTTTACCTTGTTATTTGGTGCTTACCACATGCAACACTTCTAAACTGTCTCTTAGAAGGCACTGATGACATACAGGCAGAGACTTCTAAGTTTAAAGCCTTTAACCTGTCGTTCTTAAAACTGAGCTATAATTTCCAGCACACTTTTCATTATTCTTTCTGGTACTTACCTTTGTATACTGTTGTTGTTGAGTCATTTCAGTCATGTCTGACTCTTTGTGACCCCATTAGGGGTCTTCTTGGCAAAGATATTGGAGTGATTTGCCATTTCCTTTTCCAGCTCATTTAACAGATGAAGAAATGCAGGCAAACAGGGTTAAGTGACTTGCCCTAGGTCACTTATCTTGTAAGTGTCTAAGACCTGACTTGAACTCAGGAAGATGAGTCTTCCTAACTCTAGGCCTGGTGCTGTATCCACTGTATCACCTAGCTGCCTCCCACATTTGTATTTAAGTCACTAAATATCATCATAAGTTAATATCTTATTGAGCTTTTTAATAGAATTTCTTTAATTCAACATAGTCTATATCACATGTGAACACATAAACTGCAGTTCTGTTCATGGTGGTCTCTTTTTTACTTCTCATGAATACTACAAGTTGATCAATTGTCCCATGAAATAATGTTTCTTAGTCCCTTGAAAAATTGATGGAGCTCATTCTCACAGCTCATCTGTTTGCTTCTCTAAAGAGAACCTGTAAGCTATTCTTCCATTTAGTTGCAATGTCCTTTTGTTTTCTGGTTTCATTTATCATAAAGATATCAATGTTCACATGATTCAATTCTCAATAATAGCCTACATTTGTATAGTACTTACTATGTACCAGGCACTGTGCTAATCACTTTACAATTATTATTTCATTTAATCCTCACAAAAACCCTGGGTTATAGGTTATGGGTGCTATTATCCCCATTTTGCAAATAAGGAAACTAAGGCAAAAATGTTTATTGACTTTCCAAGAGTCCCATAGCTTGTAAGTTTTTGAGGCTGGATTTGAACTCGGGTCTTCCTGATTCCAGGCCCTTTATTCTATCCACTGCCCTAGTATATCAACTAACTGGTCATTGGAAAAAGACACATTTTAGAGTGACTATGCTTATGTAATGTTCAGTGATTATCTAAAAGCTAGGTGATTCTCTCCCCTTACCCACCTCTAGGAGATCAGGTGGGATTCCATGTGATAGAATCTGTCAGAACTTGTGACCTTTCAACATATCCCATGCCTGGAATGTTCTCTCTCCTCATCTCTACCTCTTGGCTTCCTAGGCTTCCCAATGTTCCAGCTAAACTCTCACCTTCTACAGGAAGCTTTTCCTGATCTTCCTTAATTCTTTATTTTTGATTTATTGAATAAAGCAAGCATTTCCATAACACAGTACAATAAAAAAGATGATTGCACATGAAATTGCAAATCTCCTATGCACAACATAGTAGATTCTATTCCTTTCAAATATAAAACAAAATTATTATGTAAATTTATTTTTTCTTCCCTTCCCCCTCCCCAGAGATGACTACCATTTGACACAAATAGTTATGTATGAGTGTGTGTGTGTAAAATTATTCTATACTTACCTCTATGTATCAATTCTTTCTCTGAATGTAGATAGTGTCATTCTTCATCTGTCCTTTACAGTTAATTTGGGTATTATACTAGACCAAATAATTTATTCATTCAAAGTCATTCTTAAAACAACATTGCTGTTACTGTATACAATGTTTTCTTGGTTCTGCTCATTTTGCTCTTCATTATTTTGTGCAAGTCTTTCCACGTTTTTCTAAACTCATTGAGCTTATCACTTTTATAGCACCATAGTATTCTATCATACATAATTATATACCACAACTTGTTCAGCCATTCCCCAATCAATGGGCATCCCTGTAATTTCCAGTTCTTTGCCATCACAAAGAGAGATTAATTATCTTTAATTTATGCAGTATATAGCTTGATAGATACTTATATGTTGTCCACCCCATTAGATCATGTGCTCTTTGAAACCAGGAACTGTCTTTTGCCTTTCTTTGTATCCTCAGAGCTTAGCAAATCGCATAGTAGGTACTTAATAAATGTTAAATAACTATTAACTATGTCCTTTCAGAACACAGGGAGGCCTTACGTCATCATGAAGCTGAGTAGCATTTTGTTGAACAAAAAAGGAATTCTACCTTTTAAAAGCATGAAACAATGGTTTTGTATTATTTCTTCAAACATCACAAACTACGAGGAGAGACTCCCTCAGTCTTGTTACCTAAGTTCTACAGATTACCTTGCCATCCTTCTTTCCTCCATCACAGTTACCATATCCTGCATATCTCTGGTCAAAATGGGTTGAAGATAATCTTGTGTATTGGAAAGAATACAAATCTAGAATTAGGGAGACTTGAATTCTAATCCCAAGTCTTATATTAACTATTAGTAACCTTGGGAAACTTCTCTGGGCCTCAGTTCCCTCATCTGTAAATGGAAGTTGGACTAGATGACTTCTGAGGTCCCTTTGAACTCAACAATTCCATGAAACTCAGCACATCTCAAAGTGCCTGGTTTTCTTTGTGATGTACCAAAGTATGTCAAAATACCAGAAGAAAAATAATTTTCTTAGAAGTGACATTCCATATCATTTCAAGTGGCGTTTCTTGTTCTTTTAAATTTATCACAGTTTGGATAATGTGTATTTTGGGAACTTGCTCTCTGTTTCTTCTGTGAAAGCAGGCAGCTTTTCTTACAGGGTTTAATTGTTTACATCTGCATTAATCCAAAGTCAAAACAAAAGTATCTCCAAATGAATGCACTGGGCATTTTCCACCAACTGTTTTATTTAAAATGTTTCTACATTGGAAACTACTTATTTCCTACTGTTTGGGAACATAACTTCTATTCAAGTATGGGTTGGACTAGCAGATCTTGAAGTTGCTTCCAATTCTGATTTTTTTTTCATCATTATGACTATGAAATAATTATATTTATTTCAATGGGGTTTTTTGTATACTACATAAGGTCCAGAGATGCCACTGATACAAAGGGGCAGGGGATGTCTTTCTTTTTGCTTTTATAGCTATATCTATGTCTATATCTATCTATCTATCTATATCTCTCTCTCTCTCTATATATATATATATGTGTGTGTGTGTGTGTGTGTGTGTGTGTATACATAGTGCCTAAAAAAGAGCAAAGGCTTAATACATTCTTGTTGACTGACTAACTAATCTGGCAAATGAAGCATACATTTCCCACTTACAAGTTTGCTAGGTACAAAGAACCCAGAGATAGGAATTTTTGTTCATAAGAGTCAAAACTGTCTGATCTTTATATAGTTCAATACCCTCCTCTAATCTCTGTCTGCCCTCTCATGTTCCCCAAAGTCACTTACAGGAAGAATTAAATGGGAAAACTAGGGATTCTCCTGCCAGTATCTACTGCATGCTAGTTTGTTAGCAATGCAACTTCTCCATTCCCTTAATCACTTTCATGTAGTCACCACACTCCCTTCTGCTAACAAAGATTACTTTCATGTGGTCTGCTAGTCTCGTGCCCCTTCTAAGTTATCAGATGTCCACAATTCTCCTTAGACACTTTAGGTGTCAATAGAGAGGATCCTAAGAGTTTCCCCTTCAGATCTAGCCAATGATGCAGCTCTATCTTCTGAGGCTTTACTCTTTCGATGTGCTATATTTCAAGTTCAGTCACCTGGTATACTTGAAGCTATATCACCATCTCATTATAATGTTATCTTCAAATGTTTTGACAAACTAGTTCTTTCAGAATAAATTCTTAACATCTACATATAAAAAGATACATTGTCTCCTTTAGAATTCTCCATATTCCCAAATTTCATGTATTGGTGTTTAGCAAAGATGGTCTCAGTGTTAATGGTTCCATACTAAATCAAAGAGACTGAAGCCTCATCCCAGCCCTGATGATCTTCTACTATGCCTTAGATTGAATCTCCTTTTCCAAACCATATCTTAACTTTCCAATGATTGCCAAGCCAACCCAATTGTTCCTCAGTTTATTCCTATGATTATATATGGAGGTAAGTAGATTATGCAACAAAAAATGCATGAATTGTATTCTGTTTGTACTAAACCGAAGTAAATGAAGTTAATTTTTTTTAATTTTATTTCAAGAATTCTATGACATCATCACCCAAATGTGCTACCCTTGAAGTGGTACAGTGGAAAGGGTGATAGATTTTAAGTCACAAGATATTTACTACCCTGCAACCTTAAGAAAGTCATTTAGAATCCCTGGACTACAGTTTACTTGTCTGTAAAAATAAGGCAGTTGGATTACATTTCCTCTGAGGGCCCTCCAAGCTCTAGTTCTATGGTCCTTTTACTTGGGTTTGACTCTTGGCTCTGCTACTTATTACCTATACAATCTTGAACAAGTCATTTAATTACTCAGTGTCTCACAATCCTCATTGTAAAAATGAGGCAGTTAGGCTAGATGGCCTCAGAAGTCTTTTTCAAGTCTACATCTAGCATCCTATGATCATATACAGGTATATGGACAGCACTTGAACTTCTTCACAGGTGTATAGGCTTATGCTACTCCAACATGTCTTCAGAAAGAAATAAGTCTGAAAAAAGAGATAGAATAATAGCAAAAAATTTCAAGAAGATACATGCCTGTGTGAAAATCTACAAACTTGGGTATATATGTGGTAGAGGGCATTTGAATAAGAAGAAGTAAAAAAAGAGAAGAGAAGAGACTTGGTGGGAATAAATAGCAGACCATTTCCTAAAAACGAAGGAAATGGATCATGCTTTCTAATAGAAATCATAGAGCTATCATAGAGGTAAGTTACAGCAGTAGTGGGAGAACGTTATCTCCACAGGCACTCCTTTATGTGCCTAATATGGGCAAAGCACTGTGCTAGGAGCTAGAAGAGATATAAAGCTAATTGGCATTATTTCTGCTTTAATGAAGAGTATAATCAGGAAGATATGACAAATGTACCATAAATATATAAAATATTTATGATATTACTATTTATGGTAGCAAAGAAGTAGGAATTAGGGAATGGCTAAACAAACTATGGTGCATGAATATAATAGAATATTATAACTTCATAAGAAGCAATGAATTTGAAGAGTCATGAGAAGACTTGTATGATAGAGAGTAAAGTAAGTTAAATCAGGAAAACGGTATACCTAATAACTACAACAATGTAAATAGAAATAAGAACAGCAGAAAAGAAACTGGCCACTGTGTAAATATAATGACCAAGTTGTTTCAAAAGAAAAGAAGAAAAATATCACCTCTTTCATATTCTGTAAGACTTGGGTGATGTGTTGATTAGCTGTTCATTCTTTGTCACAAGTGATGACTCTGAGTAGAAGGTGGGAGCAATATCTTCAAAAATAAAGGCAGTTTTCAATAAAAAATTTAAAAGAAAATAATTTCCAAATATTATAAATTGCAGGTTTTAGAGATAGTATTTATTTTAAATAAACAAAGAAATAATTTCCAATTACTTTTAGTCAAATTGTGCTACAATAATGTAAAGAAACTACCACAAGTGAATAGTATTATATATTGATCATTATCCTAAAAGAATTGGATGACGGTTTTTAATAAAGGAAGGACTCACCAAGTCCATTCTTTCCATTCTGGAAAGGAATATTAGTATAGCCAGACACTGTACTAACACTTTCAGAGTTAGGCCAGTTACACCTCTCTGTCAGGGTTCCAGGGCTAGCCTGCTGAGGGTTCAAGAAAGTCATTCTCTAATGCTTTCATGTGGAGGCCCCATTCTGGTGTATCATACACCGCACACTCACACACCCACACACATACACACACACACACATACACACACACACACACACACACACAGAAGTAGCTGTCCCAGTGATTAGCATCTCAATTCCATTTAACTAATTAAATCAATTAACTTTTACAAACGGATATTTACTTTGAAGATGCAACAAGAACAGAAGTACAGATATCCCCTCCACAGACACATTTTGAAAAGTGGTATAGCAATGGATAGACAAGTCTGAATGTCTGCTGCTGCTGGAGCAGGGCAGGCAGATAGTTTGAGATTTTACTCCTCACTGTCTTTGTCTAACAAATCCCAGCATGGGCTCCTCTCTTTCTTTCTTTCTTTCTTTCTTTCTTTCTTTCTTTCTTTCTTTCTTTCTTTCTTTCTTTCTTTCTTTCTCTCTCTCTCTCTTCTCTCTCTCTCTCTCTCTCTCTCTCTCTCTCTCTCTCTCTTTCTCTCTCAAAATTCATAAAGTCATAGCCATCTTTAGTCTCCCCAAAACAGGAAAGAATGGATATAAGATAGAAATAATAGCAAGGCCAAGGGCTCTTGTGTTCCTGTCTACTCTGAGTGACTGAGAGACCAAGGCCCTTTCCCCACCTGGAAGACCACAAAAAAGACAGTCTGGAAAAAGCCAGATTAGAAAAGTTCTGCTGGGATGATTACTGCCTTTTGAATACACCTCTCTTCTGGCTACATAGTTAATCAATAATCCCTCGCAAGATTAGCGGCCAGAACCAACCATGGAACATCTGCACATTCTCTAAATCAGGAAGGAGAGTGCTTCCATTACACATCATCATGGCTTTCTAGATGTAGGATCCCCAGCTTTTTTCCACATGGGTGATCACATCATCCCCTTCTTACAGTAAATGGCTGCATTAGCTTAAGAAATAAGAAAAGGGATGGGTGGTGTTAGGGTAGGACAGAAAGAATAAGTGAGCAGCCAGGAGGAATTAAGCAGGCTGGAACTATTCTGCTGCTGAAATCACCACCTGACATAGCCTTAACAGACACTCATCCTTTCCTCTGTCCAAATCTCATTCCTCTGAGATTAAGATACTTATAAATTACATATCTTGTATGCCATGCATTCAGTATTTTTAAAATCAAAAGGGCATGGGTACAATATAAATTAAAATATAAACAATCAAATCAGCATTGAAATACAGGATTCAAATTTACATCTGGGAAAACAGTATTTGTTGAATGAATGAATATTGTTGAATGAAAGCTAACAAGTAACAGAAATGAATTTTGTTTCCAATACAGCTTGGGGAGGTGAGAAGACAGCTGGCCTTGGAGTCAGATTTGCATTTGGATCTTGGCTTTAACACTTACTAGCTATGGGACCATGGACAAGTCACCTGACCTCTTGGATCCTAGAAAAATGGAGAAAATATCCACACCATAGGGTAGCTACAAGGGAAGCATTTTGTAAACTTAAAAATACCCTATAAATGTAAACTATTATTAGACACAAAGTCAGAAAGAGATGAATTGCTGTTTTTGTGGAGGAATTCATACTAAGTAAAATATACTACTAACTTGAAAGCCCATAATAGCTATTCACTAGGAATAAACAGTGAGCAAAATCAAAATTGGCAATTTTCCGTGTGACTCTTGAGAGAGACTTTCACGGCAAAGAGGCCAAGACACACAAGGCTGTTTTCTCATTTCTCTTGGATTCTATGCCCCTGACTTTGAGGGCTGGGAAAATGTATGCATAATATTCTCTAAGAATGTGGAGACCAAGTCACTGCTTACAAGAACACTGGTCACTGTATTAAAGGAGAAAGTTTTATTTTTACAAAACCAAATTAGTAACCATTAATGCCTGCCAGCAGCCGATGTGAATGTATGACAGAGCGGTGAAAGAAAAAGGGGAAGGGGAACTGGAGAAAGAAAAGTCGAGCTAGGTGAGTCTGAGACTGATGCTCATAAGACTGGTTTATTTTCAGTGGTTACAAGATTATATAGGAAATAGCTTTGTACCATGAGAAATGATCTACAAGCACTAATTAATAACAAACAATCTAAGCAGCTAAAGATCCTCATTATCTCATGAGAAAATAGTTTCAATGCCAAATTTCATATCTATTGTTTTGCTGCCCAGTTCTTAGTATTGTCTACAGGAGTCAGCCACCTAGTCTCAAGGCTGGGCATGAGCAAGAACTTAGAATCAACAAACCATAACAAATGGAGCTAGGGCAAATCATGGGAGCATTTATCCTGAGGCAAGCCCCTATACACACTGACCCCATAAATGCCCTAAAGCTATGTAAACTTTTCCTAATTTCACCCCTTCATTTTGATGCTAGTAGGGGTTTTCAATCAATAAATACTTATTAAACATCTGCCATGTGTGAGGCACTATGCTAAAGGCTGAAGGTACAAGGAAAGGCAGAAACAGTACGGAAATAAGTTTGATAAGATAGATACAAGGTAGATTGAAGATAAGTGAGTATTAGTATAAAGGAGGATAAGGAAAAGCTTCTCATAGAGGATGAGATTTTAGTAGGATTTGATAAGGCAAGAAGGTGGAATAAGAATTAAGTTGCTCTCATTATCCCTTATTAACCTCTGAAAGCCCAGAAAATATCAGTCCAGGAAAAACCCTGGAATAGCTGAACCAGCAGAAGGATAGGGTGCAGCAGTCCAGCAGCCCAGGAAGCTTGAGGGATTAATGGGAAAGGTCCCTCTTGCCCTGGGGAAGGAGGAGCCGTACAGAACAGGAGGCATCCCAGCAAGCTAGCAGCAAGCCCCACCTCAGCATTCCAGGAGATCCTGAACCCCAGGTGGTGGAGCAAGCAAACACTAACACCAGGACCCCTGAATGCCTCAATGAGGGCAGGGGAACCAGTGGAAACCAGCTTGAAAAACTGCCATGTTCCATGGTGTTCTATGGCAGCCAAGTCCCCAGTGCCTCAGCAAAACTCTGGGAAGCACAGCTCTGAGGGGGAAAGCCCCCACAGTGAAACATCCATCTGAAAGAAGCAGAAGAAAGTGAAAGGCCGGGGTGAGCAGGAAACCTCTAGGAGCCAGACTACCCAATCCTACCCCTAGAGTTCCAGTGTTGCTGATTCCAGCCCAATACCTGGTGAGCTGCCAGAACCCGATGGCCTCCAATTGCCAGCATCAGAGGCCCCAGCACACAAAGCTAATGACCAGGCCCTGGGCTTCCAACAGAAGAAGCTTGGAGCATTTTGAGTAACAGCACAGGCCACAGACATAACAAAGTGAAAGAAGTACTATTCTCTGAATGAAAGACAAAAACAGGAAAAAAATTGTGTTTACTTCAGTACTTACTGTGTGATTTTGATTGGACCCTTCATTTAACCCCTCTGAGCCTCTCTTTGTTCATCTATAAAATAGTAATAACCTCCAATAGTTACAGGGCTTATGTTTGCAAAACACATTGTAAAACTTAGTTTGCTATTTCCCAACCAGTGGGTCATAGATCTGAGGGGATGAGGGTGGAGGAGGGGGCAGATTTTTTTTATGAGGGGTCTGTAAATGAATATATATACATTAACCCATTGTTGGTGAAACTATAGATTGATTGAGATGTTCTGAAAAACAATTTGGAGTCATATGAGATGCCATTAAACTATTCAGACTCTGAATCAGGAATCTCACCACTGGGCATATACTCCAAGAAGGCTGAAAACAGACAGAAGGGTTCTCTGGACACCAAGATATTGATGGTATCGTTTTGTGGAATACTGAAAAACTGTGAACAAAGCAGGTGCCTATCCATTGGGAATGACTAAACAAATCATGATATATGAATGTAATGAAATATTACTGTGTTTATAAAAAATGATCAATAGAAAGATTTTAAAAAACATGAGAATATTTATATGTATGAATATAGAATGAAGCAGAACTAGGAAAGCAACATATACTATAATATTAAAAATGTTAACATAAAGAAAAATAAAGCAAAACTAAACCCATGTAATTATAATAACTAAAGATAGCCTCAGAGAAAATATGAAAAATAAATCTTTACATTGAAGAGGTGAAAAAATGGCTATGGAATGTAGCATATGCTGTCATACACAGATGATATATTGGCTAGTCTTTCTGAACTGCTTGTTTTTTTTCTTTCTTTTCCTTCCTCCCTTCCTCCTTTCTTTCCTTCCTTCCTTCCTTCTTTACTTCTTTCAATCTTTTATTCTTTCTTTCTTTCACTTTTCTTCATCTTCTTTCTTTTACAAGATAAGGCTTGCTGAGTAACAGAATGGGGGGTATATTTTGGAATGAACTTAATTTAAAAGCAAAAGGCATCAATAAAACTTTTTTTAAATAAGCAGGAAAATGTAATATAATTTAATTTAGTCAACATCTAGAGAAAGATAAAGCAATTGCAGAAAACCAATGAAAACAGTACAGGCCAAACTAATCTTATTTCCTTTAATTTTTTTTTGTTTTTATTATGAACTTAATCCATGTGAACAAGCATTTCAATATATAGAGAACTAAAATTTGTACATAAAACCATGAAAATCTGTTAGGTATGATTTTAGGTGTGTATCCTATTTCAAATGGTAGTAACAAAAGTGCCCTGTTTATTCATGACCTCTTGTTTTCATCTTCATTTTCTAAACAACTTTTCTTTTTGTTTTTTTTTAATTAATCCTCTCTCTCTCTCTCTCTCTCTCTCTCTCTCTCTCTCTCTCTCTCTCTCTCTCTCTCCCCCACCCCAACTCATCTCTGCTCAAATAACTATAGTCAAATACAACAAATCAAAACTTTGGATTTCTTCCAGTTTTTATCAGAGTAACTAAACTAGTAAATCAAAAGTGTTGTAGGAATGGTTTGTTGGAAATTTAGCAAAGTTTTTTTTCAAAGGAACATATTATGCTATTCTTAAGAAAAGGGTGGAGACTTGAACCAGACCATTATATAACTAAAGGAAGGGCCAGACTCAAAGAATAGTCATTAATGGTGTTTAAGTCCATTTGAAAGGAGGTCTCCCACGGAATGTCCCAAGAATCTATGTTTGATTCCGTGCTTCTTAACACTTATTCAATTACTTGGACAAAAGAAAATATAGCATACTCATCAATTTTGTTGATAACAGAAAGATGAGTAAGGAAGATAATACACTGGATGACAGTATCCCAGAAATCTTGGTAATCTGGAACTGAGTTTTTAATCTGGAGTCCCTGAGCTTTGTAAAAAAAAAAAGAGGATAACTATTTCAATTTGATTATTTTCTTGTGTATGTGTGTGTGTGTGTGTGTGTGTGTGTGTGTGTGTGTGTGTGTGTGTTTTAAAAACCGTATTCTGAAGAGGGGTTGATAGGTTTTGCCAGTCTGCCAAGACATACAAAAAAAGAAAAGAACCTCTATTTTAAAAATTTTGTACTATATATAATAAGATTATGTTTAACAAGAAAAAGTTTAAAGTCTTATACTTGGGTTCCAAAATGACTATTAGAATGAGCTGAGGGATATGTAACTGGATATCTGAAAGAGATCTGGTAACGTTGATAGAATGCAAGTTATAGTGTGATATGACAGCTAAAAAAAGCTGATGTAATCATTGACTGCATTAAGAAAGGCATATCTTCCTGCAATAAGGAGGTGATAGTCCATCTGTACTCTGCCCCAGTCAGACTAGATCTAAAATATTACTACTATTGCCCAGTTCTGGACACGACAGTTTAGGAAATATATTGACAAGCTGGAGAGTGTCCAGAAAAAGTACAGTGAAGATAATAAAGTATGTCACATCTGTAAGATGTGAAAATTGATTGTAAAAATTGAAGATGTTTAGCCTGGAGAAGAGGACTCAGGAAGGCCATGATTGTTTGTCCTTCCTTCTCAAAGAGAATCAATGACATCATGAAGTTGATGTCTTAACTTGCAAAGGAATTGGATTTAAGTGAGGTAGAGATGTGCAGTCATCAGCCTCACTCTCCTCCAGAGTCATTGGGGTCCAGCGGCAAGACAAAAGTCTAGAAGGACATAGTACCTCTTACAATATTTAAAAGACTGACATGTGGAAGATGAATTAGTCTCATTCTGTTTATCTCCAAATAGCAAAATCAACAATAATGCCTAGAAGTTGAAAAGAGGAAAATTCAGGCTTAAAGGCAGGGGAAATGAGTGGGTTGTCTTTTATTAGAGATGTTCAGGTGAAGACTGAATGACCACTTGTCTTTGTATTATAGTAGAGATTTCCTGAGGGTCATGGCTTGGAGTAGATTTCTACTGAGACCCCTTCTGATGCTGAAATTCTGTGATTCTTTGGTTTCTTTCCATCACAGAGGTTATGAACATATAATGTGAACCTTGGACTTGGTCTTTAAAAGTGGTATAAACACAGTCTATGGAAGGTGAAAATATGACTGCTAAAGATGAAGATAAAGTACATGTAAAAAGAAGACTGTTTACTAGAGAAAAGAGAAAGGATATGCACAGAAAGCAGACTCGGTTCACTATAAGAAGGTCTTCACATCCCAGAAAAACCCTGAATTTTCTAACAAAAAGAGAAATCTGCTTCCTTCTCCTTCCAAGAGAGAAATAATTTCTTTTTTAAAAAAAATACAATGTGAAGAGCAAGGATTCCTCCTGGGACAGACCTGGACAAACTTACTGCAACCATAAAAATTTATTTTCTTGCACATATGAGAAAAAGTTTCAATCTTCTTAAAGCTTTTGTACATCAAGGAACCAATCAACAAGTAATAATTAAGTGCTGACTATGGGCCAGATCCTCTGCTAGGCATTAGGAATGCAAATACGAAAGAACAACAGTCCTTCTCAAGGAACTTACCTTCTACCTAAAATAGGTTACAACATATGTACAGGGTACATGCAAAATAAATGTTCAGAGATTTGGAATTTGGTAAGAACTGGAAGAAGCAGGAGAATTCTCCTGACCCTCGAAGGAAGCCAGCCATTACAAGAGGCAGAGTCTTGCCAATCTTCTGAGTATAAACATTTGTCCTTAGGTCAATGGGGAAACATTTCAATATTTTGAAAAGATTGAGTGAAGTAACCAAACCTATACCTTAGGAATATCAATTTGACAGCTTTGAAGAGAATGGAAAAGAGAAAGATTGAGACTGAATGCCGTTTTGATTTTCAGAAAACCATTGCGGTACTTTAAGTGAGAGGAAGGGAAAGACCTGAACAAAGGTGTTTATTTATATGAGTAGATAGTTGAGGATGGAAGTGAAAGTTTAAAAAAAAAAACCTATCCTCCCCACAAATGCATCATTGGATTTTGAATTTCTTTCCACATCTAAATTGATAATGCAGGATTGATTTAATTCAGAAAAGACTCAGTGTTTTGCTATGAAATATAACAACTCCAAGGTAACAATGTTTTGGAATTGTATTTTAACATAGAAGATTTTCTTGCATCAGGGGAAAATGTCTCAGGGAACGGCAGAGTTATCTATGCCCAGTGGCTGCTCTCTAAACCTAGGAACAGCCTTGTACATTTTGTTCAGTTTTGCCATTTACTATTTTGGGAGCTTTAATAACATGAAAATGATTGAAATTTATTTAAGACCATCAATGGGACAAGATCACTGCCAAATCCAAAGACATTTGCTATTGAATAAGTTCCTGCAAAGTGCTTTCCTGTTAGTGATGTAATCATTGACTTTATGTCTATTAACACAAGAAAAAGTATAGCACCATTAAACTAGTAATTGTACCTGTATATAGGTAGCTTTGCTTTGCTACTAATGCCACACATGTTTGAAATGGAAAATGTGTTAAGAGATTAAGAAAAAGACAAAAGGAAGGGTCATATAGACACCGAAATGTTTGTAGCAGCATTTGTTATGAAAATGAATACTCAGAAGCAAAATGGGTTCCCAACAACTTGAGAGTGGCTGAAAAAATATAGAATGCAAAATGACCACTGGCTTTGGAGTCCAAAGACCCAAGCTTGAATTCTAGCTCCACTGCTTGCTATCTATATAAAGCTGATGAACTCATTCGACATGTAAGGGACATAGTTCTATTAAAGAAAGGGATTGTTCTAAATGGTCTATCAGATCCTTCCTAGATCTAAATGTATGATTTCATAAAGCAATATTGTGCTATAAGCAAATATGGAAAATTCAGAAAAATACATAGGAATGCATATGTATTGATAAAGACCAAAGTAAGCAGAATAAGGAGAATACACATAACAAAAAAAAAATGAAAGCAACCCTAAAATATAATGATTAGTTTTGTTCCCAGAGGTCAAATGATGACATTCCCTTCTTAAACTGAGAGGTAATAGATTACTAGTATGGGATATAGCATGCACTGTCAAACATACTCCTTGAGCCAATATATTTCTGCTTAACAGTTTTTCTTTGTATAAGGAAGGATTCTACAGGAGGGAAGGGATAGGTATATTGGGAAATGATTATAGTGAAAAAGACAAAAGACATTTATAAACAAAATTTGTTTACACATCAAATACCTAGGCAATGAGATGACAAAATAGATAGAGTGTGAGACCTGGAGTCAGGAAGACCAGTTCAAATTTATCCTCAGACACTTACTAGATAGGTAACACTTGAGAAGACTCTTAACTTTTGTCTGTCTCATATTCCTCACCTGTAAAACGAGGAGCACCTACCTCCCAAAATTATTGATCATAAAATGAGATAATATTAAAAGTGCTTTGCAAACCTTAAAACACTATATAAATGCTAGCTATGATTAATATTATGTTGCTCATTAGCTCTAATAAAATATGAAAGGTGAAAAGGGGGTGAAAATGGATTTTAATCGCCTATTGCTTTGAAATCTAGATGAAAAACAAATACTGAAATATGCTGAATGTGGAATCAAAGCTAAGACTGAAACTTTCAATCGTTAAACTAAACTTCCATTCTCTGAAAGTTATAATGTATTAACAGCAGCAGCCATTTCTTTAAATAACTTTTTACAATAAATAAACACAAGTATGCATTGAATAAAAGTCCCAATTCATTTATTTTTTATTTAATTTACAGTTCTGAAATCTTTCCCTCCAAATTTCTCCCTTTCCCCACCCATTGAGTAAGCAAAACAAAAACAAAAATAGTTAAAATATGTAGTCAAGCAAAACAAATTATTGCATTCATCATGTTTTAAAAATGTATGTATACATGCATATATGTATTTGTGTATGTATATATGCATTTATGTTGTATGTATATACATGCACACTTCAATCTTCATTCTGAGTCCATCACTTCTCAATGTAGAGGGGTAACATGTTTCCTCATGAGTTCTCTGGAACTGTGGTGTGTCATTGTGTTGATCAGAGTTACTAAGTCTTTCAAAATTGTTTACCTTTACAAAATTGTAATTATTGCATAAATTTTTCTTGTTCTGTTCACATCAGTTCAAACAATTTTTTCCAAGTTTCTCTGAAACTGTCTCATTCTTAAAGCAAAACAATATTCCATCATATACATATAACACAATTTCTTCATCTACTCCCAAATTGATGGCCTCCCTAAGTACTACTTTAGCTGTATCCCCAGTATTTTGGTATGAAATCATTGATTGCTTCTGTGATTTGTTCTTTGACCCACACATTTTTTTTAAAACTAAATTAGTTTCCAATTAAGTGAATATTTGTTCCAAAAGCCCTTTGTTGAATTTAATTTCATTGAGTTATGGTCAATAAAAGATGCATTTCATATTTCTGACATTGTACATTTGTTTTTGAAGTTTTTATGCCCTAATACATGGTCAATTTTTTATAAAGGTGTAATACAGAGCTGAGAAAAATATATATTCCTTTCTATTACCTATCAATATTTTACAAAGGTCTGTTATAGCGAACTTTTCTATAATTACTTGTGTCTGGCTCTTCGTGGCCCCATTTGGGGTTTTCTTGGCAAAGATACTGGAGTAATTTGCCATTTCCTTCTCCAGCTTAATTTTATGATGAAGAATTTCAGGCAAACAGAGTTAAGTGACTTGCCCAGGGTCACATAGTGAGATTTAAAGTCATTAAGGACTTTAGCTTAGCAATACACACAAGAAAAATCAAATTGATGAAAGGAAGAAGCAGTGGGAAAAGCACAACCCTGAAATCAAAGGTTCTGGCTTTCCACCTCTGATACCACTTACATTAATCAAATGTCTTAGCCTCCCTATGCCTCAGTTTCCTGATCTGTATAATAAAGATGTTGGACAAGATGGCCTCTGAGTCTCTCTCAGCTCTAATAATATTTCCTCATAAGAATCCATATAGGCCAGGATATGACATGAATATAGATGGGCATATCATTAAGTCAATCCATCATTACAAATATCTTGGACAAAGAATACTGATGTATGATGAACTGGGCCCAAAACTAAATAGAGGAAGAAGACTGAGTTGCACTGCATTCATGAAATTCTGTGGCACTTTCAGTACTCCCAAACACTTCCTTCTCCCAAAGCTCATTATTTTAACACCTATAATCCACATATCTCTACAACCGCAAATAACGAAAAACCATGGTCCCATGAACAAAAAAAATTCATTTGAATTAAAATGTAAAAGAAAGGTGCATGATGAGCATTGATGTTTAAAATATCATTGAGGAAGAGCTTTTACATTGGAAGGGAAAATGGGATGTGGGGGGGTGATGGGCAATGCTTGAACCTTACTTTTATTGGAATTGGTTCAAAGATGGAAGATATATATATATATATATATACACATACATACACACATATACACATATATACGTATATGTGTATGCATACATGCAAATATACATACATACATACATACATACATACATACATACATACATACATACATACATACATACATACATGCACGTAGTCAGGTATAGAAATCTATCTTGCCCAACAGGGAAATAGGAGGGTAAGATGACAAGATGGGGGGCAGGGCTGGGAGAGTGGTTTCAAAAAAACATGGAAATACCTATATGAGTTGTTGTAAAGTGAAGGGAACAGAACCAGGAAAGCATTATACACAGTAATAGCAATATTGTAATACAATCAACTGTGAAAGATTTAACTACTCTGATCAATACAATGATCCAAAACAATGCTGAAGGACTCATGATGAAAAATTCTATCTACCTCCAAAGGGTGAGCTGATGAACTCTGCAAATAGAAGTATAATTTTCTCCCTTCATTTTTCTTGCCTTTTTTGATATGGCTAATATGGAAATACATTCTGCATGATTTCATATGCATAACTAATATGTTGTTTGACTTTTCTGTAGTAGGGGGAGGAACCAGATGAGAGGATTTGGGGCTCAATACTTTCAAAAAAGAATGTTAAAAATAAATATTTTAAATTATTAAAATGGTTATGAAAAGAAAGAAGAGGTAGGTCAGTATTTTAGCAAGAGTGAGGAATAGCAAATTTCTTATTGTTCCATTAATTAACATCCACTAAAAATCAAAAGACCCAGAACAATGAATGAATGAATGAATGAATGAATGAATGAATGAAAGAATAGCAAATATTCACTATATGCCAAGCATTTTGCTGAGCACTAGGGATATGAATGTAGTGATTGTAGGTGATTATAGACTGTGTCCCAACTCTCACACTTTCAGGCTAACTCTATAGTGTGCAGAAGATATATACATACATACATACATACATACATACACACACATTATACACAGACACATACATGCATACATACATACAAATGTATATATTGTGAGTATACATATATAGCTAAGTACATGCATGCACATGTGTATGTATATATGTGTGTGTCACATATTTATACACACATATTACACAATCATTGAAGAATCTTTGATTTGTTTTCTTTGTTTATGTATATTTGTTACAAGAGGTGTGTTTTTCTTTTCTTTTTCAGTTGAATGGGAATGGGAGGGAGAGAAAATAGGTGTCTGTTACATTTTTTGGAAAAGGAAAGTGGGAAAGGTGATGCAGATGTGAAATGTTGCATGTATTTTCAGATGAGGTCACTATACTATTACATTATTATATTACTAGTTTTACTTGACAGTGTTACTTTGAGACCACTCATGAAGTGGGAACAATCTGTAAATGCATGTAATTTAAAAACAAGTCCCAGAAATAAAACTTTAAAAATAACAAAGTGATTGCTAGAAGCATTTATACCACCAAGTTCACTTACAAATGTACCATCACCAATTGACAGAATTGACTTCTTGCTTGCAGGACACAAATTCTCTGCGGCTGGGATAATTCACCACTTGTCTGAATCCCTCAGAATACCTTACTGAGACAGACTACATGTCACTGTTGACAAACTTTGCTGGATCCTCCAATTTTCAAAGTTAATAAAACCTTGTTCCATCCCCAAGCCTTCTTCATCTAAGAACAAGAAAGAATAGATATAGACAGAAGACACAGTAGGACCATACATGCATAAGCCACATGATGGCAAACCAGGTAGAAAGATCCTAAGGTCACTTTCCCACCAGGGAGCCCATAGCAGTGCTTTCCTCCCTCACTACCAGGGAAAAGAGAGGAGAGAGAGAGAGAGAGAGAGAGAGAGAGAGAGAGAGAGAGGAGAGAGAGAGAGAGAGAGAGAAACAGAGACAAGAGACAGAAAGTGACAAAGAAACAGAGAGAGATAGAGAGAGACAAAGAGAGAAACAAAGAGAGAGAGAGAGAGAGAGAGAGAGAGAGAGAGAGAGAGAGAGAGAGAGAAGTAGGGAAAGGTGATTTGTCCAGTTAGCGCCCTGTTTGTGTATATATGCATGTTCTGTCTAAGCAACCAGTCAAAAGGCTTTTCTCCACAGCACAGTAAGTATACAAGAACTGGGCACAGAATATCCGTGCATCTTGTGAAGAGTCAGTCCCCTCCATTCCATATCATCACAAACTTCCAGAAGCAGACTTATCTCTTTACCCCTATTCCCGGGCCTATGCCTTCATTTTCTAGTCCTCTGTTATACAAACAAAAGCAAAGACTACTTAGTTTCAAAAAGGTTACATTCTAAAAGAGGAAACAACATACTCAAATGAGTGGTGGCCAGGAAGGGGCACTTTGGTCCTGAAAGTTACAGAGATGGTGAGTGAGGTCAAAAAAGGGTAGACCTACACACCTCACCTAGGACAAATGACAAGGCTGATTTGATCATGGTTCGAGAACGGAACGGTGTTTTATAACTGTGGACAAGAATTGCACAAGAAAGACTGTATGGCTGGGTTTTGATGTCCCCTAGTGGAGGGAATATTAATACTTCTGAGATAATTGATTTATTTATTAAAGTATGAAAAACTCCCAATCATATCTTATCATGCTTTACCAAGACTTGATAATAATTTATCTCAAGCATAATATAACACAATTCATATTTTGTGTATTCTTGATTTACAAGACTATTGTAGGTATAAATTATGATAACATATTTACGTGTAGTAGCATGTAACCTATATATTCTAATCACTCTAAATTACTCTATCAGATAAAATCACTTAAGGAAGAAAATAACTTTTATGAGAAGTCATAGCAGTCTGTTTGCTTTAGATAGATGATTCATTCATTCATCACATGAAACTTCCTGTAAAGCACATAAAAAAATGTGTATTGGTAAGGTCACTTTGTTCAATGCAGTAAAAATAACTGATATGATTTCCGAAAGTCAATCACATTTTAGTGATGGATGTATAATGACTGTGGTAAAAGACAGCTGCTGTAATGACAAATTCCCCCTTGCATTTCTGAGCAAAAAGAAAAATTAAAAAAACCTCTTCCTTGAGGATAAAACCAGTCATCCCAGGTGATCATTGCTCTATCATCCTAATAAATGAAATTATATGTCCTTGCCTCAGTTGCAAATTGTAAATGTGATGCTTATGCCTTAGGCCGAAGATAAATCTGTAATTATCTAGAGATGCTCTGCTGTAATAAATGTAATATGGTTGTTAGTTATAACTTGGAAGATCTGATCCAGTGGTGACCCCTATAAAATAGGTGCCCATTATTCATTATGTTTTGTAAAAACTATTGTGTCTGCTTTTCTTATCAGATTCAATCCATGTTCTGAGCTTTTGGCTTCTCATTACATAGTGTCAATTTAGAAAAATTGTCCAAGCACAAAACCAGCTACAAAAGAGAAATTTACAAAATTTAAGTCTATGGTTTTTTTTATCATAACCACTGCATTATACATTGTGTGTGTGTGTGTGTGTATAATTGTCACATAATTGAAAGCTGGAAGAGACCTGGAGAATCGACTGTTTTGATTCTCGCTTTAGATATGAGAAGATCCACTTACTGAGATGTTGCAGTTTGAAATAGATCACCTGTAACATACCTTTCAGCTCAGTCTGAGATTTCATGAAACTGAGGTCCTGTGAAATGAAGTGATTAGCGTAGCTTATCAGTAAGACTGAAAGTAAAACTTAAGTTTGCTGACTTCCAATCCAGTGTATTTTCTAATTAATTAAGTAGGATTTCCTTCTTTTGAAAGAGATTTCTGTCATATCCTTACATCTATCAATTTAAGATTATGAATCATGAACACGTGGATAAATGCCTGGATTTTTTTTGTCCTACCCACCAAATAATATAACAAAAGCCCAAATTCTATTAATACTAAGTGACTGACATCCCATATACCCCTCACCATTATTCCTTTTTTAGTTTGCTAGTATTACTCAAGGTTCAATTTTCATTTAAATTTCCTAATAATCTTTATCTCTGCAGGCTGATGAAAATAATGGAAAAAGAAAAAGGAAAAAAAAAAGATGGTCTAGAGAACTATAGAGAATTCTATATGTTAAAAAACAAGCTCAACCACTTCAACAGGAATAATATCATCTTGAGAAAATGCCAACAAATTTTTTAATTTCTCTCATAATTATAACATAGAGATATATTAGAAAGTGTGGCTGAATGGAAAGTGTCTTGTTTTGGAGTCAGGAGTTGCTGCTGTTGAGTCATTTCAATTGTGTTCTACTCTTTGTGACCCCATTTGGGGTTTTCTTGGCAAAGATACTAGAGTAGTTTGCCATTTCCTTCTCCAGCTCATTTTACAGATGAGGAAACTAAGGCAAATAGGGTTAAGTGATTTGCCCAGGGTTACACAGCTAGTGTCTTAGGCCCAATTTGAACTCAGGAAGATGAGTATTCCTGATTTCAAATCCAGTAATCCCCCCTACCCAGAGTCAGGTTCAAATCCTGCCTTCTAACACTTACCACCTATATGACCTTGAGAAAGTCACTTAAACTCTTTAGGCCTCAGTTTCCTTATCTATAAAAAGAAGGGGTTCAGTGAGATAGCCTTTAAGATCCCTTCTATCAAGCTAGACGAACTGTTTGACTACACAGATATTATGATCACATGGCAGAATTTTATAGGAGTCAGCTAGTGGATAGAATCCTGGACTTGGAATCAGGAAGATCTGAGTTCAAATCCTATCTGAGACAGCTACTAATTGTGTAATCCCATAAAATCATTGAATTCCTCTGGTCTTCAATTTCCTCATTTGTAAAATGACTGGGTTGGACTCAACGATCAGTTTTAAATATATGATTTATGGTGCTACGTTATTGTATTTTCCATGGCTCTCAATTGAATCTCTCCTGTATATTATTTTTGGATCAACTTTCTTCTTGCTCCTACCTTCTGCTGGAGAGAAACCTGAAAATGATCCCATTCATTTACATTTAAACAAATTGAAATGGAATTTACAGACTCGTATTTAGTCTTGACATTGTCCTGAATTTGCCATTACTCTCAAAAATAATGGATTGAAATGTGTTGAGAACAGACTCAGTCAATCAATAAGCCTTTATCAAGTGCCTGCTATGTGCTAGGCACTGTGCCAAGCAATAGGGAAATAAAGAAAGGCAAAAGGCACACAATTTAATAGACAATACTCACAAGTTGTTGTTGTTCGGTCATTCAGTAGTATCTGACTCTTTGTGACCCTATATGGGGTTTTCTTGGCAAAGATACTGGAGTTATCTGCTATTTCCTTTTCCAGGAGATTAAGGCAAACAGAGGTTAGGTGACTTGCCCAAGGTCACATGGCTAGTAAGTGTCTGGGACCAGATTTGAACTCAGTATTTCTAACTCCAGGCCCAGCACTCTATCCACTAAGCTATCTAGCTGACTCTATAGTCATAAGTCATTGGAGGGGTCCAGTGATAAATCATTATGTGCAATAACATTTATAACGCAAAACGAACCTTTAAGGCAAGGCAACAATTCTATATTAAACACTTCCTATGTGCCAGCCACTGTGCTAAATGCTGGAGATACAAATATAAGCAAAAAGACAGTCCCTTCCCTCAAGGAGCTTGCATTCTAATGTGAGAAGACAACATACAGAAGGAAGGGAGGGAATAAATCTTTATTAATCACATATTATGTGCCAGGCACGGAACTAATTACAAATATTTTCTCGTTTGACCTTAACGACAACCCTGTGAGGTAGGTGCTATTATCATTCCCACTGCTTTACAGTTGAAAAAACTGAGGCAGAGAGAGGTTAAGTGTCTTGCCCAGAGTCAAACAATTAGGAAGCATGTGAGATCAGATTTGAATTCAAGTCTTCCTAACTCAAGACTCAAGGTTCTATCCACTATACTGCCTAGACTTCAATAAGGGAGGTGAAAAGGAGTAGGGTATGAGTGAGGAGGAAGGGGAAAGCCAGAAGCGCAGCCAGGAGGGGCTAAAATGATAGAGTGGGCTAGTGATAACTGTGGGAGAGGATGTAGAAAAATTGGGACATTAATTCATTGTTTGTGGAATTGTGAACTGATCCAATCATTTTGGAGAGCGATCTGGAATTATGCCCAGAGTTATTAAATTACCTACACCCTTTGGTGTAGACAGAAACTTTTAGAATAAAAAAAAGTTTTTGACAAGGAAATAAGCACATATTTAGAAAATACTATCACATGAGTATACCCCTTGAAGTCTGGGAAAGAGAAGTTTAGGTTAAATAAAAGGGAAGGGGGAAAGTTTCTCTAAGATCTCATTCCAAGATATAAAAGTAACTGATTCAAATGTATATGAATAAGATTCATTACCCAGTTGATAAATGGTTAAATAATATGAATACACAGTTTTCAGAGGAAGAAATACAAGCCAGGTTTTGTTTTCATTTTTAATGAGGTAGGAGGGAGAGAAAATAAATGCTTATTCATTAAAAAAAAATAAATTAAAAATCATATTCTTAGCTTAGCTTAACTTAGTTTCACTTAGCTTCTTTTATCTAAGTCTTTCAATAAATCTTGAATTGATGGTTCACTTAACACAGTGGAATCTTTTCTCCACTTCTAGGATGGAACTGTCCTATGGCTGGCAAATCTGCTCCCCTTGTTACTGTTCATCACATTGCCTTTCTGCCAAGCTGAAAACCTTTTTTTTTCCCAAAAAATGAACAATTCTGAAAGATTAACTCTAGTCAACTGGGCAAGGTAACATAGACCTGTAATCTATGGTGTCATGGAGGCTGAGTCTGGCAGATCCTTTGAGCTCAGAATTCTGTAGTGAACTATGTTAATTGAATATCTATGTTAAGTTCAGTGTTAATATGGTGAGCCCCTGTAAGTAAGGGGCCACCAGACTAACCAAGGAGAGTAAACCAGCCTAGGTCAGAAATACTGCCAGTCAAAATTCCCATATCAATCAACAATGAGATTAAATGCATGAGAAGCACTTCCAGCCTGGACTAGATAGGGAGGTCTAGTTTTAAGCATCTACTTTGAAGCACTCACTATGTGCCAGTAACCTGTGCTAAGAGTAGTAATACAAGGACAAAAATGAAACATTTGATGTTGTTTTCATGAAGTTTATATTCTTCCAAGGGGGTACAGCATCTATATATGTGTAAAATTAACATGTAGTCATGTCATGGGGGGTAAGGGAGATGGCGATGTAGGAGCTGGGTTTTGAAAAGAAACTAGGAATTCTTAGAAATGAGAGGGAGAAGGGAAAGCATACCAAGCAAAGGTATAGAGATGGGAAACGGACTATGGTATGTGACAGATGCATGCAAGTGCACACTTTGACTGGGGTATAGAAGTTGTAGAAAAGAGTAATGAGTAATAAGACTGAAAAGGTAGGTTGGAGTTGGGGTATGAAGGGCTTTAAATGCAAATGGAGGAATTTGTATTTGATTCTAGAAGTTATAGATTTCCCCTGGATCTTCTTGAACATAGGAAGCGGGGGAGAAGAATTGGGGGAAGATGATTTGGTCAAAACTGGGTGTTAGGAATATCATTTTGGAAGCTGCTTACAGAATTATTTGGAATGGGGAGAGACTGGAGGAAAGATACCATTAGTATGCTATTGCAATTGTCCAAGCAAAAGGAGATAAAATTCTGAATTAGGGTGGTGACCATGAGTGGAGATAAGGAAATGTATGCCAGAGATGATGTAGAATTAGGATTGACAAGACAAGATGGCAACAAATTGGAGATGTGGATTCCAAGACAGCATGAATTTGAAAATAACTCCAAGGATTGGGATTAATAATTTGACAGAATAATTGAAAACATTTGCTGAGAACTCACTCTTTTCATCTCCTTCTCACCTCACCTCACTCAAATGCCTTCCTCTACTATCTTCTATTTCACCTATCTCAAATAAATATATTTTCCTTTTCCCTGCCAAGGTAAACCCCTCCACATGCACAAGTGATTACATTCCAGCACTAAGCGTGGTGGTGCATTTCTGTGATCCCTTCTAAAGGGGAGACAGAGGCTGATTGATGTCTTGAGTTCAGGAAATTTTAAGGTGCTTTAGACTATATTGTCTCCATACTAAGTTTGGTATTTATATTGTAAACCCCCAGAAGCAAGGCAGGTGGGGTCACCAGGATGCCTAAGGAAGGGTGAACCGGCCCATGTCAGAAATGGAGCAGGTTAAAGCTCCCACACATATTATTAGCAAGGTTTTGCTTGTCTTTTTTCTTTAGAGTAAATAAATGCTTATTCATTGAAAAAATTAAGATTAAACAATTATATTCTTAACTTAGTTTAATTTAGTTTAGCTTATTAGTTTCCTTTATGCAGGCCTTTCCATAAATCTTTAATGGTTCACCCAGCATTGTAGAAGCCTTTCTCCAGTTTGAGGGTGGAACTGTCCACGGCTGGCAAATGGCCACACTACAGCTCACCTAATCACTATGCATCCCAGTGCCTGTCTGATGAGGTAAAAACTCCCCAAAAGATAAAGAATTCTGAGAAACTGAAGGATTCTGATCAAAGCTGGGCATCTGATACAGAGCTGTTCTCTTATTGCAGGGGAGGCTGAGGTTGGCAGATCTCAGGATTTTTGACCTGCAATAAGCTATGTTGCTCAGGTGTCCCGTATTGTTTGCCATTAATATGGTAGCCTCCTATAAGTATGGGGCCACCAGGTTGCCTTAGATATGATGAACCAGCATGTATTGTCAGGTACTGAACAAAAGTGTCTGCTATGACCCAATCATAAGTTGCAGGGGAGGGAAAGCTCTCCTTGTTCTCCCTTGCTGGTTACCAATGGATTCACAGTGCCAAGCTCATCCACATAAGGTGTGGCTGTGAACAAATATTCTCAGCCTGGGTGCCCTTAGTTTACGGCTTAATGGAAGGGTCAGGGGTGCAACTGGGTGGCACAGCGGATAGAGCACCGGCCCTGGAGTCAGGAGGACCTAAGCTCAACTCCAGCCTCAGACACTTAACACTTACTAGTTGCATGACCTTGGGCAAGTCACTTAACCCCATTGCCTAGGCCCCCCCCCCAAAAAAAGGAAGGGTCGGGTGCAAAGGGTTTCTCAGTTGGGTCGAGGGAAACAAGCCCACTTCTTTAGATACCTGCTGGAAAAGATCATGCTGCCAGCAAGTAGGAAGTTATGCAACAATCACATTTTAATAAATCACGAAGGATATAGAGGCAGACAGTGCTGGGATGGTAGAGGGAGGCCTACAGAGGAAGAGACAGGAGGTGGAGAAGGACACATAGAGTCATTTACAAACCTGTGGATCAGAGTTTGAAGTACTCTGGCAGTATGGACCCAGGGCAGGTTAAAGAATTCTCCAGGGACAGGGTTTGGAAGTCCCACTTTTGTAGAGTATGATGGGGGGATGGCCTGTTATTCAGGCCACTGTGGGGTTATCTAACTAGTATACCAACATCATCTAAAAGTTATCAGCACCAATTTAGAGTCCCTTGTTAGCATGTTCCCCTGGTTTTATTGCATTGTCCTGGAGTTGCTCTGCAGCTTAGTGATCAACGGACCATGATTTGGATAAGGTGTGGAGGGATTGTGGAATTTTATTGGAGCATAGCTGACTTCCCTTAATTTAGCATAGTAGTCTCTGGATGTAGTCAATTCATTTAGGAATCAGTTTTTTGTTATTTTTGCAAGTGACTCCTATGTTCCTCTTTACACTCTTAATTCTGATTTAGTTACCTTACCCTGGCTACTTATGTACTTACTTTCCATACCAACTGGTGAGGTGGACAGGGGAACCATGATAAAATAGATTTTCAATACAATAAATAATAGGAAATTTAAATTGAATAAGGAGATATGCAGAAATCATCGAATTACCCTTAATGAGATCAAGTTACCAGACAGGCCTAAATATCCTAGGGTACAGAAAACACTGGAATATAAAATTACTGAGCTACTGCCAGTGATGAATAATTAGATTGTTATTTAATGAAAAGCATTCATTAAGCACTTACTAAATACAAGGCATTGTGCTGGAGACTGAGGATACAAATAGGAAATTAAATTGTTGAGTCATTGACTCTTCATGACTCCATTGGAGGTTTTCTTGGCGCACATACAAGAGTGGTTTGCCATTTCCTTCTCCAGATGAGGAAACTGAGGCAAACAGGGATAAGTGACTTGCCCAGGGTCACACAGCTAGTAATTGTCTGAGGCCAGACTTGAACTTACGAAGATGAGTCTTCATGACTCCAAACCTAGCACTCTATCCACTTCACCACCAATCTGCCTGGAAATTAGGACTGTATCTCTAATTCAGGAACTCACGATGTAATAGAGGGAAGCAACATATAGAGGAAATTGTAGCAGTAAGTCAAACTGAAAGATCCCATAGTCCTTAGGGTACATCAGCAAAGCGTATAGTAATGCATATTTTTTAGTATCACTTCCTTTGACAAAACTATATCTATTTCTAAGATTCAAGCATTTGGCAGTATTGAGGACTTTGGTGGTAATAAATTGTTTTTCCAGCTGTTTGGTAGCTGTAGTTGATGAGGACGTGATACTGTTGTAACTGCAGAGGCAATTAACAAGTTGCATCTGCACAACGTTCACCCCCTTCTATGAAAAATCATGGGTTAAGTTGGAAGCAAGGATGGTGGTCTATGGACATTGCTATTATCAGGACTCTTGGGTTCAAGATGCTGAGTTCTCTCCATTTGGTTTTGAAATGAGGTGGGAGTAGAAGTTGGTCATGGTAGTTTGACCCATTTGCAACATGTCACCTTTTGTCTCATTTTCAGGTTATGTAGAACATTTGATCTTTGGAACATTTGGAGAATGGAAATAATAGCATAAGATTGGAAAAGGCAAATTCCAAAATTTTCAATAAAGGGATGAGACTGAAACCTGAAAATTATAGGAAAGTGAACTTGACTCCTATTCTTGGCAACATTCTAAAACACTATTAAAAGGGTGATTTGTGAGCATTTTGAAAGGAAAGGAGTAGCCATGAAAAAAGAGCACTACTAAAAGAAGGAATAAGTAATTCCAAACCAATTTCATTTCCTTTTTTGACATGGTATATGAATTTGAAAGACTAGAGAATGCAGTAAACAAAATGCTATACAGATTTCAGCAAATCATTTGACTATGTTCCCCATTCTATCTTTGTGGACAATGGGGAAAGATGTGGGCACAATCTTAATAGCTTGATTTGAAATGGTTAAATGATTAGAATGGGTAAATATCAATGCAGAAGTAGGTCTTAAGTGTAGTAGCCCATGGATTGCCTTTGGTCCTGTGCTGTTCAATATATCCTGTTCATACGTTTTTCTGTTGACACCATTTATACCTATCATTCTTAATAGTTTCTATTTAGTTTGCATGTTGTAGTCTGCTCAGAACCATCATGCACTTTTCTGTTTCCCTCTATGTCACATTAATTTTTAATTCTTCAAAGACTACAGTACTCCAAGTTTCACTGCTATATATTATATTTCAAAATATTATCAATTTTATTTCTTTATGATGATATTCATCAATTGGCACATCATTTCTTTATATCTCTCTTCTTGAAGAAAGTTTTCATGATATGCTGGCATGATACTTTGGAGTAGAGAAAGGGAAGGGAAGGGAATAAGCATTTATACTATATACCATGTACCATATTAAGCCTTTTCCAAATGTTATCTCATTTAATCCTCACAAAAACCTGTGAGGTGGGTGCTATTATTATTACCATTTTACAGCAGAGGAAACTGAAGCAAACATAAGTGACTTGCCCAGGGGCAGAGGCTGAAAGTGAATTCAGGTCTTCCTAATTCCAGATTCAATACTTAATACACTGGGCCACCTCATTGACTCACCATGAGTGAATGGTCTACAAACCCTTGTCCTTTTTCATTGTTTAATCCTGAACCCGTTTCCCCCCAGCGTTATTTTCAATATTTTCCCTGCACCAACTTTAGAATTAAAGTTGACAAGTATCAAAGTATATATTGACTTAGTTTAGGGAATCTCAAGTTCTCCTTAGAATTTTCACTCCTTTATACTTTGCAATGAATTTTTAAAAATCATGTTAAAGAGTTGTGTTTCAAAATAATCCTGATAAGTATAATTGTATCTCCATACATATTTTACAGACTTGGAAAGAAGTTACTGGGTTAGGACCTTGGAAGACCCTTTAGAGACCCCTAAGAGTGGATTTGGAAGAAGCAATGCCCATCACCATCAATCTTACCTTCCTAAGAATCTGCACTATTCAGAAGTAGGATGCAATAGTTTGGAAAGGGGAGGGTTCTCCTATTTTGGAGGTCTTCAAACAGAGGCTTGGTGGCCATTTGTTGAGAATATTTAGAAGGTGATTATTGTTCATGTGTGGGCTGAGCTAAATGGACTCAACATTCCTTCCGAATTTGTGATTCAGTCATTACATTGAGATGTTCTGCCTGTCATGACAGATATTATAAAAAAAAATTCAATTATTCCTCCTCTTTCTGCTGCCACCTGGGGTAATCTGACTCAAAGGGGTAATGACTCTACCCCCATCATTCTATTTTTGAATCACTATACCCTATTTATACCTCATAAATGCATTCCTATAGAATATCTATATAATGCACATTTGGCAGCAGAGTAAGTCAATTTGTTGATGAGGTAATGCAGCTTGCCTTGAAATACTTTATTTTAGTCTGTTTTGTCTTTGCAGCAGGCTCTGAAATCAAGCCACAAATACTTAAGAAAGCAATTGCATTATTACAATAAATAATGTTTGATTAGACCTTAAAGATAAACATAATTCACATGCAAGAAAATACCCATAAAACTCAACATTATGTAGTAGAACTATAGGGAAGACAACTCAATAAGCAGGCATGTATCAGGAGGCAATAGAAAGATTCTGAGATTTAGGTGACATGTTAACGATGTACTAAATAAAGATGTGTGACCTGAAGCCAATCTCTTAAAATCTCTGGACCTCAATTTCTTCATCTGTAAAATAAGAAGGTTGAATCAGATTGTTCCCAAGGTCCCTTTAAGCTCTGAAACTATTACTACTACTACTACTAATAATAATGATGATGATGATGATAATGATAACAATAATAATAAAGACAATAACAACAACAGCAACTAACATTTATGTAATGCTTTAGGTCTCAAAGCACTTTATGGAGTGTTATGTGATTTGATCCTCACAACAAACCTGTGGGGTAAGCATTATTATTATTCTCACTTTATAGACAGGGAAACTAAGGCTGACAGAGGTCAAATGGCTTGCCCAGGGTGACAAAACAAGTAAGTGTGGAGAATATGAGTCTGGATTTGAACTCTGATCTTCCTGACTCCAGGTCCAGTGCTTTATTCACTGTGCCACCTAGGTCTAATACATTGTGATTTTGTGATTCAAAGAGTCATTACCTATACTACCTCAAATGTGCTTTGAAAAGCAAAGTGAACAAATTCGTAGGGCATGATATTTTACAAACAAATTTGAGCAGCTGAAGAAAAGTCAGGATCACAATGATAACAGCATTGTAACAGCTATACGTTGTAGGATTTATCCTTGGATTTTGGATGGGCCAAGAGAGTCCCCACTCTGATTAAACTATGTCCATACTCTTTTTCATTCACTTTGAGAACACTCAGTAGTAATGAGGACTGGACATCAGCCAAAGCACACACTTAGAAGTATTAAAATTCATTGTATTACATGCTACATTACCTCACCAACCAAATGGTACTGACTTTGTATACAAATGCTTGCTCTTTAGATGTTCCATTTGATAGAAAGCTAGGCACTTTACAATATTATCTCATTTGATTTTCACTACAACCCTGACAGATAGGTGCTATTATGATTCCTATTTTACTGTTGAGGAAACCAAGACGGACAGAAGCTAAGTGACTTGCCTAGGGTCACACAGGTCTCTGAGGATGGATTGGAACCCATCTTCATAAGTCTACCCCCTGCACCACCTAGCTGCTGTTTCTAATGAGAAACAAAAGGGAAATCAATGTAGCTGCACAGGAAAGTCATCCTTCAGCCTACATTTTTGAAAGCTATTTTTAGAAGTTGAGAACAAGAGCAAGTAAATGAGAATGAATACAAAATGATATTATGGCACAATGGAAAGACTACTGGCTTTAGAACCAGAGGACCTGTGTTCAAATCTTAGCTCTATCACTTACTACCTGTGTGATTTGGGACAAAACATATTCTCTTTGATTCCTAGTTTCCTCACCAGTAAAATTATTGGGTCAGACTTAATGACTTGAAAGTCCTTTATAGCTCTAAATCTACAATCCTATAAAACCCAGAACATACTAGAATTTTCAGTGAATGGTAAGAAATGTAAAAATAATTTATTGAGATATGCTGGAAGCAAGAAGATCAAGGAAAAACTAGGAGCACTGCTTGGAATGGGTAGAATGATAGTAACAAATGACAGAGAGAACATATAATTTGCTTCTGATTTCCCTACCAAAGAAAATGACCTTCAAAATGAAAAGAATAGAACACAAGTGGTTCTAAGGGAACCAAGACCCAAGATAAATGAAGAGATGGTAAGAGAACACCTAGCTGTCCTCAATGAGTTTGTCACCAAAATTCAATAAAAAACATCCCAGGGAATTGGCAGGTGTGATTGAGATGCTGCTGCCAGTGATCTTTGAAAAAGAGTGGAGAATATGAGAAGAACTATAAGGCAGGACACATGCAAAATGTCCTGATTTTTGAAAAGGGGATCATAAGCGAGGAAGTATGATATTGATTGGAAAATTATATATGAGAACACAAAGGATCTATGATTTTGTCAGCATGGAAAATTCTCAGAATGAGAATTCCTTCTACTGGGCTGTAATCACTGTATGAAAGTGGACAGATCCTATATAGTTGCCTGAGAAGAGTTTTTAAATCCAGTTCTTCTTGACTCCAGGTCTAGGTCTCTATAGACTATGCCATGTTGTTTCTCTAACAAAACTAAAGAAGATGTGATTAAAAAGATAATGTGTGAGTACGTAGAAAGGGAATTGTCACGAGAGAGCACAGATTCATCATGAAAAAAAGTAATGCCAGGCTATACTTAATTTCTTTATTGACAGGGTTATTATTTTTAATATTTTATTTATTTTGTCAAATATTTCCTAGTTACATATAAACATTTTAAGCACTCATTTTATTTAAATTTTGAATTCTAAATTCTCTCCCTTCTTCTCACCCCTTTCCTTCTCATTGAAAAGGCAAGCAATATGATATCAACTAAACATGTGAAATCATACAAAACATATTTCCACATTAACCCATGCTGGGGAAAAAAAAACAGACACCAAAAAAAGAAAGTAAAAGTTTATTTTTTAAAGTATGCTTCAATCTACACTTAGAGGTCATCAGTTCTCTTTATGGAGGTAGATGGCATTTTTCATCATGGGTCCTTTGGAACTCCCTTGGATCATTACATTGATCACAGTAGCTAAGTCTTTCACAGTTGATTATTATTATGACATTGCTGTTACTGTGCACAATGGTCTCCTACTTCTGCTCACTTCACTCTGTATAAGTTCATATAAGTCTTCCCAGGTTTTTCTAAAACCATGCTGCTCATTATTTCTTATAGCACAATAGTTTTCCTTCACAATCATACATCATAACTTATTCAAACATTCCCCAATTGATAAGCATTCATCATTTCCAATTCTTTGCCACCACAAAAAGAGCTATTATAAATATTTTGTACAAATAGTTCCATTTCATTTTTTATCTCTTTGGATATAGACATAGTAGTAGTATTGCTAAATCAAAGGGTAGGCACAGTTTTGTAGTCCTTTTGCCATAGTTCCAAATTGTTCTTCACAATGATTGGACTAGTTCACAACTCCAATAATGCATTAGTATCCCAATTTTGCCACATCCCTTCCAGAATTTGTCTTTTTCCTTTTCTATTATGTTAGCAATCTAATAGGTGTGTATCTCAGAGTTGTTTTAATTCACATTTCTCTAATTAATGGTGATTTAGAACATTTTATGTGATTATTGATAGCTTTGATTTCTTCATCTGAAAGCTACCTATTCATATCCTTTAAGATTTATTAATTAGGGGCTGGCTCATTTTTTTTTATAAATTTGGCTTAATTTCCTATATATTTGAGAAATGAGGCCTCAAGGAAATTTTCAGTAAAAGGTTTTTTCCCTCAATTTCTGGTTTTCCTTAAAATTTTCACTACATTAATTTTGCTTCTGCAAAATCCTTGATTTCATGTAATCAAAGTTATCCACTTTATTTCCTGTGGTCCTTTCTATCTTTTCTTTGGTCATAAACTCAACTCACTTGCCTATTGACATATCTCATTCATAGGGTTCAATAGGAATAGGCATCATGGAGTATATATGCTGAGCTATCCAATTCCACCTTTTTAGGAGAAAACCCAGAATTTTTATTTGATTCTAGTGATAATGATTAAGGTCCTTCCAGCCTTGCTTCCTCCCTCCATCTTTTTTCATGAGTAAAACGGCTGCTCATACTACTTAGATAAGCAGGGATTCACAAACCATAATCCTTCTGATAAAGAAGAGGATCATTCTGCCTTATTATGATCTGTCTCTGTACCTTAAAGTCTGTTAGACCAATGACCTGCCTTGCCACTATGCCCTCCATAGCTCCAGGCATTAATATTTTTTTTCTGACCTGCCAATGCACCTTAAACACTCCTGGGTCTTGTCATCTATCCTATAACTTCAGCCTTTGGATCACTGGGCCCTCTAAATCCACCCCACAGCTAAATTCTCTTATTTTGATGTCTCCCTCAATTAGAATGTGAGTTCTTTGAGGGCAAGGAATATCTCACTTTTCTATTTGTGTCCTCAACACTTAGTATAATTGCTCATAAAAAAATTTAAAAAAAACCAAAGATATACACAAAATAAAATTTAGAGGATAGAAAAACATTTCCTATGCATCGTGAATACTCCCAAAAGGAGGAATTGCTGTTATCCTATTGAACAAAGCAAAAATGAACATTCAAAAACTAAAAAAAAAAAAGTGAAAACAATGAAGTTATATAATGCTGTAAGGAATCTTACACAACAAACCAATATCAATAATAAATATACATGCTTTAAAATCTTTAGCATCCAAATTCTTAAAGGAAACATTATGTGACCTTCAAAAAGACATGAAAATAATATAATAATGGCAGGAGAGGTTAATATCCCTCTATTAGTTTTGGATAAGTAATAGAGATGAGCAAAAGAGAAAATATGAAACAGAAAAATTTTCTGGAGAAACTGGAGTGAAAAAACTTCTGGTACCTTCTAAATGGGACAGTAAAATAATATACATATTTCTCTGCACCCATAGAAAATTTACAAAAATTGACCATGTACTAAGGCATAGAGCTAATGCAAACAAATGTATAAAGGCAGAAATAGTCAATATATTCTTTAAAGCCCATAATGCAATAAGAATAGAAAATGATCCTGGGACCACAAACAAAAGATGCATATCTAAATAGAGACTTAACAAAGAAATTTTAAATAATGAGTGGGTCAAAGAAGAAATCATAGAAACTATTAAAACTATTTAAAAGGAAATGATGAAACAACATACCAAAATTTCTAGGATATAGCAAAAGTGGTCTTCAGGAGGAAAATCATATCCTCACAATCAAACATTAGTAAAATTAGAAAAACAACTAATGAACTGAATATGCATTTTAAAAATTAGAAAAGCAACAAATTAAAAAACATAAAATGAAGAAAATGGGAATTATTAAAAATTATTTGGAAATCAAATTTGGAGACAAAAACCATAGAAATGATAAAAAACTAAAAGCTAACTCTGAAAAACTGATAAAATTAATAAACAGCTAGTCTGACTAAAGGGCAAAAAATTCAAATCAATAAAATGGCAAATGAGGAAACTGAAATCAAGCAAAACCAGAACTAATCAAACAGAATAATCAAAACATGTTTTGTACAGTTATATACTAACTAAACTAAGAACACAAAATAAATGGAGGAATATCTTCAAAAATATAAAATTTTCAAATTATCAGAAGACCAGAAAGACAGTATAAAAAAAAACAGTATCAGAAAAGGAAATAGATCCATCTGTAAAATAACTACCAAAGGGGAAAGGGATGGACTCCTGGTCCTGGTGGATTCACAGGAGAATTCTATCAAACTTTTAAAGAATAGTGGGCATGCTTCACATATCATTCTCAAAAACTGAGATGAAAGAACCCTATCAGAATATCGTTATGAGACAAATATAATATTAATACCTAAACCAGGGAAAGATAAAAAAAATGGAAATAAAATAATAAATTGATGTCTTTAATGAACATTGACTCAAAATTTTTAAACAAAATCCTAGCAAGGAGACTACAGGGATTTATACGAGAAAACATTCACTATGATCAAGTGAGATTTATGCCAAGAATATAATAATGGTTCAACATTAGGAAAACAGTTGACATCATTTATTATATTAAAAACCAAAACCTAAAAAATAAAAGATCATCTCAACAAATGCAGAAAGAAATCTTTGAAAAAGTACATTTTTTTATGCTAAAAAAAAGACCCTACAAAATATGAGCATAAAGGGAACTTTTTTTAATATCATTCTTTCTGGGCTATGAAAACGTAAGCTTTCCTTCAAAAATGAGATTTCACTTAATGTTTACTTTGTGTACACATTTGAAATGGGTTGGAGACTGGTTCTTGTTTGATTCTGCTGGTTTAATTCAGACTTATATGAAGAACCAATTTCAAAATTAGTTGCATTGTTTAATTAAAAAAAAAGTATCCTCAGGCAAATGAAGCTACCTGTTTGATCAAGACAAGCTGTTTGAGTTCACATCAATGACTTTGTTTAAAGAAATACCTTGAATAGGAAACCATTATTTGACGTATAATACCTTTGTTTTTCTTAAATATGAGCAAGAAGAAGAAAAGAAAAAGATTATGCAACTGTTCTAGAAGTTTATTTGCAAAATGATTCAAAGTGTGTTTTGGTTGCTCTATGGAGACTTGACCCAATTGAAAGGGATATGGTAGCATGGGACAAAGCTGACTGCCAATATCTTTCATGAGGGAAAAAGAGTAGGATATAGTAAAATTGCATTACTCTCTAAAATTGGGTAGAACAGGAGCATGGGATTTTTAAATGTGGCAGAGAGCACAAATATGTTGGTTGGCTCTGCCCTTCAAACAACAACTCCATCATTCCCCTTTCTCCCCTGAAAGAAAGAAGGAAGGAAGGAAGGAATGCTGTGTTCAATGTGTTTGATTCCAGGACAAAAAATGGTAAGGTTAATATCTCCAAAGCAAATGAAAAGAAAGCCATCATAAGTATTGATGGATAATGTCCTGCCCTTCATATTTATGATAATGTTACTGACTCATCACACACTGAGAAGGCAAGTGTTCTGAATACTTTCTCCAGCTATGGATATATATTTGCACTGTTCCATCAGTATTCTCTTCTCATGTTGTGATCAACAGAACACTTTATAAAATGAATTGTAGGAATGAGACTGCAACAAGTATCAGAACTAAGCAAATTGGACAGTCATAAGAAGTTCTTCCTTATATGGAACTGAACTCTAACTTCCTCTAAGTGGAGATTATAAATTTTAAGTTAGAAAGGGCCTAAGAGGTTACTTAATTCAATTTCTTGTTTTCACAGATTAAAAAGGCTGAGGAAGGTAGACAAAAAGCATTTATTTAGAGTTTACTGTATGATAAGCACTGAGATACAAGTGAAAAGAAAGACAGTCCCTGCCCTTAGGGATCTCATATTCTAATGGGAGAAGATAATGTGTAAAGGGAAGCTGAAAAACAGGAGAAAGGGATAAGGTACCTGTAAAGGAGCAAGTGGATGAAACAGAGTCAGAAGCATAGCAGGAAGGATTGGTCCGGACCTCTCCCCGGACTGGATTCCACAGAAGGAAATCCCCAGTGGAAAAAAGGAAGCAGGAGCAAAGGGATGGTCCAGGATTTCCTGAGGCTTCTCAGTCACTTGTCCAAGTCATGCAGGTTTGAACCTTGGTCTTCTCACTCTAAATTTAATACACTTTGCAGTACGCCTTGAGAATGTTCTTTCATTGATCCTCATTCTGCATGCTGAAGCCACACAGAAGTCTAATCTTTCCATGTGATAGCCTTTCAGGTATTTAAAGACAGCTATCATGGCCTTGGTTTGCTCATCTGTAAATGAGAGGATTGGATAAAATTATTTCAAAAGTCCTTTCCAACTCTAAATTCAACAGTCCTTTGATCTTACAAATATGTACCCCTCTCCTCCCCATAATCAAGCCTATTGAGAACCCATGATCTTGTCCTGATTAAAAGGGTACTGTAGCATAGTAGCTCAAAAAAATTACATGCTTATTTTACATCCAAATTTACTACAACTTTTCTTTCCTCATTTTTTTCATCTGAACAGATATTTGTCTAAAAAAAGGACAGAAGGGCAACATAATATCCTCTGAGCTTCTTCAAACAATCCATGGGATATGAATGTATGAGATCTCTGCTTTAAATGACTATCTAATCCTAGTTCTTTGCACAGACTGACATGAGTCCTTAGCCTTACGGAAAGGTAGAAGGTTTACCTGATTTTTCAAGTTTATAAATCCAGTATCTTTTTGGGTCAGTAATCTCTCATCATCCTGGTTTCAAAAGTAGGTACATCATGCTTTGTACTACCTAAATGCTGGGTAAATGAGACCTGTTTGGCAGTTTTCAGAAAAAGAAATCAAAGCTATCAATAGTTACATTAAAAAAATGCTCTAAATCACTACTGATTAGAAAAATGCAATTAAAACAACTCTGAGGTACTACCTCATGCATATTAGATTGACTAAAATGACAGAAAATGAAAAAGGCAAATGCTGAAGGAGACATGGAAAAAACTGAGGCATTAATTCACTGTTGGTGGGATTGTGAAATGATCCAACAATTTTGAAGAACAGTTTGGAACTCTGCCCAAAGGGCCATAAAACTGTGCATACCCTCTGACCCAGCAATACCACTGCTAGGTCTGTATCCCAAAGAGATCAAAGAAAATGGCAAAGGACCTATTTGTCCAAGAAATTTATAGCAGCTCTTTTTGTGGTGGCAAAGAACTGAGAATGGATGAGAAGTCCCTCAGTTGAGAAATAGCTGAACAAATTGTGGTATATAATTATGATGGAATACTATTGTGCTGTAAGCAATGATGAGCAAGATGATTTCAAAAACTCTGGGAAAACATCTACGAACTAATATAAAGTAAAGTGAGCAGAACCAGGAGAACATTGTACACAGTAATAGTAATGTTACAATGATAATCAACTGTGAATGACTTGGCTATTCTGAGCTGCACAATGATCCAAGACAATTCCAAAGGACCTACGATGAAAAATGTTACACACCTCCAAAGACAGAACTGATGAATGCAGATTGAAATATACTTTTTAAACTTTCTTTATTTTTCTCTTTTTTTGTTTGCTTTCTTTTGCACTCAATATGGAAACACGTTTTCCATGAAAAAAATTTAAAAATAAATAAGTCTTATTCTAGAATATTGAAATGGCTGACAAAATAGTTTTTGCTTATTCTAAGAGTCAAAAAACATTCAGAAGTCAAAACATAGAGTGTGAATGATAGGAAATACTGGTTTGTAGTAGAAAAAGCATTAAACTTTAAGTCAGAAGGACCCAGATTTGAGACCTGATTCTTACTACCCTCATGGCTGTGGACAATTAGTGTAACTCAAGAATAACTTTTCTGATCTGCAGAATGAAGATAGAAAACTTACATAATTTTACAAATTAAAATACATTTTACAAATGTGCCCTAGTGTGTCCTAGGATTGATGATTGTTCTTACAATTTGCAAGATACCTTGGAGGTTATCTTGTCTAATATCTTCATCTTACAAATGAGGAAAATGAGGCTCCTCATTGGTGAAGTGACTTGCCTATGATCATAAGGTTAAGTAGCATTCAGAGTCAATATTATAATTAGTCTTTGTGTCTTACATACATGGTTTTTTTTCCCCCATTACACCAGATTTGATTCACAGTGTTGTAAGGATTAAATGAGATAATATAAATGAAAGCACATGGTAGTCATACAAGTCTACATTAATGGAAGTAAGGCAATGTGGTATGGTAGGAAAAGCACTGTATTTGGTGTCAGAAAACTTGGGTTTCATTCCTAGTTCTACCATCAAATTGCAATGGGGCCTTAGACACTCAGCTTAACATCTCGCAGACTAAGTTTCCTCCTCAGTAACATGGGGAAGACAATATTTGTGCTATTTACCTCACAGGGTAGCTGTGAGGATCAAATAAGATAATGCAGAAGAAAATACTTTGCAACCATACAGTGACATGTAAATCAATGTGAATCATTATTATTGCAACAGTTTTTTATGTAAATTTATGAAAAAACCAAACCTATAAAGCAATTTGTTCTTAGATTGCTTTTATGAATAACTTCAAAAATTCATATTAGAATAATCTTTCCCCCAATTTTACATGCTTTTTTAAAGCAAAATATGCATAAAATTGTTTAGAAAGCATAATTACTTCTTTTATGAAATTCTGAAGTATTTGGGGATTCCTTAGGTCAATAAAAAGCAAACCCAGTGTAAGTTAACAGTACTTTTTGTCATTAAGATGATGAGGGAATTCCAAAAGGATTTAATAGCTTGCCGTTTTCTCTTATTCATTATAATCCAATGACCAGAGAAGATGTTCTGTAATAATAAATACTATAATAAAGGGCCATGGTAACAGAAAACATACATTGTATATCGGAAAGCATTTCATAATCCTTCCCAAAGGGATTGACTGTAATATATACCTGCCTTAATTTGTAAACAATCTTTATAAAACCTACAGCTCTGGCTTTAACTTATGTGATTTTTCTAATTTCTCCTGTCCTGTTGGATAATTGTTCTCTTTCTGTTTAAAAAAATAGACAATGCTTGTCTTAGACTTTTCTTTAAACATACACACATATGAAGGCAGCATGACATAGTGGATAGAGTACTGAGGAAGGGAAATTTCTGTTGAAACTCTACCATTGACATTTACTAGCAGTGTGACCTAAGGCATGCCATTTACTCTGTGCTAGTCTCTGATAACTCCTGAAGACTCACATACTAAGTCACAAACTAATTGTCAGATCCTTGTGTATTCAGATGGCCAGACAAAAGCTTATGGCAGAGGCAACGAATTTAAAAAAATTAATATGCTCAGTGTTGTTGCTTTTTTAAGGGAAAACAAAACAAAATGAAAACAAAGCAAAACAAAAAATGTTCTCATCACAACTACTACTTGGCATCAAAGAAAAACAAAACAAAACTTTTTAGCTGTGTAGGGGTAAGAGGAAGATGAATTGACTTTAGAGGCCAGAATGAGGGACAGAGAAGATCGGCTGCATAAAAGCAAATTTAGGTTTGAAATAAGGAAAACCTTAATAAGTTATCCAAAAGTGAAAATGCTATGTCTGGACACAATGGACTCCACCTCACCAGGTCTTCCAAGGAAGGCTGGATAATAACAATAAGTACTATTTATATGGCACACTAACATTTGCAAAATGCTTTACAAGCATTACCTTATTTGAACCTCACAACTCTGTGAGGTAAATTCCATTATTGTCTCCAATGTACAGAAGAGGAGACCAAGAGAGGTTAAGTGACTTGTCTAGAGTCACACAGCTAGATAGTGTCAGAGGCAGGATTTGAGCTCAAGTCCTCCTCACTCCACCCTTTCCATTATACCACCCAGTGGGGGGCCATTTCTCCAGATGCTAGAGAAGAGATTCTTGTTTGGGTGGAGCTTGGAATAGATAACCTCTGAGATCCTTCTCAGTTCTTAGATTCTGCAATTAAAGAAGAGATCAGTAGACTTTTTAGTGGAGTTGAGGATGATAGTGATGATGATGATGATGATGGTGGTGGTGGTGGTAGTGGTGGTGGTGGAGGTGGTTACTGGTTAAATAACAGTTCAAAGTTTTCAAATGCTTTGCATGTACAAGGTGTCTCAAAAGACTTGTGATCCAGTAAGTCTTCTAGAACACCCTGAATTATCTCATTTGATCCTCCCAGCAATGCTGTTAGTATGATCTTCATTTTCAGATTAGAAAACTAAAGATCCAAGGGATGTTAAATGATGTTAAGTATTTAAGTCAGGCTCCAAACCCAGGTCTAGCTGACTCCAAGTCCTAAGAAATTACTTAACTCTTATTTTCCTTCTGTTTGTTTTACCAAAAAAAGTGTTCTTCAGACTAAGAAGTAAGGAACAAAAGTAGCTGATAGGGAATTGAAGCCCAAGATAACTGAGAAGATAATAAGAGGGTTACTAACAGAACTCGAGAAGTTCAGTCAATCCATCAATATGTATTTAAATACCAATGGGGAATGCAAAGATAAAAGTCAGTCGATAAACGGGTATTAAGCACCTACTATGTGCCAGGCACTATGCTAAGAGCTGGAGACATGAAACAGAGTCCTTGCTCTCAAGGAGTTCCCCATCTAATAGGGATGAGATGCAAACAACTGCATACAAACAAGCTATACAAGCTGGAAATAATCAATAGAGTGAAAGCACTAGAATTAAGAGGAATTGAGAAAGACTTTCTGTAGAAAGTGAGATTTTAGCTAAAACTTGAAGGGAGCTAGGGAAGCCAGGAGGTACAGATGGGGAGAGCAAACATTACACACCTGGAGCACAGGCAGTGACAACATTCAGAGTTGGGAAATGGACCATTTTGTTCAAGTAACAATAAGGAAGCTAGAGATACTGGATTGAAAAGTGTATAGGGCAATGCAGGGTATAAAAATGCTGTAAAAATAAGAGAACCAGATTATGAAGGGCTTTGAGCATTAAACAAGATTTTATATTTGTTCCTGGAAGTGATAGAGTGAGACTGAAGTTTTTTGAGCAGTGGGGTGACATGGTCAGACATGCATTTTAAGGAGATCACTATGACAGTTGAGAGGAAGATGAACTGGATTGGGGAGAGACTTGTGCTAGGGAGATCAACCAGCAGGTTATGGCAAGAGTCCAGGCATAAGGTGCTAAGGGCCTGAACCAAGGTGTTGGCCATATCAGAGGAGATAAGGAGCTTTATGTGAGAGATCCTACAAAGGTAAAATTGAAAAGCCTTAACAACAAATTGTTGGAGGTGAGAAAGAATGAGGAGTCAAAGATGACACCTGATTGCAAGCATGTATTCACTGGGAGAATGGTAGTACACTTGAGGGTAATAGGGAAGTTTGGAAAGGGGGAGGTTTTAGAGGAAAGGGAAATACATTTAGTTTTGGATGTGTTGACTTTAAGCTGTCTACAGGACATCCAGTTCAAGATGTCCAATAGGTAATTGAATAAGTGAGAGTGGAGATCAGCAGAAAAGTTAGGGCTGGATGAGTGGATTTGAGATTCATCAACTTAGACACCAAAAAATTGAAAGTCTTTCAGGAGTTTACTTTTTATTGAAGGAAACAATGCATACATAAGATGATACAGAATATATTCCCCAAAAATAAATAGTAATTTGAGAGACAAGGCACTAAGAAATAGAAGTTTAGGAAAGACTTCAATTTCAAATTGGTATGTTAGGATAAAGCACATCCTCACATGCCATAAGAACTCATGAGGGTGATTTATTGAATTGTAGATGACGATTTTTGCAAAATGGTGGCAGAGTGGTAGAGTTTCCATAGGGCTAGTGATAGACAAACGTGGTCCAGATTTACAGAAAATGAAATAAAATATTCTTCAAACTATCACTTGTTCACCTTGACAATATTTCAGACAAAATTCTAGAGCATAGTACTGTGTATAAAGTAGATGACTGTTAAAGTAGATTGGATTGTAAGCACTCAGAAAAGGGAACAGATATTCCTAGAAGTGAGTATAGTTTCATCAATAAGAGATCTTTTCTTTTCTTTCATGCCAGGGTCACCAGAGTAGTATAACAGGAGAATACCAGAGATAATTTTCTTGGATGTCAGAAAAAACATTTGACAATCTTTCTTAAAATCCTTTTGAACAAGATGGAGAGATGATGGCTGGCACAGTTAGATAGGTTCACAACTGGATGAATGACTAGGTCTTAAGAGTGGTGACAAATAAATCAGTGTCAGCTTAGAGGGAGGTCTCTAATGGAGAACCCCAGTTATCTGTTTGCTCCCTGTCTGATGAACATTTTTATTACATAGATAGATAGATAGACAGACAGACAGACAGACAGACAGACAGACAGACAGACAGATAGATAGATAGATAGATAGATAGATAGATAGATAGATAGATAGATAGATAGATAGACAGATAGGTGGATGGGGGATGGATGGATAATATGCATATTAATGACATATATACATATGTTATATACATATATTAATATGTATATTAATAACATGGCTATCAAATTTGTGGATGACTCATACTTGAAGAAAAAAATTTAACCTTTGTTCACATATATGCATGTATGCATGCATGTGTGCATGTGTTATGTGCTGTGTCCTTACGTAAAACTGTAGTGATAGGATTCAGGAAAAGTGATCACTTTTTTGGAATATTTTAGCAAGGTATCCTGTCCAGGTATGGTTTGGACTAGACAGTATTCAAAGTCCTAAGATTCTGTGGCCTGAGAGTCTTTTTCCTGGGATTGGAGAACCTATGGTGTGCAGGTTTCCCCCTTGCTTAATCTCTCCTATCATGTAGCAGTTATTCCTTAAAAATTAAGCCTTAAGAGTTTTGGAAATCAACAAGTAGTACCTATTAAATAATGAGTAAGCTGTGAAATGTGAAGTCATGGTTTTATAGTGAATTTTCTTTTCAGGTCGTACTGTGTACGTGGAATTTTTTTGTCTCTCTGTATTTATGTTTAAAATGAATAAAAAATTAATTTAAAAAAAATTAGCCCTATGGCTATCACACTTCAAAGTTCTTTTTTGACATCAGTATTAGTACATGCAGTTATTATTTCTTACACGCACAATTTATTTGACACTTCACACACTCTTTGGGTTCCTTTCCTATTTCTCTGATCATTCCTCTCTTTCTTCCTCTGTATTCTTCTTGCAAACCTTTAAATTGGATGTTCCTCAAAATCATGTTCTTGGACCTTTTCTCTTCTCTCATTATGCACTCTCTCTCTCTCTCTCTCTCTCTCTCTCTCTCTCTCTCTCTCTCTCTCTTTTCTTCCTCCTCCCCCCCATTCTTTCAGATGACCTGACTCACTACCATAGCTTTAACCATCATCACTAAACAGTGACTTCCAAATGTATCTTTTTCTTTTATATTTTCAGCCCTGACTATTAATTCTTTCTCTCTGGCTGCCTAGGATATGTTTAAATTTGAATGTTCTGCTAGTACCTCAAGCACAGTGCACTAAAACTGAAGCTCATTGTTTTTTCCTTTTAAATCTTTTCATTCTGACTTCATTATTTTTGAAAATTATCTCCAGTTAAGGCATCATTTCTTTTGCTCAAAATCTTTCCATGGCTCCCTACTGAGTAAAACACCCACAGACACACACACATATATGTGTATATGTATGTGTATGTGTATATGTATGTGTATGTGTATATGTATGTGTATGTGTATATGTATGTGTATATGTATATGTATATGTATATGTATATGTATATGTATGTGTATATGTATGTGTATGTGTATGTGTATGTGTATGTGTATGTGTATGTGTATGTGTATGTGTATGTGTATGTGTATGTGTATATGTATATGTATATGTATATGTATATGTATATGTATATGTATATGTATATGTATATGTATATGTATATAAATGTATTTACATTCAGGGCTCTCCACAATATAATTCCACTCTACCTCTCCAGCCTTATCTCATGCTACACATGTTCTAAACTGTAATTAAATTGTACTGATAACTGCTTGTTGTGCATACTCCATACTTTTACACCTCTATGTCTTTGCACATGCCCTTCCTCATGCTTGGAATATGTGGTGAAATGGATAGAACATTGGACCTGGAGTCAGACAGACCTGAGTCTGTAAACCTGACAGGCCAAAGACCTAACAGACCAAATCTAGTCTCAGACACTTTTTAAATGTCACTTTGGCAAGTCACTTATTCTCTGTCTGCCTCAGTTTTCTCATCTACAATATGGAGAATTTAATAGTAGCTTACTCCCAGGGTTATTGTGAGGATAAAATGAGATAATATTTGTAAAGCACTTTTCACATGCTAAATCTCTATAAAAATGCTATTATTATTATTATTATTAAATATTATTATTAAATGCTAGCTATATTATTATTGTTATATTACAATTACTATTACTCTCTCTCTCCTCCATTCTCTCTACCTATAGAATTCCTACTTGTCCTCTAAAGCCCAACTCAAATACATGCTCTTCCATGAAGCCTCCCTGATTCCTCATTTGATAATGATTTTTCCTATCTCAAAATCTCAAAAAGTGGTTTGCTCACACATCCCTTATTTGCTAACATTCTATTATTTTGTACTACAGATATTTACGTATGTGTTATAATACTCTTATTCCATGAGGGCCAGGACTATGTTTATCTAAACTTTGTACTTCATCCAGTACCCAGTACATTACTTTATACAAATAGGAGCTCAAATGTGTGTTGAATCAGATGGAATCCTGTAATGGAAGAGTTAGAAAGAACCTCCAGAATGCAGAAACCAAGAGCTAAATAAATGTCAGCTCATTCAGTCAATTTCAAACCTGAGATTTGAATCTAGGTCTCTTGAATACTAGGACAATGCTTCTACTGTACTGTGCATTAAGCCCAGAAGGGTTAACAATGGTATGATGATTTAATAATCAGATAGTACCCTTTCTCTCCTTTTCCATCCAGATTAATCCTTTGATGAAGAGTACAAAGTGGCATTGTCATTTCCCTGATAATGTAAACCATCCTCATTCCCAACCCATTGATTCACACTTCCACTCATTTTTTTGTTACTATCAGCCTAAAAAATCTAGATGGATTGAATATTTTATGTTTCCTTATTTTTATCACAATAATGAAGTCACTTTTATAGCTTTGTGATTTAATTTTTCTCTGCATTACTGCCCTGTGCTAGAAAAAAAAAACCTTGATCTAACAAAGCAAATTAGGTGAGAGAAAAACACAGTCCTGAAAATGTACATGTGAGGTATACCTACAAAGCAATAGAACATTTTTTAACCAATGAGTATTATCCATTAAAATGTTAAAAGCAATGGTAGCATGTTTAGAACAAAGGCTTAGTCTCCTAGCATGACTATTTTCAAGGAGAAAATATTCATTTGAATGCATAAGTTCTGGTATGCTTAATTAAAATACAGTATCATTCTACTCAAATCAAGTATAGTTTATAATCTGGCAAGAATAATGAAAAGTTATGAGATATTTTAAAAATATATATGTAGTATATATGTATGTATGCTTTCAATCAGCAAAAATCTGCTTTCTCTCTCTCTCCCTGCCCAACCAATTGAGAAAGAAAGAAAAACAGAACCCCTGTTACAAATGTATATAATCAAGCAAAATAATTTCTACACTGGCCATGTCTAAAGAACAAATGTGTGTATACATGTATACATATGTATGCAATATGTTTATATAAATACATATTATATGTACAGATGTTTTAGTCTTCTCTCTGAGTCTTTCACCTCTATATCAGGAAGTGGGTAGCACGTTTCATCACTAATCCTTTGGAATTATATTTGGTCATTATTCTGATCAGAGTTCTTAATTCTTTCAAAGTTTTTTGTTTTTACCATACCATTGTCACTGTACAAATTGGTCTCTTGGTTCTGATAACTTCACTCTACCTTAGTTCATTAAGTTCTTCCCAGGTTTCTCTGAAACCATTCTCTTTATTGTTTCTTACAACATAATAGTATTTCATTATATTTATACACAATAACTTTTTTAACCATTCCTCCATTGATGGGCACCCCTGAGATTCCAATTCTTTCCCACCTCAAAAAATATTATTGTCCTCCCATAATCCATCCTCCCTCTATTCACCCTTCTCTGTTCTCTCTTTCCTTCCTGATTCTCTATTGACTGAAATATATTTCTGTACCCAACTGTAGGTATGTGTGTGGTGGGTGTTCTTGCCTCCTTTGACCAATTCAGAAGAAAATTAGGTTTTAATGTCAATCATTCCCCCGTCATTTCCTCCTTATTTGAGTAGACTTCTTCTTGCCCTCCCTGATTATATAAGATAATTTTCTGTGGCCTTCTTTTGTTTTGTTTTGTTTTGTTTTGGTGAGGCAATCAAGATTAAATGATTTGCCAAGGGTCACACAGCTAGCAAGTTTCAAGTATTTGAGGCTGGATTTGAAGTCAGGTCCTCCAGATTCCAAAGCCGTAGCTCTATCTACTGTGCCACCTAGCTGTCCCTGTAACCTTCTTTTACATGTTCTGCTGCCCCCACACACATGTATTACTCTTCTCCTGTCTTTACATTATTCCTTTAAAATTATCAAGATATAGCAGAACCACTCCCAGTACTTCTGCCTAATTAGACTCTCTCTATGATCCCTGATGATGATGATAAGTTTCAGAAGGGACACATCTATCATTTTCCCATATTTGAATGTAGGCAATTTGTCCTTGTTTAGTCTCTTATGATTCTTCTTTGATGTTTGTCTTTTTTGGTTCTCTCAAACTCTAGTGTTTGAACTTCAAAGTTTGTACATAACAGTTTTTTTTTTAAATCAGGAATGGTTGAAAATTTCATTAAAGATATATTTTCCCCTTTAAGATTATATTCAGTATTGCTAGGTAAGTTATTGTTGGCCATAAATCTATACACTTTTTCTTCTAGAATATCATATTCCAAGCTCTCTGTTTCATTAAAGTAGTTGCTGCTAAATTGTGTATGGTCCCAACTGTTACTACTTGTTACTTCAATTCTTTTTTTTTTTTTTTTTTGGCTGCTTATAACATTGTTTCTTTATAATGTTCCTGGAGGTTTTCATTTTAGGATTTCTTTCAGTAGGTAGATTTTTTTTTTTAAATTTCTACTTCGTCCTCTGGATCTAAGAGATCCTAAAATCCTAGGGTTAGTTAGCATAGTTTTCTGTTAATTTTTTTAAAAAAATATCACATCTAGGTTCTTTTTCTTTTTTGCTCATGCCATTCGGGTAGCCCAATGATTCTGAATTTTTTCCTTCTTAAGCTATTTTCCAAGTCAGTTGTTTTTTGTATAAGATACTTTACATTTTCTTCTACTTTTCACTCTTTAGGATTTGTTTTTATATTCCTTGTTGTCTTATGGAGTCACTGGCTTCTCTTTGGTCCATTCTAATTGCTAGGGAGTTTGTTACCGTATCTTTGTGCTAAACTGCTAATTCCTTTCCCAGTTCTTTCTTCTATAGCTCTCATTTCTTTTCCATATTTTTTCCCTCTAGCACTATTAAAAAAATTTCTAGACATTTTAAACTCTTTTTTTTAAGTCTTACTTCATCTGTTCCAGGAATACTAAGTTGAATTTATGTCCAAGCTGTGTTTTCCTGTAAGGTTTTGTTTGTAAATGTTTGGGGGTCATTCTCTGCTTCTGAGTTTGTGCCTTGAATGCTCCTGTCCCTATGACAACTTTTGTAGGATGAGGGGTTTTTTTGTTTGATTATTCCTCCAGCCTACTTCCTATCCTAAGTCCTATCCAGACTTGAATTTTAGGGCTGAGTTATTTGTACTTCTGAAGGGAAGGTCTAAGCTGGTCCTGCTGCTGTTTTGTTAGAGTATTAAGTGTTGTTCTATTTCAGGATCTCAGACACAGCTCATGCTGGGGCCATGTAAATTTTCAGTGTTCCCAAATTGGTCTGGTCCAAGGTAAAGTCTTATCACTGCCTCTGGGTTTGAGCTCTGCAAGTTCAAACCTGGGTTTGGATCTAAGCAATAGTAAAATGCTATTAGAGTCAGCCACTACGAGCCAGCTAGGAAGCTCTGCTGGCTCAGAGTGACAGAATTATAGGCTCCCTTTTGATTTGAGATTCCTGCCCTACTTACTCCTCTGCAAGATTCAGACTGGGCTAAAAGCTGGAAATGAGATCCTAATCTCTTGGGATCCAAACCATATTACTGCTGCTTTCTTCTGAACTTCCTCATTCCCAAGTACACAGTCTAGAACTATTGAATTCTTCCCCTAGACTGTCACCCCTGGGTGCAGGTCCTTTCCTCCATCTTCCCTGAATCTGTGACCCAGGACTGGGAACAAGCTGCTGTTTGGCACTTGGGCCAAGGTCAAGATTTTATAGTAAACATCTTGGACCTCCTCTTGTCCTGGTGCACAACTTCTCCCTAGGTACTAGAATGTTCTGCAAGTAGAAGGCTCCTGTCTTGTCCCCATTCCCAATGTCTACAGACCTTTCTGTCTGTCTCCCTATGCTGATCAGTGATAGAAAAATGACTCACTGTGCCTTTTTCTTGGATTTCAGTCTGGTGTGTTTTCTAAGTTTTTTTAAAGGAGAATTTTTTTTTGAGGAGAAGGGGAGGAAACTGGGCTGTACTTTTTCCTACTACTTGTCTCTGCCTCCCCTGTGAAATGCTTGAAGTGGATAAGGTTTTTTTTAAGTGGAAGTAGATGAAATTCATCATGATTTCCAGAAAGAGCTTTTGAAATGAACAAAAACAAATTGTTAGCTAATGAGATCACAATTACCATGTAAGAACTATGCCCTTACTATGGAAAGGATAGTACCAAGGACACCAAGGATAAAGTCACTTGGCCACCTCAATCTCCAGGAAGCACTCTGAAGACTACGAGACTACATTTGCATTGAGGAAAGGCTTTTTTATCCACAGAGTTCCCTATCCTGATAAAATCATAGATCTGGGCTAAGATATGAACAACTAACCTATCTCATTGACACAAATTTAAAGTCGGTCGCTCACATACATTTGAAAATGGAAAGAAGCAATAATAATTTGCATTTATGTAACACCAACAGTTTACCAAGAATTTTCTTTTCCACAACCACTCTGATCTAGATGGTTCAAGTATGGTGGTAGTGTTGTGCTATTTGAGGCAGGGAAAGACTGTTGGATTTGGAGTTGGAAGAGAGTTGCTTTCTGATCTCATAGTTAATTCTTCCTAGCTATGCAACCATGAGCCAGTTACCCACTCTGAATCTCTGTATTTTTATCTGTAAAGTGTAAACAATAGACTTATAGTATTTTCCTCATAGGGTCATTTCAAGCATTAAATGAGGTAATATACAATCACTAGATTGTAAACTCATCAATATATTGTGAGGTTCTTGAAGGCAAGAACTGTCTTTTTCATTTTTTTGTATCCCCAGCACTTAGCACAGTGCCTAACACGTAGGAGGCACTTGACAAATGCTTTTTAATGGATTGACTGATTACCGTTCATAAAGTGATTTCCAAGCCTTATATAAATATGAGTTATCCTTATCACTCCCATTTTACAGATTAGGAATTAGAAGCTGAAAGAGGTTAAGTACTTGTTTACATTTCTACTGAGTATCAGTGCAAGAGTATCATCACTCCAAGTTCAGCATCATATTTCTTTCTTCTACATCATATTTCCTCTCTCTTAATATTCATACTAAGTCATGCTATTTGAAACAAACCAATTTCCATGTAAATAAGCTTGTGTTTTAGGAGAATATTAAACAGAACCATATATTAAAGGGGGGAAATGCAGCATTTGCTGTGTTATGGGCTCATATCATCCCAAAAGACAGCCGTAAAAAGTTGTTAGTCCTGGGAAGTAGCATCAAGTTGACAGATTCTTATTAAGAGCAGACTTGAGCTTCTTCTATCAGATTCCAAAGCCCATGAAAATTAGATTGACCTATAATTGTATGACAGTCGAAGAATTATACCCTCTCTAACTAGAAAAGGAGGTATGCAGATACATACAAGCTCAGCAAGTAATATACTGTACTGAAGATAAGGTTTCTGACTTTGAAGACATATGGTGAGTCTTCTTGAAGTCAGAGAGAAGAGGAGGAGTTGGCATGAAATATATTCTGCTAGAAGTGCCCAGGGGACGAACTGTAGCTTTCTACTGACAAAAGTCCCTTTTTAATGTAGTATTTGCCTAGATTTCCTTGCTACCTGTATTCTTATACCTTGTTATAGATATGTGACATACTTTTCCTCTGTATTTCCAGAACTGCTTTATGTTTATGTTTGACTTGCATAATCTGTAATTTATGTAGCATAACCAATGCATACTTAACAGTGATTTTATGAAATTTGAAATTAACCTGGAGGCAAACATCCCAGATGCAAATCATAGAAGCAGACATGGGAAGCTTTTCAGCGATTGGGCAGAATAAATACGAAGGTGGGAGAAAAAAAAGAGAATCTACAAACCATTCCAATTTTCATAGCATATATTATAAGAAAACAAGTATTTATGCATACCTGAATAGATTCATTGAGGCAGTGTAGTTTGGAGGGAAAATCACTAGAAAAGGAATTAGAATACCAGGGTTTGAGTCTTGGCTCTGCTGCTAACTAGCTGTAGAAATCTTTGAAAAACCCCAAGTGACTCATAGGCCTCTTTTTTTTCTCTTTAAAAATAAGGGAATTGGCGGTTCTTAACTTTCTTGATCCATAAACCACTTTGGCCTTTTGGTAAAGTCTTTTAAACACAGCTATTGAATTTTTTTTAAAAAAAAGTTTGTATACCTCAGGTTAAAAATCTTTGGACTACTTAATCTCCAAGGTCCCTTCCAGCTCTGATATAGTCCAACAAATGTATGCTATTTTAAAATTCAATTCATTTTTTTTAATAAGCAAAAATCTATTTTTCTCCTTCCCCTTTCTCCACTCCCATTGAAAAGGAGAAACAAAACCCTTGTAACACATATGCATAGTCAAACAAAAATAATTCCTACATTGATCTTTCCCAAAAAATATATGTCTCAATCATATGAGATTATCACAGTTTCTCTTGAGTCATGTCAACAAACATTTTTTTTTCTTTTTTGCTAGGCAAGGGGGTTAAGTAACTTGCCTAGGGTCACACAGCTAGTAAGTTTTATGTGTCTGAGGCCAGATTTGAACTCAGGTCCTCCTGAATCCAGGGCCAGCACTCTATCCACTGTGCCACCTAGCTGCCCCAACAAACATTTCTTAAGCACCACTATGTGCAGGGACTGTGCCAAGCACTAGAGTTATAAAGAAAGGCAAAGCTGCCCTCAAGATGCTTACTTTCTAATGGGAAAGACAACATATGAATAAGTAGGTACATCACCATTATCATCATTAGCATTTATATAATGCTTACCATATTCCAGACACTGTACTGTGTCGAAAAATATTATCTTATTTCAACCTCACAACAACACTAGGTAGTAGGTACTATTATTAGCCCTCTTTTACAGAAAACTGAGGCAGACAGAGGTCGAGTGGCTTGTCCAGAGTCACACATACAAGATATATGTATATGTATATATGTATGTATGTATATATAAGTGTGTATATATACATATATACATATGCATGCATGTATGTGTAGGTATATGTGTATGGAATTTCAGAGGAATGCACAATAGTAACTGGGCAGACCAGGCAAGGTCTCCTATAGAAAGTGGGATTTAAGCTAAGTCTTGAAGGAAGCCAGGGAAACTAAGATGTGGAAGTAAAAAGACAGAACATTCCAAGAACGGTGGACAGCTTGTACTAAAGCACAAAAAAAGGAAGCATCATGTTGTTTTTTCTCGCTGAGTCATTTCAGTCATGTCTGATGCTCCATGGCCCTGTTTGGGGTTTTTCTTGGCAAAGAAATTGGAGTGGCTTGCCATTTCCTTATCCAGCTCACTTTACAGGTGAAGAACCTGAGGTAAGTAGGCTTAAATGACTTGCCCAGGGTCACCTACTTAGTAAATGTCTGAGGTCAGATTTGAACTCAGGTCTTTCTGACTCTATCCACTGCACCACCTAGCTGCCCCTATCATGTTGGAGAACAGAAACCAGGCCACTCTGGTCGTATTGTAGAGGGTGGGGAGGGAAGTGCAATAAGATTGGAAAATGAAGAGGAGATCAGGTTACAAAGATTTTAAAATGCCAAATAGAAAACTTTATATTTGATCCTGGAGGTAATAGGGAGTCACTGGAGATCATGAGTGGGAGAATGGAAAAAAATCACCCAGGCAGCTGAGTGGAAGAGTGGGAAGAGACTTGAGGTCTCAGACAAACTAGAAGGGGGTTGCAATAGTCCAGGCAAGAGGTGATAAGAACCTGAACTAGGGTGGTGGCTGTGAGAGTAAAGAGAAGGGATCACATGTGGCGAAGGTAGAAATGACAAGATTTGGCAAAGGATTGGATGCGTGAGACAAGTAATGCAAGTCAAGGATAACACTGAGATTTTGGGCCTCACCTACTGAGTACATAGTAATATCCTTACCAGTAATAGCCACGTTCAGAAGAGGGGAGGGCAAGACAGGGAAAATAATGGGTTCTAGTTTAGACATGTTGAGTTTGAGATACTTGCTGTGACTCTGTGTTGAAATTGTACAGAGCTCTTAAATGATCTAATTGCCTTCATTGCTCATTAATACTCTTCAGAATGGCAGCATGGTATGGTGACCAGAGTTCTGTCCTTGGAAGATATCAAGTCTTACTTATGTCATAAGCTATCATTGCGACCTCGGATAAGTCATTTAACTTCTCAATGCTTCTAGGCAACTTTCTAAATTTAAAAATAGCAGAGCTCCTCTTTGTGGTGGCAAACAATTGGAAATTGAGGGGATGCTCATCAATTAGGGAATGGCTGAACAAATTTGGTATATGAATGTAATGGAATACTATTGTTTCACAAGAAATGACGAGCAGGCAGATTTCATAAAAACCTGGAAAGACCTACATGAACTGATGCTGAGTGAAGTGAGCAGAACCAGGAGAACATTGTACACAGTAACAGCCATGTTGTGCCATGACTAGCTTTGATAGACTTAGCTTTTCTCAGCAATGTAATGATCTAAGACAATTCCAAAAGACTCATGAGGGAAAATGCTATCCACATCCAGAGAAAGAACTATGGAGTCTGAATGCAGATCGAAGCCTACTATTTTCTCTTTTTTTCTTTCCCATGGTTTTTCCCTTTTGTTCTGATTCTTCTTTCACAGCATGACTAATGTGGAAATATGTTTAATATGATGCACATGTATAGCCTATATCAGATTGTATGCCATCTTGGGGAGGGAGGAGGAGAGGAAGAGGGAAAAATTTAGAAATCAAGATCTTACAAAAGTAGATGTTGAAAGCTAAAAATGAATAAATAAATAATTTTTAAAATTTTTTAATGTCATATCTGGTACAGTTATGCATTTGTAAAAAAACACTCAATTGGAACTCCCTATACTGATGAAAACATGGGTCTAATTTAAAAAATCATTAGGTAAACTAGAAGTGTATTTTCTTACATGTACTTTTACTGCAAAAAAATTTTGGACTGAAATGTGCTTTTTAAAATGACCTATAATACTGTTCTTAGGGTACATGCCAGGAGATTAATTTATATGTTGGTAGTCTTGGATGGATTGTGAGATGAAGCCAAAATAAACAGAATTCAGATTATACTGAATACCCCTTAGAGCTATGGTGTATTTCACTAAGTCATTTGTTTACAAATAAATTTCTCCCAGACATTGTCTTGCTTCTCAATCTGTTTTTTTATGAAATTAGAAAGGGTCCACTTTGTATCATCTAGAGATGTTTAAGGAATGAAGAAACTTTGCTTCTCCCCAAAGACAACTTACACAAATTTAAAATCCTCTTTCACATGGGTCGACAAACTCAATTGAAATCACTGGTCTTTCTCAAATCCAAACTGAATTTTTCTTCCCCAAACAGATACAAATGGAATAAATCAGTCAGGTCCAGAGATAAGGTTTGACTTAGCAGCCTCATTTTGCCTACCTGCTCCCTCAACCTTCCTCTAAATCTACCCTGTCTTCCATAGGGTGATGGGGGAAGGGAAAGACAAACTCATTTAGGTGACAGAAATGTGTTATATTGGAGAGGGGAAGTACTGTTCTAGAAGTCAAGACAACTGCATTCCACTCTGGGCTCTACACTTCATTTACTAAGTGACTTTGGACAAATCATTTCGCTAAGGACTTGGTTACCTCCGGTGGTTGGATTAGATGGTATTTAAGATTCTTTCTAGCTTTTGCTGTACTGTGGGTAGGGTGTTGAATTTGATATCATGAAGACTTGGGTTCAAATTTTTACTGAATACTTAAAGTACATTTGTGACTATGAGCAAGTCATTTAATCTCCCTCAGGAAATATAATAATAGCTATAGCATTCATATTACAAGGTTGTTGTGAGTCTCAAATGATTTAAGATATTTTGCAAAAACACTGCAAAACACCATATAAATGTCAATTATTATTATAAAAGACTATGAAAGGTGGTTGTTCCACATTTCCAAATAGCAGACTATAGGAAGGGGATTATTGATAGTGAGAATTTTCAATAATGGAACAGCACATACAGTACATGAGTAGGATGGTAGGGTTCTTCAAGATCAGGGGAAAAAAATATCTATCACTGTGACTGGAGAAGGAAAGGTCCCAGAGTTTTTTTGTTTGTCATATATTTTTTTAAAAGAAAATTATTTAAGCTATGTTTAATTTAGTAGTCAATGTAAATGCTGAAAATCAGCTTAAATGAAGGCTGTTACAACCTGGAAATATCCTCAAATTAGTATCTATTTGTAGTCCCACTGCTATCCTCCACATGTCACTTACGTAGAACACTACCTTCAGTTTTGACTAAATCAAATCTAAGGCAAAATCCAAATTTGGAGACTAAGATTCTATAAGCCCCCATGTAAAGGGATTTTGCAGATAGAAGTGAATGTTAAATTTCTGCACCTATAAGGACTTCGTGTAAAAATTAGCAGTTCTAAAGTTATTTTTATGTGCATATGATATATATGTACATAAATATATATGTAGTCAATAAGCATTTATTAAGCGCATACTATATGTCAGGCACTTAAGCACTGGGGATATAGAAAAAGCCAAAATATAATCCTTCCCCTTTGGGAGCATAAATATGTACATCTATCTCTACATATCCCTATTTCTATACACACACACACACACACATATATATAATCAATAGTCAAACACTTATTATGTATGTATACTTATATGCATACATGTATATATAATATGTATATATATACACATATATTAATATAGCTAACATTTTTATGGAGCTTGCTATGTGCCAGGCACTGTACAAAGTGCTTCATAATTATTATCTCATTTGGTCCTCCCAACAAGCCTGAGAGTAAATGTTATCATCATGCTCATTTTACAGATGAGGAAACAAAGGAAAACAGAATTTAAGTGATTTGCCCAGGGTCACGCAGCTAGTAAGTGTCTTTCAGTTCTTCCTGACTCCAAGCCCAGGGCTCTACCCATTGCTCCACCTGTATACAAAGAATAATAATGTTAGAAGCTTCTAATAGTTTTTCTATTATATAGTTCTACACCCAGAACCGTAAGCTATCTTTTTGTTTTTAACGTTCAGTTCTGTCTGCAAAATCTTTAACATTGGCGGCTTATAGAACCTAATTCCCAAATAATTAGATAGATAGATAGATATAGATAGATAGATAGATAGATAGATAGATAGATAGATAGATAGATGGACAGATAGATGATAAAAGGATGGATGGATGGATGGATGGATAGATGAGTGGGTGGGTGGGTGAAGGGACAGATACAGATACATGTGTGTATATATGTACAATACATATGTATATACATGTACATATATATCAGAGAGAAAATGGCTGGATGTATGTGTATCTATGGATATATGTATACACATATATATGATCACACCTATGTAGCCATTCATATGCACATATATAGCCATAGATACATATATCCATATATGCACGTGGGTATGTAAGCATGTGTGTGTGTATATATATATATATATATATACATATGTGCATGTATGCATGAATGTATAATCAGCATTTCTCAAAAAGAAAAAAAAGTCTAGTCACATTTCAAAATCGTCTCCCCACTTCCCATTCCCATTCCCTACCCCCATACCCGCTTATATATCACTAATAATGGTTTCTGGCTACTGTAAATTACGTTAAAAGCACAGAAGCAACTACCGTGGCCGCTTGCTCCTTGTAGAAATTACCTCCTAGCCCCGCTTTGTAATGCGGAAGGAGGAAACCCCCGCCACCGCTGTTTGGCTGCGTCGCAGCGGTTGTTGATGTAATCTCCCAGCCCAGCGGTGTTCCCCATCGCTTCCCGCTTCCCCACCCCCCTTTCCTCCTGCAGACTGAGACAGAGTGCAACTCTTCAGCCACAATAAAGGCTTTTTGTAACTCGATACCTTTGCCCACTAGCGCTGAACTGCTGGAAGGCGGGACGGCGGAGGTGGGGGAGGTAACCGGTATGCCCCTTCGCCTTCAGTTTCCCTTGGAATCGTGATCTCTCTCTCTCCCCATCAAGCCCTTTCCTCCCACTGGGCCTCCAGCGGAGGCTGCTGCTGATGCTGCTATCACAGCTGCAGTTAGAAGTGCATCCCAGGCTTTGGGAGCTCATTTGGAAGATGCAGGTGGTGTTTCTCTGGTTTGGCCGGCCCCCACAGTCTTGAAACTCTCTCTCTCTCTCTCTCTCTCTCTCTCTCTCTCTCTCTCTCTCTCTCTCTCTCTCTCTCTCTCTCTCTCTCTCTCTCTCTGTCTTTCTGTCTCTCTGTCTCTGTCTCTGTGTGTGTCTCTCTCTGTCTCTCTGTCTCTCTGTCTCACACACACACACACACACACACACACACACACACACACAGAGCTTCGAGCTTCGTGCCCTAGTTGGGTTTCGGGTTCTCTTCTCTTCCCCTTAGCATCTAGGGAAGGGCGGTGAGAGGTTTGCACGGGATTCTCCGTGTGTCTCTCCTATCGTCCTCTCCTCATTTAAGGGAGTTTGAGAGGGATCTTTTGCTGGCAAGAGGTACCTCGTCATTTCCGCTAGTTTGTGTGCTGTGCCTGGGGTTTTAATCTTGCAAGAGGAAAGTCAGGGAGTTTGGGGGTTGGAGGGGCTGGAGCTTTGGGGAAAGAGAGAGACATCAAGGCACTGCTGGAGGACTGGAGAGCTCGCCTTCAAAGCCTTGGTAGAACAGCCTCCCCCTAAGACGCCCTAACCTAACCCTAGTCTTGCTTAAGGAAGCAGCACCTAGGAACTGTGGTGGTGGCGGCAGCAGCAGCAGCTTCGGGTGAGGGCAGCAGACGTCTGAGCGTGCTCAGCGTCCCCATCCTTCCCCCCACGGGAGAAGACAGCAGTATGAATTGGAACCCTACATAGAGACAGAGACAGAGAGAGAGAGAGAGAGAGAGAGAGAGAGAGAGAGAGAGAGAGAGAGAGAGACAGAGAGACAGAGAGACAGAGAGACAGAGAGAGAGACAGAGGAGAGGGACGGAGAGAAGGAGGTGGGGAAACAGCTGAAGGGACTGAGCAGAAGGCGGAGGAGGAGGAGGAGGAAGAAGAGAAGGAGAGCTGCGATTCGGTGGCGTCTCCCTCCCTCTCCCAGGCTGGGCTGCCTGTCGCTGATGCTCTAGGTTGACTGAGAGAATTTACAGCAGGGAGTGCTACTGGGAAACCTGGTACAATAAGGCAGTTTGCTTCCCTTCCTTCGCTTCCCCGGCTCCCACCCATCCATCTACCCAGAGAGCACTCTATCCTCTCTGCGGGAGAAGAGGAACCAGAGGGGAAAAAGATAAGATTTCTAGGGTGCTTTTTCTTTTCGAATTCCTCGCCTGACAAAGAAATCGATCCCATTCCCAATGGCTCTTATAATGGAACCAGTGAGCAAATGGTCGCCGAGTCAAGTGGTGGACTGGATGAAAGGTAATTCCAATGATTCAGGTTGTGAGGTTTGGGAAGAAAGGGGAGGGGACGGAGGAGGAATTCTTCCTTTAATCAATTAATTAGTTATATTTTCTTCAATTTAGAAATACTCTGCAAGGCATGGCTAATAGATACAGAAATGCGTCTCATGAGCATTTGTTTTGTATTTTGAGTGGAATATCCTCTTCTAGCCCAGAGACCTACGGATTTCCCCCACCCCCACCCCCGCCGCCGACCGGCCATGATTTTGAATGGGTTGATGTTAGGGTTGGAGTTTTCTCTTGACTATCCTTTAATATACCCCCCCCCCACAACACACACACAACCCCCATCTTGTTTTGATTCAGTCCACCAATCTGGGGCCCTCTCTCTTCCTCCCCTTGCGCTTCAAGGCAGGTGTGCTTATCGGAGAAGATGAGGGGTTTCCTGGGGTCTACGGGAAGGTAGATTTCTCTTGCACAGGTTTTGCCCCAGTGCACAGCAAGCACAGGATAAATCCGTGCCACGGGGAGAAATCTTATAGCTGGCGCAGAGCTTGCCAGGGTAGAGCCAATCTGGTGCGGGGGCAATGAGAAAGCTCAGACTTTCTAAGTGATCTGTTGTCTCAAGCAGGTAGCAAAGCTTGGTTTAATCTGGGTAGCTTTTTAATCGTGTCTATTAAAATTCTCCTCTTTACCCCTGTGTTTTACAGTTACAGCAATAAGAAAGAAAATCACGAATGTTGTTGTTTATTTTTTGGTTTCACCTCTACCTTCTAAGATCCCAGACACCCACATGAAATCTCTTGCCCAATTACCTTCTCCACTCCCTCTTTTTTTTCTTCTTCTTAGTCTCTCTTCCCACATTTCCTTCCCCTCGACCTCTCTAATTTGCTATTTCGGGACAAATAGGAACACTAGTTCTAAGGCGATACTTAGAAATGATGAGGCGCTTCAGCGGTGTCACCACTGGTGCCGCGGTGGTGGTAATAAACGGCAGAGGCTGCAGGGTTTTCCCGAGTCTAAGCAGAGGATGCTCACCAGTGCTCTGGCGAATTGCTCTGCTTTGTAATGCACGATGCAAGTGGGATAGAAGAGACGCGGGAGGATTTCCCTCAGGGACCCACCCGCCAGGCAGGCCGAAATCAATTGTTTTCAGTGCTGCCAATTCACCCCCACTACCACCCCCTCCCCTTCTGGTTCACTGCAGACCGGACTCGACAAAAATACTGAAGCCGCTGGAGCTTATGTGATCGCTGATGATACATTACGATGTCAGAAACTGCTAAAGAGCTCTCTCCCCTATTTGCCGTCTTCTTTTCCCCCCATCCTGAAATGTTGCTGCCTCCTCTTTCCCACGTGTGATATGTTTAATATTAGATGTAGATATAGATATCCATGCAGATGTAGATAGAGATATCCATTCCTAAACAGATTTCATTAAAAGACAGACTTCTTAAGAGTCCATTTCAGCTCTCCCTGTCTTCCCTAGAACCTTTTCATAAGAGTAGGCATTGCTCCCCTGCACACACACCCCAACAACAAAACAAAATCCCATATTACCTACTACGAAAATGTTGGAGAGTTTAAGAAGAGAAAGGGATTTATCTGGATCCACACAACATGTATTTTTCATGGTCTTGAGTTTGGAGATGAAAGTTCACTAGCAAGGGTCATAGTTAGTTATCCAAAAGTGAAGAAGCTCTAGATGGAAGCTCACAAGACTGCTTATCATTTATCATTTATGAATGTGCTTTAGTGCAGAGATAAGGTAGCTTGACTCTCTCTGTGTCAGGTGAGTAGGCACAGCCCAGAGAAGACTGGAGAGATTTCCTCTCCCTCTCCACCTCCCCCCCACCCCAAATCTCTTTTCCATTTTTATTAATTTCTTATTTCTTAATGTGGGAGTTTATCTATCTATCTATCTATCTATCTATCTATCTATCTATCTATCTATCTATCTACATATTATCCTTTTTCTTCCCTTTTCCATTTAGTTTGCTTTTCTGAGTCATTCATCTTCGGTTTCTTTCTTTTTCTTTTTCTTTTTCTTTTTTTTTTTTGATACTCCACTTGTAGACTTTGTTTTTGCCCTTCGTCTTCCGTCTTTTGGAAATTTCCCTTCAATGCCACAGCTATTTCTTCTAAAGGAAGAGAAGCTGTGCTTGCCTTCTTCTATTGCAAGCAGGTCCTGCTCATCCAAGTAAGGAAGGCTGTGACACATGGGAAGTGGAAATACTGAATTATTAATTGAATAACTAAATATTCCTTTGTAATTGATGGAAAGCTCACTTCAATTTGAGTCTCTGGCTAAACTCCCCAGAGAAAAACTGTTTTGACTTCATAGGTACTCATATTTTCTGTATAAACACAGAGTTTTGTCCTTCCTCAAAAGTTCCCATGGTGCCCCTAGGCAGAGTATCTTGGGGGCATCATGACACTCATCCTCCATCTTCTCCCTCCTCCTTACTTCTCCCCCCTTCCAGAAAAGTGCAAATTTTCCATTCCCAATCCTATTTTGAAGAAAACTCTCAACAGTTTTAGGGCCACTGGCACATATCCAAAATATCATAACCAAGTTGTGTTAATACATTGTAAACTTTCTGGACCACTAGTTATACGTTTAAAATTGACCCACTTTAAACTACCAGACATTTGAAACCAAGCTAATATTTTTTTAGCTATCACATAAAATGGCTGTTGTTATCTTGAAGTTGGAGAACAGGTTTTAGTACCTGTTGGTACTAAAAGACTTCAAAAGATAAAAGCAAGGCACCTGAGAACCAAAATCACTGAGTACCTTGTGTGCACAAAACCATCCTGAATTGGAGAATTGAAACAATTATTTCAATGATTCTGGTCTCAAGTCACTTAATAATAATATAATTAATTGATTTGAAGACTTGGAGACATCTCTAGATTTCTTATGTCATCACATTTAAGCTTAGCTATAAATGGAATGTCATCAGAAAAACAGTAGCTGAAACAACAATGGAAATAGATATTTCTTTAAAGGTGTCTTAAAGGTATGTTACCTGTTTATTTTCCTTTCTCTAAGCCTTTTCCCAAATGAATTTTATTATAGAGCTTTGGGAAAATAACTTTTAATCCCTGCCAGAGAAACATTAATATTTAAAACTTCACTTTAATTTAGGCTGCAGCTGTGGTATGGATCAATCATGTTCAGAGCATTGCATATCTTTTTATAAAGGCAACACGAAAGGATGAATATGACTAGAACAACTGCAGCATTGTGGGAGTTCTCAGCATGCTACACCCTACCGATGTGACAGTTTCATCATCCTGAAAATGTAAATCAGATAGCATATGTTTTCGGATATTCGTGGTCATAAATAGTTATAACTGTGTGCAGCAGTGCACACTTAGTGCTCATTCTTGAGTACTTTTATATTTGCTGAACTGAAAAGAAACTATTAAGCAGCCATAAAAAATGGCATGGCCATGTATTTTTACAAAACACAATTGCTGTATATTTTAAAAGTGATACATGAACTTAGCAATCAAAGCAAAGAGAGAAGGGTAAAATCAATGAGCAAAAGTTGCCAAGATTTGTTAACAATCTACATTATATTTTGTTCAAAATTACTTTGTTAAATAAATTTCTTCCTGTGCTAAAAAATAAATATGTAAATAAATTAAATGACAAAAATTCAGTTTGTTACAGAAGAAACTCAAATACAAAATGTGTATAGTAAAGATCTGTACATTACACATACTGGGTGCTTAATAAATGTTATTGGTTAAATGAATTAATGGATTTTCATTCTCTGCCTGCTTTTTGAACTATTTACTTCCTCATCTACACACACACACACACACACCACACACACACACCCTTTACTGGAAAAATCTATAGCTTCCATAAATTCTATATTACTTCCATAAATTTTATAAGTCTGTGGCAGTGTTAGTCCTAGAAGAAATATCAGTTCTCTGTGCATTAGGGGTCTCAATCCATAATTGCGTCTAAAAATTATCATGCTTTTATATATGAATATCTGAAAATAGCTCACGAGTCAAAGTAGTTATTTTAAGCCTTAAGTCTTTGAGTTGAGAAGAAATTCTCCAAATGGAGACTAAATATTTATTACATCAAATTTAATTACTTGAATTTGCAGTTTTGATTAGATTTAAACTTCAACATCATTTTCAAAAGCCATGAAAATAAATTGGCTTTTGGAAATGTAACTCTCAAATAAACAGGGCAATGCTATAAAAAAAATTGCTGAATTCAAAATGTTTCATTATCTTTGACACCCTTCCTAAATTGTCCAACTGCTTGAAATATTGTTTAACTGTGTTTATTTTGACACCCATCATCAAAACCTTTGCCAAAGTATATTTTACATGTAATTACTGTAACTTCCTTCTTCCCTTCCTGAGTTCTATCCCTTTCATGCTGAAAATGTGCTCTGTATCAAAGCTAAAGTCATTTCCTGCAATAATTTTCCCTTACCCTAAGGGATCAAATCTGAATGTTTGATTATTGCTAATTCAAAATCACTTATTCTCACTTAATTTTGTTATTCTCATTTCCCTCTATAGCTGAGTGGGTACACCATGCTCCCTATTAGTCCTCACTCCCCATTCTCCAACTATTTGGGTTATGGAATAACCTCCCTATTCTCTTTACCTTATTCCTGCCTTCAATTCACAGCTTTAGGTCTAATAATCATACTTCAAAAAACAAAATTAGATCTCTCATTCTCTAACATTGGAGTGCAACTATGACCGACTTCCTCCTTGAGGCACTTGTATCTGTATGCACATATTTATGTTAATTTCTTGCCTTTTTTTTATCTCAAAAGTTAACGCCCTCTTTGAGAGCGGATATATTTCTATTCCTTACTATATACACCTAAATGTTTAGCATATACCAAGTATTTCTTTCAATAAATGTGTATTGACTCATAAATTGGCTTTTAAGTGCATCATTTATAGTATGTATGATATTGAAAAGACTATCAAGAATGTTTTCTCCCAATTGATGATCCAAGCAACATGTTTAATTAATATTAGTTTAAGCTCATTATGTTATGGCTCTCATAGTTATTCACGGTGGGAAGATAACCAAGATTGGAACTGATTTTTTTTTGCTTCCTCTCAAGAGGAAAAAAGTATTTATAACATGAAAAATGAAATAAACAAGAGCATAAAATTAAAATGTGGTAGAGAGAGAACATATTTGAAAGGGCATTTTTGTAGCTTATTTTTTCCTTAAGAAGTCTAATAACACTTTTTCTCCTTTTTCTGATGCATTTTATTTTATTTTTACTTAGAACAAGAATGAACTTAATCTTAGTTTTGCAAAGGAAAATGTAAACATTTTCAGCAAATCTTTCTTGAATGAATAGATATTAATATCTGGCTTGAATTTTTTGAAAATGATTACAGTAGAAAATTTTATATGTTATATATGTTATTAAAAACATAGAAATGATCAAATTGATCCATGCTATCATTTACTTTTATAAACACAGGCTTGCTCCTTTCTTAATCCTCCAGTGACTAAGCAGTTTTTTAAAAATATTCATCAGTCATTTTAGGTTTTGATATTTTTTTTGGTAATAGGAATGTTATCTATCTTGCATAAAGCAGAAATTCACCCTGTCTATATGTAGAATATAATTCATAGAGTTTTGTGGATATAGACATTAAATATATCCTATATAAAATACTTAAGAATTGTGTGCCAATTCAAAACAAAATAGTACGTGCAGATAGTTTCTTATGACTATTATGTAATAATATTTATTTAGCACTTCTGTATGTATGGAGCTGTGATGGCCTACCCACTAGTCAGTCTGTATGTTCCTAGAATTTACAATCTAAAGTGAAGAATCAGTGAAAGGACCCAGAGACACAGAAGTGACTGTCCAAATGCTGACTTTAAATTAAGTAAAGAAAAAGAATTTGCATTATGGATATGCATTAAGTGCAAGAGGTATGCTAATGGAAAATGAAATGCTTGTGGGCATAGAGAGGGAAGATAATGCCTCACTCTCAGTTAAGATGAGATTTGTTGAAGCATTGGAATTTCAACAGGTATGTGAGTATCAGAAGGAAAGGCAGTACTACAGCCATATTCAAAGATGAGCATACTATAGGAATAAGGCCATGCTACAAAAACCTATGTGAGTGAGGTGATTATATGAAGGGACAATGTATACATTTCCCAGGGTAAAGGGGAAAAGAGAGTAAAGAAACAAGGAAAGTGATAGAGAAAGATTGGATAGCTCAAAACAAAATCTACATTTCACAAAACCATGAGACCCAACAGGATATCCTTATTTTAAATAGATTCTGCATTACAGAATTTTAAGTGCCAGAAATGTGCAGTAAAGAGCACACAGTGTTTTCTTCTAACAGATTGCAATCTACTTCTCCGTAATGATTTTGAAAAAATGCCCCAAAAAAGCAAGACAAATATTATTTATAATTAGGGCCAAACCTTTAAACATTTTCAATTTAATTGATCCAAATCATTATATAACAAGTAGACCGAGGGCTTTTATGTAGCTACAATACCTTTATAATACCAATTGCCTTTTTTTATAAATCCCATTCTTGCATCATTAATTGCTATTCATTTTTGCTGTTTTTTTTTTTTTAGTTGACCCATGATATGGTCAGGTCTTTGATTTCCCTATAGCATTTACTGCACTGCATGTAAGGTATAAGAAATAATAGTAACATTAAATAATAAATTTAGAGGACTAAATAACTTCTATTGATAAAAATTCAATTCAACTAAGGTACTGAATAGCTTTTTATTTTAATGACAGTCTCATTATAAAGTATTTGATTTACAACTGTTATTTTTAATCAGATTTATTTTTTCAGGTGACAGTTGAACGAATAATGAATAAGCTCATAGTTATCAGATGAACTGGATAGGGTAGTGATTTCTCTTTTAAATAATGAAATTAATTTTCTTCTACTCAGTATTGTAAAGAAAAAAGAATGCTTTCTATCCAGAAGAGGGCATGATATTTGCAATCTTTTGAAATGAAAAGAAAATTCTTAAACCAGCTTCTCACAGATGGTGAAACAGAATGCCAATCAGCAAGCCCTCTTTCCTTTTGAGAATGCCTATGGAGTCCATTACCAACCAATTTGAATTCCCTTGTAAAGAAGCTTTAAAAAAAAAAGTACATCATGGACATGAGACTTATGACCTAACATGCCTATCTAGGCTAGAAATACTGTTGCTTACTATGATCATAACTTGAAGTTGGGATGCCATCTCAAAGACCTTAAACTAAGATTAGACCTATTTTCTTTGGAAACATTTATCATTCAATCGATTCTTAACACATATTTTGTTCATGCTATAAACATGATTTGCTAATGTAGTTTTGCCATAGCCAGCCCAGAAATAGTCTTATTCATAATTTAAAAACTAAAATATAGTTATTCTCTAGACAATGTCAATTTTGAAAATATTATTTGTTCTTTTTCATAGATATTTTGAAAAGCCGTATGCTTTACTTAAGAATGCATGATAGAGGGGGCAGCTAGGTAGCACAGTGGATAGAAACCAGAGTTCAAATCTGGCCTCAGACCAAACACTTGACACTTCTAGCTGTGTGACCCTGGGCAAGTCACTTAACCCCAATTGCCTAAAACCAACCAAACAAAAAAGAATGCATGATAAAATCAAAGATAATAAATGTCTTATTTGCTTGTCTCCATGTAATGAAATATTCTCCATTGCCCTCTTGGTTTTAAGAGCATTTTCATAGTTTAGTAACATGAACATTCTGTTTTTAATTTTTTAATTAACAGAATGAAAAGGATGGAAGGCCTCCTTGGCCTAATGAAAAGTGTTATCTTCTTTATTATATTTGGTGTTTAAGTTGTATTTAAATTAAAATAACTTAAATTAAAAATGCTCAATTATGCATAATGTCAGAATTATATTGGGTTGCTTGTTCTATCCTTATCTAATTTTGGTAAGCAATCCTACTTATTTTAATATATTTACTTAGCTTATTTTTTTAAAAGATGCCTTATTAAGATTAGAGGTAGTATAAAGCTCAGAATAAATCTTCACTGTAAAGCTGAATGTTGTTTTGTTCCATGTGTGAAGGGTTCAAATTAACATAGCACCATTGGCCAGTATACAGGTGTTTTTAAGCAAACAGATGTCCCTAAGAATTTATCATCCTTCAAATCTTAAGTAGGTATACTGAAAGTCTATAAAATTAAAGCACATGTGACAATTTATTAATCCTTAATGAAGCATCACTTATTAGAATTAATTTTTTCTATCTTTGATGCACACTGAGAAAGTTAACATAATGAAATATGAAAACAACCTCATGTGATAATATAATACCAAAAACATTTATTAAGTGCCTATTCTGTGGCAGCAACTATGAGAGATGCAAAGTTTAGATAAGACAGTTGGGTAGGCAGGATAAGACAACAACAAAAAAAGGCTATTATAATGTAAAATAGTTTATGATGGGTGCTATGTGGAGTTGCAAACCAAAATATTTCTGGCCATGGTGGCATTTAGAAAGGATTTCAGAGGCTGGATAAGATTCTATTCAGAGTTTTATTTGTTTAACAAGCTACTGTTTGCCTAGCAGACATTTTGTTTGATTTTGCTAATATTACATTTTAAAAGTTAATCTTTAAAGTTTCATCTACCTTCTCAGATTTCATCTTAAATGGTAGTGATTAACTCCTAATAGATTATTTTCTTCTCTGACTCTTCCAATACAGCAATTTCAGGGAAAAAACAATATGTGTTATAAACTTACCTCTCTAACTTCCTTCCTCAAAAATTACGATTGTTATATAAACTTGATTTAGCCTCATAGACATTCCAGTTTCATCAGAGATGACTTTAAGTATCACAATTTATTGACTAAAACCTTAACTCACCAAGGAATTTGTGTAAAATGTCAATGTTCAGGTCTCAGTGTTGTCACATCGTCAACTGAAAAACAAATCTAGCATAATAGCATATGTACTTCGGGCTTACTTTGAGGCCATTCAGAAGGTAGATCATTCCAGTGAGAAAACTGAAAGTGTAAAGTGGGATGTATTTTCACTGCTGGTTTATTATCTTCTAGAAAGCAAGTTTTATCAGTCTGACTGATCAATAAAGAAGGTGATAGAAATGGCCTTTTGATAGAGTTCTTTTTCATTTGAACATTTTGTTCTGTTGCAAAAACATGTTGGTTTAAATAGGTTCATATATATGTATGTGTGTATGTATGTGTATATGTATGTGTGTATGTATGTGTGTATATGTACACACACACACACACACATATACATATTTCCTCAAGTGATTTCTACAAAAGTATAATTGTAGGCTTTAGTGGGGCAGCTAGGTGGAACAGAGAATAAGAACTTTGGAGTTGGAGTGAAGAAAACTTGAGTTCAAATCCCTCTTTGGACACCTACTAGCTGTGTGACCTTGGGCAAATCACTTAGCTTTTCTCAGAATGTTACCTTATCTGTAAAATGGGGATAATACCTCACAGGGAACTTACGAAGATCAAATGAGATAAGTTACAATGCTTTGCAAGCCTCAAAGCACTATATAAATGCTAGCTATTTTTATTAGGTTGTCATGTAACTTAGGTTTTGTTTTCTCCAGCTAGATTACCTAAGGACTTAAAATAAGCTAACAGGTTGATTGTTATAGAAGTCCAAAAGAGTCCAATAAGATAAAATTTATCTAAGTAACTGTGTTGTGTAATGAATTTGGAAGGACCAAATTTTACCAAAGCTGCTTAATTATCAAATTTATTTTTGTATAGCTGATTATGGAGTTGGAAGCTGGAGAGGAATGTTTTCAGCCATTTTTTCCCCTCATTTATCCATCTACCATCCATTTCATTTTTATATGTTACTTTAAGGGAATGATATGACCCGTGTATGTTTTCTCCCCGTCATATTTGACATTTGAATGAAGAAATCATATTTTAATTTTAAGAAGTTTTGTTGATTGACATTTTGCCTTTCACAGCAGATAATTAGTGTCTCAATGATGAGTTAAGCACTTTTATTGTAAAAAGTCCATAGAACCACAGAATTTGAGAGCTGGAAGGGACACCAGTAGCCATTTAGCCCAGCCCCCAAGTAGCTGAATGCAATATCCCCCCCGTACATTTCTGTAGATCAACCTTATTGATAGAATGCACCCCAGAATATGAACTACTAAATGAAAACTCTGAGTCAATGTTGACATGTTTGCTACATCTATAAAAAGTGCTTTAATGTTTGAAGACTGATCGAAGGAAACTTGAGTTATCATTTACTTAGGCCACAGGTAAAAACTATTTCCTACCTTCCTCCCCACCCCCATCCACACTTGCAACTCTTGCATACCTGCATCATGAAACCCTTGGCCAAATACCCAAGAAGTTATAGCTGAATAGATAATTGCTATCTATGTGAAGAGGCAAGTCCTTTTACTTTGGGAATTATCAGATAAGAATGACTTATGGAACATAGCCCAGGGCATTGAGTAAAAAATAAGGGTCAGTCATTCCAACCCTGAGTCCAGTGTCTAAGCCAATCATTGCCTTAGGATCCTGGTTTTGTAGATTTGGGAATGTAGTCAATAGATGGTTTTCAGTTCAAATATTGAAAAGTTCAAAGTGACATTGAGAAGTACAGGAGTCTTATAAAAATGTAGCTTTTAAGTTTTAGATCCTGGGTTTACAAAGCATAGAATGTTTGAAGTTAGCAGCCCTTAGGTTGAAATAAATCAGTGTTTTAGATGGCATTAAGCCTCTTGTTTTACAAGTTTGTAGGAAGATGGTAAGGAGAAAAGTAGAATTTGACATAGGACCATAAATAGACTGTTGGGAGCCCAGAGTGAAAGCATTTTCTTCACAATCATTATGTCAGTAATAGTGCTGAATGTGTGTCAGCTTTCCCAATCCCACCAGTGCTGTTCAATTAAAAAATGGCATAAGACACAGGGTTTAGAACTGTAAAGGATCTTAGAGGTCACCTAGGCCAACCCCCTCACAATTCAAGGAACCTGAGATCTAGAAAGGTTAAATGATTTGCCCAAGGCAAATCACAAGTAGTAAATCACACAGTTGGGCTTCAAAGCCAAGTCTTTGACTTTAAATGAAACATAATTTCCACTATGCCATGTAAAAACTCTCTTATTCAGAAGGTCATTCTTAATACCCAGATGTCAATGAAGATTACCATATAAATTCAGGTATACAATTGTGAGTTATTATTGGTATGTTGAATTGCCTCACAATGACCAGTTTTCTGACATGCTTGTGGTAAGTTATTTCTCCTTCTAGTTTTGCTCCAAACCCAATGCCTTGAATTTATATATAGCAGAACTTCATTGAAAGGCAACATGGTGAAGAAAGGTTTTATTAAGAAAATCAATAATGCATAAAAGATTGTAAAAGGAATGGTTATATCATAAAACACCTATAATTCATTGTAGAACAACCTAACGTCAAGATCATGCTAAATTCAAGACACTGCTACTTGTGCTATAGCACCACTATCTCTTCCTCTTCATTTACTGCTGCCATAATCCCAACGGCATAAACTCTGCAAGTTCTCCTAACCATTCTTCATGACCAGAAGGGCATGGATGTATTAAGAGATACTTTGTTCGTATGAATTAAGAACATTTATTGGGTGCCCACCCAGATTTGTTGAGAGGTATGGAAGAAATGTTATAGAATCACAACTACAAGTTTTGCTTGAAGGTCTTAATTACACCAAATTCATTACTGTGTTTAATGCTCTTTCCATTCCCTATTACGTTGTAGATGACTTAATAAGCTACTCTGGTAAAAAAAAAATCACTTGGTGACCAACCCAATGACAATTGGTCATTTTAAACATACTTAGGCTTGCATTCATATGGTAGACATGCAGTTCATCATCAGAACTGTATCATCATCAGTCATTGGGCTCTGCTGGACTAGCCTTTGAAAATACCAGAGCCATCCCTATGTTATAATGAGATGGTATAATAAGACTACCATTACAGGAGATAGACACAATAATTTTGCAATGTCATTCAATGATTACTAGCCTTCTTAGAGTTGGCCTGCAATTCTCTGTTAGTGAAATAGACTTCTACTTTTTAAGAGCAGTGATAATTTTGAAAGTCAAGGTGAATTAAAATTATGGTTTTGTATATTTTTGAGTATTGTACAATCTTCCTTGAAATGATTAAATGCATGCTACATTAAGCAGTTTGGCAAAATACAAACTTTCCATTTTTGTAATACTGTTCCTTGTCAATATTATTATCTAATTTACTTTCATATTTAAAATAAAATAGCTTATACATTGTATATGACTGGCAGACTAAATCGATATTTTGGTTAGTTTGGGTTTTAAATGTTTTTTTTTTTGTTACAGTGGGTTGGTGCTGGAGAAGGGAGGGAGAAGGAACATATATAGAAATGAAGATGATATAAAAACCAATGGATCAATAACATATATTTTTAAGGGAAGGGAGGGTGAGAAAAGTTAAAACTCAAAAGCTTATGGAAGTGAATGTTTAAAACTAAAAATAAATTAATTATAATAAAAAAGAATATTTTAGAGGGTATTGATGCTCAGGTACACTTTGGACAATTGACCTTTGAGGCTCCTTCTAAATCTGAGAGTCTGAACTTTTGTGATTCTATGTTCTAACTCATCATCCAATAAAGTTCTTCCTTCCTGCCCCTACTAGATACATACATATATATATATATATATAGATATATGTATATATATATATATGAAGCTAAAGTAAAATATAAAATAAAATTATTTCTAACATCAAATAAAGTATTTAAAAAATCTAAAGATTTGGATTGCCATTTAGATAGCATGGCAATCTGACTAAATGGCTTTTAATAAAGATCACCAGGGGCAGCTAGGTGGCGCAGTGGATAGAGCACCGACCCTGAAGTCAGGAGGACCTGAGTTCAACTCTGGATTCAGACCAAACACTTGACACTTACTAGCTGTGTGGCCCTGGGCAAGTCACTTAACCCCAATTGCCTTAAAAAAACAAAAAAAAATAAAAAAGATCACCAATAGAAATTTGAAGGGTTGGAGGTGGGAATTTGACCCTGTTTTTGTCCATCAAGGCCTTCAAAGTAGGATAATAGAATATTTAGAGACCATCTAGTCAAATCCTCTCTTTTTCACAATGGAGAAACTGGGACCTAGTTAAGTTAAATGAACCTGGCACTTAAAACTTATTGATTGACTGCTCTTAACAATAGAGCATCTCACCTGTCCCCCACTATATGATCATTGACTACTTCTCTCAAGCTATTAAATTTACCCTTAAAAAGGGAAGTGAACCCAATCTGAAAAAAAATGCATGCATCTTTTATGTGCAAGCACAAAATCTTAATATTCTATTTCTAATAGCTAGAATTTCACTACTGGTATATATGCTTCAACAATGTTGATCTAAGAGTGTCCTCTAATTCTTTTTTTCTTTTTTTCCTTTTTTTATTTTATTTTTAAATATAAATTTATTTATTTTTAGTTTTCAATATTCACTTCTACAAGTTTTTGAGTTCCAAATTTCTCACCCCTCCCCCCACCCCAAGATGGCATGCATTCTGAATATCCCTTCCCCTGGTCTGCCTTCTCTTCTATCTCTCCCCCCTCCCTTCTCTTATCCCCTTCGCCTTCTATTTTCCTGTAGAGAAGGAAAAATTTCCTGTATTTCTGATTTCCCAGTTGCATGTGAAAACAGTTTTTTAAAAACATGTGTTTTTAAAACTTTTGAGTTCCAAATTTTCTCTGTTCCTCCCTCCCCCCCCACCCTCATTGAAAAGGCAAGCAACTCAATATAGGTTGTACATGTGCAGTTATGCAAAACACTTCCTTAGTAGACATGTTGTGAAAAACTAACTCTATTTCCCTTAATCCTATCCTGCCCTCCCATTTATTCTATTCTTATTCTTTCTTTTGACCCTGTCCCTCCTCAGAAGTATTTGCTTCTGATTACCCTTTCCCAATCTGCCCTCCTCTCTATCATCCCCTGCTCTCTTGTCCCCTTCTCCCCCTATTTTCCAGGGTAAGACAGATTTCCATACCCAATTGAATGTGTATGTTATTCTCTCCTTAAGCCAAATCCTATGAGAATAAGATTCCCTCATTCCCTCTCCCTTCCCCTGTTTCCCCTCCACTGTGAAGACTTTTCTGTTTTTTTTTTAGATAATTTACCCCATTCTACCTCTCCCTTTCTTCTCCGAGTATCATCCTCTCTCATCCCTTAATTTTATTCTCCAGATATGACCCCTTAATCTTCAACTCACCCTGTGCCCTCTATCTATCTATCTATCTATCTATCTATCTATCTATCTATCTATATATCTACATACATATAATTTTTTTCCTTCAACTACCCTAATACTGACAAAGTTCTCATGAGTTACAAATATCATCTTTCCATGCAGGAATGTAAACAGTTCAATCTTAATAAGTCTCTTATGATTTCTCTTTCCTGTTTACCTCTTCATGTTCCACTTGAGTCTGTATTTGAAAGTCAAATTTTCTATTTAGCTCTGGTCTTTTCATCAGGAATGCTTGAAAGTCCTCTATTTCACTGAATGACCATTTTTTCCCCTGAAGGATTATACTCAGTTTTGCTGGGTAGGTGATTCTTGGTTGTAATCCTATCTCCTTTGCCCTGGAATATTATATTCCATGCCCTGCGTCCTTTAATGTAGAAGCTGCTAAATCTTGTGTTATCCTGATTGTGTTTCCACAGTACTTGAATTGTTTCCTTCTGGCAGCTTGTAATATTTTCTCCTTGACCTGGGAACTCTGGAATTTGGCTACAATATTCCTAGGAGTTTTCCTTTGGGGATCTCTTTCAGGAGGAGATCTGTGGATTCTTTCAATTTCTATTTTGCCCTCTGGTTCTAATATATCAGGGCAGTTTTCCTTGATAATTTCTTGAAAGATGATGTCTAGGCTCTTTTTTTGATCATGGCTTTCAGATAGTCCAATAATTTTTAAATTCTCTCTCCTGGATCTATTTTCCAGGTCAGTTGTTTTTCCAATGAGATATTTCACATTGTTTTCTAATTTTTCATTCTTTTGGATTTGTTTTACAGTGTCTTGATTTCTCATAAAGTCACTGTCTTCCAATTGCTCTATTCTAATTTTTAAGGAAGTATTTTCTTCAGTAATCTTTTGGACTTCCTTTTCCATTTGGCCAATTTTTCTTTTTAGGGCATTTTTCTCCTCATTGGCTTTTTGGACCTCTTTTGCCATTTGGGTTAGGCTGTTTTTTAAGGTGTTATTTTCTTCAGTATTTTTTTGGGTCTCCTTTAGCAAGCTGTTGACTTGTTTTTCATGATTTTCTTGCATCACTCTCATTTCTCTTCCCAGTTTTTCCTCTACTTCCCTTACTTGCTTCTCAAAATCCCTTTTGAGCTCTTCCAAGGCCTGGGACTGATTCATATTTTTCTTGGAGGCTTTGGATGTAGGAGCTTTGATTTTGTTGTCTTCTTCTGGTTATATATTTTGATCTTCTTTTTCACCAAAGTAAGATAATATAGTCTGACTCTTTTTGCGCTGCTTGCTCATGATCCCAGCCAATTACTTGAGTTTTAAACTCTTTGTTAAGGTAAGAGTCTGCTTCCAATGTGGAGAGTGTACTGTCTCAAGCTTCAGAAGGTTTGTGTAGCTGTTTTCAGAGATACTTGTAGGGACCTGTAATTTTCAGTTCTTCCAAGGTGGTATGATAAGGGGAGAGATGTTTACTCCTTTTGTGGCCTGTGACCACAAGTATTCCTTTCTGTCCCATAACTGTGAGGAGGGGTTCCTCTCCCCAGCCACTACAAGCTCCACCACGCCAGTGCTCCTCCTCACCCCAGCACTGCTGCCCAGAACTGTGACCCAGATCCACACACAGGCAAAGCAAGAGATTTCCTGCCTCAGCACTGGCAAAGAGATCCCTGCAATCCCTCTCTGATCAGCCACTAGATTCCCCCTCAGTCTGTGGGCCGGAAGCTCGGGAAGCAGCTGCACCCCCCCAGGGCCACACTTTTGGGGAATGGTTCTGAAACCCCACCTTCCTCTCTGAACACCAACAGAAACAGACTTTTCCCACTGTTTTTCTAAGTTGTCTTTGGCATTGGTGGATTGAGGAGTCTGGAAACCTCCACAGCTGCCTGCAATTCAGTCCTCTGAGGCCTGCTCCAGTTTTGCTGCAGCCTGTGTGCCCACACTGCGCTGTGCTCCCAGCCCGGGGCGATACACCTTTCTGATCAATCATCCAGGTTGTCTTGGGCTAGAAATTTGGTTCACTGTGTCTTTTTGTGGGTTCTGCTGCTTCAGAATTTGTTTAAAGCCATTTTTAATGAGTATTTGGAGGTGTTTGGGGGAGAGCTCAACGAAGTCACTGCTTTCACCCTGCCATCTTGGCTCCGCCCCCTATCTCTGAGTGTCCTCTAATTCTTGAACAAGTAAACTCTTTAATCTGATTCTTAACAAAACTCAGTTTAATCAAAATTTCATAATAAGGAAGAAGTATGGAAGTCCTTCCTGCACTCAGTGTTTTATCTCATTCCTAATCTGGCAATATACTAGTATGGACATTTTGTACCTACCCCCTTTGCAGCACATTGGTGGTATTTCACCAGAAGTGAAAGTATATCCCACCCTTCACTTCTGGTTTTCTCAGTGGAATAGCCTGTCTTCTGAATGACTTGCCTATTCACAGAATCAAGTTTTCTTTCCAGTGAATAGGAGGTACTGTAGCAACTAGTTCCATCCCTACTGAGAGAAATTCTGCTTCTATCTGCTGTGGTGACTTTGTTAATCAGGACATGAATGGAAGCATAGAGAATCCTTCACATATGCTGCTCAAGAAGCAAATAGACTGGAACATAGACCCAGCTGCTCAAGGAATAGATGAAGCCTTCTTGGATTCTTTCGTCCAGGAGCTAACAAGATCTTTTGAGGTAAAGATCTTGGAAGAAGAAAGGAATTCTGCTGCTCCACACCCTTTGTTTAATTTATTGCTCAGGTGTTTCAGTTTGTGTCCAAATCTTCATTACCCAATTTGGGGTTTTCTTGGCAAAGATACTGGAGTGGTTTGCCATTTCCTTCTCCAGCTCATTTTACAGATGACAAAATTGAGGCAAACAAGTCTAAGTGACTTACCCAGGATCTTACAGCTAGTAGTGTGTGAGGCTGGATTTGAATTCAGATCTTCTTGTCTCCAGGCCTGGTGCTCTAGCTACTGTACCACCTAGCTGCCGTAGTTCTTTCAGTAGATAGCACTAAATTGATGAAATCACTGTTCTGACCTCCCCCACAAAACAGAAAAGGAATTTGAGATCTTATCATGTATGTTCCTCATTGGTTACTGGTTATTGAAGAGGATTTGACTTAATATGGCAAAACATAGTCTAAAAAGATGACTTCAAATAATGTCTTCCATGCATATGTTAAAATCATGTGTAGTGCAATGGAGAGAATAATGGATTTGGAGTGAGATTATGGGTTTGAATATTGGCTCAGCTGCTTGCTACCTTTGTGATTTGGGAGAAAGCACCCAACCTCCCTTGGCTTCTGCCTCCTCCTCTGTAAAAGAAGGCAATTGGACTAGATGACTTTGCAGAGGCCTTCCAGCTCTGTCCTACTAATGTTCTTTGTTCACTACTATAATAGAACCATATCAACACGTGCTTTTCTAGGATGCTATTGAGGTTAAGAATTCCTCAGATTGTGGTTTAGTGAAGTGAAGGCAATACTCTGACCTTGGTTGACTTTATAATCAGGCAACTCAGTAATAGTGGAACTACAGCTGAATGCATGAGATAACTGATAGGGTTATTTGATGGTAACTTTTGTTTGTTAGGGTAAGTTGAAATGTAATTGATATGTTCATAACAACAACAACATGCTTGAGTCTCTTCATTCACTTATCAGGGACCACTTAGAGGCTCTGCTATAGTAGGAACTTGTCATCATTATTTTGGGTTTTACAAGTATATATTATTTTCTGGCATTTTACAAGTATATATTATTTTCTGGCATTAGGCTCTGATGGTCATGCACTATTTTTGCAAGGGGGGACCATCAATCTACTGAAGTAGGGGCAAATTGGCCAGGTTGGAAATGGAACTAAGTCTTTGCAATTTGGTAGTGGGTTTGGGCCCATGAGTGCAATTATAGCTTGAGATAGAAACCCAATATCAATAGATAGAAATAAATTAATGTAAGAAATAGACTGTGATCTATGTGACAGTAGAGCTGCTGTTGGAATATGGAGAATAAGATCACACAATGCACAGCTTTTTCCTAGGGACTGATAAAAGTGGGTTGTACTTGTGAAGCTAACAACTTTCTAGACCTTGCAGCACTTTGCAGATGGATTTGGCCCTAGTATGGATTCTGGATCCCACTTTTACAAATAAAAATGCCAGACATGACTGGTAAAAATATTTCTTCCCCTTGGCCAAGTCAAATGCCTTCTTTCTGATTCTCCTATGGCATTCCTGTCACCTAACAAAAGAATGGGAGAGAGAAACATCTAATTGGAAGCTGTGTGGAGGCAACACAGAGTACTGGCTTAAGGATTAGTGTGGAAATTCGATATTCTCTGGATATTGTCCAAACTCTTTGGAAAGCACTTATTTACTTTGGGCATTTATCCTTCCAATTTGCCCATCTATGCCTACTTAATGTTAAAAAAGAGGACAATTTTGATGTAACTAACCTATCATTTTAAGAAATGTTAAACCCTCAAATATTTTAAAATCCAAATCCAGGGAGAAAGTTTTTTTTTTAGTTGCCAAAGTTTCAAGCAACTAAGAGCAGAGAGAATAACAAAAATTCAAATTCATGTAAAATTCATATGGCTGGTCCTGTCAATGAGTCAACAAGCATTTATTAGGCATAATGTGCTAGACATTGTGCTAAGTATTTGGGATACAAAGGATGGCATAAAATATTTCTTTTTTTCATGGTTATAGTCTCATGCCCAATGAGGGACACAACTCAAGCTTAAAGACTAGGGAGACAACATATGAAAAACTATATCTACAGGATAAATTGGTGATAATCAACAGAGAGAAGGCACTAACATTACAAGGGATCTAAGAAAGGTTGTTTGTAGAAGGTGGGAGGACTTTGTCTGGGACCTGAGGAAATCTAAGGAGGTCAGAAGATGGAGATGATAAAGGAGAAAATTCCAGAGGACCCAGTAAAAGTAGAGATGGAGTGTGTTGTTCTAGGAACAACAAGGAGTACAGATAGGATTTTAACTGGTTAACATTAGAGGGTTGCTCAGGGACACATTTTCCTTCTGTCATCTTCTGATGCCTGCTAAGCTGCAACATTTGTGTCTAAGTTTCCTTGGGTAGGATTTACTCTCAGATTTTTATTTCTTTTCAGTCTGAATGTCCATTCAGATAATTTACCTCAATCATTAGAAACAATTTTTTAAATTTTTTTGCTTCTTTATTTTTTAACCCCTTACTTCATATCAAGCCTTTTTATCATTGAATTATTTCCAAAGTCCCCGATTGCAAAAGTGTCGTTGATTTGAATGAAGTCACAAGATATAAGGTCATTATTGCCAAAGGCTTTTTGTCTTTGGCTGAATTTGACATGAGTGAGCTATAAGCCTCACCCCATGAAGTGACTGTCTATGTCATGGTTCCTCACTGCTTCTTAGAAACATCATATCCAATACTTTTTGACTATTTTCTCAGTTAACTGTTAAATGATGCTCTATTCCTCATTGGCTTTGTTAGGGGATCTATAAGAATTTGATCATTGTTGATGTGACTGTGATGGCTCAATTCATTGTTAAATACGAGCTCTGACAAAGAGGTCTATATGACATAAATAATCACCATTAGTACACAGTGCTTCCATTCAGGGAATAGGAAGGCACCGGTTTTCATAGCAGAAACAAAGAATCATCAGAAATAAATGAACTAAGTCACTTAAGCTTAGAGCACTGAAAACAGGGGAAACTCACTGGTAAAACAATGCCTTTTCTCATCTGTGTTTTACAAGTGGTAGTTGAGATAAGTATGAAGAGCTTTATTATTATTAAAAGCAAATTTACCATGTTATCTGCAATAGTTGATGGAGCAAAAGATTTTCTCCTGGGGCCTTTCCCACAGCTAGTGTTTTGGCATTTTGATACAAATAGGTGTCTTTTCATATTGGTTTTTTTTTTAACCTATTCTGTGTTTTCCCTTCCTTTATTTCTCTTTTCTCTTCTCTTCTTTTTTCCTTTCATTTCCTTTTCTTCTATTCTCCTTTCCTTTCCTTTCTTCTTTTTCCTTTTTTTAATTTTTCCTTACCTCTCCTCCTTTTCTTCTTTCTTCTTTTCCTTTTCTTTCTCCTCTTTTTTCTTTTCTTTTTCCTCCTTTTTTTTCCTTTCTTTTTCTTTCCTCTACTTTTCTTTACTTCTTTTTTCTTCATTTTTTTTAAGACTGGGTCTCCCTATCTCTCCTGGGCTTTAAATGCAGGTGGCTGTTCAAAGATCCAATCGCTCTCCTGATAAGTTTAGAGGTTTTGATCTGTTCTGTTTCCAACTTGCACTGGTTTGTCTTTTATTATGCAATCTGGTGGCCCACACAGACATACACTTCTCATGAGCTCATCACTTTGGTGCCAGACTTAGTACAGACACCTGATCAGCTTAGCCCACTGCAGCTCAGAACTACAAAACTCAAGAGACCTGCCAGCCTCACAAGTAGCTGGGATTACAGTTGTGTGTTATTATGCCTGGCCTGTAGTTTCCAGTGTAAACGTGCATACTAGAGTCTCAGAGTTGGAAGGGCCTTGAAAGGTAATCTAATCTCATTTCCTCCCTTCACCATCCTGGTTACCTTCCATTGGATCTCCTCGAATTTGTGAGTGTCCTTACTTAGCCCAGAAATATTTATGATAACCTAGATATGAGAACCATTCTCAAAAGTTTGTTACATGATTGATTCAATGAGTTTGTGATTAAATAAGCCCTTTAGGTCTTTTGTCTGTGAACTGCAAAGCCACATTTTCTCCATTCTGTAGCTGTGCAGCCGATTTTTTGAAGCAAGATGCTGGACCTTACATGAATCCTGAATTAAATTTAATCCTGATAGATTTGGCCCATTGTTCCAGCCTGTCAGGAAGTTTTTAATTTCTAGTTCTGTGAATTAGCTGTCCTTCCCAGCTTTGAGTCATCAGTGTATATGATATAATATCAACAAGTTGTTAATAAAATGTTGAATAGCATAGGGCTAAAGATATATGTTAAGATAATTGAGTTACTTTCTTATGTGAGTGAATTGAAATCATTGAAACTGAATGCCATTGTTAACTCAAAGATTTTAGAACAAGTTTTCAGCATGATTCTTTGCTTGCTCTTTTTTTTTTTTGCTTTTTAGATGATCAATTGTTAATAACACTGTACAGTGCTGTGAAAAATTTGAGATTTTATGAAGTCCTGGAATCACAGTTCCTTTTCTCCAGTTTTCTTTCAGCCTCGAATCAACTCGTATATATTTTCTGCATCATTTGACACTGCTGACTGCCCTCTCCTGAATATTATCTTCTCTGTGTTTTCTTGATACTCTCTATAGGGACAGTTAGGTGGTACAGTGGATAGAGATCTGGACCAGAAGTCAGGAAGACCAGGTTCAAATCTGGTCTTAGAAACTCCTAGCAGTGGGCAAGTCTCTTAACTACTGTCTGCCTCAGTTTACTCATCTATAAAATGGAAATAATAATAGCACTCTCAATGTTATTGTGAGAATCAAATTCGAGTTTTTATTTATAAAGCACTTAACACAGTGCCTGGCATATAGTGAGTGCTATATAAATGTTAGCTGTTGTTCTTCATTCTCCTCTTACCTGTAAGATCACTCTTTTCAATTTTTTTTTTCTGGTTCAGAATGCACACCACACCCCGTAATTCTATATTTATACCCAAAGGCTCTGCCCTTGGCCTTCACTTCTTTCTCTATATCCTCTCTTGGTGACCCCGTCATCTCCCATGGGTTTATCATTTCCCCATAGATAACAGATATCTGTATATCCAGTGCCAGGCTCTCTATTGAGCTTTAGTACTATATGGCCAGCTGTCTAGTGGACATTTCAAACAGATCTGAAACTCATCATGTCCAAAATTGATCCCATTCTCTTTACCCCAAAATGCAGGTATCTAATGAAGTTCTGTCTTATTTCTGTCAAAGGTACCATCATTCTCATCTCCTCCTTCTTTATCCCACATACCCATATCTTGCTTCACACATCTTCTGCATCTGTTCTTTTCCAAATACTCACACAGCCACCATCATAGTTCAAGATCTCATCTCCTACCTAGACTATTCCAATGTCCTCCTAATTGTCTCTGCCTCAAGTCCCTCAATTTCTCAACCTCAAATCTCTCCTAACTACAATCCATCTTACACAAAGCTTGCAAAATGACTTTCCTTGACCACATATCTAATCATACCTATAAGATAAAATATAGACTTTTTTCTTTTAAGCTCGTCAGAATCTGAACCCTTTCTAGACATTCAAAATAGTCTATCTCTTCTTCACATGACACACCATCTGCCATTTCTGTACTTTGGCACTAGCCAATTCCCACCAGAATTTACTCCCTCCTCTTCTCTGTTTCATAGCATCCCTCACTTACTTCAAGATTCAATTCATGAACCACTTTCTCTCATCCTTCATATCCAATTTGTTGCCAAACACTGTTCATTCTACCTTTGCAACATCTTTCCTATGTGATTCATTTCTCCTTGGGCACTGCCACCAGACTGGTCCAGGCACTCATCACTTCATTCCTGGAATATTTCAATAGCCTTCTAGTTGGTCTCCCCCTGCCTCAAGTTCCTCTTTATTCCACTCCATCCTCCCCTCAGTTGTCAACTTGATCATCCTAAAGTATAGGTCTGAGTATATCACCTCCCCTTCTATTCAATATAATCCAATGGCTCCCTATAATCTCCAGGATAAAATATAAAATTCTCAGTTTGGCATTGAAAGCTCTTTATAACCTGTCCCCTCCTCATACTTTTTCAGTCTTTTTACACTTATACCCCTTCATATGCTCTGCAATCCAGATATAGCATCCTCCTTGCTGCTTCTTGAACAGGACACTTTGTCTCTTGACCACCCTGGACATTTTCACTGGTTCTTCTCCATGTTCCAAATTCTCTTCTGCCTCATTTCTCCTCCTGACTTACTTGACTTCCTTCAAGTCCCAGATATAATCTCTCTCTCTTTCTCTCTCTCTCTCTCTCTCTCTCTCTCTCTCTCTCTCTCTCTCTCTCTCTCTCCATATATACATATACACATACATGTATGTGTATCTGTGTGTGTATGTAAAATTTATATTTATAAATGTACATGTTGTGTCTCCCAATAGAATGCAAGCTTTTTGTTTTCGTTGTTTGTCTTTGGGATACATTACTAGCCGTGACACAAGCCGAAACTTAATAAATACTTATTGATTGGTTTATTGATTGAAATTCATGCAAATTTTAAAGTGACTAAATATCATTCTTTTGAAAGTTGGCACAAATCCTCTTGAAACAACCAAGATTGTGCTGTAATAGCTGAGTTTTAGTCCCAGCTTTGCAATTAGCTAGCCTTATGACCTTGGTCAAGTCACACTCTCTCAGTCTTAGCTTCCAAATTTCTGAAATGCGGGGGCAGGGATGGATTTGATCAGGGATTCTTTTTTATGTCATACAGTCCTTTGGCAGTCTGGAGAAGTGAAAGGACCCCTGCTCAGAATAATATTTTAAATGGATAAAATAAAATACAAAGGACTACAAAAGCAGCTAATTATATTGAAATGAAATGATAAATTAAAAAAATAAGTTAGTGGACCCCAGTTAAGAATCCTTGTCTCTCTAATGTTCCTCTGACTAAAATATTTTCATTCTATACTACTTAGATTCATCCTCAACCTGCATGTGAGGGGGAGAGAGCTGATGAACAGCTTTGACTTTGAACTTCATTTGTTTTAGAGTACTGAGTAGATTTTGTCCTTCAGAGTTTGCAATTAAACTTCATGGATTAAAACTGTATATTCCATCTTTTCCCAAAGATTTACTATGTGAGAATTTTTTTTCCTCTTCATCTATGACTAAGTTGATGTGTATAAACTTTATTTCTGACTTGATGTTCAGTTCTTTTGTATTTTAGTCTATAGGAATACAGCAATTTCATTAGAAAAAATAAAAATAGAGAAGAAAATATATACATTTCCATCTCATATGCTTAATATGTAATTTGGCTTTTTATCACATATATGAATACGTAGGATATTGAATATATATATTCAAGATGACAAGAAATCATTTGCTAAAAATAAGTTGGTGTTTTACAATACTACATTTTCCATTACTTAGTTCTTGGGTTCTCTGAATTTTTTTTAATGTGGAAACTATAAAATGTATGTATAAGCTAGAGATAAGTTATTGAAATCCACAGGTATCTCTTTATCACCTATTATCCATTGCTGAGGGAAACTCCAGTCACTCTTTCATTATAGTTACTTCCTCAGGATCATGGCCCTGATGAGTAGAAGATTTCCTTCTGATGCTTGGGCAATTCATTGGGCAGATCAGAATCATTTAGTCAGGCCACAAAGGTCAGCCTACCTTGCCATCAGAAAACAGAGCAGACACATTCCTTCGAGGCTTGGTCACTAGGCAACAAGCTCCTCCCTTCTCCTCTCCTTTGTTTCTCTCCCCATGCCTGGTTCTCAAAAGCACAAGTGTCTCATTTTACCATCGAGACCATGTGCTAAACCCACAATAGCCCCTGAGGTACCTTATCTAAATATCTAGGCTCTCTATTTTTAAAAAAAAATTAACCTTTTTGTTTTGAGTCTCCATTTTTTATTGATAAATTATGTTTTAAATCTCCAACTGCATTTATTAAAGTTCAAATATGTTAACAGCATTAGAGACAATAAAAACAAACTAAAAAACAAAAAAAATAAATATTTTAAAAACCTGCACTAGTATGTTAATTCGGAATGTTTGAACATGTAACTCTATACTTCTATTATTTATTGAATATTAAAAGAAAGTAAGGAAGTGTGTTTTTAGTTCAAGAAGGTAGTGTCAGTGGCATATGTTGAGGGAGATTCTCTGCTGTTTAATATGTCATTTTTCATATTGTAGACATTGTGTATATTATATTGTTCCTCTGATTTTTCTTTCCTCAATATCAATCACCTCATATATACAAGACTTTCTGTGTTTCTTTGTATTATTCATAAATGTCATTCCTTATGATGCAATAAAATTCTACTACACTCATAAAGCACAATTTATTTCAACCAGTCTCCCAATGTTTGGTTTATTCAAGTTTGTTTATTCATTTTTCCTTTTTTCCTACAATGGATAGAGCTTTTGTGCATGATTTTGTATAGAGAGGTCTTTCCCTCCTATAAGGGAAAGTAACTTGCCCGGGCCATAAATCTAATGGTTAAATCATTAGATCTAACATTACGAAGATTTTTGAAATTTGCATTGTGTAATTCCATATTACTTTTCAAAATACTGGGAACGATTCATGACTTCATTGGCAGTGTCTGTTTTTCCATAGTACCACCAACAATGAATCTCTTCAATCTTTTATTATCTTTGACAATTTTAATGGGACTCAGGTTATTTTAGTTTACATTTCTATGACTATCGTTAGTTTTGAATATTTTTTTCAGATGGACATTGATTAGGTTTCTTTTGAGAATTGCCTAATCATATTTGCCCACTTATCTGTGGGGAAATGGCATTTAATCTTTTAAATTTATTCCAACTCCTTGTAAAATTTAGCTGACATAATTTTGTTAGAAATGTTGAATACATTATTCAGTTCCTTTCTCATTTCCCTCTCCCATTATGTTGCTTTTTTTTTCTTATTCTGGTAGCATTTGTATTTCATTTTGAAATAAAAGCTCAATAATTATGCCTGTTATAAATCACCTATGAACCTTTGTTTGAGAGATGCTGCAGTGGGGAAAATATCTTTTAAATTTTTAGCAACATTTGCAATAAAAAAATAGTTGATATATAAGTCACATAACTGACTTTTGCTGTATTCTCTATACATGTATATTAAGACTTGGATGTTTTAAAAACAAAATTAGGTTTTCTTTAGAAAAAAATTAGTTTGAAAAACTGTGACATGAAAATGCTTTGTCAGATTATGCTTTTTTTTAAATTAATGCCTATTCTCAGGAAAGTTTTTTTTTCTATTACATATTAAGATGGCATTTAGAATTTGAAGAAAGGCTCTGATGGTCTATCGAAACTATTCTGAAGTAATTTACTCCAAAGAGAGGGATGAGAACAGATGTATATTTGTATCTTTGGAGGCAATGACTTTCACCATAATTACATGAACAATTTTCAGAAATCAGAGTCAAATCATATTTTTCCACATTGTGCATTTATTTATTGTTTAAAACTAATGAGAATGAGGACTTTGAATAGTTTTTAAATCCAAAAAAAGATACACATTTAAGTGTCATTTTATGTCCAAACTTTAAGTTTTAGTGCTAGATAAAATTTATATGTGTATATACATGTATATACATATATATGTATATTCAGTCTTCATATATGTGCATTTGATATATACATGATTTTCTAAAATTAAGCAGTGATGTTTAAAAATACCAAAGCACAATGCTGGTATAAAGCAGATGATCAACATGCTGATTCATATTTTAGGAAATCTTAAAGATGATCTTGATAAGAGGTATCAAACTTGCAGCTGGCCAGAACCAGATTAAAATATAATTGGGGAATGTTTCAGGAAAATAAACAAAATATAATACAACATATATAATGTTAATTTGTGGTTTTCTAAGTCAACATGTAGCCTGCAGGAATCATTTCTATTTGACTTTGATAGCACTAATGTAGGCCAGCAATTCTCAAGCTTTTTGACTTCAGTAATCCCTTTATAGATAGATAGATAGATAGATATAGATAGATAGATATAGATATATATATACTTTTTTTTTTTTGCTTTTTGGTGAGGCAGTCGGGGTTAAGTGACTTGCCCGGGGCCACACAGTTTGTAAGTGTTTAAGTGTCTGAGGCCAGATTTGAACTCACTGACTCCAAGGCCAGCGCTGTATTCATTGAGCTACCTAGCTGCCCCTCTCCCTTTACATTCTTAAAAATTGGTGAGGACTCCAAAGAACTTTTGTTTTCACAGGTTATGTCAATAAATATTTATCATGCTAAAAATTTAAACACCTTAATATTATTGTGAAAATAATTTTGACCTGGAAATCTATCTAAAAGAATCTCAGGAACCCTAAGGAATCCCTGGACCTCACTTTGAGTACTACTGATTTTAGACCAATCCAATCTCTTCAATTTTACATTATGGAAACTGGATCCACCCCAGATTTAATAGCTAGTTAAGGACTAGTTAAGAGAGCCAAAGGTTCCTGACTGATAATCCAGTACCGTGTTACACTATGCAGAACTCACGAGTCAGTTGGACTTCTTTGCCTATTAAAAAACACATTCTGTTGGCTATAGTTTTGGAAGTGGATAGTATTTTGCTGGAGACTTTGAAAAGCTCACTTTGTATAATGACATCTGAGCTCTCTGATGATAATTGTGATTGAGTTCCAGGTTGCTGTAATGCAATGAAAGATTTTCAGAAGTTTTCAGAGTGGAGAGAAAGGGATGAATGGCAGCAGAGCAGGAAAAGGTAGAATTGACAAGATGTCAGACCAATGGATTGGATGTAGGGTGTTTTCCTATTCCAAATTTTTCCCATGTTATTTTCTATCTTTTTATATTAACTTTTTTTGAGCATTAATACTTCAAGCATTTTTTTTCCAAGATGTGACACATCTTATGATGATGATGATGATGATTATAAAAAAGGGCTTGTTACAAAAGAGCTTAATTACTTTAAAAAAGAAAGAATTGTGGCATAAGGCAATTTTGTCTTTTTTTGGCAGCCTCTGGTTTCTGATCAAAGATGGAATGAGAATTTCAATTGCCCTTCCTGAGAAGTGTTATCTCCTTAGGACAACAATGAGTCATATTCCCAGGCCAGTGGGGAGAAGCTAGCATTATTGGCAGCCACCTGCGCTCTTCATGTTCCAGGACAAATGACAGACTAGCACACTGTGAAACTGAAATCTGTCTCCCAAGTGCTTTAAGTCCCTGGAAAAATAAATGTTGAAAAATCCAGGACTTGACTAAAATCGATGACTCCGTTGTCAAAGGCAGGAGGCTTAAACTCATCAAATGGAACATTTCATTTTCTTTAAGTGGCTTTTGGGGGCAAAAAGAATGTTTCTTTTGGCTAATATATCAAAATGTTAATACTTTGCTTTGTTTAAAACTAAGGAATCAAAATTTGAGACCTGCTTCTGTATCTTTCATTTGTTAATCATTTTGGAGAAAGTCTGCCCAACAGAAAGGTGAAGACCTTCTGAGTCCCTGTCACCATGGTACTGTGACGTTTATTAGAAGACCAGCTGTCTTTTTTTTTTCAGATGCCGTTGACCTAGTTTTTCTTGGGCTTCTAGCTTGTTCACATCTTTATTGTTTTTAGTAGGTTAATTAGAACTGTATCTCTCATATTAGTGAGCCAGTATGGCAGTGTACAGAAGGTTGTCTTGGAGCCCCAAAGACCTGTTTTTAAGTCTCATTTCTGATATTTACTGTGTGACCATAGCAATGCTACTTGACGTCTTTAACTTCAGTTTCCTCATCTGTAATTTGGAGATAATAATATCTGTAATGCTTTCTTCACAGGATTCTTGTAAGGTTCAAAAGAAATAATACATATTAGCACTATTCAAGAATGTGAGCTCTGGAGTGAGAGGATTTAAGTTCAAATTTGACCTCTGACGTTTACTACCTGTGTGGATCTTGGAAAAGTCACTTGGTCCTCAGTTTCCTTACTTGTAAAATGTGGGAATAAGACTAGATGGCCTTTGAGTTACTTTATAGCACTAGTTCTATGATCCTCTGAATACCATCTATCATCATCATTAGAGAAAGCCAATTAGCTACTCCTGAAAAGTATCATAGGATTTTAGAATTGAAAGGGACTTCAGTGATTATGTAGTCCAACCTTCTAATTTTACAGATCAGGAAACAGAGGCTTTGGGTCATACAGAGAGTAAGTTTCTTTTTTAAAATTTGTTTATTTATTTTCAGTTTTCAACATTCACTTCCATAAGATTTTGAGTTCCAAATTTTCTCCCTCTCCCTTCCCACCTCCCTCCCCAAGATGGCCTGCAATCTGATAGAGGCTCTATATATACACTCCTATTAAACATATTTTCACATGAGTTATGTTGTAAAGAAGAATTAGAACTAATGGGAGAAACCACAAGAAAGAAGAAGCTAGAGAGAGAGAAAGAGAGAGAGAGAGAGCAAATAATATGCTTCAACCTGCATTCAGATCCATAGTTCTTGTTCTGGATGTGGAATGCATTTTCCATCATAGGTCTTCTGGAGTTGTCTTAGATCCTTGCATTTCTGAGAAGAGATAAGTCTATCGAAGTTAGTCATTGCACAATGTGGCTGTTACTGTGTACAATGTTATCCTGGTTCTGCTCACTTCATTCAACATCTGTTCATATACACCTTTCCAGGTTTTTTGAAGTCCTTCCTGCTCATCATTTCTCATAGCACAGTAGTATTCCATTACATTCATATACCACAACTTGTTCAAGCCATTCCCCAATTGATGGGCATCCTCTCAATTTCCAATTCTTTGCCACCACAAGAAGAGCTGCTACGAATATTTTTGTACAGGTGGGTCCTTTCCCCACTTGTATGATCTCTTTGGGATACAAACCTAGAGGTGCTACTGCTAGGTCAAAGGGTATGCACAGTTCAGAGAGTAAGTTTCAGAGCCACAATACAAATCAGGTTTCCTGACTCCAAATAAGTATTTGTGTTCTTGCATCTTCATGATGCTCTCTCAATACCACAAAAAGAAGATAGAGATAATCAAATTTAAAGTACTAATTATAGTTTATTGAGGGCATACATACAGCAGTAGCTCATTTGGTGCCAATATTAAAGTAGCCAGCAAGCATTTAAAGATACAAAACTTTTCATTGAAATGGCTTATGTGTCTATGCCTACTCATCCTTACAAGTTATCCTGTCCAAATTGTTCTGTTGAGATGTTAACTGTATAGCCTAGAAAAGAAAGAACATTAATTTGAGAGAAAGTTTCTTTCCTGTCTTTTAAGTCTTACTTCAAATGTGTGATTCATTAATTATACATGGGCTAATTTAACATGTTTGGGTAATATTTTTTATTTCTGTGTGTGTTATTTAGTGATCTACCGTAAAAAAAAAAAACTCCAGTTGCTATGATTACTTGCAGTCCTTAAATTAACGTTTGAAAAAGTCGTCTTCATCATTTAAGTCCATTATGAGATCTATTTTGCTGATAGTGTAGTTACATTAATTAGCTTCTAATTCAGGGAGTGAAGTCTTGCTCTCTATTTGATCAATGTTCCATTGGAACATTGTCAGGCAGTCAGGTTTGAGTTTTAGAGGTCTGGACCCTAAAAACATCAAAAATTCAATTGACCCGCAATAACTCCTAACTGTAAATGTTTTAGGAGAGTAAGACTAACAAGATAACTGTTAGCTAAAACTTTATGGTACACCTGAAAATTTAGTAAATTTGGCTGATAAAGAAAGAAAAAGTACTCATCTAATCTCCCGTCTGTGGCTAAAGAAAGGCAAGGTAGGAAGCAGTGTTTAGAGCCTCATTCTCCTCTGTCTTGATATTGCCCCTGCTCTTAGAAAAGAGGAAAAAGAAAAACTCCACTTTCTTCTCTCTTTGTGGTAATGGCTCAGTTAGCAATTTCATTGGCCTGAATTCCAATCGAGCATAAGTAGTGGGTATAGTGGATAGGGTACTAGACTTAGGGTCAGAAACACTTGAATTCAAATATATATGTAACATTAATTATGTGACTTTACAAAAATTACTTGACCTCTTGGCGTATCAGGAAACTGTCTGGGACCTCTCTACAAAGTAAGTCATAGCCTTGGTAGAGAGGATTCCCAGACCTTAAGTTCCCTAGTTAGGAGAAATCCATATTCTAAATGTAGGACATACTATGTGAAGCTTTTCTGCTTTGAACTTTATATTCCTTGTCAATCAATTAAGCAATGAGTATTAAGAACCTAGTATATGGTAGGACCCTTTTTTCTAAAGAAAGCGAGAAAATTGTGTTTCAATTTGTACTCAGAGTTCATCAGTTTTTGGAGGTGGATGGAATTTTTCATGAGTCTTTCAGAATTATTTTGGATGATTGTACTGATCAGAGTAGCTTAGTCTTTTACAGTTGATCATCATTACAATTGCTGGTATTGTATACAATAATCTCTTGATTCTGTTTATTTTACTTTGCATCAGTTCATATAGGTCTTCCCGGGTTTTTCTGAAATCATCCTGCTTGTCATTTCTTATAGTTCAATAGTGTTCCATCACAATCATATACCACAACTTGTTCAACTTGTTCAGCGATTCCCCAATTGATGGGCATTATTTATGTTTCCAATTCTTTGCCATCACAAAAAGAGTTGCCATAATATTTTTGTACATACAGGTAATTTTCCTTTTTCTTTTATGTCTTCAGGATACAGACCTAGTAGTAGTATTGCTGGAACACACACACACACACACACACACACACGCACACAGACACACACACATACATATATACATATATGTATGTGTGTGTGTCTGTGTGCGTGTGTGTGTATATATATATTTATATATGTATATATAATATTTGCATACTTTTGTTGCCCTTTGGGCATAGTTCCAAATTGTTTTTCAGGAGAACAGAGTTTACACTCCACCAACAGTTCATTAGCATACCTAATTTTTCCATATCCCCTCCCAAATTTGCTACTTCTGGTAGGTATGAGGTGGAACATCAGAGTTTGCATTTCTCTAATCAATAGTGATTTAGAGCATTTTTATACAGTTATAGATAACTGATTTCTTCTGAAAACTATCTTTCATATCTTTTGACCCTTTATCAATTGGGAAATAGCTTTTATTTTTATAAATGATGTCTAGCTCTTTTTTATCAGTACTTTCAGGTACTCCAACATTTCTTAAGTTATCTCTCCCCTCAAATTTATTTTCCAGGTCAGTTGTTTTTCTGGTGAGATATTTCACATTTTCTTCTATTTTTTTCATTCTTTCTTTTGATGAAGATTTTTTTTGTTTCTTGATACCTTATAGAGTTATTAGCTTCCACTTTTTCAATTCTAATTTTTAACAAATTATTTTCTTCAGTGAGCTTTTGTATCTCTTTTTCCATTTGGCCAGTTTGGTTTTTTATGGAGTTCTTTTCTTCAGTGATTTTTACCCCTTTGTTTCCATTTGGGTTATTCTGCTTTTTAAGGAATTATTTTTCAGTTAATGTTTTCACCTCTTTTACCATTTGGCCAATTCTGTTTTTTTAAGGTGTTATGTTCTTCAATGTATTCTTTGTAACTCATTCCAATCTGCCAATTTTTTTTTTTGGAATTTTCTCACATCATTATCATTTCTTTTCTCAATTTTTCCTTTATCACTCATCCTTTTCTTTATGAATTCAAGGAATTCTTGTTGGGTTTGTGTCCAATTTTCACTTTTCCTTTAAGACTTTGCTTGTAGCTGTTTTCATATTTTTCTCTTCTGATTCTGTGTCTTGGCATTCCTTGCTGCTATTGTAGCTTTTTATGGCCAAGTTTTTGGTCATTTGCTCATTTTTCTAGCCTATTTTTTTGTCTTTGACCTTTATGTTAAAGTTGGTCTCTACTTACCTTAGGGTGGGGTGGCACTGTCTTAAATGAGGGGCTTGTTCATGCTACTATTTTCAGAGCTAGTTCTGGGGCTATGCAAGTTTTTGGTGCTTCCAAGGTCCTAAGTGAGAGGCTTGTTCATGGTACTATTTTCAGAGCTAGTTCTGGGGCTATGCAAGTTTTTGGTGCTTCCAAGGTGGTGTGATCTGCAGAGAAATGTGATCACTGGTCTCCTGGTCTGTACTTTGTCTGTACCCAGAAAAGACCCTTGCTCCTGCAGCTGTAAGTGCTAGTGCTCCTCTTCACTCTGAAACTGTGACCAGGTCCCCTCTTCCCTTGTGAACAACCACAAATACTCCTCTCTACCCTAGAAATGAGACCCAGAACTGCTTATGGGCAATACAGCTGTCAAATAGTGCCAGATCCTATAATTAATGCCAGAAAAGGATCCCCTGTAATATCTTTCTGACCAGTTGTATGACCCCCTTTCCATCTCTGGGCTATAGAGCTCTTGAAGCTGTTGCTGCCACTGCTGCAGCCACCTCCAACACCCACCATGAGTATTTTTACTGGGTGTACTCCAGGCCAGCCCCCACCCTGGTGTCACAGACCTTTCCTGCTGACCTTCTAACTTGTTTTGGACTGGAAAAGTGCCTCATCCTGATCTTCTGTTGACTCTGCCACACCACAATTAGATGTAAAGTATTATTTTAAAGTTGTTTGAAGAATTTGGCTGTAAATCACCATCTTGTACTGTACTAGGCACTTTGCAAAGCCATTCATGGTGAAAAGAGATACCAATACAAAAAATGAGGCAGTCTCTGCTCTCAAAAAAAGACAGATATTGCCTTTTCATTTAGGTGTGGATGGAGTTTCCCATGGATTCTTTTTTGGGAAAAATATTTCAAAATTGTTTACCAAAAAATCATTTTAACATACCTTGTATTTACATAAATATGACTCTAGTGGCAAAAAATTTGTAGAAGAAAATGTTAGGATTCATTTCTTGGTACATTACAGACCTGTCCCTCTTAGGTTGTTCATCTTTTTTCCCCCAACAATTGACCTCCCTGCTCTTTTACGGCATTGAAAATATGCAAATATAGTTCAAAGATCTCTTGGCCCTAGTTGTTTAAAAAAATAAAAACCTTATTTAAACATATGTGAATTATTTAACAGTAATGTGGTCTGAATTCCCAGAATAAATAATTTCCATTTCTACAGCAGCTGTCCCTTGTTTTAGCTTCTGTTCCTTTTGGCTGAGTCGTACCATTTTTGAACAGTGAACTATTAAGTTGAGAATTCTGTCATAAGCCAGGATGTAAATGATACTAATAGCATTTGAATGAATAAGCTTAGAAAACTGGGTTAAGAAATGATCAGGAGGAAGCAAGAGGATTGGATAGCCCATTAACGAGATAAATGGCATTCTAATAATCAGGAATTGGCTGCAATTTAAAATAGTAAGGTTCTGACATTTTATGTTATATGGCTTAAGGCAGCATTTTTAAAATAACAATAATGTAGCATTAAGTTTTTGATAATTCTTTAAAACTCTGTCTTTGTAGCTGAAGTAGTAGCAGATTGCACTATGAAAATAGATATATGGACCACCGTTATTTGATTTTTTTAGGAGCCTTCCATATTTTACTTTGGATTTTGAAAGCTGAAGTTAGTTACACAGTTTCTCTTTTTGTTATTGAATAAAAATCTTACCTTATTTTACCCCATTCCAGCATTACTAAACTAAGGCCAATCATTCCAAAATGAGCCAGACCATTCATCTCCACTGAGAGCTTACTGTGGTTAATTGCACATGGCAGAATAATAAAATAGTTGATTTGACTATTGCCTAGTTAATTCCCTAAAGAAATAGAGAAAACAAAATCTCAACTACTAGAGTATAAAAATAGTTTGAGAGGAACTTTTGAGATACTGAGATTCCTTCTTCCTGTGATATAACCTAAGAATGAACCAAGGAACTAGCATTGGGGATGAAGAGTTGGAAATGGACCAAGAGGCATTGTGGAGATAGATATGACGGGCATAACAAATGATTAAATGATAATGTAATAACAATCATTTACACTTGTATAGAAGTTTAAGTTTATAAAGCACTTTCACATATGTCATCATCATTGCGTGGGAGAACCTCATATTCAGTGGAAGAGAGATCAGATTTCTTCCACTTGGTCCCAGAAGAGAGAGCTAGGACCAAATGGTGGAAGTTTCTTTTTTTAAAAAAAACCAATATTTTATTTTTCCCAATTACATGTAAAAACAATTTTTAACATTCATTTTTTAAATGTTGAGTTCCACTCTCTTCTTTCCCCTCCCTGAGGCAGTAAGCAATTTTATATAAGTTATATATATGCAATGATGTAAAACATTTCCATATCAGTCATGTTATGAAAAAAGACATTGACTAAAAAAACACATAAAAATAAAGTGAAAAATAGTATAGTTTCTGCATTCAGACTCTATCAGTTCTTTCTCTGGATGTGGATAGCATTTTTATCAAGAGTCCTTTGGAATTGTCTTGATCATTGTATTGCTGAGAATACCTAAGTCATTCACAGTTGATCATCATACAATGTTGCTGTTACTGTGTACAGTGCTCTGGTCCTGCACACTTCACTGTGCATCAGTTCATGTAAGTCCAGGTTTTTCTGAAACCATCTCGCTTTTCATTTCTTATAGCACAATAATATTCACTTATAATCATGTACAACAACCTGTTCAAATATGCCCTATTGATGGACATCTCCTCAATTTCCAATTCTTTGCCACCACTAAAAAGCTGCTATAAATGTTTTTGTACGAATAGGTCTTCCCCACCCCCACCATCACCCACATACTTTTTAAAAAATCCTTTGGTACACAGACCTAGTAGTGTTATTGCTGGATCAAAAAGTATGCACAATTTTATAGCCGTTTGGATATAGTTCCAAATGGTTCTCCAGAATGGTCAGACCAGTTCACAACTCCGCCAATGGTGCATTAGTGTCCCAAATTCCCCACATTCTCTCCAACATCATCATATTCCTTTTCTGTCCTATTAGCCATTTTGATAAGTGTGAGACAGTACCCCAGGGTTGTTTTAATTTGCACTTCTCTCACCAATCAATAGCTGTTTAGAGTATTCTTTATGTAACTATAGATAACTTTGATTTCTTTGTCTAACTGCCTATTCATATCCTTTGACCATTTATCAATTTGAACAACTATCAATTGATAATATCAATTATCAATACAATTTATCAATTATATTCTTTATTAGAGACACTTGCTTTAAAAATTGTTTCCCAGTTTCTGCTTTCCTTCAAATCTTGATTGCACGTTTTGCTTGTACAAAAGCTTTTTAATTTAATATGATGAAAATATCCATTTTACATCTCATAATGTTCTCTCTACCTCTTGTTTGGTCATAAATTCTGTCCTTCTCCATATGTCTGATAGGTAAACTATTCCTAATTTGTTTATGATATCACCCTTAATGTCTAAATCATGTACTGATTTTGACCTTATCTTGGTATATGGTGTAAGATACTGATCTATGCCTAGTTTCTGCTATACTGTTTTTTTTAGTTTTCTCAGCATTTTTTTTGTCAAATAGTGAGTTCTTGTCCCAAAACTTGGGTCTTTGAGTTTATCAAACACTGAATTACTATGGTCATTTACTACTATGTACCTCATCTATTCCCCTGATCCACAACTCTATTTCTTAGCCATATTGTTTTAATGATTATCACTTTATAATACAGTTTGAGACCTAGCATGGTTAGGTCCAGATGGTGGATAGAGATAGAGATAGATCTCAATTTAATGTAAGGTAATATTCCCTAACAATTTGATCTATCTTCAAGTGAGATGGGCTACATCAAGAGGTCTAGTGAGTTCTTCTTCGGTGGAGATCTTTAAGTAGATGCTGGATGACCACTTCTTAGGGATATAATTGAGGGAGTTTCTGTCCAGTTTGAGTTTAGACTAGATGGCATTTCAGGTTCCCTCCAGCTGTGAGATTCTGTGGATGTCCATATAATTGGATCGGTCTTCTAGCTTTTGTTTGTCCATTTGGAAAATCCTCTGCTATTTCCATCATAGAAAAAATTTCAATGAAGACATACTCTAAATTCCTATATATCGTTCAGTCTTTAGAATTATTGTGAGCATGTTATTTTGGGAATCATATATTTTGTTTACATGATTTCTTAGAATCTGATTCTAAGATTTTGTTGCTGTTGAGTAATGTCTAACTCTTCATGATTCCCTTTTGGGGTTTTCTTTGCAAAGATACTGGAGCGGTTTGCTATTTTTTTCTCCAGCTCATTTTACAGAAAAGGAAACTGAGGCTATCAGGGTTAAGTGACTTTCCCAGGGTCATACACCTAGTAAGTGTCTGAGATTGGATTTAAACTCATGAAGATGAAATTCTGTCAGGCCCAGCACTTTATCCACTGCACCACCAGCTGCCCTGATTTTAAGATTTAAAAAAATAAATTTTCCCTTTTCTTTCAATCATTCATTCATTCATTCATTCATTCAACAGAACTACATTAAACACTTTCTATGTACAAAGCTCTATATTAGGTAATGGGAGAGATAGAAAAATTAGAGATATGACAGAGTTCCTGCCCTAATGGATTTATAATCTAATAGGAGATTAAGAAACAAACATAGATAGGACATCTCAAATTTGACATCCCAAATATATGATCATGTCTCTCCCCCATCTCAATAAACTCCAATGATTTTCAATTATCTCCAGGAACAAATATTCAACTCCTCTGTTTTTAAAGCCATTAATCCCTTTGCAATCTTTTTATACTACTCCCTCCAAATACTCTATGATCCAACAAAACTGGACTTTTGCTTTTCCTTTCACATGACATTTCATTTCCCAACTCCATGCCTTTTTACTGGCTGTCCCCATTCTTGAAATGCTTTCCTTCCACATCTTTGCCCCATCTTCCTTCAGTACTCAGCTAAAAGTCTACTTTCTACAAAGATCCTTTCCCAAATACCCTCTTTCTATCCCCCTCAAAGCCTTTCCTTTGAAATTACTTCTAACTAATTTATCCTGTATGAATCTAACAAAGAGCTATGTATATAGCTGTTGGAATGTTTCCTCCCATTAGAATTTGCCCTCTTTAAAGAGAGTCTGGTTTTGCCTTTCTTTGTAGCCTCAGGGCTTAGCACAGTGCCTGATACACTTTGTTGTTGTTGTTGAGTCCTTTTTTAGTCATGTCTGACTCTTCATGACCTTATTTGGGGGGTTTCTTGGCAAAGATTCTTGAGTGGTTTACCATTTCTTTCTCCAGTTCATTTTAAAGATAAGGAAACTGAGGCAAATAAGGCTAAGTGACTTGCCCCAGCTCACATAGCTAGTAAGTGTCTGACATCAGATTTCAACTCAAGAAAATGAGTCTTTCTCACTCCAGGCCCAGCACTCTATCTAGCCACCTTTCTACCTAACTGCTTTTCTTATAGTACATTAAGCAATCCAAATGGAGAGTTGGACTCACACTTTGGACTTATCCCATTCTAGGCAAGCAAACTAACAGTAAAAGATGCTAAAGTGAACTCAAATTATTTATAGCATTCCCGAATAGAGACTGAACACTTGTGGTTGACTGTAAATCAACCCCTCACATCCTGGATGAGCTCCTGAGATATATGCGTTGGCTTATCCCTTTCCCCTGAAGGAATCTAGGTTCCTATGCTAAGTACAATTCCGGGTATTTAACCCCTATGTGTGGATCATTTCTTTGACATGGATCCAATTCCAAAGTAAAACTTCAGGGAAATCAGTAAAGCAATACTTAAGTATATCTTTTGTCTAGGTCTCTCCAAATGTGGGTACAGGGTCCCTTCCCACAAAGCTACTCAGCATACAATATAGGTATGAATATTTCTTCCACCACAGAAACATTGCAAGACTCATTGAGTCTTGCATGAAAGGATGGTGGGTAATAACAACCTATATGTTTAAGTTTACCAATTAGCAAGTATTTATTCAATGCTTGTGTGTCAGTCTATGAAAGAAAAAAGATCTGGATTCTACCCTTGAGAAACTTAAAATCTATGGTAGGTGCAAATATGGAACTACTAAATACCAGTTCACCCTTTTGTCCCTTGAGTATAGCTCATCTGAATCCAAAGATGCACTCCCAAGCTTTCTGCTTTAATTTTTCATTCTTTTATGTAAAGGGAAAAATAAAGAAAAAAGATCATGGAATATGCAGTCTATTACTATTATATATAATCAAGAAAATATTATATAAACATTTGTTCTTAGTCACTCAGTAAAATTTGGAATATTGCCATTAATCTTAATATTAAAGTTTGAGGGCATTTTATATTGAATTATTTGATAAAATGTGTGCTTCTGATAAAGACTTTTGAAAATGTTATAAGATGTACTAGCTAATAAACTTTTAATGGAAATTTCATTTAAACATTTTTATAGAGTAAGGTTTTCCTTCTAACATTTAAAAACTGAAATAGAATTTTTATAGTTAATGAGCCTATAGATTAAAATTAAAGACATAATAGACCTAAAAATGATTTTAAAAATACTTCTTTCTCTTCCGGTTACTTTAGTACATGAAGCCATTTTAACATGCTAATGAAGGTAACAACCCAGAACCAATAGATTATCCAAAATTATTATTTATATGATATTCTAGGTACTAAGAGTATATGACTTTTATTTTTAGTAACTGACTTTTATTTTTATAATTGTTTCAGCATAGAGTGCTTTTAGCATTCAATTTAATCACCAAGGACATACATGTGGACAGAATCCATAAGTAAAACTGGAAGTTTTCTATGGAAAATCCACATATTGATTCCTGAAAATTAATACTTAAGTAGATATAATGTAGAATTTAACAAAAAGTGGTTTTAATAGCCTAAAAAATAATGTAGGATTATATTCTCCTCCTCTTCCCTTTCCTCTGGGGAGGAGGGATGTCAGACTGCTCTTCTCAGGCTAGGGGAAATACCCAAGGAAATATGAGCATTTAATAATTTGGAGTTTCTAATACTATCTCCCACAAACCTACCCCCACTGCATTCCCCAGTCATCAATCAAGGAGATGACAACGTATGGAAAGAACAATAATTATAAAATGATTTCCTTGAACTTGGAGGAAATTCTCTGCTTTTTCATACAAAATTCTTGGGGACAGGAGAGTAGATTCAAACACATATGGCCAAAGCTCCTGCTTACTGGAAGCCTTTGTTAAAGTACCCGGTCCTGTGCAAAGTGTTGGGGATACAAAGAAAGCCAGAAAAATACCAGTCCCTGCTCTCCAGGATTTCGTAGTCTAATGGGGAGACAATCTGTAAACTTCTATGTACAAACAAGATATATGGAGAATAAATTGGAAATATAGTACTTAAGAGAGGGAAGGCACTGGCATTAAGGGAGATCAGAAAAGGATTCTTCTAAAAGATAGATAAGATTTTACCTGAGACTTGAAGGAAGGCAGGGAAGCAAAATGATAGAGATGAAGAGAGAGAATTCCAAGCATGGGGGCTAACCAGTAAAATAAAAGAGTCTCTCCATCATTATAGAGATAATAGGGTTGAATAAGGTAATCATTCTTAATAGACAAAGATGTTTGTGTGACTTTTATTTGGACTAGGACTGCCTTACTGCACTGTGTTTTATAGGAAGTAAATTGCTTAGCAGTCACATAATCACATAATGAATCAATTTAAGTTTTCTGTTTCTTTACTCTGGATATTTTTGTTTACTTTTTTTCTTTTTTATTGTGAATTTAAACACCAACAAACAAATGTTTCTGTTTAAAAAAAAAGGTTCATTTAAGAAACTATTTCTATTATGCGAAATTCATTGTTGCAAAAGTACACAAATGTCAACTAACAGGATTGTAAAGTTTTTATTTTATTTTTAAATGAACTCCTGACATGGTCAAAATTATAATGTATATTATTACTTTGTGTTTTCAATAAGTTTTTTTCTAAATTGTATTGATACTTTTCAAATAAAATCATTACAAGAAATTGGAATAGAATTGAGTCTACATATATACTTGAACTATGGAATAGAAAGAAGAAAAATTCAAAATGGGGAGGAGTCAACTTTTTAATAATGGTAAATATTTATATAAATATGACACTTTTCAGATTTATAAAACACGAAGTCTCTACAAAACCTGCTAACGCTTGAGAGCTGCATATTATAAAATAATTAAATTTGTACCAACATAAAATAAGTTTCTTTCATTTTTTTCTAGTTTCCATATCAAACAGGTTTGCTTTTTTCATTTTTTTGTTTTGTTTTTTAGTATACCATCCCAATAAAATTGGGGAAATCTAACCAAATAAACTACCACATTTTCAAAATGACTATTTTGTCATAAAGGATCAGAATTGTACATTTCTTTCTGAAGACTCCTAAAATGGCTTTTCAAATCAGATTTACTAGTTTCATCATTTGGACAAAATAACCTGTTTAGAAGTGGGAAATAGTTGGTTAGTATAATTTGGGATTTGAAATGGAAAACCATTTTTAAAAAATTTACCACCACTTCTACATGTGTTTGATATATCTAATCTTAGGGAAGTAATACCGTATTAATTTAAAGATTTTGTATGTGATTTTAAAAAGTGGATCAGGAAACAAAAGGCCATGTACCACATGTAAGAGTGGTTGAAACTAAGAGAAGAGGCTTGCTTGTCTATGAACTATTATTTTGAAGTGACCTGATCCTAAAAGGAAAAAGAAGGAAAAAATGCAATTTGAAAAGGGTTTATTGGAACACGAGACAAATTTACTTTAAGAAACATGATAATTTGATTTTTTTAAAAAATGACATATGGTTCCTTTAATCCATAAGCTTTTTCACCAAAGTGCAATTTTAAAAACAAAGTAAATTACTGTGTCTGTGGTAAGTTGGGTATTGTTCACATCATGAATAGATTCTCACTGAATCTTTAAGGATATTAATATGGTAAATGTTAAAATAAACAAATATGGGCAGAGAAATGGAACAGAGGAGTTTCCTGATCAGCTTGATAAAGTTACAGAGTGGTAAATCTTTTTTCAGGATTTGTCATTCTGTCTCCCTGTGGAAGGCAAGTAGAGATATATATCTCTTGGTACCTCAGTGAGAATAAGTCTTAGTGATAGGAGATGAAATGAACTAATTGGCTCGGATTGTTGTTAGGGAGCACTAGTTTTTTGTCCACTGTCACAAAAGTCTCAATTGGAAAATCATACTTTAGCTCTGAGATACTAAGAGAAAAGCCAAACTGAGAGAAGAGTGGTCCCATTCATATTTCTTGTACTCCAAATCCCTGAACCCTGATATCCTGGTCCCAGCCTTAGTATTGTTGTTGTCGTTCAGTAGTTTTTCAGTCATATCCAACTCTTTGTGACCCCATTTGAGGTTTTCTTGGCAAAGATACTGGAGTGATTTGCCATTTCCTTATCCAGCTCTTTTTACAAATGAGGAAACTGAAACAACAGGGTTAAGTGACTAGTTTAGGGTCACACAGCTAGTAAGTGTCTGAGGTGAGATTTGAACTCAGGAAGATTCGTCTTCCTGACTTCCAGCCTGTACTCTATCCACTGTGCCACCTAGCTGACCCCAATAAGAAAACACCTAACTAGGAAAGTGACATATAGTCTCAGTATTAAGAGTTCCTCAGCCCCAGTCCTCTGGGTAGACGCGAGATGGGTTTCTGGAGCTCAAGAATTCTTGGATCTTGCATTCCAGAGAAGAAAAAAGGGGAGGAATGGAATTCCCTGGTCAGTGCCACGCTTTTGGAGAAAGAAGAGGACTGTGCAAATGGCAGCTTACCCTTAAGGCACAACATGAGTATCTAAACCATGATATGGGAAAGCATAAGATCTGAACCTTGCCCTTTTTTCTATTTCTGGGAGTTATTTAAGCAGTACAAATCCAATGGGAAGAGTGTGACTATCTAAAAACTTCCAAGTTTCTCTCCTTTTTAGGAGTTTACCATCCTTCAACACAGCACCATAAAGCTGAATGCTTATCTGGAGTGAAAAGGGATGTCAGCAGAATGCTGGCTAGGAGAGTTGGGGGATTGGGGTTGATTCTCTTAGTTGCTCCCTAACAAGCTCAATTTTTGGTGTTCCTTCTGAGTGAATTTCAAACCACAGAATGGTGTTATGAACCTGGAGGACTATTCATAGAAGCAGAGGGTAGCATATCAATTAAGTATGAGTTGTTGTGTATCCTTTATGTTTATTTTATATTTTCTCCTGAGTGGAATAAAAACTGTCCTGGATTTAATATGGACTTTATTACCTGTAGGGCTTGTACAGGACCTGGGGATCCTTTTATGCACGTATGTGGAGACTTAAATATAAACTACTTTTAAACTGTATTCTGAGACTTCTCAGAGGATGGGGGGATGTGAAATAAGCTAAAAAGCAAAATAAAAATGTTGGCATCACTCTGACATTGAATAGTCCTTATAAACCCAGACCTGTGAGTACTAAGGAACAAGTCATATTTTTAAGAATCATCCAGGGTATCTCTGTGTGCTGTGGGACAACAGAAAGGAAATTTTCACTAACTAGCAGCTCTGAATGCTTTCTTTTTCATAAAGGAAATGATTCTTTTCTTTCTCTTATTTTTTTTTCCTCTATTGCTAATTGTAGGCCAAAGAATTACCCTTAAAACAGGACCTATTCATTGTTAGCCCATAGTTTGAAATGCTGTGCCTTGGGTCATGTAAGGATGCACCTTGCAAGCAGGGGCTTTCTGGAGCCATCTCCAACCTGTGAGAGCCTATTTGTAAATTTTCAGTGTTAGCTGAAACCAGATATCTGCAACCACTATCACTGGAGTTTGCTTTATTGTTTTGTTGCTTTCCAGACTTAAGAAAGTGTTAATAATATAGATTAAATTTGAAAGTGTTTGCATATATTCTCCCTCTACTCCCCCCAACAAGAGCCTGGTTGTTAAACATTTAACAACACATGCCTGTATTGATGTCTAAATGTGGCTTGAGGTCAGTAGGACTGAAATAAAAGGATCCAGGAAAGAAGGCATCACCAGACTGGAAGATCATAATAATAACTGGCATTTACAATGCACTTCAAGGTTTTTGGAAGTGCTTTACACCCATTATCTCTTTGAGTTTCACCACATGACTATATGGAAAGTAGTCCTGTACAGTGGAAAGAACAATCAGGCCTAGACTCTAGTTACAAAGTCCTACCAATAACTATCAATAATGCTAATTACACCAGCAAGAGATTAACATAATTATATTAATATAATAATTATTAATTAATATAATTATCATTAATATATCATGATAATATATCAAAGTCCTGTCAATAATTTCATTTTGAATAAGTCTTGCCACCTCTCCAGACTGTTTCCAGGAGAGAAAGCACAGGACTGACTCAATGATTTGCTTTTGATTTCAGCTATGCCACCTATTGTGGCCTTGCCAAATAATTTCACTCCTCTGAATCTTAGTATCCTTGTCTTTAAAATGGTGATAATAATACTTGGACTGCCTACCTAACCCCCTTTTTAAGTTCATATTCACAGAGAATACAAAACACCACTTGTCACCGTGCCTTGTACTTGGGCACTCAATCATTATGTTTTTAGTGGTGATCTCTCTTTTTCCCCTCTTTATTTCCTACTTGATGGTATCCTTCTCTGTTTATACATTCCAACATTGCCCTGAAATCCAGTGCTCACCTTTCTATCAACATTTTGCACACTAAGCCTTCTACCATGGACTAAGTTGTGGTCAAATCCCATGGCCTATTAAATAGGTCTAGAAAACCAGCTGTGTCCAGTGTCTTTTCTCCCTTTCCCTCTCCCCAACCCCAGGCACACAGCTGTAATTCTTCTCCTTGCATTCTCAACATCTCACAGTAAGAATTAGCATGAGATTTGGATACAGACTGCAGAAAAAGGATGAGAATAAATTGGAGACATAATTGAGATTACATGGCATTGGAATTGATGAAAGGAGCCCCTAAACTGATTAGGAAGTTATGTAACCGGGAAAGGGAAACTTGAGTTTTCATCACATTCAAGTTAACTAACTCATAGGGTTGGGGAAATTCCAGCTCTTAGGCAGAATATTGAAACCTTAAGTTTGATTAGAAACAATCAGATTGAATCATAAAACTGAAAGAAACTTTAGATCCTCATTTTAAAGCTGAGGAAACTGAAACCTAGAAAGTCAAGTGGTTTGACCCGGGTCACAAAGCTATTAGTAGCAGAGTTGAGATTTGAAACCGGGTCCTCTGATTCAAAATCCAGTATATTTCCCAATGCTGACCACTGCTTTGAGTCCTGGGGCAGTTTTAATAATAAATTATGTATGGGTCATTTCCCAGGTTTTACCCTCTGCTTGGTACGGACCAAGGAACACTGTGTCAGTATGGAATAGTAGGGGAATGAGGGATTGGGGGAACAATATCTGGAGTCAGGGGACATGCTTACAAATACCAAGTCTGTGACTTAGTACCTCTGTGACCTTGGGAAAAGTCACTTCACTTTGCCCAGTCTCAGCTGTCTCTTTAAAAAAAAAAAGGTAGGATTATATGATCTCTAAGATCTCTTGTGGCTTTAAACCATCAAGCTCTCTGTTGAAGTTCTTTATGGGATGCCCCTGCATTCTTCCATGACGTAATCTTCCCCTGTAAAAGAGATTTCTTCTTTTTTCTATAGATTTCCTCTCTCTCTCTCTCTCTCTCTCTCTCTCTCTCTCTCCCTCCCTCCCTCTCTCTCTTTTTCTCTAATTTATGGTCCCTAACACTCCCTTGTCTCACATTTGGGTACATCTTTCTCCATTTAGAACATTTATTGTGACAGAACCCTTTGCGTTTGAACCTTTGTGTGTCATGGATACCTTTGGCGGGCTGGTGATGCCTATGATCCATTTTCAGAATAATATTTGCAAATGCATAAAATAAAATGCATAGAATTACAAAGGAAACTAATTACTTTGAAATATAGTTATCAAAGTTTTTTTTTTCTTAATTCACGGACCCCTGCTCTAGATTACAAACTCCTTGTGCTCAGGCTCTGCGTATATCTTTCCACCCTAGCTTGGAGCACAATGTCTTACATATAATAGTAATTTAATAAATATTTATTGAATTGGATTAAGTCAAAGAATAAAGTGTGGAAGACAGTACAGTAGAGTGGAATGTGCATTAGATTTGGGGTCAGATGGCTTGGCTTCCCAGTTGTGCCATTTAATAATTGTTGGAGTCCCTCTGAGGTAGCAGATTACCCATTTGCAAAATGAGTAAAATAATAATAGCACCGCCTACTTCACAAGGTAATTGTGAGCATGAAATAATAGACTGTATGTAAGGCAAATATGATGAGAGCTAATATAATCACCATCACCATCATCATTATGATTGAATAAGCATAAGAAATAAGGATATCTAGTTATCTTTTTAAGTACCTAACATTATGTAGAATTTGTCCTACATAAGGGTCACTTTTCTAGACTATAAATTCTCATTTCTACACTAGATTTTACTTAAATTGCATTGTTACTTCTCCAAAGGTTAGCTTTTGTTTGCAAGACATTTGTAATCATTGTTTTCTCAGAACAATGTTGCATAACAAAGTATTTAACACGGCATCATCATTCATTGTAGATTTTCTTTTTACAACATAGAAAGTGTAGAAACAATTCCAGTTAAGTCAGAAAACAGAAGTAGCTTAATTATTTGAAAGAATTACAATAGCTAAGAGTATAGAGCATTTGTGATTCACTAGACAAACATTTATAAAGCGTTCACTATGTGTCAGACAGTGTTAGGCACTGGAGAAACAAAGAAAAAATGAAGTAATCTCTACCTTTAAGATTTTAACATTTTTTGAAAGTAACTTCATTTTGAGATTTTACCTTTAAAGTATTCAAATACTCTTATGCAAAATGTGATTGAATTTAAAATATGAATGATTTTCTTACATGAGTTATTTGCAACTAATTTGAATTTAAGCTCATTATTTATAAATTAAACTAAGGAAAATGAAGAGGGAAAGACTCATGTTTTTTTTAGTTGTTAAAGAATCCATTAGTATCAAGGGTGCCATAAGAGCTTTGGAAAGGAGTGTTGATAAAAAGCGAGGATTAGTCTTTTGGATTTCTTTCTTCCTTCATGATTTAATGATTTCTGGTAAGTTTTGAACATGTCTTTACCCTCCTAACCCTTCTTCTGGACAAGAGAATAGACATTTTGAAAACATTTTAAAAAATACGAAATGTGTTGCTTGGAACATGTTTATTCATTGGGGTATCTGGTAACTAAAGAGTGAGTACCCTGAACAAAATAAATACATTTAAAGTACAAACTAAGTGTATTGTTTGCCCCTTTTTCTGTCCCCTCCATGTGTAAATATGTGTGTACAATGAATAGATATAATAGTAGTAGTTCATACTTATAAAATTCATTAAGGTTTACACCGCGCTTTACACAGAAGAACACTATAAGATAGGTAATGCAAACTCCCATTCTCTTAGGCACACCAAGAAGTAAGTCAACATACAAATTAAAGATAAGGTTACAAATGTGTCCCCTTTCTCTTTCTTTGTACCTTTTAATTTGTGGGATCAAGGTCCTTTAATTGGTATTTATGTGGGGGGGGGTTGGGGAAGCATAATTTAATATACCTTCAATCTCTTTTTTTTTTTTTGGTGAGGCAATCGGGGTTAAGTGACTTGCCCAGGGTCACACAGCTAGTAAGTGTCATGTGTTTGAGGCCAGATTTGAACTCAGGTCCTCCTGACTCCAGGGCCAGTGCTCTATCCACTGCACCACCTAGCTGCCCCAACCTTCAATCTCTTACAAAGATATTAAGATAGATTGGTGAGAGTAGGGAATGAATGCATTGAGTCCAATTCATGCTCTCAGATAAGCCCAGACAAATTTGTTTGATACATGCTTTGTGCACATATGCAAAACATGTGTTTTTGAGACTTTCATGCACCATTTCTTCCTCACGGTATCCGCCAAACCAGTGCTTCATCCTTTTTTTTTTTAAATACCACGTATGCCAAAGTCCCACTTATGAATATCAGGGCATTCAGCTCCACTGGACTAGATTTATCTCTGGCTGCCATGTTATCTCCCATTATATTGTAACCTCTCTGACAGCTAGGTATTGACACTGTAGCTCCTCATAAAGTTGCATGATCTTCACCTGACTAGACAAAATCCTACAATTCTAAGAGTAGGTAGTTTTCAGTGGTGTAATAGGGGTTATTCCTGTCAGAGAAGATCAGGGCCAAAATTTACTTATTTACCTCTGACATCATTTTGGCTATGATTAATAGCAGCTATTTAAAAGAGGCTCCTTAGAGTCACCATCCTAGGATCAAACTTCAATATTATTTAGTCACTCAACAAGCATTTCTTAATGTTTACTGTGTGCCAGAACCATGCTGAGTACTGAAAATACAAATACTTCTATTTGTAGAAAAAAGGAGAGCCCCTGTCCTCAAGGAGCTTATATTCTAATAGGGGAAGATAACACATAGAGAAGTTGAAAAGTAGAGATGGGTTGACTCATTGATTCCTAATCTTCTAGCATAATTTGAAGGATTTAAAAATTGCTTCAAAGACAAACTCTGAAAGTTGATAAAGATAATTCAAAGATAACAATAGGATCAATGATTTCAAAGATATAGAGAACTTCTGGTTGAGGGAACTGTCTCTTTCAATACAGATTAGCATCTTTTTCCCCCCTACAGCCCAGCTGTGCATATAAGTGGGAAACAGACTCATTATGGCCATGTTTTTTTTTAATCTAGCAAAGGTATGAAAATATACTTGATGTATACAAAGGTAATTTACCCTCCAGAAACCATTTGAGAGAAAAAAAACCATTTATTTCTCTTCATCAAAATGATGATAAATATTTTTTTTAATTCATATTAGCAATTAGCCACTGATTTTGCTCCAGATCAAGCTGATCCCCCTTATTTTTGGACAGTTCACTTCAGGTCCTGAGAATATCTTCAGAAATTACATTCATGAGCTAGACTTCTTTCTGTTAAAATAAAGTTAATACAGCAATAGAGTCAATATCTACCATTGTTTAGAACTTTTATCTCCAATTTTTTTTTGATTGTATACTACAGGCATAAATTTTTTTCCCCTGGCGAATATGTTGGGGGTGGGGTGAAGAAGCAAAGGATTTTCCCAAAGGTTTCTGTGCAGCTGCTTCAGTGAGTGCTCAGTCTGGAGTAATGTTGTTATTGTCCTGAGGGGCTAATTCTGGCCTTTGAAGGGGGATGGTTGGGAACATTCATAGTTGTAGGAGAGGATAGAGTGGGGTCAGTATTGGGCTGTAATCGGTGAAGGGTAGTTGTGGTTGTCTTGGAGACAAACCCCATGATTGTGGGAAGGATAGGATGTGATCCATCTTCCTACTCTCAGACTGACTGATGGCACATCACTTAAGGTCATTCCATGGCACTCTGGTCTAGAGCTTTCCTTCTAAAAGGAGGAAGATTTATCAGATACCCTGCATAATTAATCAATCAACAAGCATTTATTAAGCATCTGCCATGTGGCAGGCAATGTGCTAGTATCTGAAGATGCCAATGTAAAGAATGAAACAATCCCCACTGTCAAGGAGCCTACATTGAAGTTCTATGAACTTGATAGAAAAACCATTATTCTTCTTTTAAAAATCTTGCTCCTAAATGCATAGTCCTTTGATTCCATGAAAAACAAAAATTGAATTTGGGGAGTTTCTAATGGTGCTATTACTTGTCCCTCATTATGTGCAATAGATGTGTTCCTGAAAAAGTAATTTCTAAATCAAACTTTTGTAAACCAAAATACATATGAAAGGGATTTTGCATTTTAAAATGCTTGTGATAAGTCCTTTTGTGCATAATTACTCCTTAATTTATCAGATTTATACATACAGATTTTTATATATTGGGTTTGCTGGACATTAAATACACCTTTTTTCTTGTTGGGACAGGGAATGATTGGCCCTGCAATTTTATTAATGTGGAAATTCTCTCCATGGTTGTAGCTTGCCACTTGATCTGTATATGATATTCTTAGAGAGCACTCTGAGGACATTACAAGGTTACATGACATGTCCATGGTCATATGGCCAGGATGTGTCAGAAGCAGCATTTGAACCCAGACCTTCCTGACTCCAAGGCCTACCCTCTATCCACTATACCATATTCCATATTTGTATACCTTGATAGACTTATAGCCTTTGAGAGTCAAAAGGGACCTTACGGATAATAGTCCATCATTTTCAAATATACTCCAATCATTTTCAAAGTATTTGTAATAGAAAAAATATTTCCCTTTTAAAAGCAACTTCAGTAGAACTCTTGTAGTAAAATATTTTTGAAAATTATTTAATGCCAGATATTAATGATATCTAACAAATTACTAGCCTGATTTTTCATTCAAATAATCTTTTATTTTCAAATTACTTTTATTGCCGATAAAGTAACTGTACAAACAACTTAGTGTAAAGGATGAAACTGTCCAGTTTCAATATATTTTATAACTGTTGAAGATATTGGATGTGATAGCTCACAATAATTTTACTTCTATAAGCCTGTGTCTATGGGGATTATTTTAGTTCATCACATTTCTTTTTTCTTATGTTTCTGCTTGGCAGCCAGGTGCCTTAGTGGATAGGGTGCTGGGCCTGGAGTCAGAAAGATCCGAGTTCAAATCCATCTCAGACACTTACTAGCTGTGTGATCCTGGGCAAGGCACTTAACCTTTCTTTGCTTCAATTTCCTCAACTATAAAGTAGGGATAACAAAAGCACCTACATCCCAGAGTTTTTGTGAGGATCAAATGAGATAATACTTGTGGAGCAGTTAGCACAGTGCCTGACATAATAGGTGCCATATAAATGTTAGTTGCTATTATTATTATTGAAAATTTAAAGAGTTCTGTCTTCAAATTCATTATGTTTTATTTGTAAATATCTTTGTAAATTTACTGGAATATGGCTTCTCTCCTTTCATTGGCATCCTTCAATCAGTCATGTAGTTTTAGGGAAGTTGGGTTAGATTTATATTGTTTCTCGTACAAAATTTAAATTACAAAATATTGGTAATGTGCCATGCATCAAGATCCCTGTCAGATGATGGAGATAGCTAATATCACAGTTGTGCTTCTGTATTGGTAACAATAACAATAATAATAATGTGTATAGAATACTCTAAGGTTTGCAATGGGTTTTGCACTCATTATCTGATTTTATCTTCACAATGACCCTGTAAAGTAAGTGCTATTGTATTTCCAAAGCTATAAAGAAAATTTATTCTGATAGCATCTTTTATCGCCCTCACCTCAAACTCCCAGGGTATTATATATAATAGGCCCTAAGGGTTAAGGTAGGGAGAGGAAGCCTCCTTACATTTAAGTACTAAATAATGTAATATACCACCACCACTACTACTATTACTATTACTACAACTGATATAGTGCTATTTTTACATATGAGGAAACTGAGGCAAGCAGAAGTTAAATGATTTGCCCAGGGTCACACAGATAATAAGTGTTTGAGACTGGATTTGAACTCAGGTCTTCCTAAGTCCAGTGCCAATACTCTATCAACTAAGCCACCTAGGGACCTGAACGAATTAACAGATATTCAAACTGCTATTCATATCTACACAAAGTAGTAAATCATTATTGTGAGAAGCAGACTAAAACCTAAACCAGAGATTATTAATTTGGGATCCACAGGCCCTGAACTACATAGAGTCCATGCACTTGGGTAGGAAAAATTACTTTTATTTCAGCAAAATTGGGTTCCTTTGTAAGTCTATGAATTTTACTTTATTCATTTAAAAATACTATTTGGAGAAAAGGTCTATAGGCTTCACTAGATAACCAAAAGGATCCGTGATGCAAAAAAGGCTTAGAACTTCTGACCTAAACTGATGAGGAGACTCTCATTTGAAACCAGCTCTCAAGAGACAGATGATAAGTGTCACAACATGTTCGCACTGGTTTTCCTTCAAGATCAAAATGAACAAGAGGTTTGGTTTTCAATTATTCTTTTGGTTTCATTCTTCAATATACTAATTAAATCCCTCACTACTGAGAGGGTTCAATAGGTCAGGCAGTGAGGATACCCACCTCCCACTGACATTCTTGGACAAGTCATTCCGTTTTAGGAAACTGGAATTAGACTTATTCCTAGAAAAAAAATGTCAAAATGTAGCAACATTTTGGACTCTTCAAAAACTCTTAGAAAAATAGCAAACATGAAAGAGAAAAAATCTCACAGAAAATTCATCAGTTGTCCAAGGTTGCATCATCCACCTTTGTGACTGAAGTACACTGTGTTAGAAAGTAGATAACAGTATTAGAGTCAGACATAATTTAGGGAGTAGAAAAGCCCACATAGCTATAACTTGCTACCATATGAGATGAGATGTCCTCAAGGACAATTGCTGTACCACTCTGCATATTCAAGACTTGCTGGCATCATTTTTTAGTTTCCATTCATTATTTTCACATCACTGGATTGCTTTTTTGACACTGCTACAAATTTCTTATCCCACTTTTCAAATGGAATTCATGTTAAAAAAAAAGATATTAAAATGGGTGCACAAGGTTGTAAGGCCAGCTCAGATTAATAATGAAATTAACACATGCCTGCCAAGACTGAGTTTTGAAGAGAGATGCAAGTTTCTATTTTTAATCCTTTACCTGTTTTGTTTCTCTGCCTCAGGGAGGTCAGAATCTGATGCAGAGGACAGTGTGTTTTATTGTTATTGAGTGACCCAAATTATTCTTAAGTATTCGTTAAGCTTGTTAATAATGAAACTACTGGGAATTTGGGTCCTGGCTATCTGTTGACTAGGAACAATATTTTTTCTTTTTCTTTTTTTTTTTGAAAAATAAAAGAATATTTGATTCACTTTGGATCCTAGCAAGATTCTGTGATAAACCTTGAGAAATAACCTTGGATGCAGGAGCCCAAGCTTTAAGGTTATTAAATGGATTGCTGATTTAATAAAGGGAGCAATTATGTCTCTGTCTCTTACTAGTGAAGGTTAAAATCTAAGAAGAGAGGTCCATATTATCATTGTCACAGACACTAAATTAGAAGGCTCATGTACCTACACTGTCTTCTGCGAGTTCCAGGGTGTTCACTTATCACGTTTATCCCTACAGTTTTCTCTTTATTGCTGCAGGGAAATTGTGTTGAGCATATTTTGAATCTTTCGGTTTTCCAAGACCTTCAGTTTGTGCATTAGTCCTCTTTCATGAGATGGATTTACCACCATCTGTGTATAGGCTGTGTAAAGTTCCAGAGCCATTTGTGTGTGTGTGTGTGGATGCAAATCTTGCATTCCTTTTGGTCTTTTCATTGTACTTCACAAAAGACAGGATTTAAGAGTAAAACTAAATAATGGCTGGCCAGAAGACTGTTTGCACAGCTGCATGTAGGCAGTGACCAACCCTTTAAAAAACCTAGTAGGAGGAGAAATGAATAGAAACTCTTGTTGCCCTAGTCATGAAGTTTCTTGGACACTGCTTTGTGTGGTATGAAGTCATTTTATATATATGTTGGGTCAGTGCTCTTCTTTTGCTTCCCCTCCTTATTTACTCTGGTCTGCCAGGGGAACAATGAATTAGCCCCTCTGTCATTATAGTAATTGGAAAATATTTTTCTAGGATAAGATGACATCAGTAAATAATGCATGTAATGTACCTAAAATTAAATCTTACATTAAACATCACCCTGACAGCTGCCTAATGCAAAGATATGGGGGAAGACAGTATTGACATATCTGTCTCTTCTCCTTGTGAGCTGTAGCCTATGAAAGTAGGCTACCAGCAATAATTTAATCAGAAGAATCAGAACAACGTTAAGCTCCAATAAATAGTGGGTCAGCATCAATGTCAGACTCAGATGGACAATGTATTAAATTATGACTTGCAACTTTGCAAATAGCTTCTAAAAGTTGGCTCAGGGATTTCTGGCCAAAAAAAAAGAAAGAAAGAAAGAAAGAAAGAAAGAAAGAAAGAAAGAAAGAAAGAAAGAAAGAAAGAAAAGAGGCAGTTTAACAGATTTAGAATCAGAAGGGATCTTAGAGGTAAATCAGTCTAAATCCCCTTTCATTTTACAGGTGAAGTCATTGTGGCCTAGAGAGAAGTGACTTTCCCAGTGTTACAAGGGTAGTCACTGACGGAGAAGGGATTTGAAGCCAGGTCCTCTGTTTCATATGAAATATATATGTTGAAATGATGGTAGTAACAGAATAGGGCCTGATGATGGATCCATTATTCAACAATATGGCAGTATCAATGTGTTCCTTTGACACGAATTGAATGATCTTTTGTTTGTCTGTTTGTTTAAAACTAGAATTCAATATATCATCTTTATTTGCATAGGTTTGAAAAGGGAGTTGGTTACTTTTAGCTATTATAGTAATGGCTACAATCAGATGTTTCTTTTTATAATTAAAATATTTCTTGATAATTATATCAGTGCTTAATATGGTAAGGAACCAGAACCTCAATGTGAGAACCCCAATGCAAATAACAAATGATTAATAATCTACAGTCTTAGTGAGTTGTCTGAGGAACAGGAAGGGAAAGTATGATCCGTAGTCACAAAGCTACTAAATATCAAAAGCAAAACTTGAATCCATGCCTTCCTAACTCCCAAGTCTAATATAATATCCAATAAATCTAAATATAAAAGAAATCCTTGGGTAGCTAGGTGATGCAGTGTATAAAGTGTCAGGCCTGGAGTCAGGAAGACTTACTTTCTTGAGTTCAAATCCGGCCTCAGACACTTACTAGCTATGTGACCCAGGGAGAGTCACTTAACCCTGTTTGCCTCAGTTTCCTCATCTGTAAAATAAGCTGGAGAAGGAAATGGCAAAATCATTCCAGTATCTCTGCTAAAAATACTCCAAGTAGGGATCATAAAGAATTGGACATGACTGAACAACAACAAAAGAAATTCTAGCGGTGAAAGATCTTTGTTATGGTTGGGAAACTACACTTTGATTTAGGCTATGTGAGATTCATCAATTTATTGTTCTTTCACTTTTTTTCTCATTGCCTTAGAAAACACAATGGTGCTAGAGGCCCGGGTCCCTACCCTTCCCTCTACCGTAGTTCATATGCTTTTGTATCACTTCAGTCTTATAGTACACTTTTCTCACAATGGCTTTGTGAACAGATAGCACAAGGATATTCATCTCCATTTACAGGTGAGAAAATAACCTTGGAAGGGGTAAGCTACTTTCCTAAGGTCAAACTACTAAAGAGAGACAGAAATAGAATTCTGGGTCTTCTGATTCCAAATTCAGGACTTTCCCCACTGTTCTAGGTTTCTTCCTCTCTGTTGTCCCCACCTGGCAGCAGTCTGGTGCCTCTGGCTATGACCCATTTCTGTGAGTTGGGAGGTTGGGGGCCTGAAGAGAAGCCACATGAGAATCATTAGTTTGTGCAGCCTCCTTGCTCTTTGGTGTGTGGTACATACCAAACTTCACCTGAGAGGTTTAATGATATGGCATCCTCAATGGAGTAGGGCTAAAATACTGCTAGCAATATATGTAAGAGAAGCAGTTGTGGTAAAATCTCTCATTTATGAAGTGTTTTATAAATGCTTAATGGCAAATGATCATTCTCTTAATGACAAGTTTTCCTTCTCCCTTTGCAAGGGGTGTTTTCTTGTTGATTCTTTTACTTGATTGATTATAATTATGACAGTAGAGCAAATAATAATGATTATGACAGTAAAGCACACAATAAGGCAGGTAATACTATTCAAGGTTGATAGATTTGTCATATTTACTTTTGGGAAAAATTAAGAAGTGTTTTCTGAATAATCTTTAACCATTTTTTATTGTGTTGTGCTGCAAAGAAAGCTGTAATATATGCAAATAAGCTTTTACAGAAATAATATCCTCTGGGATAATTTTAAAAGTGAACAAGAGATATTTTCCTCATTATTTTAGTTGCACTAATAACTTGCTTAGCCTAGATCGTGATCAACTTGCCCCTTAATGGGATATGAATTTTACAATGACAACTTACTGCTTGTGGCTAATGTCAGCATAAAATGTCATTGTTTAAGGAAAATTTCTCTTACATAAATCAGAAATGGTAAGCTAAATGATACACTGATGTCATTTAGAAATATGTATGTGTTCATAGATGCATGTGAATTTATATGCATATACATGCTTACAATATCACGAGAATTTTTGGAAACCCGTGTCTTTTGGAAACCCTTTGGTAAGAGTTGCTTGGCTAATCTTCATTTCTTGGCTGTTACGGATCATGGTATTCATAACATCCTACCCTTACATTTATGAAATCTTAAATTGAATGTTTCTTCATTATATTTATGTCACATTTCAGAGGACAGTTGCCCTTAAGTGCTTGAGGAAATGACAATTTGTAATTTGTACAGAGCTTCTTGTATTAGTAGTATTTCAAATACCTAAGACCTAAAGTTGTTGTGGAAAAACTGTTGGGAATATTCCTCCATCTATGGTGAGGGTTTTTAACCTGGTCCCCTCTCCCAAAGATCCATGGAATGGATTTCAGCGGGATGGAGACCATGTACATAGTTTCGAAAAATACATCTTTATTTTCACTAACCTTTGGTTTCCTTTTGAATCCCATATATTTTATTAAACATTATTCTGAATAGATGTCATAGACTTCACCTGAATGTCAAAGTGCTTCATGAAGCAGAAGTGATTAAGAATTCCTGGCGTCTTGGGACCTTACAACCTATAGAGAATCCTTCTCCCAATTTGATTCTATGTTGGAAATTGTTCATGCCAATTTCAAAATCCTTGCCTTCTTATTTCATCCTTCACTTAATGGACTTGATAATCAGTCATCAGATAACATTATAGACAGAGAGAGAGAGAGAGAGAGAGAGAGAGAGAGAGAGAGAGAGAGAGAGAATGTGCTAGGCATTGTGTTAAGCTCTGGGAATATGAATACAGGAAAACAAGGTCCTCAAGGAGAATCCTCAAAAAACTTACTTTAAAATAGGGAATATAACACATAAAGGGGAGATGGAAAGGAGGCTGTATACTCCCATGGCATTATATAGAGATGGAAGACTCATGGGGCCTGCCTAGCTCTAGACACAATAAGGCAGAAATTCACCTATTAGATAGAGCTGGGCATCCTAGGGGCAGAGTCCAGGGGTGTGCGGGAGTTAGATAAGAATGATGGCTAGAAGTGATGTGGGGTCCTCATTCCAGGTAAGATAAGAGGAAAGTTCACTTATCAAAGCCAGTGGTCAAAGGGGGCTGAGTCTCTTTTGTTATATCCTTCAAGGAATCTTGTATGTTTCAGTACTAATAGCAAGTCACATTTTTTGGAGGGAAATATGTTCTATTAGAGAGAATCTCTCCATAAGGCTTTCTGAAGTTGAGTGATGTACCTGGGAAGGAAATGTGAGAGAATATGAGTAGTTGGCAGACACAGACTGAAATAGAATTTGTCCAGGGGCTAGTGGCCTAATTTTGTTAACATAGATATTTTTAAGGAATTCCATAAGACCTATATTTTTTATACCCATTCTGAAAATACTGATGTTAAAAAAAGTCACAAGTTCCTTGGCAGGTGACTTGGTACAGATATCCATAAAAATGAGATGAGCTGGTGTGTTTAATTGGTAGCAAAAGAAGCAAAGAACTCCCAGCCCATGTTATAAAGGTGAAGAGAAATCATTACGGGATAGATGACTGATAGTAGATAGACACATATAGATAGATAGATATATGCAGATACATAGATATAGATAGATGCAGATACATATAAATTTGTATTGATATCAACATAGATATAAATGTAGATAATGGATATAGCAATACAAGAAACTCTGAACAGTATAGATTTAAAATGATAAGAAGGCTTATTATGTATTATTAATAGATCTTAGGAGTTCTTTTAAAGTTAGGTTTAATAGCAGAGGAATCTTCTTGCTCCTGTCTTGTTTCTGCACCAGACTATTTCTACCTGGAGGTTCTGTCCATACAAAATTGATGATCTGCTTACTGCTCAGGTGAAATGATTGATTGGCAACCACCTCTGAGGGCACTTAAATTGTGTGTGCATGTATGTTTTACGTATTTTAGTCTTGACCTATGATTTCATTGGTGCACAGAACTCCCAATTGTAGAAATTCTAGCTGTTGTTGAATATTGGCAACTTATCTGTAATTCATATTCTTGGAGCATGAGTTCTTTACCTGGCTCAATGAACTTGTGGGTTTTTTTAAATATATAAATTTTGATAATTATATTTCAATATATTTGGTTTCCTTTGTGGTCCTAGATATTTTATTTTATGCATTTAAAAACCTTATTTTTGAGAAGAAAGATGCATAGGTTTCATCAGACTACCAGAGATCTATAACACTAGCAACAACAAAAGTTAAGGATCCCTGTGTTTCTTTTTCTTGCTTCAGAGCTGTCTGGGGCATGAAGAAGTTAAGTGGCCACTCAGGATATCAAAGGCACGACTTACAACTAGGTCTTCTTGATTTCAAGCTGACCCACTGTCAGCTTTATTATTATGTTATTGCTTTCTAAATTCTCTTTATCCTGTTGCTTGCTATGCCCTCCATCAGGGGATAGGGAACCTGTGGCCTCGAGACCACATGTGGCCTTCTAAGTCCTCAGCTGAGGCCTTTGACTGAGTCCAACTTTTACATAACAAATCCTTTAATTAATGGGATTTGCTCTGTGAAGTTTGGATTCAGTCAAAGGACCCACTTGAGGACCTAGAGGGCCACATGTGGCCTCAAGGTAACAGGTTCCCCACCCTGCCTCCATAAAGCCATAAAATCACAGATTTGGCAAAGATCCTAGGTCAAATAGTAAAAGTAGCACTCTCATTGCACTTTCACAATGTATCTCATGGACCCCTACTATATGCCCTGCTAAGTAGCAAGTTCTGTGATGATGGCTCCTTTTTCTTATTCTTCCAATCCCCACAGAAATGCCCACCAGAGTGCCTGGCATGTGGTGCATGAAATAAGCACTCAATGAATACTTGTAGAATGTTGAATGTGGTCTACCCTGCCCATTGCTAGATCGGTTTGATGACAATAGCTTTGTTAACATGTTTAAAAGCTGAGAATGTGTAAAACTATCCTCATCAACTCAAACCCCACTCCCTCCTCAACCCATTTAGGCCCTAATATTCTTGCCTATTTGTTTTTCCATATAAATTTCATTATAATTTTAGCTGTTCTTGAGAGTTTCAAAGGATCATAGATTTCCATCTGGGAGAGACCTTTGAATTCGTTTAGTAGAACCCTCTCATTTTATATTGAAAGAAACTGGCCCATAGAAGAAACAGGCAGGACTTCCTCAAGGTCACATGGCAGAGCTGAGGTACAAGCCAAGTATTCTGACTCCAAATCCAACATTTTTTCCAGCATACCACACTGCCATTCTTTTGATTGATATAAAGTTTATGGATTAATTTTGAAGTATTGTCATGTTTTACTATATTAATCCATGTTATCCATGAATACTGAATGCCATTCCTCCCTTTATGTCAGTCATTATAATTTAAATTCATCTTTATTCTGGTCATAGGTGTTTCTAGATTAATTTCCAAGTATTTATTTGTTATTGTAAATGGGGTTTCCTTTCATGATTTTTTCTTGATTTTTACTGCTAGTGTATGAAAATCAAATTAATTCTTTGTACATTAATCTTTTATCCTTGCTCTAGTCTTGCAATAGTACATTCAGCCTCACTGAACAAACTGTCTCCATGAATTTTTTTAGGTGAGACAGTTGTATTTTCTATGCATGGCATTAAAATGTGACTTGAACATGGTGATATTGTTAACTTCTCATCCACAGGGTTCATTTCTCAGATATCTTTTTCCTGACATTTGAAATCTCTAGAATGTTTAATAGGATGTCAAGTATAACTGGTGAAAACAAGTAGGCAAGGGGCAGCTAGGTAACACAGTGGATAGAGCACCAGCCCTGGAGTTGGGGGGGGGGCTGAGTTCAAATCCAGCCTCAAACCAGACACTTGACACTTACTAGCTGTGTGACCCTGGACAAGTCACTTAACCCCAATTGCCAAAAACAAACAAACAACAACAATAAAAAAAGTAGACTTGTTTTGTACCTGTTTTTAGTGAGAATCCTTCTAATCTTTCTCATTCCATATTGTTTTGACATTTGGGTTCAAGGTAAATATTTTATTATGTTGAGGAGAATGTCATTCTATTTTTCTTAGAGTTTTTATAATAAAGGGATACTGAATTTTGCCATGGGCTTTCTGAATATATTAACGTAATTGTATTGGTTTTTTGAGTTCTTGGGGTTCATATGTCTTATGTTAATGGTTATATACCACTTTTGCATGCTTTATATAAAATGAGCTTTGCCATGATGAATAACTCAAAGTAAATAATTTCTGCTTACAAGTGTGAATTTAACATGTTTTGGTCTTTGAAAGCTTAGTTATTACTTCTTTACTCATTATAAATGTGTACTGAGTTGGTATACAAGTTACATATTTTTATTTATATGAGATCCAACCTATCATTCGTAAATGTGTATCTAGATGTTATGTGATCTAGTTTAAAAAAAAAACCTCTGAGTAAGTAAAGATTTAAGAGAGTTGGGGACCAGTTCAATCTTTTCACTGGCTTGCTTTGTGATCTTGGGCAAGTCACTTAAATTCTCTATGTCTCAGTTCCTTCCTTCTTCTATAAAATGATGGCCTTGTATGTATGTATATTGTTATTAGATCTACTCTGATATTTCTTAACCCAGTATCACTATTTTGTCTTAACCTTTCAGGCTTACTCTATTGAACAAAAGCTTCACATATATTTATAAATGAAACAGGAGAGAGAGAAAGTAATTAGGTCTTGAAGTAATTAGGAAGACCTGAATCTGAATTCACTTCTACTTACTAGCTGCGTAGCCACTGACAAGTTATAATCTCTCTCAGCCTCTCTCAGTTTCCACATCTATAAAAGAGGGATGATAATAGCACCTACCTCACAGAGTTGTCGTGACACTCAGATGAGATAATACATTTAAAGCAGCATAGAAATATCATTGGTTATTATCTCTAAGGTTGCTTCTAGCTCTGACATTTTATGACTTCATGGATTTTTCCTCTAGTTAAATTTTAAATTGTTTCAGCATCTGTTTAACTGTTTAAAATGAAGAAATGGAAAAATCAGGGGAAAATATTTTAGGGAAGGATTCTAGACTTGCACATTTGGGGGGAATTGGTATATTGCCATTTGGAGTTTATTGAACCATTATGCCAGAATCCCCTTTTTAAATTAATTTATCTGTTTATAGTTTTCCACCCCACTCTACATATACATTCATATTAAGTATATTTTCACATTAGTCATGTTGTAAAGAAGAATTAGGACCAATGGGAGAAACCATGAGAAAGAAGAAATAAAACAAAACAATGAAAAGAGAGAGAGAACGAATAGTATGTTTCAATCTGCATTCAGGCTCCATAGTTCTTTCTCTGGGTGTGCATATCATTTTCCATCATGAGTCTTTTGGAATTGTCTTAGATCCTTGACCATGCCATAATTCTTAAAGATACAGTAAATTGGAAGAAGAGAAGGGGAAGCAGAAAAGTGAGATCTCTGGGGAGTCTTTGGTGGAGAGACCAGGATTAAAAGAGGCAATATTCACCATTGTTAAGATATTTTTCTTGTCTCTAAAGAAATTATAGGAGATTACATCATGACTTTAGGGTACCTAGATGTTTAGCTTCCCACTTTGTCACAAAGAGGCTCAGAAGGCCTCCATTATTAATATAATAAAAATAAAAATCCCATTCCTAAACAACACACTATACAAGGAGACAGTCTTCTAAAGAAAGGATTATAACATAAGATCTTCTGTTTGGGGCTATTAGCTGTAATGACAGCACTAATATAGCTGAAAAAATTCTGAAAATGCCATTAAATATTACTTTAAGGTTATTGTCTCATATTCCCCATTTGCCCTATTTCTCACTCATTAAGGATGCCAGGCTGTTCCCTAGTACTGGTTTAGCATTACCTGGCTACAAGCATGCTTCTAGAAATCTTTTTTTTCTGTTTTCTCCTTGTGTGAAAAATAGAATAGTTTTCAAAGGACCATTTTCAAAAAAGTCTCAGAACAGTGATCAATGGATTGCTTTAGTGTCTTGTTATTGGCTATTTAATTACAGTAATGGGTGTCTTGTCTTCCATTGTTGAGATGAGCTTTCTTGATTATTACTCCAAAGCCATTAGTTTGATTTGTTAAGCGTAGACATATTTATGTATGTATGGATAGGTAACCTAAAATGGTTCCATTAATAGCAAACTCTAGAAAATAAACACATATACCTCAATTAGATGAGTAATATTCAAAGAATTAGAAAACTAAAATATTCATGACACTAAAACTTTATTGAATGTTGTTCTATGTTTTATATTTAATTCAGGAGGCATTTCAGGACCTTATGTATGGTCCCTCAGGACTATGCTTATGTCATTCACAACTTCAGAAAGTTATCATTGTAGACCACATCACACCTTCAGAAGAAAAACACTCATTATTTGAACTTCCTGATTGCTTATGCCTAGGAAAATGAGTTTCTTCCATAAAGCAGTTTACACTTAAAGACTGAAAACTGGGAAAAACTAGAGATAGTAACAGAAAAGTACAATTAACAAATTCATATTAATAAGGAACTAAGATCTTCAATAAAATGTCATGAAAGCTAGTCATTAATTAAAAGTAAGGAGAGGTGCTGGCTCTGTGATTTCACATATAGAAGGGACTTCTGGGTGAGGAAACACTTTCTATCAACACTGAGTTTTACCTTCTTTGGAATTTGTAGTCTCAGAGAGTATGTAGAACACTGAGCAATTAAGTGATCACTCAGTGTTACACACGCACACACACACGCACACACACACACACAGACACATACATACATTATATCCATTCATCCGTCTATCTATCTATCTGTCTGTCTATCTATCTATCTATCTATCTATCTATCTATCTTTGGAAGTCAGACCCAGATTTCCTAGCCACATCTTTATCCACTTTGTCACACTACCTTTTTGTTCTTGTAAGTAAGATCAGAAAGAAATCAACAATTATCAGTTGACAGCAAGGCACTATTTTAGTAGCCTTGAAACTCTGCTAGGCTTGGATATAGAAGCAACCTGGTTTCAAACCCTGTCTCTGACATTTATTATGTTTAGTGTCAACATCTGTGAGCCTAAGTTTCTTCATCTGTAAAATGGGAATATTAGCTATAGTTGTGGTGAATCTCACAAAGTTTAAAGATCAAATAGAATAATTGATAATCTGTATAAAATACTTTGTGAACCTTAAAACAATCAATTACTGTCATCAGGTATTATGTAGGAAGAGAATATAATCCATTTAGAGAAATATGATATGAACATTAAAAAAAGATTTGATAAAAGATTTAATTATCAGTTCAAGATAAAAGAAATATTTGCATATACACAGAATAAGAGAGCTTATCTGAAATGATTCAGTTAATTATTTTTTTTGCTAATTAATAGTTTCTATCAATGTATAATATGCTTAGATGGACATGATCAATTTTATTTGGAGGCAATTAGGGTTAAGTGACTTGCCCAGTGTCACATAGCTAGTAAATGCCTGAGGTTGGGTTTAAATTCAGGTCCTCCTGACTCCAGGGCCAGTGCTCTATCTACTGTGCCACAAGCTGCCTCAACACAATTAAATTTTAAAGAGTTGGTAGACAATTATTGTATTAGGAGTTTAGAAGACAGAAATTATGCCAAGGCAGAGTGGTGGGGAAAATGCTCAATGAAGGAGGTGAAATTTGAGCTTCAGCTTGTAGGATTCAGAGGATGTGAATGGGAACAGAGAGGAAGAAGAAGGTCATTGGATAGTTGGTGCATCATGAACATTAAGAAAACAATGTCTAGGGACAGGAGATAAATTTATTTTAATGAAATGGGCTATCTAGGGAGGAAATGGAGAAAAAAGTCTGGAAATGCAGAGTGCCTTTAATGCTAGGTTAAGGTTTTTCTCCTCAGTCAATAAAAATTAATTTAGTGCTTACTATGTGCCAAGCATTTGGGATACAAAAAAGATGAAAACATGATCTCTGTCTTCAGGAAGCTCACATCTAATAGGAGAGACAATATGTAAATATCTATACCTACATCTTTATCTATCTATATACAAGATCAATAAAATACAAATGGAAAGTTATCTCCTTCAGTTGGGACAGGCGGGGCCAGGGAAAGACATCTTTCAGAAGGTAAGAGCTTAGCTAAGGAAGCCAGGAAGGTGAGAAGATTGATGAAGGTGAGGAGGGGGAGCATTTAAATCATGGGAGATAGTTAGTGAAAAGGCATGAGCGACCATGAGGAAAATGAAGAAAAATATAAAAAAACCCTCCTTTCTTTATGGGAAATATCAGTTTTGGGAGACAAAAGACAGGCAGATAGAGATCTACCATGTTATATGTTATCAAAGCGTCTTTGAATATTTGAACATTATGGATGTTTAGTCTGAAATTTTCATATAATATCATAGGAGTTAGAGCGGAAAAGATTTTAGACATTAAGTGAAGTGAATAAGTTCCCTGAAGACATTTTTGTTTCATTTTTGTCTTTATCCCTCCAATGCCTGGCACACAGTAGTACTTAATGAATGCTTATTGGTTGACTGAGCATTTAGTCCTGTGTACTTCTTCACAGATAGATGAGAAAACTAAAGCCCAGATTTCTAACCTTGGTCATCTAATTCTAAATGTAGGATCCTTTCTATTAATCAATAAACAAGCATTTACTAAGCACTTAATATGTACTAGGTACTGTGATAAGAACTGTGAATAAAAAGAAAGATATTTTTAAAAATTCCCACCCTCAAGAAGTTCACATTCTAATGGGGAGAAAACATGTGGCATATGATATATACAGAGTAGATGGGTGGTGATGTATCTATTGATTTCTTTTCTAATATATCCTTTTACCCTTTTTCTTTTGACCTACCCTGATATTTCTGAACAGAATATTGCTTCTTTACCACTTCTTTCCAGGTTTAATCTGTAGAGTAAGGAGGGTTTTTTAAGTAAAGGACAGCTAGGTGGCACAGCGGATAGACTGCCAAGCCTAGAGTCAAGAAGATCTGAGTTCAAATCTGGCCTCAGACACTTACTTACTTACTACCTATGGGATCCTGGGCAACTCACTTAACCCTCTTTGCCTCAGTTTTCTCATCTGTGTAATGAGTTGGAGAAGGAAATGGCAAACCACTCCACTATCTTTGCTAAGAAAACCCCAAATGGGGTCCCAAAATGTCAGAAACAACTGAAATGACTGAACAACAAAAAGGAAGACTTTATTGGCCAAGTTTCTAGGCCAATACGCTCCTTGAGGGTAGGGACTATTTTTTTCTTTCTTTCTTTCTTTCTTTCTTTCTTTCTTTCTTTCTTTCTTTCTTTCTTTCTTTCTTTCTTTCTTTCTTTCTTTCTTTCTTTCTGTCCCAGGCCCTAGAACAACAAACACTAAATACCTGTTTGTTTTGATGAATGTAATTTGATAATTAGGGTTTTTAAGAATGGTTAAAGATATCTTTAAGGCAATAAAAAAAAGCCACTTTTAGTTGATTTTACTACAGCTGCAGGTCAGTGTAGATACAGCTGTTCCACTTTCCACAGCATGTTCAATCATTATTAATTTTCTCCTTCTCTAACCTCATTATTTTCTCTTCTAAAATTCTATTCTATGCTTACTTTAATAAGTAAAAGCCTTTATTACGTTGGTGTCTTTTTTAAATTAAATTCATGATTTGCTGCTTAAATAGAAGGCTTTCTAACCTTAAGAACTTGAATGAAATTTCTTGACTTCTGTAAGTTCTGTGGATTTTTTTTGAGGTACGGGGAGACTTTAACCTGGGTCTCTAAACCTCTCTAAAGTTATATGCTTTCACAAAGAGTTCACTCCGCTTCTTTTCTTGGGGTATTTAAAAGAATCATGGTTAGTCCAAATTTCAGGAACGTACTGAATATTTACTGTTTTTACCTCGCATCTGTATTGGAACATATTTTACTGAGTAGTATTTGTCAAAAATATTGAATTACATGGACACTGAAAGTATTAGTTTCTCAAAGCTTTTAAGTCAATATCTTGTGTTTTTCTTGTGACAAAGAATCATTGTAGCATTTAACGCAAATGTGCATTTTCTGTCTAACTCCTTTAAAAACAATGTGCAGGAATTTTAAAATTGAACTGGTGATATGACCTCTTCTGACATTTTTCCTTTAAAAATAATTGCATAGCATTCTCTTACCCAAGATTTTTTTCCTTCTCATAATAGTTATTGAGAAGAGAAATTAAGGGATGAGGAGAATGACTAAATTGTTGAATAAAAAGTCAAATTTGTAGATAGTTGCTATCATGGATGGAGAAATTTGGGATTTGAATAAAATAATCCCACATCTTCAGGATTATTTTGCCAAAAGTTTATAAACTAGTGGGACTTTTTTTTTTTGCCAGGACAGTCTTCATTTACCTTACTTACACTGGAAATAAAGGAAGGTTGAAATTCAGAGATAATCATGGCAATATTAATATTTACATATTTGTGTTTTGAGCTTGGCTAAAGATTGTAGGAAGGGAAATTCCTCATTAATTGAAAATGATATAATTTTGATTTAAGTGAAATGGCATTCAATTAGTCAGGGTTTTACAGATCATTGTATATTTGCTATACTAGTCTGGAAGTCAGAAAGCCTCTGACTCACATGTGGTATGATCTATTGTGTTTTTATTTTTGTCTTTGAATCCCTAGCATATAGGTTGGTGCTTGGCTAACTCATTGCATTAATCAATAGATCCACTGATTTGGTAGATTATTTCCTCAATGCCTCATTTTCTCTGAATATAGAAATAATAGATCAGCAAACAAAATTTTGCTAAAAATGTTTAAGTTTTTAATTACAAGAATTATGAATTTAGAATATATACTAGAAGGTTCATCTACATGTCTAAGTATATATGAAGGAATTCCAAGAAAGTTACCAAAGAACACGATTGTTTTCACAATTTTCAAATATGGGAGGAAAGAAACTTTCATAAAATTAAGGAGCTAATAATGATATTCTGATGAACATAAGATTTCATTAGTTTCTATATTCCTTCAATTCTCTACCCCTTCTCATCCTGGGTGATTTTTGTCCATGTTTTTTTCTGCAAATCCTCCAGATAGGATCTATTCAACATACTAGAAGTTTCTATCTTTTTTCTTTAATACCTGGAAGGCCAATATACCACTCAGATAGCAAATGTACTATATCCCAGTCTTGCTATATGACTTGTCCATGGCTTTTTCTAATCATGTACATCTTCAATAATGTCTTTTAAGTGAATCTTTATGTATGTTATCCTTGATAATAGAATAAGTCAAGCCAACAAGCATTTGTTAAGCCAAGCATTGAACTTAGTGATAAAGATAGTGTCCAGCTCTTGATCAAGTCCCTTCCTTATTCTTTATAATTTGCCTTTACTTTATAGTAACAATGGTATTGCAACCTGACTTTGCTCAATTCTTTCCTAAATAGAATTGCTAAACTATTGTGGTCATCTAATGAACAATAGTTGTATGTCTGGCATTCTATCTGGGGTGGGGTGAATAGGGAGAAGAATGAAATCAAACTAGCAAGCACATTTTCCTTATTTCCATTTTTTAGAGCTACCATTCTTACTCAAAATCTTTTGTTTTGATCCTACATAATCACAGAATGTTTAAATTTTTTTTCAACTTCTTGATGGGGTTAATGTCTTTTCCTTTTCTTCCTCTTCATTTTTTTATATAGGCCTGGATGATTGTCTTCAACAGTACATTAAGAATTTTGAGAGGGAAAAAATCAGTGGGGACCAGCTGCTTCGAATTACCCACCAAGAACTAGAAGATTTGGGAGTCACTCGCATCGGCCATCAAGAACTTATATTGGAGGCAGTCGATCTACTGTGTGCACTGGTAAGTTTCTTATGGGAAGGAAGACTTAATTTTTTATCATTAATATAGGTTTATGAGTGTGATTTATATATTCATCAAGGGCATTTTTGGTGAACATATGAAAAGGAACAGGAAAGTTTTCAGAAGCTGTATTCCACATTAGAACATGTATTTACTATTACACAAATTGGTTGAAAGATATAAAGAATAAATAATGTCAGTGTGCTTATTGTTTGTTAACAATTTTTTTAAACTTGGAGCAAAACACCACCTTAAAAGCTATCTTCCAACAAGGCAACTCCTATGTCCACGAACAAATTATATAGGATTCTTTGAAAGATATAATAACTGAGATAACATTATTCAAAAACTTTCTGATTATTAATATCAATTGAGGAAAATAACAGAGAGAGCTAGTTTGCCAATGATATTCAATGCACAGTCAAAGTTGAAGAGTAATTCCATATAAATGTGAGTGCCTTCAGTTATTCCTGTTTGCAGTTGACATTTTGCTTATTACATGAAGCCATAGAGATTCATGTAATTATTCAAAAGAATTTGAGATCTAACTACCCATTCAATAAAAACTAAATCGTAAGCCTTTAGTTAGACAACCTATGGAATACACAGACACATTCATAAACATGCACAAACACACATATGTACACCTTGGACAGACACTACAAAAGGATAATTAGCAATGCCCAAAATTCAACAGGAAGAGGACGGAGGAATGGATTTCATTTGGGAAATGGCAATGATGCCAAACTTCTTCCTTAAGCAAGGTACATCTTTGAACAACAATGTCCTTCCATTGATTTTGTATGGCTTCAAAAATGAAACAGTATAGTTTCTGAAGAACTGAAGTTGAAAATCAGCTAAAGGTCAATGGAGAGATGCATGGTGGGCTGAGCAGTCTGCAGCACATTAAAAAAACAATTATTAAGGAGAAATGGTATAAAAAATGCCAAAGAAATAGAACTAGGTCTTGATTAGGGTGAATGATAAATCCCATGAAGTGGTCTCATTATTCTAATTCACATTGCATATTTCCATTGGGCTGGAATTGCATTTTACACACATAATTATAACTTAAAATAGTGAAAATCCAAATACATGCAACCACTTTATGTGATTCATTATTCACACTAATCACGCATGTAAGTTGAGCAGGCCATGTTGTGAGAGCTCAAGGTGACTGATGAACAACCCATATACTCTATTAAAATTCTCATAACATCAAGAGGGTGTGAAAAAGATTGCCAGTATATTAGGTAAAGCCCCTATGGGGAACTCAGGGAAGGACGTGGAGGAAAGTGACATGGTATGTTCAGGTATGAATAAATTATGATTTTTGTCACTGATGGAAACACATGTATCAATGAGATTGCAGATCCTTTGGAGTATTAAAAGCATTAATAAAGGTAAAAAAAGAAATTGAAGAACTCATATTCCCCAAACACTCATCCGATGAGTACCATCCTTGAATTCAATAGTTTACAGAAATTAAAACTTAAAACTTCAACCTAAACTTTAAGCCTTTTCCAGCTTCAGGTAATTGACTGGTGCTGATTAAAGATGAAGTTTTACTGTTCTGTAAAAATTTTACTACCAAAAGGTTTCTCTTTTAAACATTCAGTTTTTTTTTAACCTTTACTCTTCTGCCTACTTTTTTTTTTGGATGTTGCCACTTTCTATACTGTCCATTATCACCACTTCTATTTGACATAGACCTAGAAATTCTGAATATTCCAAAAAGATAAGAAAAAGAAATT